>NC_092751.1:88198847-88866972 GCF_047496795.1 Chiloscyllium punctatum
GGGGGAGGGAGGGGGAGGAAGGGGGAGGGGGGGAGGGGAGGAAGGGGGGGGGGAGGGGAGGAAGAGGGAGGGGGAGGGGAGGAAGAGGGAGGGGGAGGGGAGGAAGGGGGAGGGGAGGAAGGGGGAGGGGGGGAGGGGAGGAAGGGGGAGGGGGGGAGGGGAGGAAGGGGGAGGGGGGGAGGGGAGGAAGGGGGAGGGAGGAAGAGGGGGAGGGGAGGAAGAGGGGGAGGGTAGGAAGAGGGAGGGGGAGGGGAGGAAGAGGGAGGGGGGAGGGGAGGAAGAGGGAGGGGGGAGGGGAGGAAGTGGGAGGGGGAGGGGAGGAAGAGGAAGGGGGAGGGGAGGAAGAGGGAGGGGGAGGGGAGGAAGAGGGAGGGGGAGGGGGGGAGGGGAGGAAGAGGGAGGGGGAGGGGGGGAGGGGAGGAAGAGGGAGGGGGAGGGGAGGAAGAGGGAGGGGGAGGGGAGGAAGAGGGAGGGGGAGGGGGGAGGGAGGAAGAGGGAGGGGAGGGGAGGAAGAGGGAGGGGGAGGGGAGGAAGAGGGAGGGGGAGGGGGGAGGGGAGGAAGAGGGAGGGGGGAGGGGAGGAAGAGGGAGGGGGAGTGGGAGGGGGAAGGGAGAAAGAGGGAGGGGGAGGGAGGGGGAGGGAGGGGGAGGGAGGGGGAGGGAGGGGGAGGGAGGGGGAGGGGGAGGGAGGGGGAGGGAGGGGGAGGGGGAGGGAGAGGGAGGGGGAGGGGGAGGGGTAGGGGTAGGGGAAGGGAGGAAGAGGGAGAGGGAGAGGGGGAGGGAGAGGGGGAGGGAGAGGGGGAGGGAGAGGGGGAGGGAGAGGGGGAGGGGGAGGGGGAGGGGAGGGGGAGGGGAGGGGGAGGGGGGAGGGGGAGGGAGGGGGAGGGGGAGGGGAGGGGGAGGGGGAGGGGAGGAAGAGGGAGAGGGGGAGGGGAGGAAGAGGGAGAGGGGGGAGGGGGAGAGGAGGAAGAGGGAGAGGTGGAGGGGGAGGGGAGGAAGAGGGAGAGAGGGGAGGAAGAGGGAGGGGGAGAGGGAGGGGGAGGGGGAGAGGGAGGGGGAGGGGGAGAGGGAGGGGGAGGGGGAGAGGGAGGGGGAGGGGAGAGGGAGGGAGAGGGAGGGAGAGGGAGGGGGAGAGGGAGGGGGAGGAAGAGGGAGGGGGAGGAAGAGGGAGGGGGAGGGAGGGGGAGGAAGAGGGAGGGGGAGGAAGAGGGAGGGGGAGGAAGAGGGAGGGGGAGGGAGGGGGAGGAAGAGGGAGGGGGAGGAAGAGGGAGGGGGAGGGGGAGGAAGAGGGAGGGGGAGGAAGAGGGAGGGGGAGGGGGAGGAAGAGGGAGGGGGAGGAAGAGGGAGGGGGAGGGGAGGAAGGGGGAGGGGGGGAGGGGAGGAAGGGGGAGGGGGGGAGGGGAGGAAGGGGGAGGGGGGGAGGGGAGGAAGAGGGAGGGGGAGGGGAGGAAGGGGGAGGGGAGGAAGAGGGAGGGGGAGGGGAGGGAGGGGAGGAAGGGGGAGGGGAGGAAGGGGGAGGGGGGAGGGGAGGAAGGGGGAGGGGGGAGGGGAGGAAGGGGGAGGGGGAGGGGAGGAAGAGGGGGAGGGGAGGAAGAGGGAGGGGGAGGGGAGGAAGAGGGAGGGGGAGGGGAGGAAGAGGGAGGGGGGAGGGGAGGAAGAGGGAGGGGGGGAGGGGAGGAAGAGGGAGGGGGGAGGGGAGGAAGAGGGAGGGGCGAGGGAGGAAGAGGGAGGGGCGAGGGGAGGAAGAGGGAGGGGGAGGGGAGGAAGTGGGAGGGGGAGGGGGGGAGGGGAGGAAGAGGGAGGGGGAGGGGAGGAAGAGGGAGGGGGAGGGGGGGGAGGGGAGAGGGGGGGAGGGGAGAGGGGGGGAGGGGAGAGGGGGGGAGGGGAGGAAGGGGGAGGGGGGGAGGGGAGGAAGGGGGAGGGGGGGAGGGGAGGAAGAGGGAGGGGAGGAAGAGGGAGGGGGAGTGGGAGGGGGGAGGGAGAAAGAGGGAGGGGGAGGGAGGGGGAGGGGGAGGGAGGGGGAGGGGAGGGGGGAGGGAGGGGGAGGGGGAGGGGGAGGGGGGGAGGGAGGGGGAGGGGGAGGGGGAGGGAGGGAGGGGGAGGGGAGGGAGGGAGGGGAAGGGGAAGGGAGGGGGAGGGGAGGAAGAGGGAGGGGGAGCGGGAGGGGAGGGGAGAAGAGGGAGGGGGAGGGGGAGGGGAGGAAGAGGGAGGGGAGGGGAGGAAGAGGGAGGGGGAGGGGAGGAAGAGGGAGGGGGAGGGGAGGAAGAGGGGGGGAGGGGGGGAGGGGGAGGGGAGGAAGAGGGAGGGGGAGGGGGAGGGGGAGGGGGAGGGGGGAGGGGGAGGGGGGAGGGGAGGGGGGAGGGGGAGGGGGGAGGGGAGAGGGGAGGGAGAGGGGGCGGGGGCGGGGAGGAAGGGGCGGGGGCGGGGAGGAAGGGGCGGGGGCGGTCAGGAAGGGGCGGGGGCGGGGAGGAAGGGGGAGGGGGAGGGGAGGAAGAGGGAGGGGAGGAAGAGGGAGGGGAGGAAGAGGGAGAGGGAGGGGAGGAAGAGGGAGAGGGAGGGGAGGAAGAGGGAGGGGGAGGGGAGGAAGAGGGAGGGGGAGCGGAGGAAGAGAAAGAGGGAGAGGGGGAGGGGAGGGAGAGGGGGAGGGGAGGGAGAGGGGGAGGGGAGGGAGAGGGGGAGGGGAGGGAGAGGGGGAGGGGAGGGAGAGGGGGAGGGGAGGGAGAGGGGGAGGGGGAGGGGAGGGAGAGGGGGGAGGGGAGGGAGAGGGGGAGGGGAGGGAGAGGGGGAGGGGAGGGTGAGGGGGGAGGGGAGGGTGAGGGGGGAGGGGAGGGGAGGGGGGAGGGGAGGGGAGGGGAGGGGAGGGGGGGGAGGGTAGGGGGAGGGGAGGGGAGGGAGAGGGGGGAGGGAGGGGAGGGGAGGGAGAGGGGGGAGGGCAGGGAGAGGGGGGAGGAGAGGGGAGGGAGAGAGGGGAGGGAGAGGGGGGAGGGGAGGGGAGGGGGGGAGGGGAGGGGAGGGAGAGAGGGGAGGGGAGGGGGGGAGGGGAGGGAGAGGGGGGGGAGGGGAGGGAGAGGGGAGGAGGGAGAGGGGAGGGGGGGGGAGGGGAGGGAGAGGGGGAGGGGGGGAGGGGAGGGAGAGGGGGAGGGGGGGGAGGGGAGGGAGAGGGGGAGGGGGGGAGGGGAGGGAGAGGGGGAGGGGAGGGAGAGGGGGAGGGGGGGGATGGGGGGAGGGGAGGGGGAGGGGGGGATGGGGGGAGGGGAGGGAGAGGGGGGGGATGGGGGGAGGGGAGGGAGAGGGGGTGGGGAGGGGAGGGGAGGGAGAGGGGGGAGGGGGGGAGGGGAGGGATAGGGGGGAGGGGAGGGGAGGGAGAGGGGGGAGGGGAGGGAGAGGGAGAGGGGGTGGGGAGGGAGAGGGAGAGGGGGTGGGGAGGGAGAGGGAGAGGGGGTGGGGAGGGAGAGGGAGAGGGGGTGGGGAGGGAGAGGGAGAGGGGGTGGGGAGGGAGAGGGGGGAGGGGAGAGGACGGGAGGGAGAGTGGGGAGGGGAGGGGAGGGAGAGTGGGGAGGGGAGGGGAGGGAGAGGGGGGAGGGGAGGGGAGGGAGAGGGGGGAGGGGAGAGGACGGGAGGGAGAGGGGGGAGGGGAGAGGAGGGGAGGGAGAGGGGGGAGGGAGAGGAGGGGAGGGAGAGGAGGGGAGGGAGAGGGGGGAGGGGAGGGAGAGGGGGGAGGGGAGGGGAGGGGAGGGAGAGGGAGAGGGGGAGGGAGGGAGAGGGGGGAGGGGAGGGGAGGGGAGGGGAGGAAGAGGGAGAGGGGGGGAGGGGAGGAAGAGGGAGAGGGGGGGAGCAAGAGGGAGAGGGGGGGAGGAAGAGGGAGAGGGGGGGAGGAAGAGGGAGAGGGGGGAGAGGAGGAAGAGGGAGAGGGGAGGAGGGGAGGAGAGGAGGAAGAGGGAGAGGGGGGGGGAGGAAGAGGGAGAGGGAGGAGGGCAGGAAGAGGGAGAGGGGGGAGGGCAGGAAGAGGGAGAGGGGGGAGGGCAGGAAGAGGGGCAGGAAGAGGGGGAGGGGAGGGAGAGGGGGGAGTGGAGGAAGAGGGAGAAGGGGAAGGGGAGGAAGAGGGAGAGAAGGGGAAGGGGAGGAAGAGGGAGAAGGGGGAGGGGAGGAAGAGGGAGAAGGGGGAGGGGAGGAAGAGGGAGAAGGGGGAGGGGAGGAAGAGGGAGAAGGGGGGAGGAAGAGGAAGGGGGGAGGAAGAGGGAGGGGGGAGGAAGAGGTAGAGGGGAGGAAGAGGGAGAGGGGAGGAAGAGAGAGAGGGGAGGAAGAGAGAGAGGGAAGAGGGGAGGGGGGAAGAGGGGGGAAGGGGAGGGGGGAAGAGGGGGGAAGGGGAGGGGGGAAGAGGGGGGAAGGGGGGGGGATGAGGGGGGGAAGAGGGGGGGAAGAGGGGGGGAAGAGGGGGGAGGGGGGGAAGAGGGGGGAGGGGGGGAAGAGGGGGGAGGGGGGAAGAGGAGGGGGGAGGGGGGAAGAGGGAGAGGGGAGGAGAGGAGGAAGAGGGAGAGGGGAGGAAGAGGGAGAGGGAGGAGGGCAGGAAGAGGGAGAGGGGGGAGGGCAGGAAGAGGGAGAGGGGGGAGGGCAGGAAGAGGGAGAGGGGGGAGGGCAGGAAGAGGGAGAGGGGGGAGGGCAGGAAGAGGGGCAGGAAGAGGGGGAGGGGAGGGAGAGGGGGGAGTGGAGGAAGAGGGAGAAGGGGGAGGGGAGGAAGAGGGAGAAGGGGGAGGGGAGGAAGAGGAGAAGGGGGAGGGGAGGAAGAGGGAGAAGGGGGGAGGAAGAGGAAGGGGGGAGGAAGAGGAAGGGGGAGGAAGAGGAAGGGGGGAGGAAGAGGGAGGGGGGAGGAAGAGGTAGAGGGGAGGAAGAGGAGAGGGGAGGAAGAGAGAGAGGGGAGGAAGAGAGAGAGGGAAGAGGGGAGGGGGGAAGAGGGGGGGAGGGGGGAAGAGGGGGGAAGGGGGGGGGATGAGGGGGGGAAGAGGGGGGAGGGGGGGAAGAGGGGGGAGGGGGGAAGAGGGGGGAAGAGGAGGGGGGAGGGGGAAGAGGGGGGAAGAGGGGGGAGGGGGGAAGAGGGGGGAAGAGGGGGGAAGAGGGGGGAAGGGGAAGAGGGGGGAGGGGGAAGAGGGGGGGGAGGGGGAAGAGGGGGGGGAGGGGGAAGAGGGGGGGGAGGGGGGGAAGAGGGGTGGGAGGGGGGAAGAGGGGGGAGGGGGAAGAGGGGTGGGAGGGGGGGAAGTGGGGTGGGAGGGGGGGAAGAGGGGTGGGAGGGGGGGAGGGGGGAGGGGAGGGGGGAGGGGAGAGGTGAGAGGGGGGAGGGGAGAGGCGGGAGGGGAGGAAGATGGAGTGGCGGGAGGGGAGGAAGAGGGAGAGGCGGGAGGGGAGGAAGAGGGAGAGGCGGGAGGGGAGGAAGAGGGAGGGGAGGAAGAGGGAGGGGAGGAAGAGGGAGAGGCGGGAGGGGAGGAAGAGGGAGGGGGGGGGAGGAAGAGGAAGAGGGGGAGGAAGAAGCAGAGGGGGAGGGGAGGAAGAGGGAGTGGGGGGAGGGGAGGAAGAGGGAGTGGGGGGGAGGGGAGGAAGAGGGAGTGGGGGGGAGGGGAGGAAGAGGGAGTGGGGGAGGGGAGGAAGAGGGAGAGGGGGGAGGGGAGGAAGAGGGAGTGGGGGGAGGGGAGGAAGAGGGAGTGGGGGGAGGGGAGGAAGAGGGAGTGGGGAGGGGAGGAAGAGGGAGTGGGGAGGGAGGAAGAGGGGGGGACGGGAGCGGAGGAGGGGGGGGACGGGAGGGGAGGAGGGGGGGGGGACGGGAGGGGAGGAAGAGGGGGGGACGGGAGGGGAGGAAGAGGGGGGGACGGGAGGGGAGGAAGGGGGGGACGGAAGGGGAGGAAGCGGGAGGGAGGGAGGGGAGGAAAAGGAGGGGAGGAAGAGTTAGGTGAGGAGGAGTTGGGGGGGAGGGGAGGGGAGGAGGAGGGAGAGGGGGGAGGGGAGGAGGAGGGAGAGGGGGAGGGGAGGGAGAGGGGGAGGGGAGGGAGAGGGGGTAGGGGAGGGAGAGGGGGAGGGGGGAGGAAGAGGGAGAAGGGGGGAGGAAGAGGGAGGGGGGGAGGAAGAGGGAGGGGGGGAAGAGGGAGAAGGGGGGAGGAAGAGGGAGAAGGTGGGCAGGAAGAGGGAGAAAGAGGGGAGAAAGAGGGGAGAAAGGGGGGAGGGGGAGAAAGGGGCGAGGGGGAGTAAGGGGGGAGGGGGAGAAAGAGGGAGGGAGAGAAAGGGGGAGGGGGCAAGAGAGAGTGAGGGTGGGAGAGAGAGAAAGGGGGAAGAGAGGGGGGAAGAGGGAAGTAGAGAGAGGGGGGGGCTGGGGAGGGGGGGGCTGGGGAGGGGAGGGGATGGGGAGAAAGGGGGGGAAAGAGGAGGTAGAATGAGGGAGGGGACAGGGAAAGAGGGGGGAGAGGGAGGTAGAGAGAGGGAGGGCGGGAAGAGCGAGGGGATGGGGAGATAGGGAGGTGGGGAGAGAGGGAGAGGGGGAGAGGGGGAGAGAGGGAGGTGGGGAGAGGGGGAGAGAGGGAGGGGGGGAGAGGGAGGGGGAGGGGGAGGGGGAGGAGGGAGGGGGGAGAGGGAGGGGGGAGAGGGGAGAGAGGAGAGGGGGTGGGGGAGGGAGGGGGGGGGAGAGGGGAGGGGGGCGGGGGGGAGAGGGGGAGAGGGAGGGAGGGAGAGGGGGAGAGGGAGGGAGGTGGGAGGGAGGGAGAGGGGGAGAGAGGGAGATAGAAGGTAGGAAAGGGAGGGAGGGAGACGGGGAGCGAGAAGGTGGGGAAGGGAGGGAGGGGGAGAGGGAGGGAGGGGGAGAGGGAGTGGGAGTGGGAGAGGGAGGGAGGGGGAGAGGGAGGGAGAGAGAGAAGGGGGGAAGGGGAGAAGGGGGCAGCGAGGGAGAGAGAGAAGGTGGAAGGGAGGGAAAGAGAGAGGGGGGAGAGGGAGGGAGAGAAAAGGGGGGAGAGGGAGGGAGGAGAGAGAAAGAGGGGAGGGGGGAGAGGGGGGGAGGGAGAGAGAAAGAGGGGAGAGGGGGAGAGGGAGAGAGAAAGGGGGGAGAGGGAGAGAGGGAGGGAGAGTGAACGGGGGGGGAGGGAGGGAGGGAGAGTGAAAGGGGGGGAGGGAGGGAGGGAGAGAGAAAGAGGGGAGAGGGGGAGAGGGAGGGAGGGAGAGAGAAAGGGGGGAGAGGGAAGGAGGGAGAGAGAAAGAGGGGAGAGGGGGAGAGGGAGGGAGGGAGAGAGAGAGAAAGGGGGGGAGAGGAAGAGAGGGAGGGAGAGAGAAAGGGGGGAGGAGGGAGGGAGAGAGAAAGGGGGGGAGAGAAAGGGGAGAGGGAGGGAGGGAGGGAGGGAGGGAGGGAGAAAGGGAGAGAGGGAGGGAGAGGGAGAAAGGGGGGAGAGGGTGGGAGGGAGGGAGAAAGGGGGGGAGAGGGTGGGAGGGAGGGAGAAAGGGGGGAGAGGGGTGGGAGGGAGGGAGAAAGGGGGGAGAGGGTGGGAGGGAGGAGAAAGGGGGGAGAGGGTGGGAGGGAGGGAGATAAGGGGGGAGAGGGTGGGAGGGAGGGAGAAAGGGGTGAGAGGGGAGGGAGGGACGGAGAAAGGGGGGAGAGGGAGGGAGGGAGAGAGAAAGGGGGAAAGAGAGAGGGGGAGAGGGAGGGAGAGAGAGGGGGTGAGGGAGAGAGAGGGAGAGGGAGGGAGGGAGGGGTAAGAGGGTGGAGAGAGTGAGAGGGGGGGGAGAGAGAGAGAGAGAGATTGGGGGTGGATAGAGAGGGATGGGGGTAGAGAGAGAGAGGAGGCAGTCTTGCAGATTTTAAACTTGAGAGAGAGAGAGAGAGAGAGGGAGGCAGCCTTGAAGATTTAAAACACAGAGAGAAAGGGAGAGATGACACAGTCTTGCGAAGTTAAAACCTAAGAGAGAGGCAGTCCTTTTAGATTTAAAACATGAGTGAGAGTATTAAACCAGAGAGAGAGAAAGAAGGCAGTCTTGTAGATTTTAAACCTGAGGGGGGGGGAGGCAGTCTTGTAGATTTTAAACCTGAGGGTGGGGGGCAGTCTTGGAGATATTAAACCTGAGGGGGGGGGGCAGTCTTGGAGATATTAAACCTGAGGGGGGGGGGGCAGTCTTGGAGATATTAAACCTGGGGGGGGGGGGGCAGTCTTGGAGATATTAAACCTGAGGGGGGGGGGCAGTCTTGGAGATATTAAACCTGAGGGGGGGGAGGCAGTCTTGGAGATATTAAACCTGAGGGGGGGGGCAGTCTTGGAGATATTAAACCTGAGGGGGGGGCAGTCTTGGAGATATTAAACCTGAGGGGGGGGGGGCAGTCTTGGAGATATTAAACCTGAGAGAGAGGAGGCAGTCTTGGAGATATTAAACCTGAGGGGGGGGGCAGTCTTGGAGATATTAAACCTGAGAGAGAGGAGGCAGTCTTGGAGATATTAAACCTGAGGGTGGGGGGGGGCAGTCTTGGAGATATTAAAACCTGAGGGGGGGGAGGCAGTCTTGAGATATTAAACCTGAGGGGGGGGGGCAAGTCTTGGAGATATTAAACCTGAGGGGGACGAGGCAGTCTTGGAGATATTAAACCTGGGGGGGGGGCAGTCTTGGAGATATTAAACCTGAGGGGGGGGAGACAGTCTTGGAGATATTAAACCTGAGGGGAGGAGGCAGTCTTGGAGATATTAAACCTGAGGGGGACGAGGCAGTCTTGGAGATATTAAACCTGAAGGGGGGGGGGCAGTCTTGGAGATATTAAACCTGAGGGGGGGTGGGGGCAGTCTTGGAGATATTAAACCTGGGGGGGAGGGGCAGTCTTGGAGATATTAAACCTGGGGGGGGGGGGCAGTCTTGGAGATATTAAAACCTGAGGGGGGGAAGGAGGCAGTCTTGGAGATATTAAACCTGAGGGGGGGGAGGGCAGTCTTGGAGATATTAAACCTGAGGGGGGAGGAGGCAGTCTTGGAGATATTAAACCTGAGGGGGGGGGAGGGCAGTCTTGGAGATATTAAACCTGAGGGGGGAGGAGGCAGTCTTGGAGATATTAAACCTGAGGGGGGAGGAGGCAGTCTTGGAGATATTAAACCTGAGGGGGGGAGGGCAGTCTTGGGGATATTAAACCTGAGGGTGGGGGGGCAGTCTTGGAGATATTAAACCTGGGGGGGGGGCAGTCTTGGAGATATTAAACCTGAGGGGGGAGGAGGCAGTCTTGGAGATATTAAACCTGAGGGGGGGGGCAGTCTTGGAGATATTAAACCTGAGGGGGGAGGAGGCAGTCTTGGAGATATTAAACCTGAGGGGGGGGGCAGTCTTGGAGATATTAAACCTGAGGGGGGGGGCAGTCTTGGAGATATTAAACCTGAGGGGGGAGGAGGCAGTCTTGGAGATATTAAACCTGAGGGGGGGGGCAGTCTTGGAGATATTAAACCTGAGGGGGGGGGCAGTCTTGGAGATATTAAACCTGAGGGGGGAGGCAGTCTTGGAGATATTAAACCTGAGGGGGGGGCAGTCTTGGAGATATTAAACCTGAGGGGGGAGGAGGCAGTCTTGGAGATATTAAACCTGGGGGGAAGGAGGCAGTCTTGGAGATATTAAACCTGAGGGGGGGGCAGTCTTGGAGATATTAAACCTGAGGGGGGAGGCAGTCTTGGAGATATTAAACCTGGGGGGGGCAGTCTTGGAGATATTAAGCCTGGGGGGGGGGGCAGTCTTGGAGATATTAAACCTGAGGGGGGAGGAGGCAGTCTTGGAGATATTAAACCTGAGGGGGGGGCAGTCTTGGAGATATTAAACCTGAGGGGGGAGGAGGCAGTCTTGGAGATATTAAACCTGAGGGGGAGGAGGCAGTCTTGGAGATTTTAAACCTGGGGGGGGGGCAGTCTTGGAGATATTAAACCTGAGGGGGGGGCAGTCTTGGTGATATTAAACCTGAGGGGGAGGAGGCAGTCTTGGAGATATTAAACCTGAGGGGGGAGGAGGCAGTCTTGGAGATATTAAACCTGAGAGAGAGGAGGCAGTCTTGGAGATATTAAACCTGAGGGGGGGGCAGTCTTGGAGATATTAAACCTGAGGGGGGGGAGGCAGTCTTGGAGATATTAAACCTGAGGGGGGGGGCAGTCTTGGAGATATTAAACCTGAGGGGGGAGGCAGTCTTGGAGATATTAAACCTGAGAGAGAGGAGGCAGTCTTGGAGATATTAAACCTTACGGGGGAGGCAGTCTTGGAGATATTAAACCTGAGAGAGAGGAGGCAGTCTTGGAGATATTAAACCTGAGGGGGGGGGGCAGTCTTGGAGATATTAAACCTGAGGGGGGGGGGCAGTCTTGGAGATATTAAGCCTGGGGGGGGGGCAGTCTTGGAGATATTAAGCCTGGGGAGGAGGCAGTCTTGGAGATATTAAACCTGAGGGGGAGGAGGCAGTCTTGGAGATATTAAACCTGAGGGGGGGGGCAGTCTTGGAGATATTAAACCTGGGGGGGGGGCAGTCTTGGAGATATTAAACCTGAGGGGGGAGGAGGCAGTCTTGGAGATATTAAACCTGAGGGGGGGGGGGCAGTCTTGGAGATATTAAACCTGAGGGGGGGGGCAGTCTTGGAGATATTAAACCTGAGGGGGGAGGAGGCAGTCTTGGAGATATTAAACCTGGGGGGGGGGGGCAGTCTTGGAGATATTAAACCTGGGGGGGGGGCAGTCTTGGAGATATTAAACCTGAGGGGGGGGGCAGTCTTGGAGATATTAAACCTGAGGGGGGGCAGTCTTGGAGATATTAAACCCGAGGGGGGGGGGGCAGTCTTGGAGATATTAAACCCGAGGGGGGGGGCAGTCTTGGAGATATTAAACCTGAGGGGGGGGGGGTCAGTCTTGGAGATATTAAACCTGAGGGGGGGGGTCAGTCTTGGAGATATTAAACCTGAGGGGGGGGGCAGTCTTGGAGATATTAAACCCGAGGGGGGGAGGAGGCAGTCTTGGAGATATTAAACCTGAGGGGGGGGGGGGGCAGTCTTGCAGACTCCGCATCCGTCTCCGGAGGTGGAGCACCAGCTGTGACGTGGCCCTTCACCACGTCGAATGTTGTGACAGAAAGTTGCCGGACGTCGCGCAGCAACCGCCGTGACAAAGGAGTGTGAGCGTTCGAGACCAACTATGTGCGGTAAGGATCAGCTGGGCAGAGCCTGAGGCTCCATCTGGATGGGCACCTCTCACCCTCCACTCAGAACCCAACCCCCCCTACCCCGGGCATAGGGGGCAAAAAAAAAACAAAAGCCCGTCTTTTCCAAGGACATGTGTCTCATTTCTTAAAACTACCCTCAGCCACTTTCAGACCAGCTTTTCATGGCTGCTCTGTGAGGGCCCTTTGCATCGGCGTCTGTTGATGCAAGTTACTCTGAGGGAGCTTCTAACTGAATCCCCATTTGGCTCAACTCTCCTCCGGCCTGCTTCAAGGCTCCCTCCATGGTACGGTTTCTCTCGCCCTCTATTTTTGTTTGAGACGGTACAGAATTTGCAAACTCTATAGAGACAGAGGTGGGAAAGACAGCGAGCCAGAATGGAGCTTCGATTTTGAAATTTGAGAATTTGAGCACTAGGTCCCCAGCTTTTTCTCGACTTTCGATATGGTCAGGGATGTTATGAATAGATTTCAGAGCAAACTGACTACTGGTCAGTGGGAAACAACACTGACAACTTTGGACGATGAAACTCTGATTGTAATGGGCAATCTAGGCAGCTAAGAGATGATGGAATGAGAGTCCACACGTTTGCACCCGGAATTAGGCGTTAGTTTCTTTTGTGGCTGAGTAGTGGGGTAGAGGCGGGGCCGGAGGATACAGTTAATTCGGCTGCACAAAATTGAGAGGCCTAGATACCTCCTTTACATCCACACCCTGTTTGTTAGCAAGGATGCATGTAAATAAAGTTTCAAACTAATTGGTGGAAGTATGAATTGAACTTCTCTGCATCTAGAGGGGTGGTGGATGTTTGGAAAACTGAAAGGGTGATAGGGTCAGAAACCCTTGAGCAACGCTCAGACGTGCACTTAACATGCAGTGGCCTAAAAACCAGGGATTAAAAAAACACAAGATTAGATAGTCTGGATTGCTCTTAAAACCAGCATAAACACAGTGGGCCAGAATGGCCTTCTGGGCATTGGTCTTTTTTTCCCCTTGTAATTATGTCAGGCTGAAATAAGATAGAATTTTAACTAAGTGCAATAAGCCAAAAAAACCTCATCTTTTTGACTGTGTCCTGATACCTAAGTGCATGGTCATGTGTAAAGTGGACCTGCCCTTGAATTACACTAGCTTGAGTTTCCTATAGATTCCTGAGCAGAGAGAACCTAGATTTACGGCAGCAGAAAATAAAAGGAACTGAAGTCATTTTCTACTATTCAATTGATTTTCCCCCTAATGTTATTCTCATGGGGCATACTCTGTGTTTTCTGTTGTTTTGGATTTTTTTGTGGTGTTGGCATAAGAAACATGAACAATTGAAAAACTCCCATGTTTGCAGGGTCTTAAACATGCTCTGTCTCAAGTGCTTGAATATGTAGTGACTTGAAACTGTAATTTTTAAACTTGAAGATGGAATGTATGCTGTGAGCAGTGAGGTTGTGGTCGATTTGTGGCTCAGGTTTATTTAACCTCCTGATATCCAGGATCACTGGGAGGCTTCCTACGAAAGTATCAGTCCATTCTTTAGTGTTGTAGTTGTCAGTGGCTACAGTTAGTTGGCAATTTTACCATTAATATGCCTGCAAATCATCGCTGTACAACAACTTGCATTTGTACGGTATCTTTTGTCAGAATAATTAATCCACTGGAGTGTTATCAAACAAGACTTGATGTTTCGGGTGAATAGCCATACACTTAAGGAAATAGTAGAAGAGCAGGAATGTGATGCTGAATTAGTTAGATCTCAGCTGTGTGTGGTTCTAGGTGCCACACACCTAGAAAGGACGTGAACAGATTGGACAGAGGTAGATTTTTTTTAAGCAAGCAAGGGAATCAGAGATTCTTAATTTGGGCTACAGACAAATTTGCCATGATCTTTTCAAATGATGGAACAGGCTTGAAGAACATGATTACTGACTTCATCTAATTTGTTGGTCACAATTTAAGAGTGAGGAGCTTCAGGACGTACTGTCAGATTATTTGATGAGAGTTGACTTAGCTGTTAGATACAAGTTAGACTGGTTCTTGACTGGGTAGAGGTTACATCATGTTAACTGAGCTAGTTATATATATATAGCATTTGGTTCATATAATTTTTGTTTTGGATAGGCTTTATTTGTCTAGTGAAACACGATAGGAGCTGGCGTAGAGTCTGCTGCTGCACAAATCAGCATGACTGTGGCTAATCTTAGAGGAGAAAGTGAGGACTGCAGATGCTGGAGATCAGAGCTGAAAATGTGTTGCTGGAAAAGCGCAGCTGGTCAGGCAGCATCCAAGGAACAGGAGAATCGACGTTTCGGGCGTAAGCCTGACCAGCTGCGCTTTTCCAGCAACACATTTTCAGCTGTGGCTAATCTTAAACTTACATCTCCACTTTCCTGTCTGCCCTCCATGTCAATCAATTCCCTGAGACACTGAATATGTGTAAATCCCAGAAAGGCATTTCCTGAAACATCTGCTCTGCCTCCCTGTCCCTGGATGATTCTCCCAGATGAATACTTGATTGTAGGGAGGTATACAGAGTTTAGCAATAACTATTTTAGCCATTATAAATGATTGGGTAGAACAGAGAAAATAGGTGCATTTAACATGATCATGGCTGTTCATGCAATTTTCAGTATCCCACTCCTGCTTTCTCTCTATCAATCCCTTTAGCCGCATCCAGCTCCCTCTTGAATCTATCTAAGGAAACAGTTTCCTGTGGACGAGAATTCCACAAGTTCACAACTCTGAAGCAATTCTTTCTCCTCCCAGTCCTGAACGGCTTACGTTATAATCTTAGACTGTGAGCCCTAGTTCTGGACTTCCCCAACGTCAGGAACATTCTTCCAACATTTAGCCTGTCCGGTCTCATCAGGATTTTTTATCTTTCTATGAGATTCCCCCCTCATTTTCCTAAATTCCAGTGAGTACAAGCCCAGCCGATCCAGTCTTTCCTCACGTGTTGTTTTGTCATCCCCAGGACTCGATCTGGTGAACCTTCACTGGACTCCCTCCATAGCAGAAATGTCCTTCCTCAGACTTGGATGAATTAGATGATCATTCTATATCATTATGGTGGGTCTGCGATGGGACAGTTGTAATCCACCCCTTCCATTCTATGTTCACCAACTGATAATTGCTACCCTCAGGAGGGTAACTTTGTAACTGCCTCTCTAACTATCCCACCGTTGTGACCCTTGAATCTTCAAGAACAGCTTCTTCCCCATTGTTATCGGACTTTTGAATGCCTTCCTTTAATGTTAGTATTGATCTCTCTCTGCACCTTCTTGGCAGCTGTAACATTGTATCCTGCACGCTATTCTGTTACCCTGATGCACTTGCATACTTCAATCTGCCTGTAAAACGAGACAGCGCTTTTCACTGTACCTCGGTACACGTGACAATAATGAATCAAATCGAATCAAGTGTGATTCAGACATGTTTAATCAAACTCCCAATTGTCCAACGTTCTAAAAGAGGATAGAGAGAATGCTCCAAAAACACTCTGACGCTGTCCTCAAAGCATGGCAGCACTGGTGTTCAAGATGTTGATGACTTGTCCATCAAGCCACTTTATACTTAATGGTGACGCAGAAAAGGAAAAAATAGGAAGCAAATGCTGCTCCTCAGGTCCCACTACCTCATGGGACATCCCACCCATGTGCCCAAAGATCTGTGCGTTGAGATCTGTGGCCAATTCTGTCACATTAGGACCAGCAGCAGAAAGGAGCTGTCATTCCGAAGGCAACTCTCCTTCGATAACGTCCAAAAATCGGCAGAGCTCTCCGGGTTGACTGCAAGTTGCGACGATATTACACTAAAATGAAATCATTAGTAATAGCCAGTGGAGGCTAGATAGGCATCCAAGAGGAAAAATGAATTAAGGATGATGTTGATAGATTTTGGCTGAGAGAAGATGCAGATGCACAAAACAAATTTTTCGGGAGCAGGCAGTTAGTGTTTGTAGAATTGTAGAATCCCCACAGTGTAGATAAAGGCCATCGACCCTTGAGTCTGCACCGACCCTTCCAAAAGCAGGATTGCAAGAAATTACAGGGAGTTGTGCATATAGCCTAGTCCATCATGCAAGCCAGCCTTCCATCATTGACTCCATCTATACTTCCTGTTGCCTCAGGAAAGTAACCAACATAATCACAAACCCCTCCCCCATCCCGGTTATACTCTTGTCCACTCCCTTCCATCAGGCAGAAGATGTAAAAGTTTGTATGCAGGTGCAAACAGATTCAAGAAAAGCTTCTTCCCCACTGTTACCAAGAGTGTTGAATGAACTCTCTCCAAGGTAATTTCTGAATTCTCTCTCTCTCTCTCTCTCTCTCTCTGCACCTGTAACTCTGTATCCTGCACTCTGTTCTCTTTCCCTGAAGGATTTTGAATGTAACAATCTGCCTGTATAGCACACAAAACAACATTTGTGTGTACCAAGGTACAGCATAAGTAATAAGTCAAATAAGTCAGGGATGGCTCCGACTGAGCGTTAATAGCCGCAAGGTCCCTTTTAAAATTTTCAACAATGGCGGGTGCAGCCTAACTGACTGATCTTTGGGGTTATACTTCTGCTCCAAAAGAGCCATTCGGAAGGTAGTTGTATTTCCCTTTAAAAACCCTGCAGTTTCAATACCAGCCTAGCTCCCAGCTCTCACCACTGCCACCCTGCCTGTCACTCTGAGGTCACAGCAACGTTGACCTCAAAATTAGGTCAAAGTGGAAAAAGGTTCAGGAACCATTGGCTTAATATTTCCGGGGATCAGTAGTAACAAAATGAAGTAAAAAAACAGCTTCTAACTGTTTAGCATCTTATCAAGCCTCTTAGCGACAACGCTTTGGAATGTCTACGTTTTATGGAGAAAGTCAGAAGTCACATGACACCAGGTTTTGGTCCAACAGGTTTATTTTGAAATCACAAGCTTTCAGAATGCTACTCCTACGTCAGGTAAATAAACCTGTTTCAAATAAACCTGTTGGACAATAACCTGGAGGCGTGTGACTTCTGATTATGTCCACCCAGTCCAACTACAGCAGCTCCAAATCATGAGTTTTATTAGTGGGCGGCACGGTGGCACAGTGGTTAGCACTGCTGCCTCACAGCGCCGGAGACCCGGGTTCAATTCCCGCCTCAGGCGACTGACTGTGTGGAGTTTGCACGTTCTCCCCGTGTCTGCGTGGGTTTCCTCCGGGTGCTCCGGTTTCCTCCCACACTCCAAAGATGTGCAGGTCAGGTGAATTGGCCATGCTAAATTGCCCGTAGTGTTAGGTAAGATGTAGATGTAGGGGTATGGGTGGGTTACGCTTCGGCGGGGCGGTGTGGACTTGTTGGGCCGAAGGGCCTGTTTCCACATTGTAAGTAATCTAATCTAATAGGGCAGATATTTTGCCCCGCAAGACCCCACAAATAACAATGAGATGAATGACCAGTTTGCCCCTGTTTATCCTGCTTAGGGGGATTAGCTGGGGTAACCCACACGCAATTAACTTGGATGGCATCTCTTGGGATCAATCCTTGTGGAACTGCATCTTGCTGTGGGAAGGGTGGATGTATTCTTGGGGTTTTATTAGTCATACTGTATTGTCATTTCTACAACAAGGAGATTTTTTTTGTGTTTGTAATAATATTCAGAATATAATAATATACAATGTATCCTGGGCATTGCTGTTCTTATTGTCATCAAAATGTACAAATGCAATGTTCCATGAGGTAATTAACTTGCAACAAAGTAGGACGTTGAGCTGTATCTATCAACAAAATTATTTTGAACAGAATTACTCCTGAAACTTAACAGCTCCGTCATCCTTTATATTTTCAAGGAATTTTTGCCTACCTCAACTATCACGTACCGCAGACGAGAAGAGAGATTATTGAAACTTTGTTTAAGGGACTGCAGAGACTAGAATACAGAGGGTACGATTCTGCAGGTGAGTTAGTTTTGTCTTAAATAATGGTCTTGGGGAAAAGTAAAAATGCGTTTACATAGCACCTTTCACGTCCTCCTGTCATTCTGAAACAATTAACAAATGGGGTTCACTGTTGGGGGGTGGGGAAATGCAGTTACTGATCTCGTATCCCACAGTGAAAAGAACGCGGTTTTATTTTACGGTGTTGATTGAGGGGATTGGCTAGGACAGCCTTTCCTTCACTGAGAAGATCAGGGTGTGCTGGAAGTGCAGAGCCGGTTTGGCAACAGTTGCAGTTAATGTTCTTTTCGTCAGGAAGTTCTGGACAATGACGGGTAACCGAGACTGTAAGACCTGCTGAGAACTTTTGGGATTCCAGCGTTGCTGGTATTTAACTTCTGGACCAGGTTCCTCTTTCAGTCGTGCCCAGAGATGCTTCACATCCAATTGAGCTGGAGCTCTCCATGAAGTACTGCCCCGAGTGATGCAGCCATCAACGCAGCAGTGAAATATTGACGTTCAAATGTCCCGACTGCAACTTGAGCCCATAACTTGCAGGCAATCAGGCTACCACTGAGGCACTGGAAGTGTAGCATCTTTGTGACGCTGTTATCTGTTTGTACCTCGTTATAAGTATTCTGTTGAAGGTTTATGAGCTGCGAGGCAATACGAATTATGTGTTGTGAAAATGAAACCAGCCAATGTTTTAATTTAAGAACAAAGAGGAACGGTTAACTCTGGTCACACACAAACACATTGTTAATGAAAAGTCTGTTGGCTTCTGTCCAGTTCTTCAGTGTAGAAGAAAAGCATTAACTCCATCTATTGCAGCAAATAAAATCTTCTAGTGACCCTAATCTCTTAACGTTGTACAGGATATTGGTGAGGCCTCTTCTGGAGTGCTGTGTGCAGCTCTGGTTGCCCTGTTATATCAAGGATATTATTAAGTTGAAGAGGGTTCAGAAGAGATTTACCAGAATGGGAATGGAGGATTTTAGTTGTATGGAGGGACTGGGTAGGCTGGGACCTTATTCACTGAAGTGTGGTAGGTTGAGGGGACCATACAGAGGTATGTAATATCATGAGGGGTATAGAGAAGGTGAATTGCAGGCGCCTTTCCCCTTAGAATAAGGGATTTCCAAACTAGGGCACTTACTTTTAAGGTGAGAGGAGAATTTTTAAAAAGGACATGAGCGGTAACTTTCTTTTTTACATAGAGAATGGTGTGTGTATGGAATGAACTTAAGACCATAAGACATTGGAGCAGAAATTAGGCCATTCAGCCCATTGAGTCTGTTCCGCCATTCAATCATGGCTGACAAGTCTCTCAACCCCATTCTCCAATTTCTCCCTGTAACCCTTGATCCCTTTGACAATCAAGAGCCTATCTCTCTCCATCTTAAATATACTCAATGACCTGACCTCCACAGCGTTCTGTGGCAGTGAATTCCATCGATTCACCACTGGTCTGGCTGGAGATGTTTCTCTTTACCTCTGTTATAAAAGGTCTACCCTTTACTCTAAGGCTATGCTCTCAGGTTGGAGATTTAACTATCAGCCAACCAATATAACTGGCCCCTTACAGGTCGTAGAGTCATACAGCACAGAAACAGACCCCTCAGTCCAACCAGTCTCTCCTACCAATGGAAACAGCTTCTCAATATCCACCAATACCAGGCCATTCAGTTTTCTGTATGTTTCAATTAGATTTTTTGAATTAGATTACTTACAATGTGGAAACAGGCCCTCCGGCCCAACAAGTCCACACCGCCCCGCCGAAGCGTAACCCACCCATACCCCGACATCTACATCTACCCCTTATCTAACACTACGGGCAATTTAGCATGGCCAATTCACCTGACCTGCACATCTTTGGACTGTGGGAGGAAACCGGAGCACCCGGAGGAAACCCACGCAGACACGGGGAGAACGTGCAAACTCCACACAGTCAGTCGCCTGAGGCGGGAATTGAACCCGGGTCTCCGGCGCTGCGAGGCAGCAGTGCTAACCACTGTGCCACCGTGCCGCCCAATTAGATCCCCCTCCTCCCTCTAAACTCCCCAGAATACCTTATAGACCCAGAGTCCTCAAACATTCCTCACCTGTTAAGCTTTTCATTCCTGGGACTTTTCTTGTGAACCTCTTCCGAGCCTGTTCCAAGGCCAGTACATCTTTCCTGAGACATGGGGCCCAAGAAGTGCACACAATACTCCAAATGTGGTCTGACCAGAGCCTCAGAAGTACATCCCTTCTTTTATATTCAAGTCCTCTCCAGATAAATGCCATCATTGCCTTCCTAACTACTGACTCAACCTGCAAGTTTCCCTTGAGAGAATCCTGGACTAGAACTCCCAAGCCTCTTTGTGCTTCAGACTTCTGAATTTTCTTCCCATTTAGAAGATAGTCTATGCTTCTATTCTTCCTACCAAAGTGCATGACCTCACATTTTCCCACGCTGTACTCCGTTTGCCCCTTCTTGGGGAAGTGATGGGTGTGGGTACAGGTGCAATGTTTAAAAGACATTTAGAT
This sequence comes from Chiloscyllium punctatum, assembly GCF_047496795.1. Lineage (NCBI taxonomy): Eukaryota > Metazoa > Chordata > Chondrichthyes > Orectolobiformes > Hemiscylliidae > Chiloscyllium > Chiloscyllium punctatum. The sequence continues at coordinate 88,218,448 of NC_092751.1, forward strand.
AATTTAAATGAATAAGAAATATTTGGAGGAACTTTGGCCAAGCGTAGGTAGGTGGGATAAGTTTAATTTGGGATTACAGTCAGCATGGACTGGTTGGACTGCAGGGTCTGTTTCTGGGCTGCAGGACTCTGACCAGTTATATTGGTTGGCTTTTGGTTTGAGTATGGTATGGGTTAAATCTCTAACCTGAGCAATAAACTGTGAAAACCATTAAAAATGTTCAGCCTTGTTCAATCAAGAGTACCCAATTTTCCCCATGGCATATTAAAGCATAAAATAATGCTAACTAACCTCTAGTCCAAGGGGAAAAAACTCACTTTTACAAGCGTGGAGCATCATTCTCTCAGAACATTCAAAACTGTTTCTTTTTCCTCAATAAAATACATTTTTCTTTTAAAAATGAACCCATATTTATGCTTCCCTTTCAGCTCAGTTTGTTTGTTCAAATCATTATTTTGGTTTCACTGCAGTTATATAATGTATGATTTATAGTCCCTGATTTGCTGCCTTTCAAAGCTCCTTAAATTTGACTGACCATTTTGTCTGCTACTGGACATCATAGATTCCTTGTAGATGACACCAAATTGCAAATGAAGAAATCTGTGTGCTGGAACTGACTCAATACTGTGGCAGTTTTTCTTGCCCCCTTCGTTTAGAGTCATAAAGATGTACAGCACGGAAACAGATCCTTCAGTTCAACTTGTCCATGCCAGCGAGATATCCCAACCTAGTCCCACCTGCCAACACCCAGCCCATATCCCTCCAAACCCTTCCTATTCATATACTGACCCAGATGCCTCTTAAACGTTGCAATTGTACCAGCCTCCACCACTTCGTCTGGCAGCTCATTCCATACACGTACCACCCTCTGCGTGAAAAAAATTGCCCCTTAGGCCTCTTTTATATCTTTTCCCTCTCGCCCTAAACCTATGCCCTCTAGTTCTGGACTCCACCCACCCGTTTTTCTTGAACTGAAGCCGGACATGAGCAGCTGGTATATATGCGCGCGCGCGCACGCACACACACTGCTGTTACGGATGAATATATGGACCTAAGGTAAAGGCTGTATTGGAAGAGAGAGTTGGAGGTAATTGAGATGCACCCCTCCCCCCTCCAACTCACCCATTGGTTCAGATTCTTGGCTATTCTTCAATGGCCAAACTGCCCTGTCTTTTCAATTTTAATTTCCCTTCTCGTCCAATGTCAAATATGTTGCAGTCGGTCATTTGGACCTTTGAGTCCCGTGTTCCCATGTGAGTCGATTTAAAGGCAGTTTTGGTGTATTGGCTGCTATATGAATGCAAATTGTTGAATACAAATGTCTCTTGTAAATTTCTTACCAGGCATTGGAATTGACGGAGGTAACAACAAGGAGTGGGAAGACAAAGGGAAACAAATCTCTATCATTAAAAGAAATGGGAAAATAAAGACCTTAGAAGAGGAAGTAAACAGTAAGTTTCACATGCGTTGAGATGCAGGGTCCCTGAAGAACATATTCCCTCTTTAATAGGCTTTTAAATGATTGAGATTCATTTTTTGTAAAATGGCCTTTAAAAGCACAGACTACGGTCATTCAGCCCAGTTGATCTGTGCTGGTGTTTGTATCCCACACTCGACTCCTCCCATCTCCTTCTGTTTGATGATGGTGATACACTTGATGTGGTATGTATGGGCTTCCACATTTCATAAGGTGGCTCACAACTGATGTGTGTGCAATGCTAAAGCTTTGGGCATACTTTGGGCAATTACAACATGGATTTGAGATTGGCTGGGGACCAAAGAATAGTGATGAATGGGTGTTTTCTGGATCAACACAAGCTTTCTAGTTGAATTCTGTAGGGATTGCTGTTGGGACACCTTAAGACCATAAAAGAGAGAGAAGAGCAGAATTAGGCCATTTACCCCTTCGAGAGTTCTCTGCCATTTGATCATGGTCGGTATGTTTCTCAAACTATTCTCCTGCCTTTTTCTCTGTAACCCTTGACCCCATCCTAATCAACTTCTCTGTCTTAAAGACACTCAATGACGTGGCCTCTAAGTCTGCAGCAATGAGTTCCAGAGATTCACCGCCCACTGGCTGAAGAGATTTCTTTATAAAATCTCGACAGTGTGGAAGCAGGCCATTTGGCCCATCGAGTCCACACCGACCCTCTGAAGAGCATCCCTCCCTGACCTACCCCTGGCCGTCTACATTTCCCATGGCCAATCCACCTAACCTGCACATGTTTGGACTGTTGGAGGAAACCAAAGCACCCGGAGGAAACCCACGCAGACTTGGGGAGAAGGTGTGGAGTTTGCATAGTCACCTGAGGGTGGAATTAAACCCAGGTCCCTGGTGCTGTGAGGCAGCAGTGCTAACCAGTGAACCATCGTGCTGTTCTGATTGCTCCTCATCTCGGTTCTAAAGGGTTATCCCCTCACTCTGAGGCTGTGCCATCAAGGTCCTAGTCTCTCCTACCAATGGAAATATCTTCTCCATGCCCAGGCTATCCGGGCACCTCAGTAATCTGAAAGTTTCAATGAGATTTCCCTCCCCACCGCGCCCCCCCCATCCTTCTAAATTCCATTAAGGATAGACTGACAGTCCCCAACTGCTCCTCATGTGACAAGCCCTTCAGACCCAAGATCATTCTTGTACACCTACTGTGGACCCTCTCCAAGGCCAGCATATCCTTCTTTGGAATACCTACCTATTTTCCTGGTTTTTATTGTGGTGGATCTCCGTGTTTCTCTCGCACAGCAAGTCCATGCCGCCGACATCATTGATGTGCACCAGAAACAGGAAGTTAGCAGCTGACGTCGGTGTTGTAGTCACAGCCCCACTCTGGTACTCCGCTCACAGATCTGTTGCCGTGGCGCCTAGCACACTGTCCCACTTGTCTCTGTAATGACTACGGCTCTGAATCATTGTATTAGACTGGCGCAGTAAGGTCACACAAGATTTAAAATTCTGTGTTGTGTATGAAACTATGAGGAGCGTGGATAGGAAGGAGTTTTTTCCCCTTGAGTTAAATAGTTAATAACAAGGAGCCATAACTCTTAAGTTGAAGGGATTTGAGGATGGAGGAGGTCTGGAGCTAGGAGGGTAGTAGAGATGGGAAGCCACACAACTTTTTAAATAGAATGTGGATGAGCACTTGAATTGCTGTAACTTTCAAGGCCAAGTGCTGGAAAGTGGGATTAGTGCAAATAAATTGGCACAAACTTGATGCACCAACTTCTTCTATGTTGTGTGACTGTGCAAATCAGAGATTTATTTGAGAAGGAGTACATTTCATTGAGGAATTCTAACAACCGCCTGAACAATCGTTTGGACAGCCCTACCCTTTCATGTCGTAAAAGACCTGTGAGGTCTGGGCAGTGACCTAAATTAGTGTGTCAGCAAATACACCCTTTAATCAATGACCCTGGTGTATAGCGCACCGTTCTAGAACTTCCAGAAATGGAACCATAATAAAGAGTATCAAACTTCAAAAGGAATATCCTGGCTTTTGTGCTTTGCTGTAGGGATTTATTTAAGCAAATCTTCAAGCATACTTCTCTCTTCCTTTGTGGTTATAGTTGGGAGGTGGGGGAAGTATTCCCAGGTTGATTAGACAATAGGAACAGGATTCGACCCTTTGAGCCTCCTCTGCCAGGCTGTTACTGTTGGGCCGTTGAGAATGTCAGGAATGACCCCTCTATGACCAGCAAGGTGGACTTGAATCCAAACTTTGGCCCAAAGGTAAAGACATTACCTACTGCATCTGAGGACCACCTGGTGCTGGGGACAGTAACTTCACTCAATTCTTACACTTCCCTTTATTGGTATTTTGGGTTATATTGGATGCCAATGACTTTGAATGTATCAGTTTGAAACACTTCTATAATTGTCTGTATAAACGTTTTGTCTTCTGTGCCTAATGTTCTGGGATAATTTCATTGCAACGTGTGTTAATATTGTTCCCACCTTGCTTTAGAACAAGAAGATGTTGACTTTGATGCTGAATTTGAAACACATTTTGGTATTGCACATACCCGCTGGGCAACACATGGTGTTCCGAATATTGTTAATAGTCATCCCCAGAGGTCTGATAAAGACAATGGTGAGTTTCCTCTGTATCATGATAACGTTGCAACAAACAAAACCATTTGCTTGAGCTTTTGAGATAAAAGATTTGTGCAATCGAAGGCATTTATGGCAAAGTATTGAGTTCATGCAAATTTGTAACTTTTTTTTGTATTCAACATTGGGTACTGAAAAATGGTCAATAATTTTATGCTTTCTGTGGTACAATGTGAAAAACCTTTTTATAATTAAAATTGTTCTGAGATTACAACACATTAAATATCAGATATGAATTATATAACATCATTTACAAAGGTATTTTGATTAGATTCCCTGCAGTGTGAAAGCAGGCCCTTCGGCCCAACCAGTCAACACCAACCCTCCTAAGAGTAACCCACTCAGACCCATTTCCTTCTGACTAGTCCACCTAACACTATGGGCAATTTAACACGGTCAATTCACCTGACTTGCACATCTTTGGATTGTGGGAAGAAACCAGAGCACCCAGAGGAAACCCACGCAGACATAGGGAGAACGTGCAAACTCCACACAGACAGTCATCTGAGAATGGAATCGAACCTGGAAGTCTCATGCTGTGAGGCAACAGTGCTAGCCACTGAACCACCATGCCACCCCATTTCTTTTGAAGCTTTTCAACTTGCACTCATCAGGACAGAATTGCAAGAATGCCAAAAACCAATGACAGCGAACGTACCAGATTGAAACACTTCTATAGTTGTCTTCTGTACACAAGATTCTTCTCTGTTGTCTGTCCCTGATTTGCTTCACACTGTCATTGGAAGGTAAACTTTATGCTGCCTAGACTCTGAGCTCCCAAAGTTGTTGACACTTAATTCCCCTCTGAAAAAGCAATTCAGTTCAAAGGCTTTTTTTGGGAAATGCAATAAATGCTGGCCATAACAGCAATGCTCTTGAACAGACTGCTCTTGAAGCTTCAGATCAGCACACCACGTGGGGGGCCCTGTCTGTTTTGTGAATCCATGCCAGACGTAGCGGTGCATTTGTCCATTGAGCCAACAGGACAAACTTTCTGGGATTTGTTTTCTTTCCCAACTCCTCTTGTTTACTAGACTGCAATGCACCAGCAAGGACATGTAACGGCTGACAGCACAAGGCTTTGAAGGGTGACATGCTGTAAACAAATCTGCAGTTATCGCACAGTTTAAGTTCTTTTTCTCTTTGAGTTTGTGTATTCTTGCAATACTGTCTTGATGAGAGCAAGGTGAAAAGCTTCAACAGTGAGTTCCTCCTTTTTCTGAAGTTCAATATCACTAGCTTGGAATTGTGCAAATTAAGCCCCCCTATCCTTTGAGTATGACCTTGGGAGTTAGAGGATTATACTTGAATAATCGCTGGGGGGGCGTAATGGCCTCACGGTATTATCGCTGGGTGATTAATCCGGAGACCCAGATAATGCTCAATAAAAATTGTGATCTCACAACCATTGCCAATGTCAGAAATTGTCTGCTTCACTTAGGGTTCTTTAGGGAAGGAAATTGCAATCCTTACCTGACCTGGCCTACATGTGACTCCAGACCCACAGCAATGTGGTTGACCCTGAACTGCCCCCTGGACAATTAGGGATGGGCAATAAACACTGGCTGAGCCAGGAATGCCCTCATCCTGTGAATTCATTTTTTAAAAACATGGAGGCCTTAGCGAGTTTTGAGAAGATTTGTAGCTCAGGTTGAGGTTTCGGATGTTGGTTTGCTTGCTGAGCTGGAAGGCTAATTTCCAGACGTTTCGTTACCTTACTAGATAGCATCTTCAGTGGGCCTCAGGCGAAGCAATGCTGAAAATTCCTGCTTTCTATTTATATGTTTGGGTTGGTGATGTTATTTCCTGTGGTGAAGTCGCTTCCTGTGGTGAGATCACTTCCTGTTCCTTTTCTCAGCGGGTGGTAGATGGGGGTCTAACTTGACGTGATTGTTGATAGAATTCCGGTTGGAATGTCATGCTTCGAGGAATTCTCGTGCATATCTTTGTTTGGCTTGTCCTAGGATGGATGTGTTGTCCCAGTCAAAGTGGTGTCCTTCCTCATCTGTATGTGAGGATACTAGTGAGAGAGGGCCATGTCTTTTTGTGACTAGTTGGTATTCATGAATCTGGAAGGCTAGTTTTCTGTCTGTTTGTCCAATGTAATGTTTGTTACAGTTCTTGCACAGTATTTTGTAAAAGACATTAGTTTTGCTCATTATCTGTATAGGATCTTTCAAGTTCATTAGCTGCTGTTTTAATGTGTTGGTGAGTTTGTGGGCTACCATGATGCCAAGGGGTCTGAGGAGTCTGGCAGGCAGGAGGCTGGAAGAACACAGGATGCCAGGCAGCATCAGGAGATGGATAAGTCAATGATTTGGGTGTTTTATTTGAGTCCTGAAGAAGGGTTACACCCAAAACATCGAATTCTCCCCCTCCTGATGCCACCCGGCTTGCTGTGTACTTCCAGCCTCCTGCCTGTCTACCTTGCCATCCCAGCCTACATGTGCCTCCAGGCCCATGGCAATATGATTGACTTTTACTTGCCTTCTGAAATGGCTAAATAAAGAACAAAGAAAATTTACAACCCAGGAACAGGCCCTTCAGCCCTCCAAGCCTGAGCCGATCCAAAACCACTGTCTAAACCTATCACCCAATTCCTAAGCATCTCTGCACCCCACCTACTCGTGCATCTGTCCAGACGTACCTTAAATGAATCTACAGTGCCTGCCGCTCCTACCTCGGCTGGCAATCGTTCCAGGCACCGACCACCTCTGTGTAAAGTACTTGTCACGTGTATTCTCCTTAAACCTTTCACCTCTCACCTTGAATGTGTGACCCCTCGTTACTGAATCCCTCACCCTGGGAAAAAGCTTATCTCTATCTACCCTGTCTATACCCTTCATGATTTTGTAGATTTCAATCAGGTCCCCTCTCAATCTCTTTTTTTCTAATGAAAATAATCCTAACCCACTCAACCTCTCTTCATAGCTAGTCTCTCAGTTTGAGAGCTATTAAGGTTTATCAAGTACTAACCTTGCCGATGATGCCTTCGTACCCTGAAAAAATAAGGCAAAAACACAAATTGACTGAAGGATGACTTGAATTGAGGCCTTTAAAATAATGAAGGGATTTTGAGAGTTCACTCATGGCACGTGAGCATCGCTGGCTGGGCCAGTACTTTTTTGCCCATTCCTACTCTACTTTGGCAAGGCAGCGGTGAGCTGTCTTCTTGAACTTCTGCTGTCCACATACTGTAGGTGGACCCACAATGTTCGTGGAGAGGGAATTCCAGGGTTTTGATCCGGCGACCCTGAAGGAATGGTGATATATTTCCAAATCAGGATGGTAAGCAGCTTGGAGGGCAACTTGTGAGTGGTATTCCTATGTGTCTGTTGCCCTTGTCCTTCTAGATGGAAGTGGCAAAGCTGCTTGTGGAGAAACTGTTTGTTTTGGCGTGAAATTTAGAACAAAGGGATACAATGTAAGGCATTTGGTTTTTATATCTTTTCTTTTAAAGAATTTGGTATTCAAAACAGTGGTTAATGGATGGTGTTTACTGTTGTGAAGGTTTGAAAACTCAGTCTTTCCCCAACGTTGACCTAATCCAGTCCTAGAGTAGGGACTTTTGGAGAGTTAATGGAAGATTGTTTGTACAACACTGGGTTTATGACCAGGAGTTAATGTTGAGGCCTGTTGGCTTAGTTTTGGATGATGATAAGCAGGGATTGATTTTGGTTTGGGGAACCCATGGAGTGGAAGTTTTTGAATAGTTTTGGAGGAGACCTGACTGGAGTAGAAACATAATATGGTTCCTTTCTAAGAAAGCGAACAGTCCAAGGAATAAGTTACCTTCTTAATAGAAAGTTTTTAGCTTGTGAAGCTTCCAGTCCGGGAGTGTTTAGTTAGAAATCAATCGATTAAATAAAGACCGAGGACGTATAAGTATCCTGTTTTATGAGTGTTTCATGTCAGAAGACTTCACAGGAAAGAATTGAGATAAATTATTTGTGTTGAGCTTAAAATTTTGAGACAAGGGGACGTTTTGTCAGGATTAAAATCATGGCATGTGAGAATATTTTGTTTTGTTTTGTGTCTAAAGACTTTTCCAAACTTCTTTCTATGTTTAGATAATTTGGTTTGTTTTACTCTGTTCCTTTTATGTAGTGAGCTTCAGTTTTATTGTTAAAGAAAATCTACAGCCTTGTGAGCTGTGTCTCAGTGAATTTAAAAAAGAAAATGATTTATAAAGTCACTTCTCATTCTGAGATCTGACATGTCCAGTCGTGACACCAGCAGGCTTCAGGCCTGTTGAGTGTTTAACTTATTCCTTCATTTTCACTATTTAAACTATGAAAATGTCAACTATTATGTATTTCTTTATTTTTCAACTTTACTTTTTAAACTCTAATTTCTGTTACTACTTTGTACCTAAGTATTTTGTCCCTCAGGTGGCACCATGTAGGGTAACATTATACACGTTTCACTGTACTCCTGTACATGACTACATGTGACAATAAAATCTAAGTCTAAATCAATATTAAAATTGGATCCAGGCCCAATAGATGTGAAATCAAGAAGCACCTGTTGATACAAAAGGCAACATACGTTTGAAGTTCAGTTCAGCAAAAGGCTATGGATACTGAATTAATTGGAATTTGCAGGTGTGAAATAAACAGAATTTTCTTGGGTGACTATTTCAAGAAACATGGAGGAAGTATGGAGCCTGATCTAATAAAGTCACGGAATGGACTTGTGACAATACTGTGGCTATAAGAGGTGTGTTTTGACCTGGTTTCTTTCAGAGAGAGATTGGGGGACAGGTGTCGAGCTGTTTATGAGATGATAAACAACTTGTGAAGCCTTGGGCTTTTTTTTTAAAGCTGGAACAATAGAAGCGGCCTGGCTGGGTGGGGTCAAACTCCCACCAACAGAACCAGGGTTTTCAGGTTCAGCTTTCAGCAGATGTTGCTGGGGTCTCGTTAGGACTGGAAGGTGGTGAATCTCTCACGACTGCTCCTTTCACTGTCTCAGGATTGTATTTCGATATTCTTTCCTCTTAGATTGGAGAACTTCATGTGAGACAATCTGTTTTCTGAATGTGTCTTTTTCCCAGGGTATGTTTACGGGATGTTGCTATATTGGAACGGTTACTGTTTAATAGAAATATAATCTATCACTCTGTTAAGGTTTCCAGTCAAGTTGTTATTCCAAGTTCCTCTTTCTTTTGTTTTAATTTAACCATGGTGTTTGAATAAATTATGTATTGCTTAACATGAGTTATTTGGCCTATCAAATTGTATTTGGAGCCCAGCACATCTCACCTACCTTGTAAAATAAGAAAAAGGTAAAATAAGGTCTAGGCTACCTTCATAATATATTTGAGGGGGAGGGGGTCTCATCTGGTCCATAACAGACTTGATGGGCTGAATACCTTCTTTTGGTAGCCAATCTTCAATGACTCTTTGTCATCCTGTCACAGTGAGACCATCAAAACTCTGCTAGCTCTCTGATGAGTAATTCCAGTCAGTCTCACTTTCCTCATTCCTAGAACCCTAGGTATTTACTTTCCTCAACCTCCTATCAATATAATTCATCCTACAGGTAGACAGAGCACTCAAGGTGTGATTGAAATCTGAGATATTATTTTCCCTCCTGTATCCTGGGTCTGCTGATCAGCTTGTAGCGCAAACAGGATCAGACAAGCCTTCTACAGGTCTCAAATACCTGACAACGGGGTGTCTCAGCGACAGTGAAATGTCAGTCTGCCTGAGGCTGCAGAGCCCTATGTTCAGAGGGAGGGTTAACTCTGCCTTTGATGATGGATAAGGACAGAAAGCATCACCTTGCCTTTTTTAACAATGGCATGAAATTGATTCTTATTAACTTCTCCCAAGAGTCTTTCCTCTTTCGAAAGGTCAGTGAAAGCTCTTATGCTTCTGATCTGAAGCCTTCATGGAATGAGCCCTTTGCAATGTTTTGTTACCTGTCTTGCTGTCATGATGTTATTATTAATCTGCTACTTCATAGAATCCCTACAGTGTGGGAGTAGGCCCATTGAGTCTACACCGACCCTCCGAAAAGCATCCCACCCAGACCTACCCCACTGCCCCAGAACCCTGCATTTCCCATGGCTAACCCATCTAGTCCGCACATCCCTGAACTCTATGGGCAATGTAGCATGGCCAATCCACCCTGACCTGCACATCTTTGGACTGTGGGAGGAAACTGGAGCACCCGGACGAATCCCGCACAGACACTGGGAGATTGTGCAAACTCCACACAGACAGTCACCCGAGGGTGGAATTGAACCTGGGTCCCTGGCGCTGTGAGGCAGTGGCACTAACCATCGTGCCACCATTCATAGCTGCTGGTTATACTCGATGAGCTATATCTTTCAGTTCTTTTTCAGAAGGCATGGCCTTGTCCCTGTAGACTGTTTCAGATTGACTTCTTTGAGGGAAGTTTCATTTTTAATGATGGCGTTAGGCACCAGGCTGTTTCTTGAGTGAATTGCACATCCTCCACATGAGACAGTCCCTCAGGATTACGGAGGGATTGTATCTGCTTTGCTTTGGGGGTTTGCGATTGCAGCTGAGACCAGTGTGGGACCTGCATGTGGCATAGGGTCTAGTGAGCGAGGTGTTTGGCGATTAGTGAGCTCCCTCTGACTCTCCGCTCTGTGTCGCTGTGTGCTCCCGACAATTCTCACAGCGTAGACTTAGACAGCACAGGAGGAAGCCAGCCATCTCCACATCAGTCAACAAAGATCTGATTGCATTAATCCCATTGGCTAGCTCATGACTTCAGCCCTGGCAACATGAGTGAATGTTTTAAATAATGCTTATACATCGAGAGTTTCTAATCCAAACACCCTCTTCGTAGCGAATTCTATACTCTCACCATCTTCTGAGTGAAAATGTTTCTCCTCAACTCTCTTCTTTTAACTTTCTACCTCTTCACTTAAATCTCTTCCCCTGGTTATAGACATCTCTGTAAATAGAAAACGTGCTTTCTTATCCACTCTGTTTATGCTCTTCTTGTTCTTATTAGGATTGTTTCCGCTGGAGTTCAGGCAAATGAGAGGGGGTTCTTGTAGAGACTTATAAAATTCTAACAGGACTAGTCAGGGTAGATGTAGGGAGGATATTCCTGACGGTAGGTGTTGTGGTCACAGTCTGAGAATTCAGGGATGAGGAGGCATTTTTTCACACACAGAGTGGTGAGCCTGTGGAATGCATTACCACAGGAAGTAGTCGATGTCAAGACATTGAATATACTCAAGAGACAACTAGGTATAGCATGTAGGGCAAATGGGGTCAAAGGTTGTGGGGAGAAAGCAGGATTAGGCTATTGAGTCAGATGTTCAGCCATGATTGTGCATAGTAGAGCGGGCTCAAAGGGCTGAATAGCCTCCTCCTACTCCTATCTTCTATGTTTATACACACCTTTCAACTTTTAACCCCAGCCTATCCGATCTTCCCTCACAGCCCAGGCAGCATCCTGATAAAGAAAAACAGAAATTGCTGGAAAAGCTCAGCAAGTCTGGCAGAGTCTATGGCGAGAAAGCCAAGTTTTTCGGGTCCAGTCACTTTTCCTTAATTCTGTCAAACGTTAACTCTGATGCCCAGGTCTGAGAAGTCAGACACACACATTCCCCCGATGTTCAGTTTTGTTTATTTGAGCTGGATGCCAGGGTTGAGAATTGTCGAATTGATCAAGCGTTTCTAATCTCTGCCTCATACTTGCTTTTGAATTGCAGAGTTTATCGTCATTCACAATGGCATCATTACAAACCACAAGAACCTGCGAAAGTTTCTGGTAAGTGCTCAGAAGTCTTACTTTGCAAAATACATTTTATTGCTGTACTGGATGATTTTTTTTCTAGAGCAAAAGCTTTAGAAGTTAACTTCAGGGCAGACATCTGAAGAACTTCATGTAGTTTCGGCGGGACACAGATCCTAATGGTGCTATTGTTTATTTTTCCCCCAAATCTTCCCTCTCCGCCATATTTCTGCTCTGCTCTCCTCAGCAGATCAGTGTTCTCATTGGCATTCACTGACAGAATGGGCTGAATGGCCTCTCTCTGTATTGTAACTTCCTATGGACCTATATGATTTAACTCCTTTCAGTTTTCTGTAGTTTAGCTCAGTCAGCCGGATGCCAAGTTTGCTGTGCAGAGTGATACCAGCAACGTTGGTTCAATTCCAGCCTTGGCTGAGATTACCATGAAGGACACTCCTTCTCAACCTCCTGAGACATGGTGACCACCAGGTTAATTCACCACCACTCATCTCTCTCTCTCTAATGAGAGAGCAGCTCTGTGGTCTGGTCAGACTGTGGCGCCTTTACCTTTCCCTTTTTATAGTTCTATGACTTTCCTCAAAAGTCGAATCTTTAGCTGATTACTTACCAATACTGAGGAGGTTATGGGATTAAGTCTGCGTTGCAGCTTGGAATGTGTACTGTTAAAATATTCTGCACAGTATTTGGGTTGCTCCGTGAAGAAGCAGACTCTTGTTTGTAGTATAGATGTGTGTACTTTGTAGTTTATGAAATAGAGGGCTTCTTGCTGCCTTGGATTCCCTGCTACCGTGCAGTTATCCGATCTGGTTTTGATAGTCTTCAAGTCACTCTGTCGGTTTTGGGGTTTCCCTATTATTCTTGTCTTGGGGGTGAAACGTAAAGGTAAAGGTGCCACAGTCTTACCAGACCACAGAGCTGCGCTCTCATTAGAGAGAGATGAGTGGTGGTGAAACGTTAAATAAAAACTGAAAATACTGCAGACGCTGGAAATCAGCAACAAAATTAGAAATTACTGGAAATTCAACAGGTCTGGCAGCATCTGTGGAGAGAAGTCAGACTTGACATTCGGAACCCACTGCCCCTTCCTCAGAACTGATGGTAGCTAGGAAAGGGTTGTATTTTATGCAGAAGATTAGATTAGATTAGATTACTTACAGTGTGGAAACAGGCCCTTCGGCCCAACAAGTCCACACCACCCCACCGAAGCGCAACCCACCCATGCCCCTACATCTACCCCTTACCTAACACTACAGGCAATTTAGCATGGCCAATTCACTCTACCCCTTACCTAACACTACGGGCAATTTAGCATGGCCAATTCACATGACCTGCACATCTTTGGACTGTGGGAGGAAACCGGAGCACCCGGAGGAAACCCACGCAGACACGGGGAGAATGTGCAAACTCCACACAGTCAGTCGCCTGAGGCAGGAATTGAACCCGGGTCTCTGGCGCTGTGAGGCAGCAGTGCTAACCACTGTGCCACCGTGCTGCCCTAGAAGGAGAAAGAACAAAAAGATGGGGAGGGAGTGAGGAGTAAATGATATTAAGTGGGAATAGAGCCCAAAGAGAGAGAACAGTTGGACAAGGGAGTGGATAATGATCAAGTGAGCAGAATGAACTTGTGGACAGGTAGTGGGTTGTGTGTAGTAGGAGACTGTGTTAACCAGGCCCGGTGTGTGGTGGCGGGGGTTGGGGTAAGGACTTGGGGCAGTGTTCCTCAGGGCCTACAACTGTTGAACTCAATATTGATCTGGAGGGCTACAGGGTCCCCAAGTAGAAGATGAGGTGCTGTTCTTCCAGCTTGTCCTGAGCCTCACTGGAGCACTGCAGTGAGCCTGAGATGGAGGTGTTGGCCAGGGAACACTGGTCTGTGTTGAAGTGGCAGGCAACTGGAAGCACAAGGTCTTTTTTGCCGACACAGCATAGGTGTTCTGCAAAACATGAAAGGAAATATTAAATGGTCATTTATTGATGAGATTTTGCTGTGCACAATTTACTATTTACGCGGCAACAATGGCTGCAGTTCAAAGTCATTGCTCAGGAACTGCCTTGAAAGCCTGAGACTACAAGAGGGAGTTTATCAATGTCTGACTTGTTCATTTGTTTAGGCGAATAAACCAGGGTCTGTGAGATAATGGCACCTTCAGCAGATTTGTTGGGATGAGTGATAAAAGTTACACTGTCCAATCCTGCTCAACAGCATCGCCAAACCACAAGTCCCAATTAACTTTGAGTTTGATCCGGGCAAACACGAGGTGATGCATTTTGGAAGATCCAATTCAAGAGTGAACTGTACAAGAAATGGAAAAGTCCTGGGGAAAATTGATGTACTAAGAGATCTGGGTGTTCGGGTCCATTGTCCCCAAAGATGGCCACGCAGGTCGGTAGAGTGGTCAAGAAGGCATACAGCATGCTTTCCTTCACCGGATTGGGTAATGAGTACAAGAGTTGGCAGGTCATGTTACAGTTGTATCGGACTTTGGTTCGGCCGCGTTTGGAATACTGTGTACAGTTCTGGTCGCCACATTACTAAAAGGATGTGGATGCTTTGGAGAGGGTGCAGAGGCAGTTCACCAGGATGTTGCCTGGTATGGAGAGCGCTAGCTACAAAGAGAGGTTGAGTAGATGAGGATTATTTTTATTAGAAAGATGGAGGTTGAGGGGCGGATCCGATAGAGGTCAGCAAAATTGAGAGGTGTAGACAGGGTGGACAGCAAGAAACTTTTTCCCAGAGTGCGGACTGGATTGCGAGCGGTCACGGGTTCAAGGTGAGAGGGGAAAAGTTTAAGGGAGGTATGCATGGAAAGTTCTTTACGCAGTGGATGGTGGGTGCCCAGAGCGTGTTTCCAGTGGAGGTGGGGCACAGTAGTGTTATTTAAGATGTCTCTAAACAGATACATGAATGGGGAAGGAGCAGAGGGATACAGATCTCGGAAAATAGATGACAGGTTTAGAGAGAGGATCAAGATCGGCGCAGGAGGGCCAAACGGCCTGTTCCTGTGCTGTAATGTTCTTTGTTCTTTGTTCTACCCACAGACCCTGTCTTTTCTCTCTCTGGTGGTTTGAGCCTTAAGAGTGTCTGCTGTCTGGAATTCTCTCCACAGCGCTCCAACTCACCTCCCTCCACAACTGAAAAACCATCTCATTCAGCCAACTGCTCTGCCACTGCTCTGAATATTTCTCAACCTGACTTAATGTTGACTCCCACTTTCTACACCTCCCACAAAGCACCCTGGTGCTCTCCATGTGTAGAAATTGCAATTGTTACACTCGGGTCTGTTAATTATTTCTTGTGCTTTGACCTTCAGGAGAGCAAAGGGTATGAGTTTGAGTCTGAAACGGATACAGAATCGATTGCAAAGCTGATCAAGTACGTCCACGATAACAGCGAGAGTGAGAACATTAGCTTTGCTACTCTGGTTGAGAGAGTCATCCAGCAACTGGTAAGTGGTTGTTATTTGGAGAGACATTTGCTGCTTTGAGGTTAAACAATAGTGTCAGTGGGGTGCTTAGATTATTGATATGAAGGAGCTGGTATATAACATAGTGCCCTCAGACTGTAGTGTATTTTGCACCAAGGTGGGCATCAGTAGTCAACAGGGGCCTGGAAGTAAGGCTGAAGTCTGCTTTGACGGATTCCCACATACTTTGAGCAGAACAGGATGTTCTGGCTGAACTGCTACTGTTTCAGTATGGTGACGTCATAGAGCTAAACAGCACAGAAACAGGCCCTTCGGCCCAACTTGTTCATGTCGACCAGGTTTCCCAAACTGAACTGAATGAGTCCCATTTGCCCGCGTCTGGCCCATATCCCTCTCAACCTTTCCCAAATTGTGTACTTGTCCAAATGTCTTTTTTAAATGTTGCAGTTGTACTCTGGCACCTCATTCCATACTTGCACCACTCTCTGTGTGAAAACGTTGCCCCTTAGGTCCAATATAAATCTTTTCTCTCTTACTTTAAACCTATGACCTCTAGTTTTAGACTCCCCCATATTAGGACACAAGACCTTGACTGTTTGCCCTATCCATGCCCCTAATGATTTTAAAAACCTCTATAAGGTCACCCCTCAGCCTCTGACATTCCAGGGAAACAAATGTCCTAGCCTATCCAGTGTCATTACTGCTAACACACAGAACACAGGAAAAAACTCATCCACTTTTAGGTGAGGGATGGGAGGAATGTTGTGGGTAGAGTATACATCTGGATGGGGCGAATCAGCTGCATTTTAAACTCTGAAAGAGGCTTTCTGAGAACTGAGATTTTGGATTGTTTTTAGGCATTTCATTTTTTTTCCCTCCTTCTGGAATTTTACGGATTTGTCTGTTTATAATTTGGAATTTCTCTGGCTCCTTTCACTCATGCATACACCTGCCGGAGAATTTTCTAAACGAAACTGTGGTTGCGCCGAATTCGTCAAGAAGTTCAAGCCGGTCTGTCTTTAGGTTCCCTACCGGTGGGCAGCTTCTGCCAGAGGCGTGGCTGTTCAGACTGACCTAGCTCCTGAACTTTAACACTTCACCTTTGACTTGGGTGTGTGTGTGTGTGTGTGTGTGTGTGTGTGTGTGTGTGTGTTGGGGGGGGGGGTGGGGGGGGAAGTAGTGGTGTTTTCAGCAGCGCGCAGTGCATTTGGGGTGGCTCAGTGATTAGCGCTGCTGCCTCACTGCATGAGGGACCTAGTTTCGATTCCAGCCTCGGGTGAGTGTCTGTGTGGAGATTACACGTTCTCCCCGTGTATGCGTGGGTTTCCTCCCACTGTCCAAAGATGTGCAGTGTAGGCGGACTGCCCATGCTGAATTGTCCACTGTGTCCATGGACGTGCAGGCTTGGTAGATTAGAATGGAAAATGTGGGAAAATGTACAGGAATAAGGTGGGTGGAATGCTTTACGGAGGGTCGGTGTGAACTCTGGGCTGAATAGCCTGTTTCCACCCTGTAGGGATTCTATGATTTACCTGAGCGTTGGTTAAGGACAGAGATCGGGTCACTTATACTCTCCGATCAGCTGCAGTACCCATTACAATTGGCTGGAAAACATGCTTTAGTGGGAAATGGTGGTGTCATGATGATGTTAGTGGACTAATAATCCAGAGGTCCAAACTAATGCTCTGGGGACACTGGGTTCAAATCCCATGACAGCTACTGGCGGAGTTTCAATAAACTGGTGTGGAAAGGTAGTGTCAGTGATGGTGACAGTGAAAATATCATAATTGTTGCAAAAAATTAACCTGGTTCCCTGATGTCCTTTTCAGGGAAGAGCCCATCCTTACCTGGTCAGGACTCTAGACCCACAGCAATGTTGTTAACTCCAACCCTGCCCCTCAGATATGGCTGGGCAATGCCACTCGGTTCAAGGGTGATTCGCGATGGGCAACAAATGCTGGCCTTGCCAGTGACACCCTGTCCCAAGAATAAATAAAAGGAAGATAATAAAACTTTGGTGGGGAGAAAGAGACTCCAGTGAATATAAATTGAGTGAAAATTGTTGTTTGAGAAACCTGATGTGTTTGAGCAAACTTAGTTTGCAAATATATGTTGAAGTATACTATTGAATGTTAATATTGTTTTAAAACAGGAAGGAGCTTTCGCCTTGGTGTTCAAGAGTGTTCATTTCCCTGGGCAAGCTGTCTGTACCAGGTAATCATGATTTGGAGGTGCTGGTGTTGGACTGGGGTGTACGAAGGTTATAGTCCAACAGGTTTATTTGGAAACACTCGCTTTCAGAGCGCTGCTCCTTCATCAGGTAGTTGTTACATGACAACCACCTGATGAGGTAGTAGCACTCCGAAAGCTCGTGCTTCCCCGAATAAACCTGTTGGACTTTAACCTGATGTTGTGTGATTTTTAACGTTGTACCAGGTAAACACTCAGCCTTGGACAGGGACAAGTTTGCACGTCTTTTTTGAATTAAAGAAGGCTTACTGAATGATAGCCAACCTGGTTTTAGTCCATGCAGAAAATGTTGAAAACACTCGGGTAGCTCCTTACCACCTTCTCCTGGGCAGACCAGTTTGGGTGGTAAATGTTGGCCTAGCCAGTGACACCCATGTTCCATGAATACAGTCATAGAGTCGTAGAGATGTACAGCATGGAAATAGACCCTTCGGTCCAACCTGTCCATGCCGACCAGATATCCCAACCCAATCTAGTCCCACCTGCCAGCACCCAGCCCATATCCCTCCAAACCCTTCCTATTCATATACCCATCCAAATGCCTCTTAAATGTTGCAATTGTACCAGCCTCCACCACATTCTCTGGCAGCTCATTCCATACACGTACCACCCTCTGTGTGAAAAAGTTGCCCCTTAGGTCTCTTTTATGTCTTTCCCCTCTCACGCTAAACCTATGCCCTCTAGCTCTGGACTCCCCAACCCCAGGGAAAAGACTTTGTCTATTTATCCTATCCATGCCCCTCATAATTTGTAAACCTCTATCAGGTCACCCCTTAGCCTCTGACGCTCCAGGGAAAACAGCCACAGCCTATTCCTCTCCCTATAGCTCAAATTCTCCAACCCTGGCAACATCCTTGTAAATCTTTTCTGAACCCTTTCAAGTTTCACAACATCTTTCAGATAGGAAGGAGACCAGAATTGCGTACAATATTCCAACAGTGGCCTAACTAATGTCCTGTACAGCCACAGCATGACTTCCCAACTCCTGTACTCAATACTCTGACCAATAAAGGAAAGCATACCAAACGCCTTCTTCACTATCCTATCTACATGTGACTCCACTTTCAAGGAGCTATGAACCTGCACTCCAAGGTCTCTTTGTTCAGCAACACTCCCGAGGACCTTACCATTAAGTATATAAGTCCTGCTAAGATTTGCTTTCCCAAAATGCAGCACCTCGCATTTATCTGAATTAAACTCCATCTGCCACTTCTCAGCCCATTGGCCCATCTGGTCCAGATCCTGTTGTAATCTAAGGTAACCCTCTTCGCTGTCCACTACACCTCCAATTTTGGTGTCATCTGAAAACTTACTAACTGTACCTCTGCTCGCGTCTAAATCATTTATGTAAATGACAAAAAGTAGAGGACCCAGTACCGATCCTTGTGGCACTCCACTGGTCACAGGCCTCCAGTCTGAAAACCAACCCTCCACAACCACCCTCTGTCTTTTACCTTTGAGCCAGTTCTGTATCCAAATGGCTAGTTCTCCCTGTATTCCATGAGATCTAACCTTGCTAATCAGTTTCCCATGGGGAACCTTGTTGAACGCCTTACTGAAGTCCATATAGATCACATCTACTGCTCTGCCCTCTTCAATCTTCTTTGTTACTTCTTCAAAAAACTCAATCAAGTTTGTGAGACATGATTTCCCACGCACAAAGCTATGTTGACTATCCTTAATTAGTCCTTGCCTTTCCAAATACATGTATATCCTGTCCCTCAGGATTCCCTCCAACAACTTGCCCACCACCGAGGTCAGACTCACCGGTCTGTAGTTCCCTGGCTTGTCTTTACTGCCCTTTTTAAACAGTGGCACCACGTTAGCCAACCTCCAGTCTTCCGGCACCTCACCTGCGACTATCGATGATATAAATATCTCAGCAAGAGGCCCAGCAATTACTTCTCTAACTTCCCACAGAGCTCTTTGGTACACCTGATCAGGTCCTGGAATGAATGGGAATGTAAGATTGGCAGAATCTGTTCAGAGAGTAAAGCAAGAATGCTTTGTGTCAATGACCTCTTGTCAATCCTGGATGTGATTAGATTCCCCACAGTGTGGAAACAAACGCTTTGGCTCAACAAGTCCATACCGACCCTCCAAAGAGTAACCCATTTCCCTCTGACTAATGCACCTAACACTTATGGGCCTTTTAGCACGACCAGTTCACCTGACCTGCACATCTTTGGACTGTGGGAGGAAACTGGAGCACCCAAAGGAAACCCCCGCAGATTCGGAGAGAATGTGCAAACACCCCAGGCTGGAATCAAACTCAGGTCCCTAATGCTGTGAGGCAGCACTGCTAAGCACTGAGCCACCATGCCATCCAGTGATGTGTCCCTGGGGTCAGTGCTAATATCCCCGTGTTTCTAATCAACATGTGTCAAATGTCACTGCACTAAAAATCTGACAAAGCAGCAAAGGACTGAGATGTAATACAGTACAGAGCGTTGCTGGGTGTTGCATTTTAAACAATAATTTGCATTTGTGTAGCCCTTTTGAATGAGACAAATATTCCCAAGTTCTGCTCAGGAGAGTGGTGTAGCTACATTTGACTCTGAGCCACATAAGGTAATGTGAGCATGAAGGTAGTCAAGGAGATGGTTTAAGTAGCTGCTTGAAGGTGGAGGGAAAGGTTGAGAGTGTGAATTCCGGAGGTTAGGGCCTTGGCTGCAGAAAGCATGGAACCTGTTGGAGATGTTCAAGAGGAACTAGAGGAAATATTTCAGAAGCCATGTACCCGAGTGAGAATGTTAAAATTGAGACATTGCTTAACCAGGAACCAAGGTAGATCGGTGAGAATGGGTTAAATGCTATATAAAGCATTCATACTTCAAGCTAAACTATGAATACAGGCCCAGGGGGTATAATGCAAATGGTTAAAAGACTAATTTATGTCAGTCACTACTTTGAATTGCATGATTATTGAACTGGGATAATTTTTGTAGAAGGTACAGAGATAGAGAGAGAAACTCTGGAGTTATTTGAGATGTGATGAAAAGATTTCATCAGCTTAATGGCATCCCTCCTTCTCTCATTGGTGCTCCTCTGTGTGGCCCATTACTGGCTGGTGTGTTGTCGAGCTGAAATGACGAAGGGCACAAGTAATTTTATTTGCTACGTGGCCCTGAGCTGTCTGAATGTGATATCGGCCTGTTCACAAAGCACTTTCAGAGTTCGGGCCGTGTTGACTTCCAGTACGCCACTGGAAATCTGGATGGAAGGTGCTTCTAAATGATGACCATTCTTGTCAAAATGTGTGTGTGTCTGTCTGTTGGCAAATCCACAGGAATGTTAGCAGAGTCTCCACCTAACCAGTCACTCTCTGTTTACCCCTGTGGTTGATGTGTATGTTTTTGCTGTAGAGGTATGAGTAAGATAAACTAATCTCTGAGGGATCAGCTGAAGTCTGCAAGGTTTGATCAATGGAGCCTAAGAGCAGCAGAAACATTTTCAGGATGCATTTGAATGCTTTAAAGTTATTTCCGTTCAGCTTTTCAATGCAAATCTTTCAGAAGTCAGAGTTTCACTGCCCCTAGAATCCTACAGTACGGCATTTAATGCTGCCTCTGTTCAATAAAACCTTCATTTTAGCAAGGAGTCTCTTCTGATTTTTGTCCTCTCCCTCCCAATTTTTGGTATTTGTTGTGAAATTATCCACCTTTGTGTTTATACATTTTCGAATACTTATAAGCTTTTTTTAAATGATTTCTTGGAATGGGCACATTGTTGGTGAGGCCACTATTTATTTTTGTTTTTACCTCAAATTGTCCTGGTCCGGGTGATGGTGATAGTGGTGGTAGTGAGCTGTTCATTTGGACCACTTGTGGTCCTTGTGGTGTAGACCCACTCCACGCGGCTGTTAGGAAGGGAGTTCTAGCTATAATCCAACTATAATAAATGACCTGGCAAACTGCATCCCTCCCCTCAAAACTCTCCCTTGTCACACCCTTCCCGTAAGCCCCATTCACTTTGCCCCCATTCCAGGGCCTCTTCCATTCTGCTGGTACTGGCTAGCTGCAGTACCAACAGTAACCACTATCTTTGATTGGTGCTGCCTGGATTGGTGATGGGTTGGCCACTCCAAGAGTTGGGATTGCCATCCTGAAATGGGCGATAGTTCTGATTGGAGGCAGTTTGTTGCCTAATGGGTGCTTGGGGTTTCCAGAAATGGCTGCAAAACATTAACCCCCTGCTTTGTAGGAATTGGACTTTAGCCTTGACCATGGCTGTTAAACTCAGCCAGTGTGTGCCAGGACCTCTTCACCTCTTTTCTAGTAATGAAAGCTGCTTCCATGCCTCACTCTCCATACTGCATCCTACCGAGATTTGTCAAAGAGAAGGACTTGTTTTGTGAGGAAAGATTGGTCAGATTGGGCCTATATCTGTTGGCGTTTGGAAGAATGAGGGGTGGTCTTATTTAGAGTCTTATGGGACTTGACAAGGTGAATACTAAGAGAGTGTTTCCTCTTATGAAGTACAGGATACAGTTTTGAAAATAAGGAGTTATTTCATTTAAGGCAAAGATTAAGAGTTTTTTTCACCAGGGTCAATGCTGTTTGGAATTTTCTTCCCCAGATAGTGGAACAGGCAACATCATTTAAAAAAAAATGTTTGAAGACTTGAGTTTTTGATTGACAAAGGAGTCAAAGTGTAGCAAGGTGGACAGCAAATTAGGATCCTACAGCAGGGCAACCAGAATGGTATGCAGTAATCTAAAGGTGCCCTCACAGTGTCTGGTACGAACATAACATGATGTCACAACTCCTACACCCAGTGGTCTGAGCAATGAAGGCAAGTGTGCCAAACTATCCTGTATACCTGTGATATAACTTTCAAAGAACTATGTAGCTGAACCCTGGGTCTCTCTGTTTGACAACTCCCCTGTCATTTAACTGTATAAGTCCTGTTTTTGTTTGTTTTACCAAAATGTAACACCTCGCATTTCTGCAAATTAAACTCCCATCTGCCACTCCTTGGCCCAGTGGATCTTGGTAAAAACCCCTTTGTAATCTTAGATAACCACCTTCACTGTCCACTATACCATCAGAATTGGCAGAGCAAGTTCTCACAAGTTTTTAAAAATAGCCAGATAGATTGATTTTAAGTGATATTGATTTAAGTAATAAGTTGTAGTTAGGGTGCAGGAGCTCACTTCTCAGCTTTGGGTAAGGGATAGTGGATTTAAAACTGAGATGAAGAGAAGTTATGTGGTCATGAATCTGTGGAATTCACTCCCCCAGATTGCAATGGACACCAGGACACTGAATAAATTTAAAGATGGAGATCGACCGATTTTTAATTCTCAATAGTTTGAAGGGTTTTGGGGAACGGCTGGTAAGTGGAGTTGAGGCTGAGATGAGATCAGCCATGAGCATATTGAATGGCGGACCTGGCTCGAGGGGCTGAATGGCCTCAAAACACCTCAAAAAATGGAGGTGTAAGGGACAGCGAAGAAGGTTACCACAGATTACAACAGGATGTTGATCAGATGGGCCAATGGGCTGAGAAGTAGCAGATGGAGTTTAATTTAGACAAATGTAAGGTGCTGCATTTTGGGAAAGCAAATCTTAGCAAGACTTATACATTTAATGGTAAGGTCCTAGGGAGTGTTGCTGAACAGAGAGACCTTGGAGTGCAAGTTCGTAGTTCCTTGAAAGTGGAGTCGAGGTAGATAGGATAGTGAAGGCAGCGTTTGGTATGCTTTCCTTTATTGGTCAGAGTATTGAGTACAGGAGTTAGGAGGTCATGTTGCGGCTGTACAGGACATTGGTTAGGCCACTGTTGGAATATTGCATGCAATTCTGGTCTCCTTCCTATGGGAAGGATGTTGTGAAACTTGAAAGGGTTCAGAAAAGATTTACAAGGATGTTGCCAGGGTAGGAGGATTTGAGCTATAGGGAGAGGCTGAACAGGCTTGGGCTGTTTTCCCTGGAGCATCAGAGGCTGAGGGGCATGGATAGGGTAAATAGACAAAGTCTTTTCCCTGGTGTCGGGGAGTCCAGAACTAGAGGGCATAGGTTTAGGGTGAGAGGGGAAAGATGTAAAAGGGACTTAAGAAGTAACTTTTTCACGCAGAGGGTGGTACGTGAATGAATGAGCTGCCAGAGGATGTGGTGGAGGCTGGTACAATTGCAACATTTAAGAGGCATTTGGATGGGTATATGAATAGGAAGGGTTTGGAGGGATATGGGCCAGGTGCTGGCAGGTGGGATTAGATTGGGTTGGGATATCTGGTCGGCATGGCTGGGTTGGACCGAAGGGTCTGTTTCATGACTCCAATGGCAACCTCCAGCTCTTAGTTCTTAAGTTCTTGGAATATCACAGGATTTTTAAAAGTTCATTCATGGGATGTGGGTGTTGCTCGCTGTGCCAGCATCTATTGCCAGTCCCTAATTTCCCAGTGGGGAGTTAAAAGGCAACCTTTTGCTGTGCGTCTGGAGACATATGTAGGCCAGACCATGTCAGGACGATCGATTTCCTTCACTAAAGAATGAGTGAGCTAGATGGGTAGTAAAACATTTCATCAGTAAAACCTTTTATCTATTAGATTAGATAATTTTTAAAGGGCAGCCCCCCCGCCCCCGCCCCCGCCTCCGCCTCCGCCTCCGCCTATTGAATTCAAATGTTATCTGCTGTGGTTGGATTCGAGCCCACGTTCCCAAAACATTGTCTCTGGTTTTGGATTGCTAATCCAGTGGCATTGCCACTACACCAGCACCTCCACTTATCTTGTATGCTCGTGCAGCAGGTCAGTCTCAGTCAGAAAGCACGGAAACAGACCCTTCATTGGTCCAACCATTCCCTGCTGACTATCTTACCAAACTAAGCCATTCCTGTCTGTCTGTGCTTGGGGCATTATCCCTCACAACATTTGCTCAAGAACTTATCAAAATGTCTTTTAAATGTTGTAACTGTACACGCATCCAGCACTTCCACTGGAAGTTCATTCTCCACACGAACCACCCTCTCTTTAAAAAAACGTTGCCCTTTATATTCTCTTTAAAACGTCCTCCTCCCAACTTAAAGATATGCCCCCTAGTTTTGAACTCCCCCACCATAGGGAAAATTCACCTGCTATTAACCTTATCTATACCCCTCGTGATCTTAACAACCTCCATAAGGTCCCCCCTCAACCTCCTACACTCCAGTGAAAAAAGTCCCAGCCTATCCAGCCTCTCCTTACAACTCAAACCCTCCAATCCTGGTAACATCCTGGTATTTCTCTTTTGAATCCTCTCCAGTTGAATAATAACAGAGCTCAAAATGTGAGAACTGCTAACATTTCAGAGATTGAGGGGTGATAATTAACACTTCCTACATTAAATTATTAGAGGTTGGTCTCTAAATTAATTTTAAAACACATCTCCTCTACGCCGTGAAATGTGGATAGGAGATGCCTCAGGATAGGGTGTGTGAAGAGTTAACAGAGCAACCAGAATTGGACACACTACTCCAGAAAAGGCCTCACCAACGACCTGTTCAATCTCAACATGACGTCCCAACTCCTAGACTCAAAAGATCTGAGTAATGAGTAAACCAGTTTCACATCTTATCTGTGAGAGAGGAGCTCTGACAGTGCTGCGCTCTGACAGTGCTGCACTCTGTCAGCGTTACAGTGGAGTGTCAGTCTAGGATTGGATTATAAACCTACGGAGTGGAACTTGAATGTCCGACTCAGTTGAGGCAAGCACCCTCTCCTCTGACATGTCGCTTTGAGTTTTCCTCTTTATTTGGAGGAGGACCCCCACAATCCATCAGGTTCAGAACCTGCCATTCCACCTGAGGTAAATCACCATGAACCTCAAGAGATTTACGTAAGGTCCCAAGCAGATCCTTGCGTCAGTCTGCTCGGTTATGGGATCAACAGCTGGCTTGACTTAAAGTGACTTTTCCAAGTGTTGGGAAGTTGGGTTGTTCTGTTGCAGCTGTACAAGACGCTGGTGGGGCCACATTTGGAGTACTGCGTGCAGTTCTGGTCACCCTACTATAGAAAGGATGTTACTAAACTAGAAAGGGTGCAGAAAAGATTGACTAGGATTCTAGCTGCACTGGAAGGTTTGAGTTATAAGGAGAGGCTGAAAAGACTGGGATTTTTCTGCCTGAAGTGTAGGAGACTGAGGTGATGACCTTTTATAGAGGTCTATAAAATCATGAAAGGCATAGGTAAGGTAGCTAGCCAACAGCTTTTCCCCATGGTAGGGGCGTCTAAAACCAGAGGGCATAGGTTTAAGGTGAGAGGGGAGAGGTACAAAAGTGTCCAGAGGGACAATTTTTTCACACAGAGGGCAGTGAGTGTCTGGAATGGGCTACCAGAGGTAGTGGTGATGGCAAGTACAATTTTGTCATTTAACATTTAGACAGGTAAATGAATGGGATAGGTATGGAGGGATATGAACCAAATGCAGGGAAATTGGACTAGATTAATTGAGGGAACTGGGCGGTATAGACAAGTTGGGCCGAAGGGCCTGTTTTCATGCTGTAAACCTCTATGACTCTCTTTTCTTTGGGATCTTCCCAGTGTATATGTGTAGATTCCTTCCAACAGCTCTAGCAGTGCAGTCACAAATGACTCTTGGACGGCTGAATGTCCTGTCTGAGAATGCAATGCAACATGCTTTCTTCAAAAAGCTTGTCTCTGGGCCAACAAGTTATGGCTTCAAGTCCCAGTCTGTAGAATTGAGAGTGTAACCTAGACTAACGTTCTTTGCAGCATTGAGAGATTGCTTGCACTATTGAGGGTGCTAGTTCCCAGGTAAATGTTAAGCCAAGCTTCTGCCTATAAACATGGTCAGTCTTGTAGCACTATTCTGAAGAATAGTTGGAAATTTCTCTATATCTTGGTCAGCCATCCAAGAGTCATTTGTGACTGCACTGCTAGAGCTGTTGGAACGAACCTCAAAAAACAACACCAAAGACAGTGGTGTCACCTCATTTGCTTGAGGTTTGGCAATTTGACTACAGCTGTTGAGTACCACTCAACATATCCCATTGACATATGGGCATGGTTCCAATGTTTAAAAGATATTTAGATAAGTCCATGAATAAGTGTTTGGAGGGATATGGGCCAAGTGCAGGTAGATCGGACCAGTTTAGTTTGGGATTATGGTCGGCATGGACTGGTTGGATCGAAGGGTCTGTTTCTGTCCTGTATGATTCTATACATGGGTTTGAATGATCATTCTTAATTATAGGGCAGTTCAATCCTAATCTTGCTTCTAAATCCTCTGCTTTTCTTGTTTAGTTTTGTTTTTGTTCATTTTTTTAAGGTGTCATTTGTAGGCATCACAAATGGAATGTTTAGTGCTATTATTTTTCCTTTTTAGACGGGGAAGCCCTCTGATGATTGGTGTGAGGAGCAATGATAAACTTTCTACAGATCACATCCCAGTTCTGTATCGTACATGTAAGTACTGTTGGAGCACAGTGTAGAGTCGCTTCTGTTCTAGAGGTTAGTACAGAGTCCCAGGTAATGTTCTGGGCTCTGAGTTTGAATCTCACCAGGGCAGATGGTGGGTTTGAATTCAGTAAAAATACCAGGAATTAAGACTCTAATGATAATCATGATTGTCTGGAAAAATCCATAAGACCATAAGACATAGGAGTGGAAGTAAGGCCATTCGGCCCATCGAGTCCACTCCGCCATTCAATCATGGCTGATGGGCATTTCAACTCCACTTACCCACATTCTCCCCGTAGCCCTTAATTCCTCGAGACAACAAGAATCTATCAATCTCTGCCTTGAAGACATTTCGCGTCCCAGCCTCCACTGCACTCTGCGGCAATGCATTCCACAGACCCACCACTCTCTGGCTGAAGAAATGTCTCCGCATTTCTGTTCTGAATTGACCCCTCTAATTTTAAGGCTGTGTCCACGGGTCCTAGTCTCCTCACCTAACGGAAACAATTTCCTAGCGTCCACCCTTTCCAAGCCATGTATTATCTTGTACGTCTCTATTAAGTCTCCCCTTAATCTTCTAAACTCCAATGAATACAATCTCAGGATCCTCAGCTGTTCCTCATATGTTAGACCAACCATTCCAGGGATCATCTGTGTGAATCTCCACTGGACACGTTCCAGTGCCGGTATGTCCTTCCTGAGGTGTGGGGACCAAAACTGGACACAGTACTCCAAATGGGGCCTAACCAGAGCTTTATAAAGTCTCAGTAGCACATCTGGTTTGCAAATGTACTTTTCAATGAAGGAAACTGCCGTCTTTACCCCGCTGGGGTCTATGTGTGATTCCAAACCCACAGCAATGCAGATGTCTGGGCAACAAATGCTGGCCAAGACAGTGATGACCACATCCTGTAAATGAATAAAAAAACCGAGAAGATTGTTTATCAAGTGTCTTAGGGTTTTGGTATCATGCTTCACAATATTGATTGGAGTACAACAGACTTGCTGTTCACCTTTTACTCACCAGAACAGAATTGCAAGATTACATCTTTTCACAGAAATACCGAGTTCTGTACCAGGTGACTGTTTAATATTGCATTAACTCAGTCTAACGTGACCGGCAAATCTCACTTCAATACATCCCAGTGCTTTAGACAAAGGAAATGGAATTGCAGTGATAATGGTGAAACTCTAAGAATATCCAGCAGTAGGATCACTGAATACAAATCAGAGGGATACGAGTGCACTTAGGGTCATCGAGATGTACAGCACGGAAACAGACCCTTCGGTCCAACCCGTTCATGCCGATCAGATATCCCAACCCAATCTAGTCCCACCTGCCAGCACCCAGCCCATATCCTTCCAAACCCTTCCTATTCATATACCCATCCAAATGCCTCCGAAATGTTGCAATTGTACCAGCCTCCACCACTTCTTCTGGCAGCTCACACCATATAAGTACGATTTTTATATCATTTATACCTTTCCCCCCTCACCCTAAAGCTATGTCCTCTAGTTCTGGACTCCCCCCACACCAGGGAAAAGACTTTGTCGATATATACTATCCATGCCCCTCGTGATTTTATAAACCTCTATAAGGTCACCCCTCAACTTCTGGCGCTCCAGGGAAAACAGCCCCAGCCTATTCAACCTCTCCCTAGAGCTCAAATCCTCCAACCCTGGCGATGTTCTTGTAAATCTTTTCGGAACCCTTTCAGGTTTCACAACATCTTTCCGATAGGAAGGAGACCAGAATTGCACGCAGCATTTCAAAAGTGGCCTAACCAATGTCCTGTCCAGCCACAACATGACCTCCCAAAGGAAAGCATACCAAATGCCATCTTCACTATCCTATCTTCCTGCGACTCCACTTTCAAGAAGCTATGAACCTGCACTCCAAGGTGTCTCAGCAACACTCCCGAGGACCTTGCCATTAAGTGTATAAGTCCTGCTAAGCTTTGCTTTCCCAAAATGCAGCACATTACATTTATCTAAATTAAACTCCATCCACCAGTCCTCAGCCCATTGGCCCATCTGATCAAGATCCCATTGTAATCTGAGGTAACCTGCTTCGCTGTCCACTACACCTCCAATTTTTTTGATGAAACTAACACAGTATCTGAAGGAGAAGTGAGAAGATTTGTGAAGTAACTGCTCTGAATCCATCCTGAATCCCAGGATGACCCCAGTCGAGTGCAGAGGCTCCCCTCTCATGGTATTCATCAACCCAGCTCGTATATCAATATGAAAAGTGCAAACCCAATCAGTAAATAGACCTTTTGGGTTCTTTTCCACGTGCCTTCTTTCATCGATCAATGTGGCATCTATTAAGATGCCCATCTGTTGATGTTGCCTGGTTTGGAGTGTATTAGCTATAAGGAGAGGTTGAACAAACTTGGATTATTTCACTAGAATGTCGGAGGCTGAGGGGTGACCTGATAAAGGCTATCAAATTATGAGGGACATGGATAGAGTGGATTGGCCAAGCCTTTTTCCCTTAATGGAAATGTCAAATACTAGGGATGTAGGTTTAAGGTGAGAGGGGAAAAGCTTAAAGGGAATGTGCAAAATCAGATGTGACACAACACCAGCTTACAGTCCAACAGGTTTATTTGAAATCCCTGCTTTCCGAGCTTGTGACGTAAAGCTGATGAGGGAGCAGTGCTCTGAAACCTTGTGATTTCAATGACCTGTTGGACTATAACCTGGTGTCGTGTGACTTCAGACTTTGTCTAATACCGGCACCTCCACATAAAAGGGATGCGAGGGCAAGTTTTTTGCACAGCTGGTTGTAGGTGCCAGGAAAGCGCTGCCCAGAGGAGGTGGCAGAAACCAAGACAATAGCAATGTCTAAGCGGCATTCAAACAAACATATGAACAGGTAGAGAATAGAGGGATATGGGCTGTTGTGGGCAGATGGGATAGGCTTAGAATAGTCGGCTCAGACATAGTGGGCTGAAAGGCCTATGTTCTCTTTGTCTATTAAGCTGTGAGAAGGGCAAGCAGGTCATTCTGTTGAGTTTTGACGTCAAATATCTGAATGATCTTGGCAGGTAAAGAAGTGACAAAAAACTGTCCAGCTTCCCGCACGGATGACACCTCCTTGTACCCAGTTGGGGAAGAGAAATCTGTGGAGTACTATATTGCATCAGATGCCAGGTAAACCACTTGTTCATTTGAACTTGGTTGAGTTAGACACGTTTAGTTGGGGAATGACAGGCAAGGTAAGTAGGGTGCTGTAACTTGTTGGTGTGAGACGTTCCGTTTGTGAATCACGCGCAGTGTTTCTGGTCTGTTGTATGAAGCCCACCCATGATGTTTAGCAGCTAAGAAAATGCCTTGCTAATTGGCGTAAATCTTTCAGCTGACAGCTTTCATGCTAACTCTGTGGTTGGATAATTGAAGCTCGTAAAATTCTGGTTTCACAAATCCAGCAGGAAGGTATTGCCGTTTATTGTTTAAGAGTAGTCATCAAAGTGCATCATCCTGAACAATACCATTTGTAGCATCATGGGATGTACCTTTTTACTCCTGGGTCTCTCTCCTACGTATTGCTTCAGTAAAATAAGACCAGGTTTCTTTAAAGACAACAAGGACTTATTATTCGCCTTTCATGGGATGTGGGCACGCTGCCAAGGTCAGCGTTTGTTACCCTTGAACTCTGTTTGGGAGGACAGTAAAGAGTTAGCTGCCATTGATGTGGATCAAGAGTTGTGTGTAGGCCCAATTAGGAAAGATTGGCAGATCTCCTTCCCAACTCCGCGTATCTAGAACTGGGATAGGCTTTTAACAATAATGACTGTTTGTTGGCTATTATTGAGAGGAGCCTTGTAATTCCAGGTCTAAATTCTGCCAGTTACCATGGTGAGATTTGAACCCACATTCCCCAAGTGTCAATATGGCTCTCTGGATTACTTTTCCAGGGCAATTACACTACACCACTGTCTCCCAAACAGCTTGTATAACTTCATGCACGTGTAACAATCTGCTAAATCAGTCGACCATCCAGGTTGCAAAGTCAGATTGTTAAGGAAAGACATGATGATGTCAGCTAGACTTCAATTGCTGTCTGCTAAGGACTATTCATGAAATAGAGACTTTGACAGAATTTCAGGGGAAGGTGCTCAGTTTTTTCTGAATTGAAATTGAGAAGGATAGGTGTTCTAACTCTTGTACCAATGGGTACCTTCTATTGTTGGAATTTCACAAAGCCGGTTTCCATTTTGAGGTACTCCAGATAGCCCCTCCTGTTACTTTGTACTTCCATTCAGCATGGACAGAGATTATTGAAACATAGAATACTGCACCAGGGACCCAGGTTCGATTCCAGCCTCAGGTGATTGCCTGTATGGAGTTTGCACATTCTCCCCAGGTCTGCGTGGGTTTCCTCTGAGTGCTCTGGTTTCCTCCCAGAGTCCAAAGATGTGCAGGTTAGGTGAATTTGCCATGCTAAATTACCCATAGAGTGCAGGTTAGGTGGATTACACATGGGAAATGCAAGGTTATGGGTACAGGGGTGGGTCTGGGTGGGCTGCACAGCAGAGGGTTGGTGTAATAACTACATAGAGGTTGGGTCCCATACCAAGTCACCCTTTATTTACTAGTGCACAGTACACTGGTTGTAACCAGCCAGCTTGGAGTCTGTCCTCAAACTGAGGAGATTCTAATCTCCTGGTTATATTTTGCAAATGCGAATAGAAAAAATGAGATCAAAGAAAACCTTGAATAAATGGGTTTCAATCCATTAAATACAATTCAAGTTCTACAAAGAAAATCAAACCTTGTGTGATCAACAGTCCAAACTATTGCACTCTTTCAAAACAAACCTTGTCTCAGTTTATTTTCCTCCAAAAAGTAAAAAAAAATGCAGTGCAGTGCATTCAAGTGAAGCCTGAGGTTTGAAGCTCAATTCACATGACATCACATGCAGGGCTGTCAGACCACACTTGAAGGCCTGGCCCACACACACATGCCTCAGTCTGAGGCCTACACACTGAAGCAATGGCACAGGGCCGGATCCTATCACCAAATCACCCGTTTGTTCACTAGTGCATCAGTACACTGGGTGTAGCCAGCCAGCTCA
The DNA here is from genome assembly GCF_047496795.1 of Chiloscyllium punctatum. Classification (NCBI taxonomy): domain Eukaryota; kingdom Metazoa; phylum Chordata; class Chondrichthyes; order Orectolobiformes; family Hemiscylliidae; genus Chiloscyllium; species Chiloscyllium punctatum. Next base: position 88,250,457 of record NC_092751.1, read on the forward strand.
GAGTCAGTTGAGGAGATTCTAATCTGCTAATTTCCTTTTCTTTAAGAAAAGGAAGACAATGTCCCAGACCAAGAGGACTTCTCCCCACCGTACACTCACTGTAGACAGCCAACCCTGAGTCAGTTCTCAAACTGAGAGGTTCTGATCTCCTGGTAATATTGATCAGCCAAGGCTTTCCTGATTAGCCCAGTTTAACAACCCTAATCACTGAGGTCCAGCTGATCCCAATCACTACAGTTGGTGTAATCTCGATGGGCTGAATGGCCTGATTCTATGAGCGAACGGGGACGTAGCTGCTTTGGCATCAGTTAACACTTTTTAAAATGAAGAACAAGTCTGGTGGCAGAAACAGTGGCATGGCGAGTGTGTCACTGAATCAATAATCCTGAAAATGCGGCTCATTCTCTGGATTTAAATCCTAACTGGTAGAATTTAAATGCGAATAACTGTTCTGAGATTGAAAGCTAATCTCATCAACTGGAACCATAAAGCTATCAGTAATTGTTGCAAAATCCCATCTGATTCACTAATGTCCTTTTTAGGGAAGGAAATCTGCCATCCTTAGCTGGTCTGGCCTACACATGACTCCAGATCCACAGCAAATTCTTCATTGCTTTCCAAAATAGCCAAGCAAGCCACTCCATTCAAGGGCAATTAGGGATGGGTAACCGATACTGATCATGCCAAAAAATGTATATCCCCAGAAAAACACAAAATGACATAATCCGTTATTAAGGTCTAAAAATTAACAAGGATTTCAGTTAATTGTGGTTCCATTCTGTATTTGGCTTGTTAATATTTTTTGTCAATTTATTAGTGCGTTAATGGTGAAGATGTGGGAGCAAGGTGAGAGTAAGAAAGGGATATAAGAAGGGAAAGCATGACAGAAGAGAACAGGGTGGAGTGTGTTAATGTTTGGTTAATCATATTCGGTTCATTTAATGTCTTTATTTAAGATTGGCACGAAACAGGTGGTGGCTCTTAATTGTCAGTGCAAGCATACATAGAGCTGCTCCAGAGACGTATAATAACATCTCTGAACAGGTTGATTAGAAAAATAGGTTAAAACAAAAAGTGTGCATAGGGTGGGGAGAGGGGGGGGCGGGGGTGCTGTTGTGGTGCTGTGATAATGTCTCTACCTCTGAGCCAGGAAAATTTGGGTTGAAGTCCCATGTACTCCAGAGATGTGTCATCACATCTCTGAACTGGTTGATTAGAAATTATCTCTGTACATGGGAAAGGGGCTGAGGTGGTGCGGTGGTAGTATCCCTACTGCTGGGCCAGAAGATCCAGGTTCAAACCCCACCTGCTGCAGAGGTATGTATCTCTGAACTGGTTGATTGGAAAATATGTACATATATCGAGAACAGCTGCAATACTAGGGATTGGGAGCAGTTGAAAGACTGAGTAGTCAATAAAAACTTTGTCTGCAGAAGTGGATGTCTCAGTTTTTGTCTCCCTGACTGGCTTGGATCTGAATTGACAACGTGAGAGTTATTTGAGGGTCAGTTCATTGTCCAGCAAGAACCAATCCATTCAGTTTACAGCAGACGTGTATTCGGAAACTGTCATATAAACAAAGAACTGGAAATCTCAAACAAAAGACAGAAATTGCTGGGGAATCTCAGCAGATCCGGCAGCGTCTGTGGTGAGAGATAGCAGAGTTAACGTTTTGAGTCCAGTGACCCTTCTTCCGAAGAAGGTTAACGTTACCAATGTTCCATTAACCCATTTTCCCAGCTTATAAATAACCACCATCTTGGATCACCACCCCCAGTAACAAGGAAGGGCTGGTATTGGCACAGTAGCCAAAACTGTCCTGTAATGTTTGCCTGTAAATACTGAGCTACATCAATAACAGGATCAATTAAATATGATTGTAACCAAAAGTTGCTGTGATTTTATATTTTCAGTCATCATATTATTTTTAAGCCATTTTGACTACCTGAGCAGCTAATGAGCCACAAAATGGCAGAGGAGAGGGTGTCAACATGGAGAAAAAGGAATTCTGGGAAAGTATAAATGTGCTCCAGACAGAATGGAAAGACTTCACAGGCTAAGAGGAGAAATTACTTTCTTTTCAGCTTATTTATGACTATAACACCCAGCGGGTCTTCCTCACATTTTAATTAGTTTTGTTTTAAAGACATTGCATTTTCAGAGGTACTGTTCATGATGACCTGTGGTCTGGTGATGAATGGGCAGTATGTTGCCATGGTGATTGTTTTTCTTCCCCCCAGCACCATCATTGAACACACGAACCGAGTGATTTTCCTGGAGGACAATGACGTGGCAGCGGTGGTCGCAGGCTGCCTTTCAATTCATCGGGTGGAACGCACGCCAAGTGACTGCCCGGCACGTGGCATTCAAACCCTGCAAGTGGAGATGCAGCAGATGATGAAAGGTAAGAGCGAGACCAATCTGGGCAACTTGTGAAAGAAATGAAAAACATGAGGGTGTTGATTAAAAGTCAAACGCTAAAGAGTGTGTGTGTGTGAAGTGCTTCTATCATTTATTAACCCATGGGTTGGGAGTGTCTCTAGCTGGGCCAGCATTTCTTGCCCATCCAAGAGGGCAATTAAAGTCAACCACATTGCTCAGGATCTGGAATCACATGTAGGCCAGACCAGGTAAGGATGACATATTGCCTTCCCTAAAGGGCATCTGTGAACCAGATGAGTTTTTTTTGACAATGGCTTCATGGTCAATATTCGACTGTTCTTTCCAGATTTTTATTGCATTCAAATTCCACCATCTGCCATGGCAGGTTTTGAACCCAGCTCCCCAGAACGTTACCTGGGTCTATGAATAGTCTGTCAATGATAACACCAGGCCATTGCTTCTCCCTCATAACGTCCTTAAGGGAAGAAAATCTTTCCACAAACCTTGAAGGATATCTTCCATCCTTATTTGGCCCAGACCAACAGTAATCTGGTTAACTCTTAGTCACCCTCTGAAATGGCCAAGCAATGTGGGCGGCACGGTGGCACAGTGGTTAGCACTGCTGCCTCACAGCGCCGGAGACCCGGGTTCAATTCCCACCTCAGGCTGCCTGGGTTTCCTCCGGATGCTCCGGTGTCCTCCCACAATCCAAAGATGTGCAGGTCAAGTGAATTGGCCATGCTAAATTGCCTGTAGTGTTAGGTGAGGGATAAATGTAGGTTGTGCTTTGGCGGGTCGGTGTGGACTTGTTGGGCCGAAGGGCCTGTTTCCACACTGTGATGTAATCTAATCTAATGTAATCTAATCTAATCAAGCTACTCTGATTGAGGGTACTTAAGGATGGGCGACGAATCCTGGCCTTGCTACTGACACCAAATCCAAGGGGAAAAGAAAAATACACTTGAAAAAAGATTGGTAACTCAAATAAATCTAGTAGCAGTACTAAATAAAGTCAGGAGTGAGAATACAAGCTGAATGATGACCTGGAGGAGTTGGATGACCTTATTTTATTCCTGCTCTGTCTGCTTGCAAAACCTCAGGCATCTCAACAAGACAAACATTAGGAAACTGCATGCCAGCGTTCTGCAATTTGTGTCTTTCCTCAAGTTCCTGACCGTGTTTCAGACCAAGCCGATCTAGCTATGTTTGTTGAGCAAATAGTTCCTAAAACGTTTGATGTGAGCATTGATCTTCACCTGTTTTTAATCCTTCGCTTCTGCCTTTTTGCTGTTTGTTTTACTGCATGGTGTGAGTCTTTTCGAATTCAGTCAGTCACTTTCCTTTTCTTTTCTACTCTCTGTGATTTATGACCCAATTCCTGGGAAGGATTGGTCTCGGGGGATTAGGTTAGATTAGATTCCCTACAGTGTGGAAACAGGCCCTTCGGCCCAACCAGTCCACACCGACCCTCTGAAGAGTAACCCACCCAGACCCATTTCCCCCTGACTAATGCATCTAACATTACGGGCAATTTAGTGTGGCCAATTCACCTAACCCGCACATTTTTGGACTGTGGGAGGAAACCGGAGCACCCGGAGGAACTCCACACAGACAATCGCCCGAGACTGGAATTGAACCTGGGACCCTGGTGCTGTTAGGCACCAGTGCTAACCACTGAGCCACCGTGCCGCCAAATTGAGCGGAATTTACTGATGCTGAGGATAGCACGTCCTGAACCTGCAGTGTAGTTAGATTCCATAATAATTTTCAAAGCAGGAGTTGGATTTAAACAGTTCTAAATTGCATGTCACATTAAAGTAGAAAGATTGTGTTCTTAAACACATTTGCAGGGTTATGGGAAAATAGGATTACAGTTGGATTACATTGAATTGGATAACTGTTTGAGAGCTTGCAGGAACATGATGGGCCAAATGTGCTCCTTTAAGTACTTGTTGCAAGTACAATAACTGGTGTATTGCCCAGTCCTGGTTACTGTTATTAGTTTCCCTCGCTAAGGAAGGTTCAACTTGACATTAATGATCTCATTAAAAAATACAACATTTTTATAGGGTTCAAGATGGTAGATGTAGAAAGGCTGGTTTCCCTGAATGCAGTGTGTCAACCTAGGGGAGTATAGAATCCCTACAGGAAGCAGGCCATTCAGCCCAGCAAGTCCGCACTGACCCTCTGAAGGGGCAACCCACTATACTCCCCGCTATCCCCAATCCACCTAACCTGCTACATTGCCTGTCACTATGGGCAACTTCGCACGGCTAATCCACCTAGACTCCACATCTTTGGACTGTGGGAGAAAACTGGAGCACCCAGAGGAAACCCACACAGACAGTGTGAATGTGCAAACTCCACACAGGCAATTGCCCGAGGGTACAGTTGAACCTGGGTCCCTGGCGTTATGAGGCACATTATCCTTTTTAGATTTCACATTCCTGGTTAGCCATTGGGAGAATGGAGAGGGCATCTGGTACTGGTAAGGTTTGGCACTTATTAGCTGGTTAGCTTTTAATGATGAGCTCAGCAGTTTCTGTCATCCACGCTGTCAGTTGTCACTCTCTCGGTGCGGTATATTGATATTTTTATCCCATCATGAGGAATGTGATCCTCGAATTGCAGATTCACCAAGCCACCGTATTCCATAACAGCTTGAGCTAAACCTGCTGCACCTCAAAAAGAGATAATGTTGTCATGCCTTGAGATGTTTAGATTGATTTTGACACTGAATTACAAATGCTAAACAGAAGCTGGAGACAACATCCTGATAAATTATTACAAGCATAGCCTTGAGACTTTATCTTCCCACACCAAATCGTCTGACCTTTTATCATTAAATATATTTTCATGTGATTATTCTGCCTGACCTTTTTCATAGGAAACTACAGTTCCTTTATGCAGAAAGAAATCTTTGAGCAACCAGAGTCGGTGGTAAATACCATGAGGGGAAGAGTCAATTTTGAAAATAACACAGGTGAGAGTCGATGCTTAAAAGTGCAAATATATGTTGTCCTCTCTGGGAGTACCACAGTTAGTCCTGTCTATGGCGCCGTTCCAATAGAGTTAGGTGTAAAATGCAAAAGTGCAGATTATATGACTGAAACATTTCCGATTTTGATGTCGATCTGGGTCATTGCCATTGTAGGGACCCTTAGTGGCAGTAAGCCAACATGGCAGTGTTTGATGGAGTTGGAATCATAGAATCCCAACAGTGTGGAAAGAGGCCATTCAGCCCATCAAGTCCAAACTGCCCCTCAGAAGTCCCACCCAATACTCTCACCCCCGCCACCGCATGTCCCATGGTCAATCCACCTAGCCTGCACATCCCTGAACACTATGAGCAATTTCCCATGGCCAATCCACCTAACCTGCACATGCCTGAACACTATGAGCAAGTTAGCATGGCCAATCCACCTAACCTGCATTCCTTTGGACTGTGAGAGGAAACTGGAACACACCCGTGCAGACACAAGGAGAATGTGTAAACTCCACACAAACAGTTACCTGAGGCTGGAATTGAACCCGTGATCCTGGTGTTGTAAAGCAGCTGTGCTAACCACTGAGCCATCCTGCCAAGCAAGGAGTTAGCTTTCCTTCACACACGATTTGGAAGTTGAAACCCAGAGGACACAGTCTCAGAATAAAGCCAAGCTGCCCAGCACCAACATGAGGAAGATTGTAGAAAATAGGAGCAGCAGTAGGCCATTCAGCCCTTTGAACCACATGGACACATGTATACACAAACACGCACACAGACACTCACACACACCCCTACACACACACCCCTACACACACACACACACACACACACACACACACACATGCACTCTCTCTCACAGACACTCACCAACCCTCCACCTCAGTCTCACACACACCCACACACTCACATGCACCCCCTCACGGACTTAGACACTCTATACTCACGTACACACACACATTTACTCTCACACTCAACAACCCCTCACCCCAGACAGACAGATATGTGCGCACACACACACACACAGACACACACACACACAGACACACAGACACACAGACACACACACACACACACACAGACACAAAAAAACCCACATGCACACATATACGTTTCTGGGGTGAATTTGTACTTGCAGAGTTACATTGTACTTTGTTAAAAAACTGCATGAATCCATGTAAGATCTGTGAACTCACTTTTTAGATTAGAATCAGCTAAACGTGATGGCACAGACAGGGAACACAGGGGGCTAACACCTTCACCATATTATTTGGCTGACACCAGTTGTTACAGTTAATCTGAGAATGTAACTTCTTAAAAAAAATTGTGATTTTCATATGAAAAAAATGAAACTATCATGGTATTCGAACAGATGAAAGACTCAACAAACAATCAAGGTATCTTTCAGTGTATAATTTCAATTACATCACACTGTAAACTTTTGCTATAAATTCTGTGTCTTATGATTGTGTCCTTCACAACCACCTGATTAAGGAGTAGCGCTCCGAAAGCTAGTGCTTCCATCTAAACCTGTTGGACTATAACCTGGTGTTGTGTGATTTTTATCAATCAGATCAAGGTTGATCATCTAATGCAGTCCCCTGTTCCTGTTTTCTCCCCCTGCCCTTTGGAATCCCTTTAGACCGAAGAGCTGTAGGTTATGTTTTCATGAAAAGATTCAATGTTTTGGCCTCAATGCTTTCAGTGGCAGAAAATTCTACAGGCTCCCCACTCTGTGGGTAAAGACATTTCACCTCAGTCCTAAAAGCTACCCCCCGCCCCCCACCACCGCCGCCGCCATGCTCTGTATCCTAAAACTTAGAGTGACTGGTCTGACCAGTCACTGAGCACATTCCTGATGAAGGGCTTACGCCCAAAACATCGACTATCCTGCTCCTCGGATGCTGCCCGACCGGCTGTGCGCCGCACTTTTTGACCCTGATCTCTAGCATCTGCAGTCCTCACTTTCTCCCAGACGCCAAGAGCATCCTCCTCCCTGCATTTCCTCTGTCTAGGCCTGTTAGAGTTTTATAAGTTTCTATGGGAACACCTCCCTCCAGCCTTCCAATTCTTCTAAGTTCTAGTCCAAACCGATTCAGTCTCTCTTCATCTATCAGTGCTTGGAACCCAAAAATCGGTTTGCTAAGTGATTGTTGCACTCCCTGGAATGTCCTTCCTTCACTAAAGAGGCCAAAAGAGCCCTCAGTGCTCCAGCTATGGTCTCACCGAGGCCCAACACAGTTACAGCATTCCATCCCTGATCCTGCAGGTCGGACAGCATCCGAAGAGCAGGGAAATCAACGTTTCTGGCAAAAGCCCTTCATCAGGAACATTCCTGATGAAGGGCTTTTGCCCGAAACATCGATTTTCCTGCTCCTCGGATGCTGCCTGACTTACTGTGCTTTTCCAGTACCACTCTAACCTTAACTCTGATCTCCAGCATCTGCAGTCCTCACGTTTGCCTCCCTGATCCCATATTCCAGTCCTCCCACCAAGAAGGCCATCGTACCACTATCCACCTTCACTGCCTGCTGCATCTTTTAGTGACTGTATGCCAGGACACCAGATCTTGCTGCACTCACCTCTTTCCTAATCTATCACCTTTTAAAGAATGTTTCTTCCGACAAACTGGATAACCTCTCATTTATTCACATTGTATTTCACCCGCCAATCATTTGCCCATTCCTTCAGCTTGTCCACTCTCACCAAAGGCATCCTCCTCACAGCTCATTCTCCCATCCAGCTTTGTGTTATCTGCCAGTTATGACATTGAGTCCCCTCATCTAAATCCTTCATATATATTGAGCATAGCTGGTGTCCTAGCACTGATCCCTGCAGTACCCCACTCGTCGCTGCTTCTCACTTTGAAAAAGACCCATTTATTCCAGCTCCTTGCTTCCTGTTTGCAACCCAATTCTCTAACCGTGGGGTTTGTACTCTTTCCCCCAATCCCTTGTACTTTATTTTTACAGGTAAATGCCTTATGTGGTATCCTTATCAAAATCTTTCGGAAATCCCAGTTAAACCTTGTCCACTGCCTCCCCTTTATCAATTCGACCACTAACATCCTTGGAAAAAGGAATTCTTCACCAAGAGTGGCGAATGTTTGAAATTGCTACACATGGAAGGCTATGGAGGTTTAGTTATGTTCAGCACAGAAACTTATTGATGTCTAGTTATTAAAACATCAAAGGAAATGGGGATATAGTGAGAAGATGTGTTCAGACAGAAGATCAGCCATGATCTAGGTGAGTGGCTGCCCAGGTTAGAGGGGCTGAATGGCCTATCCCTGCTCCTGTTTTCTGTGTAAGGATGTCATCTTGCGGCTGGTTTGGCCACTTTGGGCATACTGCATTCAGTTCTGGTCTCCCTGCTATAGGAAGGACGTTGTGAAACTTAACAAGGATGTTGCCAGGGTTGGAGGATTTGAGCTAAAGGGAGAGGCTGAACAGGCTGGGGCTGTTTTACCTGGAGCGTCAGAGGCTCAGGGGTGACCTTACAGAGATTTATAAAATTATGAGGGGCATGGGTAGGATAAATAGACAAAGTCTTTTCCCTGGATTGGAGGAGTCCAGAACGAGAGGGCATAGGTTTATGGTGAGAGGGGAAAGATATTCTTTAATTTAATTCTTTGAGAAGGTGACTAAGGAGGTGGACGAGGGTAAAGCGGTAGATGTGGCATATATGGATTTTAGTAAGGCGTTTGATAAGGTTCCCCATGGTAGGCTAATGCAAAAAATACGGAGGTATGGTATTGATGGTGAGTTGGAGGTTTGGATTAGGAATTGGCTGGCTGGAAGAAGGCAGAGGGTAGTAGTTGATGGTAAAGGTTTATCTTGGAGTGCAGTTACTAGCAGTGTTCCGCAAGGATCTGTTTTGGGACCATTGCTGTTTGTCATTTTTATAAATGACCTGGAGGAGGGGCTAGAAGGTTGGGTGAGCAAGTTTGCGGATGATACGAAAGTCGGTGGAGTTGTTGACAGTGAGGAAGGATGTGTCAGGTTACAGCGGGATATGGATAAGCTGCAGAGCTGGGCAGAAAGGTGGCAAATGGAGTTCAATGTAGGCAAGTGTGAGGTGATTCACTTTGGTATGAGTAACAAAAAGATGGGGTACTGGGCTAATAGTCGGATACTTGGTAGTGTGGATGAGCAGAGGGATCTTGGTGTCCATGTACACAGATCTCTGAAAGTTGCCACCCAGGTAAATAGTGCAGTGAAGAAGGCATATGGCGTACTGGCTTTTATTGGTAGAGGAATTGAGTTCCGGAGTCCTGAGGTCATGTTGCAGTTGTATAAGACTCTGGTGCGGCCGCATCTGGAGTATTGTGTGCAGTTTTGGTCGCAATACTATAGGAAGGATGTGGAGGCACTGGAACGGGTGCAGAGGAGGTTTACCAGGATGTTGCCTGGTATGGTAGGAAGATCATATGAGGAAAGGCTGAGGCACTTGGGGCTGTTTTCATTGGAGAAAAGAAGGTTTAGGGGTGACTTGATAGAGGTGTACAAGATGATTAGGGGTTTAGATAGGGTTGGCCATGAGAACCTTTTTCCATGTATGGAGTCAGCTATTACGAGGGGGCATAGCTTTAAATTAAGGGGTGGTAGGTATAGGACAGATAATAGGGGTAGATTCTTTACTCAGCGAGTTGTGAGTTCATGGAATGCCCTGCCAGTAGCAGTGGTGGACTCTCCCTCTTTATGGGCATTTAAACGGGCATTGGATAGGCATATGGAGGATAGTGGGCTAGTGTAGGTTAGGTGGGCTTGGATCGGCGCAACATCAAGGGCCAAAGGGCCTGTACTATGCTGTATTTTTCTATGTTCTATATAAAAGAGACCTAAGGGGCAATTTTTTTCATACAGAGAGTGGAATGTGTATGGAATGAGCTGCCAGTGAAAGTGGTGGAGGCTGGTACAATTGCAACATTTAAAAGGCATCTGGATGGGTATATGAATAGGAAGGGTTTGGAGGGACATGAGCCAGCTGCTGGGAAGTGGGACTAGATTGGATTGAGATATCTGGTCAGCATGGACAGGTTGGATCGAAGGGTCTGTGCTATTTCCTATGCTGTGCATTTGTAGGACTCTATGTTCCTGTGCTCAAATGTGACGGAAACTCCAGGCTGATCATTTTCTCAATGGCACCAACTCAATCCAAAATCCCAGTGACCAATTTGACTGGGCGAGTTTTGTAAAAGCTGCTTGGGTTGGTGACAGCATATTGAGATGAAGGTGTGGGTTTTCTCTTTCATTGGTGACCGTGCACCAAGAGATTGCAGTTTCGGGTTTCAGGGGAGGCCGAGGATTCAATTGCTTTCTCGTGGCATGATGCAACTTGGTCAGTGTGTTTTGTTCAGCCTTAGTTTTTTAACTTGTTTCTCGCTTGCCTCATAGTGATCCTCGGTGGACTGAAGGATTCAATTAAAGAAATCAGAAGGTGCAGACGCTTGTTAATTATCGCTTGTGGAACCAGTTACCACTCTGGACTAGCGGTATGCTCCCGTTTCTGACTTTGGAATCTGGTGTGTGTGTCTCGTGCGTTTTCCCGTGCTGCAGCTCAGACAACAGGCTCTTCATCGTGTGGTTTGTTTGGCAGTGCCAAGGACTCCCCATGGGCTCCAGCATCCACCTGAGGCCTTTTGTCATTGGCAAGACCAGACTCCTAGCCAGTAACTGCAGGGATGTCTGATAGGCCGTGACAATGCACCCCGCCCACCTCCACGTCTCCAGGTGTAGGTGCCCCAGCACGTGCCGTTAGTCTGTCCTGATGACATCCTCATTGGAGCCCCTGGGGGCAGAGCGAGTGTGCCTCTGCACTCTCTGCCTGGGGTTTGTCCACAACTGGGCATATCCCCTGGCTGGTGACTGACACAATCCTGACTCTAATGTTTGCGCAGTGTCGTTGTCTGAGCTGATGTGAGGTGAGGCGCGAATTAGTGCATCTTCCCTGGAGCCCTGGTCCTCTGTTTGCCCTTTCGTGTGTGTTGGCGCCGGGGTTGCCCATGACGACCAGTGATCCCAGGACAGGTGAGGGATGCGAGGTGGGGAGGAAAGCAGAAGGTCTGTGATGGCTCCATCGTGACATCCTTGAGGGGGCAGGAATTGGAAACCAGCTGCCTTCAGGTGGACAGTGCTAACTTCATTTGCCATGGTGCCTGTTATCCTCTGAGCCAATGAGGACAGTCTTTGGTGCTGTTACCCCCTCCTCTGTTCATACACCACATATGGCAAAGAGCGGGGAGAAGATTGTCTGTCTGTCTGTCTGTCTGTCTGTCTCTGGGTTTAAGGGATGTCCCAGTCAGGGGTACATTATGGGAGAATCTGTAGGAGACAGGTGTTTGTGGGACTGGCAGGATTAGAGTGTGTGTTTGTTGTGATGCCAATGCTCTGGGTATTTGCCACCCTGGCTGCTCACTCCACACTCTCCACAGGGTGGGTCCTGCTCTCTTTCCCCCTCCAATCCCCCAACTCAAGGCCTTGATCTCGTGATGGAAAATACAGGTTGGCAGCACAAAATCTGAGCAGCTCTCTCCTTTCCTTGATCCACCATTGCTCTCTCTGAATGGGAAAGATTTTGCAGTGGCTTACAGTACATTGCTGCTGGCCCTCCCTTTTGAACGATTTGGTACCTTTGAAAAAGCTGCAGCTTCCTGCCTGGAATGTGCAGGGGCCATCTGTGTGGGAACTGCAGCTCTTTATGACAATGGGACAGAGTTCTGTCTGATCCAGCTCGTTTCCAATTAGCACAGTCACCCTCCAAATCACAACCAAGTCTGGAATTTCATTCCCTATGTGTTTCCATTGGAAAGCAGCTTGGAAGGGGCCAAATGGACTACCTCTGATCCTGTGTTCCATTCTGTGCAGCCAGTAATTGACTGTGTGCTGCTCACTTTAATGCCCTCTCGGATTTTTTAAAATTTAAAAATCTACTTTATTCATTAAATATCTTTATAAACATCTTACTAACACAATTTGATTCTGTACAGTAACCTATGAAGAAACAGACATTGGAGCTTGACTGTACCCTGGCATTTCTTTCTTGAACAAGACTATATTGACATATATTTGAGGCACTAGGAGGGTCCAATAACTGAACAGACCCCCATTTACCTTCAGCAAGAAGACCTCAGACAGTGATCTTTCCCCACTGTGCCCTGGCAGCAGCTTTAGTGCATCTCTCAGCACGTAGTCCTGGAGCTTGGAATGTGCCAATCTGCAACATTCGGTCAGGGTCAACTCCTGTCTCTAGAAGACCAACAGGTTTCGGGCAGACCAAACAGCGCCTTTCACCGAGTTGATGGTCCTACAGGCGCAGTCGATGTTTGTCTTGGTGTGCGTCTCGGGGAGCAGCTTGTCGAGCACAGCGTCCTGTGTCATGGAGCTGCTCTGATGAACCTCGACACAAACCACTGCAATTTTCTCCAGACTTCCAGAAGGAGATGGGCTACTCCTGTTGTTAAATGTGTGTGGAAGAGTTTACATGTTAGTGGCTAATTTACAATGACTGGGTTCCTCGGGCCTACCTCTCTCAGCCTACATTGCCTGATGTCTAATCGTGACATGTGGCTCCAGTTGGGAGAGGGCTGGATGGAGAGCGGGGCTCTTGACCTGGCTTGAGCACTGACAGGCCCTGCAGGCCTCATTAATCCTGCTCTGTTATAATGAGGCAATCGGCTCTCCAGAAACTAAATTTGTATGTAAATCAGGGCACAGTTAGGGCCCACAATGTGATTGCTCTCTCCTAGCCACACACCACCTTCTGAAACTAAGGCATTGTCACCAAGCTGAAATAATTGGCAAATCTGCTGCAAGTTAGTGACACTTTTTGTTGTTATGGTGTTAGTACTGAGTCTGTTGGCTTTGTCCCCTACTTCTTTAAGCTACAGGTTCACAGAGTCCGAGAGATGTACAGCACAGAAACAGACCCTTCAGTCCTATTCCTACTCCTATTGGCCAACATTTGGTCCATATCCCTCTGAACCCTTCCTATTCATAAACCCATCTGGGTGCCTTTTAAGTCAGTGGTTAGCACTGCTGCCTCACAGCACCAGGGTTGCAGGTTTGATTCCAGCCTTGGGTGACTGTGTGGAGTTTGCATATCCTCCCTGTGTCTGCGAGGGTTTCCTCCAGGTGCTCCAGTTTCCTCCCACAGTCCAAAGATGTGCAGGTTAAGTGAATTGGCCATGCTAAATTGCCCATAGGTGCATTAGTCAGAGGGAAATGGGTCTGGGTGGGTTACTCTTCGGAGGGTTGGTATGGACTTGTTGGGCTAAGAGCTTGTTTCCACACTGTAGGGAATCTAATCTAATCTAAAAGTGCTGTAATTGTACCAGCCTCCACCATTCCCTCTGGCAGCTCATTCCATACACGCACCGCCCTCTGTGTGAAAAGTTGCTTTTTAGCTCTCTTTTAAATCTTACCACTTTCACCCTTAAACCTGTGCCCTCTAGCTTTGGACTCCCACATCCGAGGGAAAAAGACCTACATGATTTTATAAGCCTCTGTAAAGTCACCTGTCATCCTGCGACGCTCCAGGGAAAGCAGCTCCAACCAATTCAGCCTGTGTCCCGATAGCTCAAAAGCTCCCACCCTGGCAACATTCTTGTAAATCTTTTCTGCAGTTTTTCAAGTTTCACAACATCTTTTCTATAGGAGTTGAGGTTGGCTAAGTTTTTTGTTCTTCACTGGTTTTCCTGGATATATCTCCGTCTCCCTCCGTCTCCCTCCGTCTCCCTCCGTCTCCCTCCGTCTCCCTCCGTCTCCCTCCGTCTCCACATGGCTGGGAACCACACAAAATCAGAGAGCAATAGGAGTGTGGAATGGCCTGTCTGCAGTAATCGTAGACTCGCTGACATTAAGGGCATTTAAATAGACATTGGACATACATGTGGATAATAATGGGACGGTGTGGGTTAGCTCGGCATCAAATTAATTTCACAGGTCGGTGCAACATTGAGGGCTGACGGGCCTGTACTGCGCTGTAGCCCTATGTTAATGTCAGTGAAGACTTGTTGTGTTCCTCCACCTTTTATCCAGTGTTTCTCTAGCAGTGTTGCTGGGAGAGTGATGTCAGACACTCTTCCTGCAGCAAGAGCGATCCCTGAGGTCTTGCTAACTCGAAAGCTGCCGCTCGCTGAATTGGACTGGGCTCTGTATTTATAAAGTGTAACCCAGAAAGTGCTGGGAATACTCCTGACGATATCTGTGTGGCAGAAAGTGTTTCATGCCAACTGTCAGACCTTGAAGATCTTGGCCAATCAGGGAGAGCAAATCGTCTCCTGGGAAGAGGTGTCTTAGCATGCTTCTGCCCATAGCCCTGCTTGTCACACGGCCCGTGGAATGTGCCCACTTGAGAAAGGTGCCCATCCCCACCCACCCTGGGGTGCCTAGAAAACTGCAAATCAATACAGTCCTGCCAGTTCCCAGCTGATGCGGCACTGCCAAACCAAACCTTAGCCACATAGTTTGGATGACTGGTTTGCCAATCTCACAGTTGGCAGCAGGTGCCAGGCTGGGGGTATTCTTTAAAGAGCCTGGCTGCCGAAGTTACAGCTAAGGTTCTCTCTCTCAGCGTTCCCGCTGTTGCAAAGTATCTGTGAGTGTACTGTGGAGTGTTTGTACAAGTGTCATGGTGGGTTCCTGGTTTTAGGGCCTGGGTGAGAGGGGTGACTAGACCCGAACTTAAAAAAAACACCATGTTTCAGATATGGTATTAACAGTGTAGCATGCACTGAGTACTCTAGTGACACTTGTAGCACTGGAGTGTTAGCTTGGGTTATGTTCTTTAGCTTTTGGGGCAGGACTTGCTGCTTAAAGTTTGCACGTGCTACATTTTTAGAAAAAAGTCAGAAACCTTTTTTTAAAAGACCTGGCATTATGGGAGTAGTGATGCCCCTTGTCTTTCACAAAGATCAACAGAACCAAGATTAGTGACTGCAGCTTTGAAGTGGTGTTAAATTAGCTGCAAAAAAAATGGGCAAGGGTTATATGAGCAAATCTATTCTATTAAATTGTGATCCAATTCTACCGTGAGCTCAAGAGAAGGTAGTGCCTAGGACGGGACAGTAGATAGTCTGGGATATTGTAGGTTTTAGCAGCACGGTGGCTCAGTGGTCAGCAATGCTGCCTCACAGCACCAGGGGCCCAGGTTAGATTCCATCCTCGGGTGACTGTCTGTGTGGAGTTTGCACATTCTCCCCATGTCTGCGTGGGTTTCCTCCCGGTGCCCCGGTTTCCTCCCACAATTCAACCATGTGCAGGTCAGGTGAATTGGCCATGCTAAATTGCCCCATAGTGTTCAGGGATGTGTAGGTTAGGTGCATTAGTCAGGGGTAAATGTGGGTCAAGGTGAGATGCTCTATGGAGGGTCGGTGTGAACCCAATGGGCCAAATGGCCTATTTACACACTGTAGGGATTCTATGATTCTGTGACTGTGTGGAGTTTGCACATTTTCCCCATGTCTGCGTGGGTTTCCTCCGAGTGTTCCAGTTTCCTCCCACAGTCCAATGATGTGCAGGTTAGGTGGACTGACCATGTTAAATTACCCATAGTATCCAGATTGGGTGGGTTAGCCATGAGAAAAGCAGAATTACAGGCATAGGGTAGTGGGTGGGCCTGGGTGAGATACTCTTTGGAGGGTCAGTGTGGACTCAATGGGCCAAATGGCCAGTTTCCACACTATAGGGATTCTATGATTCAGATGTCCCCTTCTTCAGAAGGGGAGCGATGGTGTAGAGCATGCAAAATGTGTGTCCTGTCCTGGACCTGAAGACTTTGGCCTAACTTCTCTCTCTGTGCCTTGGTTCCTCTCTCAGACACGACAAATTCTGGAGGAGCTGACGGAGCTGCCAGTCACGGTGGAACTTTCTAGCGACTTCCTGGATCGCAGTACGCCCGTATTCCGGGACGACGTGTGCTTTTTCCTCAGCCAATCAGGTACCGCGCAGCATTTATAATGCAGTCTTTGAGACAGGTGCTGGTTTTCAACACGGATGGTCCACATTTATGAAGGTTATCCGGCACTGGACCACTCCTGGACTTTTCTCCGTACGTAGATTTTCCGGGAATTGCTCACGGCTGGTAAAAGCAGGAATTATTGCCCGTCCTCCGTTCCCTGGGAATGTGACGGCAGACCCTGCTCGAAGTTCTCCTGTCCATTTGTTCAGCGCGCACACAAACTACGAGTAGTCTATTCAGCCCCTCGTTTTGATCTTATTGTTATGTGTACATGACATACAACAACGTGTGCAACAAAATACAGTGAAAAGCATTCATTTGTTACCACAAAATGGTGCCATTTTGAATACTTTAAGAATAAAGGGTGAATTGAGTATAACCTCAAATCCACCTTCCCACCACTCCTGATAACTTTGCACTCCCTTATTTAAAAATAATCCATTCAGCTTTCCCTTTAAGATATTTAAGAATTTTGTTTCAGAATGAAAGGTCTAAAGGCCTTGGAAAGAAAATATTCACCTTATCTTTGTTTAAAATGGGCTCCCCCTGATTTTTAAACCGTGACATCGCAGTTTTGATAACGCTGGGAAAGGAGACCTTCCAGTCCACATCTATCATGACAAGACTCCCTCAGTATCATACATTTCACTCAAGTCACTTCTAAGCTGCAGCAGGTACAAGTCAGGACTGTGGTGTTGGAAAAGGAAAGCAGATCAGGCAGCATCCGAGGAGCAGGCGAATCGACGTTTTGGGCAAAAGCTCTTTATCAGGAATGAGACTTGATAGCCTCGTGGGTGGAGGGATAAATGGGATGGGGGTGCGACTGGGGGGGATGGTAGCTGAGAGTCTGATAGGTAGATGGAGGTGGGTGTAATGGTGATAGGTCGGAGAGGAGTTTGGAGCGGATAGGTGGGAAGGAAGATGGACAGGTCATGAGGACGGTGCTGAGCTGGAAGGTTGGAAGTGGGATAAGGTGGGGGGAGGGGAAATGAGGAAACTGGTGAAGTCCACATTGATGCCTTGGGGTTGGAGCTTCCCAAGGCAGAATATGAGGCGTTCTTCCTCCAGGTGTCAGGTGGTAGGGGTTTGGTGATGGAGCAGGCCCAGGACCTGTATGTCCTCGGCGGAATGGGAGGGGGAGTTGAAATGTTCGGCCACGGGGCGATGGGGTTGGTTGGTGCAGGTGTCCCGGAGATGTTTTCTGAAGCTCTGCGAGTAGGCGTCCTGTCTCCCCAACGTATAGGAGACCGCATCAGGAGCAACGGATACAGTAAATGATGTGTGTGAAAGTGCAGGTAAAACTCTGATGGATATGGAAGGCTCCTTTGGGGTCTTGGATGGAGGTGAGGAGGAGGTGTGGGCACAGGTTTTGCAATTCCTGCGGTGGAAGGGGAAGGTGTTGGGAGGGGAGGGTGGGTTAGTAGGGGGTGTGGACCTGACAAGGGAGTCGCGGAGGGAATGGTCTTTATAGAAAGCGGATGGGGTGGGGAGGGAAATATATCTGTCTTTTTTGTCTTTCTTAAATCTCTCTCCTCTCACCTTAAAAATGTGCCCTCAGTCTTGAAATCCCTCATCTGAGGGAAAAGGCAATGACTATTAACTCAATTTATACCCCTCGTTTAATCATGTCAAAACCTAACCAGGTGAAAGCAGGTTTGATATCTTTAATGGCCTTGTGATTATCATGTGCTTTCTTTGGATTAAAAAGCTTTTGGATTTTGCATTTAGTAAACAACACAAATTTAGGCTTATGTAAATTGGTCCATTTTCAATGCCCCTGGAAACAAATGAATAAAACAAGTTACATTGAAAGAAGTTGAATACTGTAGAAAAGCGAGATACTTAGTTGAAATGTTTTGTCTTGCATCCGGGCAAATGCAAGAATGCTAAATTTTAATAGATCAATTTTTATATTGCAGGAGGAAAAGGTGCTGAATGGGTCCCTGTGCATGAATATATGTTGCTCTTGGCGAGCAGAAATGAACTAAAAAATGTGTTGCTGGAAATGCGCAGCAGGTCAGGCAGCATCAAAGGAGAAAGAGAATCGACGTTTCAGGAAGGGCTTATGCCCGAAACATCGATTCTCCTTCTCCTTTGCTGCCTGACCTGTTGCGCTTTTCCAGCAACACGTTTTTAAGTTCTGATCCCCAGCATCTGCAGTCCTCACTTTCTCCGAGCAGAAGTGAGCCATGTTATGAGCTTGTCTGAAATTGCTTGTTCACTTGAGATTGTTCAGCAATTTCTGACCAACTGTGGAATCTTGTGTAATAGTGGGCATAGGGTTTTGCAAATTGAGTTTTGATCCCAGGGGTGTGGTGTGTCGAGGGGGCACAGGCGTCCTGAGGTGGGCACCTTCCTCAGCTTGACCATCCACATTGGCTCAGAGGCGGGCAGGGGTGGACGGGTTGGGTGGGGGCACTGCATACATGTGGTTCCACCTCTGATGGTATATCTGCTGACACTGTCCTGCCCCCTCATGAGGAACAGCTGCCTCAGTGAGGACAACATTCCTTGTTTTCCCCGTTGCCCTCACTGTTTGTTAGACCCAAAGGTGAGGGGAATGGAGTTGCAGGTCCATTCACACTCAGCCAGGCGCTCCAGTTTCCCAGTGGTGTTGCTGCCTCCAGCCTTTGGGAAGCCCAGTGCCCCCTGAATAAACCTGCCCATTTACTCCTACGCCTGTGTGTGCAGCTCAGTGAAGACTTGCTGGCACCATGGGTTGGACCATGGCACCAGTCTAGCAGGTTTATTTGGATGCACTAGCTTTCAGAGTGCTGTTCCTTCGACCTGGTGAAGGAGCAGCACTTCAAAAGCTAGTGCTTCCAGTTAAACCTGTTGGGCTACAGCCTGGTGTTGTGTGGTTTTTAACTTTGACACCATGGGATCCTCCCCTCCTTGGCGCTGTGCAGGAGCCTGTTCACCCACGGCAGCATACCTGCAAAATGCTTACATTCAAAGTCTGTGTGCAGCAGCAGCAGCAACCTCTGGGCTCAGAAGTCAACAGGGTGAACTGTGCACAGACCCTCAGGCTGTATGTTCTCCAAAACGACTGTACACCCACTTACCTTTCTGCTCTCTCGCTCCTGCACAACACGTTTTTTAAAAACTCCTCGTTCTTGTTTTCTTGTCTATTCGTGAGCTTGCCCATTGCTATTTATCTCTGTAATCTCCTTCTGCCACTCAATTGTCCAAAATATCTGTACGCATCCAATTCTGGCCCATCACAGATTTTAATTACTTCATTTTGACCATGTTTTCAGCTGCTGAGACCCTGGACACCCAGTATCCCTCCCTAAGACTCACTTTAAAATGCTCCTTAAGGTCTATCCTTTCACCGAGATGTCAGTCACCTTGCCTAATATTGCCTTGTGTGACTTAGCATCAAATCTTGCTTTATACAGCTCCTTTGTGTAATTTTTTTTTCATCTTTTAAGTGTTGTATAAATATATTTGATCTCCAGTCCCAATACCTCTTTGTCTGTGGCTCAGTGTCAATGTGTTTTCTTGCGATGTCTTGTTGTTGCAGTAATGGCACGATATAAATGTAAGTTGCTAAGAGAGAGACATAAAGATCTACCTTAGTTTGGTTTTGTGTGCTGAGCTGCTGCCTAATGTTTTAAAGTGTCTTTATCGATGCAATCTTGAGGCTGATGGGATGCTGTGGAGAGCGATCTTAATTAATTTCTCGGCACGGCGGCTGGTTAACCTGCACTTTATTGTTCTCCAGGTGAAACCGCGGACACTTTAATGGCCTTGAGATACTGCAAAGGGAGACGAACCCTGACTGTTGGCATCACCAACACAGTGGGCAGTTCGATCTCCCGAGAGACCGACTGTGGTGTCCACATCAACGCCGGACCAGAAATCGGTGTGGCGAGTACCAAGGTATGGGGCTTTGCACGCACAAATATCTCTTGTGTGGTCAGGCAGGACGACAGGTTAAACCAGTCACCTCGATGCAATTGGGAGACGTTTGGCTCCAGTTATTTTGGATGTGGATTGGAATCTTAAAGCACAGTAGGGGCCATGCAATCCATTCTGCCTTTGCCTGCACTTCAAAGAAATGATCCAGTTGGTCCTATTCCCCCTGCCTTGTCTCAGTGCCCTGAATTTCTTGCAAGCATCTATCTAAATCCCTTATCAAAGTTAATATGGAATCTGCTTCCACTGTCCTTATCTGGTTGGTAAATTGCTGCATGTCAAAAATAAATTTGTTTTCTACTCCTGAAAATCTTAGAATCCCCACAGTGTGGCAACAGGCCTTTTGGCCCATTGAGTTCATACCAACCCTCCGAAGAGCATCCCACCCAGAACCCTCTATCCCTGTAACCCATGGCTATTCTACCTAACCTACACTTCCCTGGACACTATGGGCAATTTAGCATGGCCAGTTCACCGAACCTGCACATCTTTGGACTGTGGGAGGAAACCGGAGCACCCAGAGCAAACCCATGCAGACACTGGGAGAATGCGCAAACTCCACACAGACAGTCACCCAAGGATGGCATCAAACCAGAGTCTCTGGTACTTTGAGGCAGCGGTGCTAACCACTGAGCTACCATGCTGCCAAATATCCCAGACTATCTACTCTCCCGTCCTAGGGACTACCTTTTCTCGATCTCACAGTAGAATTGTCTCACATGTCCTCTAATAGGATAGGATTCCTCATAAAACCCTTGCCCACTTTTCTTGTAGTTAATGCAACATCACTTCAAAACTGCAGTCACTAATCTTGGTTCTGTTGATCTTTGTGAAAGACAAGACGCATCACTACTCCCTTAAGTGCTAACCACTGAGCCATTAGACCTCTGGCATTTTCACCCTGTGACAGTGACAGAATTGCAATCTATTCCCAAGTCAGAATGATGTGTGGCTTGGAGGGCACGCTGGTAGTGTTTCCATATAGAGAGTCATGCAGCAACAGAAACAGACCCTTTGGTCCAACCAGTCCATGCCAACCACAATCCCAAACTAAACTAGTCCCACCTACCTGCTCCAGGCCAATATCCCTCCAAACCTTTCCTATTCATGGACTTATCCAAATGTCTTTTAAACGTTGCAATAGCATTCGCATCCACCACTTCCTCAGGAAGGTCATTCCACATGGGAACCACCCTCTGTGTAAAAACATTTGCTCCTCATGTCTTTAATTTTAGTTTCTCTCCTC
The DNA here is from genome assembly GCF_047496795.1 of Chiloscyllium punctatum. NCBI lineage: Eukaryota > Metazoa > Chordata > Chondrichthyes > Orectolobiformes > Hemiscylliidae > Chiloscyllium > Chiloscyllium punctatum. Next base: position 88,271,951 of record NC_092751.1, read on the forward strand.
ATACCTTACAAATATGCACCTCCCCCAGTCTTCAAATCTCCCATCCTTGAGAAAAGGCACCTACTGTCAACCCTATCTATACCCCTCAAGATTTTATAAAGTTCTATAAGGTCACCTTTCAACCTCTCCAGTGAAAAAAGGTCGCAGCCTATCCAGCCTTTTTGATAACTCAAGTCTTCTATTCCCAGCAACATCCTGATAAATCTCTTCTGAACCCTCTCCAGTTTATTCATAATCTTCCTATAGCAGGATGACCAGAACTGGACACAGTACTCCAGAAGAGGCCTCACCAAGGTCCTGTACATCTGCTACCTTTGTCATTCTAGATGTGATAGAGATCAAAGGCTTGGAAGTGACTCTTTAAGGAAGCTTGCTGTGATGTTGCAGTATAAGCTACCTATGTCACACTGTGTGTCAGTGATGGAGAGAGTGAATGTATAAGGTGATAGAGCGTTGTTGAAGCACCATCCACCCAGGCAAGTGGGGAGTATTCCATCACACTCCCGACTTGTGCCTTGTAGATGGTGGGCAGGCTTTTGGAGGGGGGAGGGTAGGAGGGAAGTTATTCGCTGCAGGATTCCTAGCCTTTGATCTGCTGTTATTTGCCACAGTATTTGTATGGCTAGTCCAGTTCAGTTTCTGGCCATGGTAACCCGAAGGATGGTAATAATGTTGGTCATCAGCAGGTCTCTGAGGTCTGTACACATCAGTGTCTTCCAAACCCAATATCAGTGTGTGCCAACACCTGCGGTGCTGGAAAAGCACAGCCAGTCAGGCAGCATCCGAGGAGCAGGCGAGTCAATGTGCTTATGCCTGAATTGTTGACTCTCCTGCTTCCTCGGATGCTGCCTGACCGACTGTGCTTTTCCAGCACCACACGTTTTGACTCTGATCTCCAGCTTCTGCAGTCCTCATGTTCTCCTCCCTGACAACACGCCAAGCCAAGTAACATAATGCATACTTGTGAGGGAGCGGAGGCCCTTTATGTTTTGCACAACAGTCGGTCTCTGACCACTGACTGAGAGGACGGATGGAAGGCTGTATTTGGAGGCTGCTGTGCACCACTAACTTGTTACACTCGGGTGCTCGGTGGAGGCAGGCTGTAAGAATTGGAGATTCTTTGCATTGGCAGCAAAGATCTGAATCTTGGGCATTTGAGCTGAGTTGACATGTAAGACCATAAGATACAGGAGCTCATCACATCTGCTCCACCATTCGATCATGGCAGATATGTTTTACAACCACATTCTCCTGCCTTCTCCACATAACCTTTTACTAATCAAGAACATATTTTATCTCTGTCTTATATACACTCAATGATTTGGCCTCCAAAGCCCTCTGCTCCAACCATCCTCTAGCTGAAGAAATTCCTCCTCCTCTCCATTCTAAAGTGTCATCTCTTCACTCTGAGGCTGTGCTCACGGGTGGAGCACAGTGTCTCTCCTACCAGTGGAAACATTGTCTTCATGTCCACTCTATCCAGGCCCTATTCTGTAAGTTTCAATCAGATACGGCCCCCACCCCCACATCCTTTTGACTCCATCAGGGTCACCTCAGCCCAGAGGTACTAGTCTAATGGAACTTTGCAAAGTTGTCCTAGGGCATATCTCATTCTGATTATGTGCAATTCTGAAATGCTGCAAGATGTTATCCTGAGCAACAGTGACCCCCTGTGAGGACATTTGTGCTGACCCCAAATTCTTTGCAATAACATTAAATGAAAAACCTTTTGGATGGATTCTTTCCTATTGGAGTCTTTCCTTATTCATTATCATGACCAGCATTTTGTGCCCATCCTTAATTGACCTTGAATTGAGAGGCATGTTCAGCCACTATTCAAATGAGTGATTTATCATCACTTAACAAATAAATAGTGAAAAGTGTAATATATCACCATGTTCTCAAGCCATTTTTACTTACAGAAGATATTAAGATATAAGATTGAAATACAAATATAAATCATGTTCATTTCAGAGGGAGGATGAAAATCAGCCATGTTTTTGTCAATCTGGAATCACATGTAGGCCATACAAGGTACAGATGGCATACGTTCTTCCTGGAAGTTGTACAACAAATCATACAATCCCTACAGTGCAGATTGGGCCAAATGGCCTCTTCAAGTCTGCACCAGCCCTCCAAAGAGTATCCCATCTCAAGAGGTCTGGCTATTTACCCTACTTCCGTAGCCCTGCACTTCCCACCGCCAATCCACCGAGCTTACATACCCCTGGACACTATGGGGCAACTTAGCATGGTCAACCCACCTAACATGCACGTCTTTGGATCAAATATTGGTACTTGTCAAGGCCCCATTACTCCAACTCGTTCTATTTTCTGGATTTGATTTGAATTTGACTCCTTGTCGAAGAGAATTAGTCTGGGCCTTTGGATTGCTAATGTCGTGACATTGCCTGCATGCGATCATCTCCCTGTAAAGCTTTCCTTCGAACCATACCTTTCACGCCACGGGTATCATTCTGGTGACTGTATGGTAAGTGCTCTGTCTGATTTAATGCCCTTTTATAATAACAAGTACATTATAAACATAAACTGGAAAGTAAGGTTGCCTATTTTCATTGTATTTCGATTATGGTTTTGCTCTGCGGTTGCCCAATAACCATGGACTAATCACTTCCCATCGGAAACTCAAGTTTTGGATTTAAGATACAACCCTTGCTGAAAAATGATTTGTGTCAAGACAAGAAACTGATGTGTTTATGGCCTGAATGTGTTTCCGAGAATCAAGCATAGCCAAACCATTTGAAGAATGTTTTCACTCTTTATTACTTACTGCTTTCTAGTCCTGCCCTTTACTTCCTGCTCCCCCTTGCATTTCTTGGGAATTTCTGTCTGATTTCTCACTTCATTGTGTCAGCTCAGCTGAAGACAGTTTTTGACTGAAGTCTTGTGTCTGAGCTGTCTGTCCAGTGGGCGCTTTCAGACTTGAATCCAGCAGTCAGCAACAGAAAGGGTTCCCACCAGTGTTCTGCTCAGGCCTCGAACAAACTGCCTGTCAGGACAATTAATTTGTGCAATATGTTCAGGTCATGTGGCCGCACGCTGTTTGTGTAAATCCTGGTGACGGGGCACGTTGTTTGTGTAAATCCCGGTGACGGGGCATCCTGTTTGTGTAAATCCCAGTGACGGGGCAAGCTGTTTGTGTAAATCCCTGTGACCTTTGTACGTTAAATGGCAGGGACAGGAAAATGAATCTAAGCCAGTGTCTAATTAAGAAACCCGTGTGCAGTGAGGTAATTACCTTCTCATGTAATCTACACTATTCGGAGTCCAAACTAATGTTTGCAGTAACTATAGTGTTTGATGATAACCCTTGGTCACACTATGTTCTCTGCAAATCCAGAATCAACTCTCCATCTCCTCCTTGGTTGCCTAACGTGCTACAGGAGTTCTGGGCTCCCAGTTAACACTGGGAGTGCACAGAGTCATTGCATGTTCTGATCTGGCAGAGCCTCAGAGAGACACTTGTGTTGCCGTGTGCAGTGTGGGGTATGTCACCATGGCAACAGACGAGTAGCAGGCTGGCCTGAGATAGTGGGACTTCAGAATATGGAGGCTGGAACTAATTAATCGAGTGTGAAAGTAGCAGAGAATGTCAGAGAAATTCCCCTCCTGAAATCTGAACTGGGGTGGAAGCTGAAAGCTCCTGATTTTAAAGAAAAGCTTTTTTTTTGAGATGCTTGAACTTTTCACTGTCCAAGCAATGTTGGTAAACTAGCCAAGCTGCTTGACACATAAGCACCGTTCTTCCAGTGTGACTTTGGATGGTGGTGGCTGAGGGAGGAATCATAGAATCCCTAGAGTGTGGAAGCACGCCATTCAGCCCATCGAGTCCACACCAACCCTCCGAAGAGCATCCCACCCAGAACCAGCCTCCAACCCAATCCCTGTAACTCTGCATCTCCCAAGGCTAATGCACCCAGCCTGCACGTCCCTGGACACAGTGGGGCACTTAGGGCCAGTCCACCTAAGCCGCGTGTGGACTGTGGGAGGAAACCCATGTGGACTGTAGGGTAATGTGCAAAGTGAATGGGATTGAACCCGGGTCCCTGGCGCTGAGAGGCTAGAATTTCACCATCCTACCTGACCAAACAGCAGGCATTTCATTGTTCCATTACAAAAAATTAGCACCTTGGGCAATGCAGCATTCCCTCAGTGCTGCCGTACTGTCCCCATTGATTGATGTGCTCCGGTCTGGTAGTTTGAACCCCATCATCTTCTGGTTTCAAAGAGACAGAGCAGTAAGTTAAGTTTCTACTCGACCAGTTTCTGGTCGATTACGTAAATGTGGTTGCTACAGTCATTCTGGCGTCATGTTCTGGTGTAAATTTTCAGTCTTGAATCAAGAAAATTTGGCTTTTGTTTTAAACTTTGTTTGAGATCAGTTTTGCCAGTAATTGGGAGGGAAGTGAAGGGTTGCTTAAAAATAACTTCAGTCGATGTGAACTTGGTGTTGTGAGGAGTTTGTGACTGCACAGAAGATTACACAATAAAGACCGTATTCAGCAAGATTTGGCTTCCTGTAATTAATGTGAACCAGAGGCTGATTGGTGATTCAATCCCTGTGAGGGTTCTGACCGCTCTGAGCACATCTGCTTGCAGTTAAATTTCTGTTTATGGTAGCCTCCAGTATATTTACAGCTTTGTATCTCTCTCTCTTTATTGTGACCTGCAGTAGCCCTTCACAACACTTAGTCCCAGTTCTCGGGCTAATGGTTTCCTTTTCCCGTGCAGAGCACCATTAGTTAGTAACACCAGCAGAAAGCTGACCCAGAGCTTGCAAAGGGAACCCACTACAGTTTGGTCTTGCAACTCTTTCCCAGTTGCTCACTTCCACCTTTCTGTCTCAGGATCACTCGATGAGCAGAGGCATCTGGGTGATGACATTTTTCGGAAAATATGCACTGTTCCAAGAATATGAAGGTCGTAATGTAAAACACGTGTTTTCCGAACCATGAGGATGATTCTTCCAGCTTTGACTAATTGCAACCACTGCCCAGCTACACTGTGTGCACCGCCTACCCTGGTAGTGCCACCAAGGGGATCTGGGTTGGTTGATATTCAGAGTGTAGATTTCTAACCAAAACAAGTGGAGAGTGCCAGCCTGGGGTTCTCTTAGTTTATTGATCACATTCCAAAGGCTATGCTTCCTGAATGCTATTGTGGTTCAGGAGCTTGCCAAATAAACCAATAGGACCATAAGAACAGGATTAGGCCATTCAGCCCCTTGAACCTGTTTGTCACCTCTGGACTAATTCCATATATCTACCTCTGGCCCATATCCCTTAATAATGTTGCTTAACAAAAATGTATCTACTTCAGATTTAACATTAATAATTAATCCACTGCCGAGGTGGCATGGTGGCTCAGTGGTTAGCACTGCTGCCTCACAGTGCCAGGGACCCGGGTTCAATTCCCGTCTTGGGCAACTGTCTGTGTAGAGCTTGAAAGTTCTCCCCGTGTCTGTGTGGGTTTCCTCCGGGTGCTCCGGTTTCCTCCCACATTCCAAAAGATGTGCAGGTTAGGTGAATTGGCCATGCTAAATTGCCCGCATTGTTAGGTGCATTAGTCAGGGGTGAATGTAGGGGAATGGGTCTGGGTGGGTTGCTCTTCGGAGGGTCGGTGTAGACTTGTTGGGCTGAAGGGCCTCTTTCCATACTGTAGGGAATCTTAAAAAAAAAATTTGTGGGAGAGTTCCAAACATCTTCCCCCCCCCCCTGTTGTGTGTGGAAGTGCTCCCACTCTATCAGTGCATTATGACAGAGACCCTTAAGTCCAACTTGTCCATGCCGAACTAGTTTCCCAAACTAAACTAGCCCTACTTGCCTGCATTTGGCCCATTTCCCTCGAAGCTACGCAAGTTCTTTTAAATGTAAATGTAGCTCCCTCTACCACTTCCTCTAGCAGTTCACCCCCCCCACACAAACTACCATCTGTGTGGAAAAAGTGACCCCTTCCCATGTCTTCCCCAAATCTTTCTCCTCTCGCCTTAAAAATACCCCTCAGTTTCGAACTGCCCCATCCTAGAGAATTTCATTCATTCATCGGCGGTCCCTCACAGACAGGGATGACTCTCTCCCACTCCGAGGGTGAGTCCCTATGTGGCTGTACAGACCAATGCGGCTACCACAGGCTCTGTTACACCTGGGACAGGTGGTGGGCACGGGAAGGGGTGGGTGGGGCATTGTTGCGGCGGTGCACTCCTTTCGCTGTTTGCGTCTGGCATTTTCCCACGCCTTCCCAGATTCTCCTCCTCCATTTTGGACGGCCTTGGGCCAGTGATTCCCAGGTGTCTGTGGGAATGCCATGCCTCACCCACTGAGACTTTGAGGGTGTCCCATGAAGTTCCACCCTAGGGAAAAGACCCTGCTACTCACTCTATCCATGCCCCTCACGATTCCAAACCCTCCAATCCCAGCAAATCTTCCCTGAACCTTTTGGAATACAAAAAATGCAAAAATTGTGCCCATTAATCTCCCCTCCAGAAAGGTACATAGAATTCCTATGGTGTTTCAGCCCATCGACTCTATACTAACCCACCGAAGAGCATCTCACCCAAACCCTACCTCCTTTCTGTATTTCCAAAGGCTAATCCACCTCCCCCACACTTCCCTGGTCACTTTGGGCAATTTAGCCCAGCCAATCCATCTGACCTGCACATCTTTGGACTGGGAGGAAACAACAGCACCTGGAGGGAACCCCTGCGTACACAGGGAGAATGTGCAAACTCCATGTAGGCACTCGCCTGAGGCTGGATTCGAACCCAGGTCCCTGGTGTTGTGAGGCAGCAGTGCCTTGGGCTTTAACTGTAGTCTTTTTTGAGAGGAAATAAAAGGCATAAATTTTCAAAATTTGTGACAAATACCTTAACCAGATGGGGTATTTTATCGTTCTCAAGAACGTGATTTTTTTTTAACTGCTGGGAACTGAAATCAGGTTAGAAAGTGCTATTCCTGATAAAATGTGAAACCAAACGAGTCACTTTATTACCACATTCTATTCTCTCCAGGTTTACACAAGCCAGTTTGTGGCTCTCGTGATGTTTGCCCTCATGATGTCCGAGGATCGGATTTCCATGCAGCAGCGACGCAAGGAGATTATTCAGGGCCTACAGAATCTTCCAGGTAACCAATATCTGCAAGAACACCCAGCGTTCTCTAATCCTGCTTGTGTTTCTCGGGTAGGGGTTAAACTTGCTGCAATTCCATATTTTGCAGCAATGTTAGAAAGGAATTCAGCTATAGCCCTGCACTTCTCAAAAACAACGTTAACTAGCTTTGACGTTCCCGGTGGAATCTTTCCTCTGAATGTGTACATTTCTTGGTTACTGTTGCAATGTAGAGTCACACACAAAGCACGGAAGCAGACCCTTTGGCCCAACCGGTCCATGTCGAACATAATCCCAAACTAAGTTAGTCCCACCTGCCCATTCCTGGCCCATATCCCTCCAAACCTTTCCTATTTATGTAGTTATCCAAATGTCTTTTAAATGTTGTCATTGTTCCTGCATCCTTCACTTGCTCAAGAAGTTAATTCCACACACAAAACCACTACCTGTATAAAAAAATTTGCCCCTCATGTCTTTTTTAAATCTTTCTCCTCACACCTTAAAAAATGTGCCCCCTAGTTTTGAAATCCCTCATCCTAGGGAAAAGACAACTACTATTAACCCTATCTATCTACCTCATGATTTTATAAACCTCTATAAGGTCACCTCTCAACCTCTTACGCTCCAGTGAAAAAAAGTCGCAGCCTTTCTTTATAAGTTAAACCTTCCATACCTGGCAATGTCCTGATAAATCTCTTCTGAACCCTCTCCAGCTTAATCATATTCTTCCTATAACAATTTTAGTGAGGTATATTTGCAGATATGTGGCTACATGTTTTCTCTGCAGTTTGCAGTTGAGGCCATTATTCTAGGGGAGCGACTTATACACGAGGTATTGTTTTCGAGAGGATGAAATTCATGATTGGAATGAGTCAAAAAAATGGACAAACAAGAGCCAGAACACACTATAAAATAATAAACAACAAAATGGAAAGGAATTATGGCCATTTATCTACAAAATAGCTGTCTCCATTTTGCCTGCTGCAGTAGAACAGTCCGGTCATACTGGATTCAGTTACCAGTACCATAAAGTGCATGTAGGTCTACACATACATGCAAAAGTTAATAGACATATTTGTAAGTGGTCAGGCTGTCTACCGGGGTATTTGTACAACACACGATTCATGAAATAAAATCGGAGGAGCAGTAAAAACAGAAAAATATTTTGATATATTTTATTAACCAAAGACCACATGAAGCTGTTAATAATATATGATAAACACTTGACATCAAAACACTAATGTTCGCAGCAAAAAGCTCTTCTCACCGTACCCCCTCAAATATTCAGGGACTGTTGCTTAAAACGAAAGTTACCAGTACACGTAAAAGTCCATTGGAATCCTTCAGATTCACTGTCCTCATCAGTTGCACCTCTGAATAATTCATTCCAGTCGTCTGGGTCAAACATCTCACTGTATGGCTCATTTTCATCTGCACACTCAAGGGGATCATCAACTGATTTGTCATCACTTCCATCTGACCATAAATAATCATCTTCCGTCCCATCTAAAGCATTAGAAATTCCACATTTTTGAAGGCTTTCACAATAATTTCAGTTTTCATCTCCTTCCAGGACTCTATAATCCAGGGCAGAAATGGCTATCACAAGGGGGCATAATTTTAAGGTGATTGGAGGAAAGTTTTGGGGAGATGTCAGAGGTCGGGTTCTTTACACAGAGAGGAGTGGGTGCGTGGAATGCACTGCTAGTGGTGGTAGTAGAGTCAGATACATATTAAGAACATTTAAGCGACTCTTAGATAATACAATGATGAGTATGTAGGTGTGTCTGCTCTTAGAGTAGGACAAAAGGTCAGTACAACATTGAGGGCTGAAGGGCCTGTACTGTGCTGTCCTGATTAGATTACTTAGTGTGGAAACGGGTCCTTCGGCCCAACAAGTCCACACCGACCCTCCAAAGAGAAACCCACCCAAACTCATTCCCCTACATCTAACACTAAGGGGCAATTTAGCACGGCCAATTCACCTAACCTGCACATTTTTGGACTGTGGGAGGAAACCGGAGCACCCAGAGAAAACCCACGCAGGCATGGGGAGAATGTGCAAACTCTACACCGACAGTTGCCTGAGGTGGGAATTGAATCCGGGTCTCTGGCGCTGTGAGGCAATAGTGCTAACCACTGTGCCAAACACTGTTCGTTGTTCTATGTCCTATATTCATGTACCTATCCAAATGTCTCTTAAACATTATAACTGTACCCACATACATCACTTCTGCTGCCAGTTCATTTTACACACACAACAATATAGCACCACAAAAGGTCCTTCAGCCCTCCAGGCCCGCGTCGAAACATTTTGCCCTTCCATATTAAAACTGTCTTCACTTACAGGATCCTTATCCCTCTATTCCCTTCCTATTCATGTGTTTGTCCAGGGGCTGCTTGAATGCTGCTATTGTGCCTGCTTCCACCACCTCCTCGGGCAGTGCATTTCAGGCACTCACCACCCTTTGTGTGAAAAACCGGTGTCTCACATTTCTTTTCAACTACCCCCACCCCCCCCCCCCCGACACATCTTGAACCTGTGTCCCCCAGTAATTGACCCCTCCACCTTGGGAAAAAGCCTCATACTTTCCACTCTATCCATGCCATTCACCATCTTATAAACCCTCACCCTTATGCGTTCCAGTAAAAACAAACCCAGGCTATCCAACTTTTCTTCATAGCTCAAATCCCCTATACCAGGCAACATCCGGGTAAACCTTTCCTGTAGCCTCTCCAAAGAATCCACTTCCCTCTGGTAGAGTGGTGACCAGAACTGTAGGCAATATTCCAAAATCACTACCTTTTGTGTGATAACATCTATCACTCTGTGGGGAAAAAATAATTGCCCCTCATTGTCCTTTTTAAAACCTTCTCCCCTCACCTTGAAACAATGCCGCCTAGTTTTGAAATTCCCCACCTTAGGGAAAAGAACTTGGCTGTTCACCCTATCCATGCTCCTCATGATTTTATAAACCTCTATAAGGTCACCCCTCAGCCTCCTCCTCTCCAGTGGAAAATGTCCCAGCCTATTTTTATAACTCAAACCCTCCATTACCAGCAACATCCTGGTAAAGCGCATTCTGAACCCTGTCCATTTTAATCATATCCTTCCTATAACAGGGTGACTATAACTCGGCATAGTATTCCAGAAGCAGTCTCACTAACATCCTGTACAACTTCAACATGACTCTACATGCCCTGTGATAACCTCTAACACTTTCCCTCTGAGAGAAGTTAAAGCCCTGGGTTTGTAGAGTTCATCCCTCCCATTTCCAGCTGCTTCTGGGAAATGGAAGAGAGGGTGGAACACAGAAAAATCACAATCACCAGAGAAGTGACACGGAGCGCATTGTTGGAGCTGCGTGTTAACAAGCAATGAGTCCTGATGGGCTTCATCGTAGGGTCTTAAAATAAGTGGCGAGTGAGATAGCTGATGCATTGGTTTAATCTTCCAAAACTCACTTTGTTTGGGAACTGTTGGATTGAGAGTTAGTAAACGCTTTGGGATTCTTTGCAACAGGATGATATAATTGCAAGTTGTTATAATAATATTTTGCAGCATTGGATGCATATCAATACTCAGTGGTTGAAAACTTTTATTTGGCAGGTTACAATGCCCCATACTGCTGCTGAGAGTGCACTGCTGCATCTCATGTTAAAGAGAACCCTTTCCTTTGCTTTTCAGACAGAAACATCAGCTGCTGCTTGACAGTAATCCTGATTACTGTTTTTGTTCCCTGACTGTTGTTTTTCTAGAGCAAATAAAGGAAGTTCTCAGCTCAGACGAGGAGATCCAGAGATTAGCAAGCGAGCTGTATCAGCAGAAGTCCGTGCTCATTATGGGCCGTGGTTATCATTATGCCACTTGCCTGGAGGGGGCGTTGGTGAGTAACGCTCAAGTTTCAGTCAGGGCCAATCAATTCTGCAGAGAGACCAATTCCACTGTGGGTAACACCTTTCAATAGCTCTTCTGAGTTGGTGTCATATCTATGTTAAAATCTTTGCCGTGATATTCTTAAGTCAGAGGACTTGTTAGTGTAGGTGTTGTCTTGAAGCCATGATAAAGATAATGTGAAGAGCAGCAAATTTATTAAATGCCTTATTTTGTCCTCGGCTGATCACTAATAAGTATGAGTAATGTATTTCCTTTTACATGGTACTGTGAGGCACTCTCAGTGTCACCGGTATACACCGTGAAAATGAACGCTTGGCTCTTTTTAAACTGGTACAATTACAATGTTTAAAAGGCATCTGGATGGCTACGTGAATAGAAAGGGTTGAGAGGGATGTGGCCTAATACAGGCAAATGGGACTAGGTCAGAATGGGATGTCGGTGAGTTAGACCGAAGGTTGTGTTTCTGAGCTGTATGACTCTATAACTATGTGTTGCAGAAAATTAAGGAGATTACTTTCATGCACTCGGAGGGAATCCTGGCTGGAGAGCTGAAGCACGGGCCCTTGGCACTGGTGGACCATCGGATGCCTGTCATCATGGTGGTCATGAGAGACCCCACCTTCGTCAAGTGTCAGAATGCATTGCAGCAAGTGGTGGCCCGTCAGGTAACGTTTGGTTTTGGTGGTTTTGGGGGATACAGAGGGGGGCTGGCTGTGTGCTAGAGGCTCCAAGCTCTCCCAGCTAGGGAATTATTTTATTCATTCATGGGATGTGGGCATCGCTGGGAAAGTGATTGCTGGCTCAATGCCAGGGGCCCAGGTTCAATCCCACCCTTGGGTGTCTTGTCTGTGAGGAGTTTGCACATTCTCCCCATGTCTGCATGGCTTTCCAATGGGTGCACTGGTTTCCTCCCACAGTCCAAAGATGTACAACTTAGGTGGATTGGCCATGAGCAATGCAGGGTTACAGGGTTGGGGTGAGTCTGGGTGGGACGCTCTTCGGAGGGTTGGTGTGGACTCAATGGGCTGAATGGTCTGCTTCCATACAGTAGGGATTCTATGATTCTATTCTATGAATATTGCCAATCCCTAGAGGGCAGTTTGAGACTCTGCGGGCCTGGAGTCACATGCAGGCCAGACTGGGTAAGGATGGCAGAGTTCCTTCCTTGCAGGACCTTAGTAAACCAAATGGGTTTTTCCTGTCAATGGTCAATCATCATTAGGACCTATATCTGGATTTTTATTGAATTCAAATTTCGCCCATCTGCTGTGCTGGGATTTGAACCTGGGTCCCCAGAACATTAGCTGAGTCTCTGGATTAATAATCGAGCAATAATGCCACTAACCCATCACCTCTCCGAAACTGCAATGGTACACGTCACTCGGGTTGCTGTGGCAACATGTGCATTTTTCAAGCTTGTAATCGGGAGCTGTGGATAGTGATGGCCGAGTTCTGATTACTTACCATTATGTGTCTTTTCTGAGCATCTCTCATGCTCTCGCCATCCATTGTTGCCATGCGATTTGCAGGTTGATTCTCAATTTAGTTGGCCATGTTATGGAACCCCTCCCAGAAATCAGAGTTTATCGCTAAGAGGCAGGGTTTTTACCCAGAATGCCTCTTGTTTGTTTAAAGCACAGGAAACGGCCTGTATGACCCTCAACATGTTTATGACAACTGTGTAGTGTTCATCCACCCAACATCCGTATAAAATGAACAGATGGAAAGTCAGAGGTGCCTAAAGTTTACCACAATCCTCCCTCCGATCATTGACGTGCCTTGGCAACTTTGTGACTGATGTCAGAGCGGGATTTCAAAAATCTTTTCTTTGCTTGACTGCATGCAATCCAGGCATGTGGCAGCCAACAGTGAGCTCACACCATGCCAGAACCATTCACAAAGTCTGGAGAAGGAAAGACATTTGAGCCCTCCGTGATCTGTGTAAGCTAGCTCCCCATTCAGCAAAGATGGCTGAAGCTGATCTGGTTTGTTCTGGCATTTCCATGGTCTGACCTGCCAAGTCCAAGAGAGGAGGCTCCAAGATGGAATTGCGATTTTAGTGACTGCAGCTGTCCAGGGGTTTTCCAACGTTTGGATTTCTTTTCCTGAAATTTGTGTGGCTTTGTGTTTAACAAAACAAAGCAGCTGAGAGAGCAGATTCTGAGAGTGCCCTTTGTCCCTTGTAATTTAGAGTCACAGCGTTAGCCAGCGCAGAAACAGACCTTTCTCTCCCATTTGTCCATGCTGACCTGATATCCTAAATTGATCTCGTCCCATTTGCCAGCATTTGGCTCATATCGCTGTAAACCCTTCCTATTCATCCAGATGCCTTTTAAATGTTGTAATTGTACCAGCCTCCACCACTTCCTCTGGCAGCTCATCCCATGCACGCACCACCCTCTGCATATAAAAGCTGCCCGTCTGGTCCCTTTCAAATACTTGCCCCCTCAACCCAAACTTATGCCCTCTAGTTTTGGTCATCCCTACCCTGGGGAAAAGACCTTTGTGTTTCATCAAATCCATGCCCCTCACGATTTTATAAATCTCTACAGTCCTGTACAGCTGCAGGGTGACGTCTGCAACATAGAACACAGAAAACAGCAACAGGGATAGGTGATTCTGCCAACTTGAGATCCTTTCTTTCCACTTTTCTCTACATGGCTTTCTAATCCCTTATAAGCGACATCCTCAATGATCCTTTAATTCGCAGTCAAATTCTCCCATAAACTCACCTTGATCTCCGACACTTCTACAGTGTTACAGATTCAACTTAGCACTCCCAGATCAAATCACATCTTTGCAATGTAGAATACAGAATTGCAATGTAGAATACAGAAAATAGGAGCAGGGATTGGCGATTCTGCCTCTTGAACCTGTACAACTACTTATCTGGATCATGGCTGATCTCCTAGTGTCTCTCTCATGCCATCGCATCCTTCCGATAATGTGACGACACAATACTTTGCTATGCTCTCGCTAACATCTTACACAGTTCCTTCACAACCTTCCTGCTTTTCTATTCAGTGCCTCAGCATTCTGTTCCTTCAAAGTTGCTGAGCTTAGGATAGCTGGTCAACATGGACAAGTTGGACCAAAGGGTCTGTTTCCATGCTGTATGATTCTGCTGTATGTATCCCACGTGCCTTCTTAATCACTCTATCTACCTGTCCTGCTGCCTCTAGGGTCAATGGATATGCTGTAGGAGGGACTGAGGTAGGGGGTGTAGTTGAAACATCCACCAGACAATGGTGGAAGAGTTCAGAAGGTGATGCTGGAGAGACTGGGCAAGATGCGTATCCTTCATTGAGAAGAGTGCGAGGGGGTAGGGGGGTAGAATTATCAAAATTGATCTGGCGCCCTGGACTTCAAAATCGGGGACAGTGTGCAGATTCCAGCCTCATGTAACCAATCTAGCAACGTCTTCGACTCCAACAGCTGACTTTTGTGGCCAGTCATTAAGCCAAAGCCAGTTGCCTGAAAGGAGTTAACAATCTCTGAGGCTTGGATTTGCCCCATTGGAACAACAGCTTAGAGATGTCAATGAGAAAGCTGAGCCACATTGAGATACTCCCACAGACTGCAACTCTGTCACTAAAAGCGCTGACTATCCTTCAGTTTTATTACACGTCTTTTAGATAGTGAAACGCTGATATTATCATTACCATAAAAGTGTGGGTTGTTTAAAGTTATGGCACTTTACAGAATTGTTGCAGTGCCGAAAGAGGCCATTCAGCCTATCATGCCTGTGCTGGTTCTTGATACCTAGTGCTAATCTCCTGCCTTTACCCGATATTATCCCTCCACACCATCCACCCGTCCGTTGCAAAGGATAATTTGACAGGCCTTGAGACCTGATTACAAAGTGAGGATGGGTAGGCCATTCAGTAGGATCATAGCTCAGCCGCACCGAATCTGAAATTAGGTTTTAGGATCAACGGGACTGCTTAGTAGAAATTATTAACTTAGAATGTTGTTTTGAAAACCCAGTTTTGACTTATTTGATCAGATATAATGTTTTCCAAGCTGCTTCTAACCAGACTGACAATGTGAAAGAAAAGGTTTCTGTGACGCCAATGCTGCTTCAGGTTAGCAGTCTGGATGGACATCTGCAGAGTCTCCCCTGTTGGAATCCCATGGAATCACTGACAGCGGCTTCTGGATTTCCGTGTTATTCCGCGTATGCGCTGACTCCCAAAGTTGTTGTCAGTTCCAGTCGAGTATTAACAGTGAATGCAGGCCAAAATCACTAGAGGTAAGGGGTCAGCCCATTCAGGACTGAGATGAGGAAGAATTTCTTCCCTCAGAGAGTTGTGAACCTGTGGAATTCTCTCCCACAGGAGGCCGTTGGGGCCAGTTCGTTAGATCTATTCAAGAGGGAGCTGGACATGGCCCTTGCAGCTAAAGGGATCAAGGGGTATGGGGAGAATGTGAGAACAGGATACTGTGGTTGTATGATCAGCCATGATGATATTGAATGGTGGTATAGGTTCGAGGGGCCGAATGGTGTAATCCTGCATCTATTTTCTATGTTTCCATGTAAAATTCTGACCAGATCTGCTTTAATCCTTGACAGACCAGCCATCATTCTGCTGACTGGTTGTCAGTCCAGAGCATTGGAATTAGGATAGAATAGAATCCCTACAGTGTGGAAACAGGCCCTTCGGCCCAACAAGTCCACACCGACCTTCTGAAGAGTAACCCACCCAGACCCATTTCCCTACCCTATTATTCTACATTGACCTCTGACTAATGCACCTAACCTACACATCCCTGAAGACTATGAGCAATTTAGCATGGCCAATCCCCCTGTGCATCTTTGGAGGAAACCCACATGGACACAGGGAGAATGTGCAAACTCCACACAGACAGTCGCCCAAGGCTGGAACCGAACCTGGGTCCCTGGCGCTGTGAGGCAGCAGTGCTAACCGCTGAGCCACCGTGCCGCCCCTAATTACCCAATGCGACATTGTATGTACCTTGATCATGTATGAATTAGCCAGGGTGAATTTACCCAGCACTTGTAGAGTCATCATCAAGTCATGCAGCATGGAAACAGACCCTTTGGTCCAACCAGTCCATGCTGAACATCATCCCAAACCAAACTAGTCCCACCTGTCTGTTCTTGGCCCATATCCCTCTAAGCCTTTCCTATTCATGTACTTATCCAAATGTCTTTTAAACATTTGTAATTGTGCCCACATCCACCACTTCCTGTGGAAGTTCATTCCACACATAAACCACCCTCTGTGTAAAGAAAACAATTGCCCCTCATGTCTTTTTAAAACCTCTCTCCTCTCACCTTAAAACTGTGCCCCCTCATGTTGAAATCTCCCATCCTAGGGAAAAGACGAGTACCATTAACTCTATATTTACCCCTTGTTATTTTATAAACTTCTGACAGGTCATGTCTCAACCTCTTCCACTCCAGTGGCAAAATGTGAAAAAGGTGTCAGTGTTGGACTGGGGTGGGCAAGGTCAGAAGCTACACAACACCAGATTGTAGTTCAGCCAGTTTATTTGAAATCACAAGCTTTCGGAGCCCTGCTCTTTCGTCAGGTGAAGTTTGGAGCAACCCTCCAAAAGCTTGTGATTTCAAATAAACCTGTTGGACTATAACCTTGTGTTGTGTGACTTCTGACCAATGAAGAAAAAGGTCCTGGTCTATCAGCCTGCCTTTATAGCTCAAACCTTCCATACCTGGCAACGTCCTGGTAAATTTGATTCATCTCCTAAATTATTTTGCTATTCGTAACCTTGAAGATTTTGGGATGGTTCCTGTAATGGTGGAGTGTGAGCTGTTTCCTGGGATTGGCATCACAATCGGGAAGGGTGTGGCTGGTAGGACAGACAGGGCAGGGACTGGGTGACGTTTACTCTGTAGTTTGTATTCCATAGGGGCGACCCATCCTGATCTGTGAGAAGAACGATGAGGAGACGATGAAGAATGCTTACCGTGCGATCAAGGTTCCCCACACAGTGGATTGCCTGCAGGGAATCCTCAGTGTTATCCCTCTCCAGCTTCTCGCCTTCCATCTCGCTGTCCTCCGAGGCTATGACGTGAGTTGTTGCTTTACTCAAAATATAACACGCTATTGGTTCATGGAATGGATGAACAATCAAGAGACTTGTGGGGTTTTTTTTGTTAGTTAACCTAATTTTCTAGTGGACATGTCATTTTCCACCTCTGGAGCAGGTGGGACTTGAACCCCCTCTGGTGTCTTGGTTTGGGAGTAGGGACACTACCACTGTACTGCAGGAGGGCCCCCCCCCCCACTCCGAGGTGGGTTTTTATCATGCTCAAAACTAGTAGTGTGACCCAAGAGTTAGCAAATTTTATCGCCGGTGTTGAAATATTGGAGGTCAGTTAGCTCAGCTAGTTGGACAGTTGGTTTATGATGCAGAGTGACGTCAACAACATGGGTTCAATTCTCATGCTGGCTGCGGTTACCCTGGAAGCCCCACTTTCTCAACCACGCCCCTCACCTGGGGCGTGATAACCCTCGGGTTAAACTCGCCACCAATTGTCTCTGTCTAATGAATAAGCAGCCTTAGAGTCCTCTTGGGAGTTTCCCACCTTAACACTTGGCTTCAGTGATGGAAGTTTGGCTGTAACTCTGGGGGCTAGTCCAGCTCTAACACTGGAGCAGAATGGATCCCAATGCGCTTCACGTTGGGCTCTGAGCAAGTAATTAACAGCAGCCCACATGAAGGTGGCTGCAGAAGTGAAGCATTCCCTCAAGTGGGGATCAGGAAGAGCTGAAACAGCATCGTTCACTTTGCCTTAGAGATTTAAGTGCAGAGTTTTCCTCAAAGAAAAATAAGCCTTGAATCTCTCTTGTGTAAACAAAATCTCCCACGCATTGTAAAGACACTTGTGGCCTGGCAAGTACACTCTCTGAAGGAAGGCTGGCTTTGATTGATTCACTTGAAGGCTCACATTCGGAATGTTCTTTTTTTTAAATCTTTTTTACATGAGTGATCCAAGCCTGGTGGTTTTCCTCTCACACACCTCTCTTCCGACACCTTTTACCCTCTCAAGGTGGACGACAACAAGCGACTGAGGAAGATTGAAGCAGATTACGTGCCGATGTGAGATGGCGCGTGATTTGTGAATCAGCGCGATGGCTAGAGACTGTATCCACTGTTTGGAGGCCGTGTTCGCCTGACTGGGAGCAATGTTCACAGACGACACACAGTTTACTCTTAGTTTGTATTTTTGGGCAACAGGAACTCTTTTTGGTCAACAAAAATAATGAAACTATCCAGGAATACACTGGCCTCAATCATATGGGGCGCGGAATAATTTTCTAGTCTATCATTTTCTAATGCTTAGGGCATTTTTAAAGCTCTTTCATACCAAATTGTTTAGCCACTGTAGCAGAAGCAGTATTTTTAAAAACTTCATTGACATGGTGGTGATTTTTGTGAGACGAGCGCAAATGTGCGGCTGGGAAATGGAATTTGTGTCTGTGTCAGCTCTCTCGATTTAAATTTGTTGCCAGATCTTTGTGTTAATTCCATGCTGTTTACTTTTCCCACTGAGGTGTGCGGGAGACTTCGAGTGATAGTTAAATAAACTTGGGAATGCTGAAATGGGAAATCAGGGAGATGTGCAGCACGGAAATAGGTCCTTCAGTCCCAGAAGTCCATGCCAACCAGATATCCTCAATTAATCCAGTCCCATTTGCCAGTGTTTTGCACTTAAGAGGTCCTTGATGAAATTTGGACCCTGGACGGAGGGTGTCAATCTCCTCCAGTCAATGCAGATTTTTATCTGTGCAGGAAAACCATGGGGAGCACAAGTGCAGCGTTATCGATAATGGGCTACTGCCTGTAAGGCATCAAACCAGGAGACTGGATTCATAAAGCTGCCTCCTAATTCTGATAACTCTTTGCCCCTAGGATCAATGCATGATGTTACTGCCAGGTTTCTCTGTAGGTTTAAAAATCCTTATTTTCTTGACCTACATTTATGCTGATTTTAGGTCCCGCTTGCTGTCTGCTGCCTGAACAGTGAAAAGCATGCTGCATTATATACAGGATTTGGAAATGCCGGTGTTGGACTGGGGTGTATAACGTTAAAAATCGCACAACACCAGGTTATAGTCCAACAGGTTTATTTGGACAATCAGGTGGTTGATGAAGGAGCAACACTCCGAAAGCTAGTGCTTCCAATTAAACCTGTTGGACTATAACCTGGTGTTGTGTGATTTTTAGCATTATATCCAGATTATTCTTTGGAAACTAATCCACACAGGGCTTTTGATAGATATTCCTTTGCTTGTGCCACTGCCTTATTCAATGTGCTAACCTTTAACCCCTCTTTCCTCTTCCTTTTGGGCAGCATGGTGGCTCAGTGGTTAGCACTGCTGCCTCACAGTGCCAGGGACCTGGGTTCAATTCCCACATTAGGTGACTGTGTGTGTAAAGTTTGCACATTCTTCCTGTGTCTGTGTGGGTTTTGTCTGGGTGCTCTGGTTTCCTCCCACAATTTAAAATATGTGCTGGCAAGGTGAATTGGCCATGCTAAATTGCATATAGTGTTAGGTGCGTTAGGCAGGGGTAGATATAGTGCAGGGGAATGAGTCTGTGTGGGTTAGTCTTCGGATGATCGGGGTGGGTCGAAGGGCCTGTTTCCATACTGCAGGGAATCTAATCTAAAGAAGGTCATTTGAATTTTATACAATTTCATTTCTCTTTGCTCTGTTACCATCGTAGTGGCAGGTTAGTGACTGTTTTGAACTCTGACTTCCCTGAAAGAAGCCAGAAGAATTATCACACTGCCGGAATAATTGAGAGATTCCTAGCTAACGATCACTAAATCATCATTGCTGTGACTGCTGGACAGGCTTCCTTGCTTTGGGTGGGGGAGCAGGGACAGTGCCATGAGAAAGTTGGTCTTCATCTCTATTACTTACCTCACGACTTGCCTAATTTCTCCATCTCCCCCAGCTACTTCTCTTCCTCTTCCATTTGGCCTGGGAGTGGGTGCCCCCAGCCTCCCCAGTGCTTGGTGATACATTGCACAAGGAATCACCCTTCTGTTTGCTGATTATCCACTGGTTGGTCCACTGCCCTCATCAGTCATTGTGAGTGGGAGCTAGGCCCTGGTTAATGTTTCCTCTCCCACTCCTCCCCCCATCCCCACCCCCCCCTCTACCTCCCTTGCTGATACAATAGGTAATGTTCCATAAAATCAGTTGGATGACAGTAATACATTATCTAACAACGTAACTGGAATGGAGTACTCCTTCCATCAACTGACCCTTTCACCCAAATACATCCTAACACAAAGCATTCTATCCACCCGGCTTAAGCATTCATTTTCTCCACCATAGAATCCTGACAAGTGTGGAAGGAGGCAATTTGGCCCATTGTGTCTACACTGACCCTCCAAGGAGTGTGCCGCTCAGACCCAGCCCACCCCCTACCCTATCCCTATATCACCCCGCGTTTACCCTGGCTAACCCGCCTAGTCTGCACGGCCCTGGACACTCTGGGCAATTTAGCCTGGCCAATCCACCCCAACCTGCGTACCTTTGTCCCACCAAGCAGAGAAGAACATCCAAAGTGGGTGCAAGCACCATTGCCTGCAAGTTTTCCTTCATGTCACACTGTGTCCTGAATGAATGTGGATCACCATTCCTTCACTGTCACTGAGTGAGAATCCTGGAACACCCGTCCCATCAGCATTGTGGCCCTATCTGCACCAGATAGGGTGGAGAACACCACCATCTCCTCAAGGTTAAGCTGGGATCCATAATCAATTCCTGCCTTACGATGCCCACAGCACAGGGATGAATACATTTTAAAAGAAATACAGTTGTTGAATTTTCTACCTTTTTAAACCATCTTGAGTTCCTTTTTTTCCACTTTTCTCCACCTGGCTTTTTAATCCCTGCAATTCGTTCCTCGCTTTCTTTTGTCTTTTTTTTTTAAGAGAGTCAGTGCTCTAAACTGAGGAGATTCTAAATCTTTTGGATTTATTTTTCTTTTTCTCTTCCATTTCCCCCCCCCCCACACACTACCGCCTGACTGCAGTAGTGCTTATATTTTCCCCAGCACCCATGTTGTGTATGTGCAGGTGTAGGACACAGTGAAAAACAACAGGTTTACAAACCTTTATTCATTTTCCACCACTCGCACTCTCTTATAAGGAACGTGCTCACCAGTCCTTTGATTTGGGGTCAAATTCTCCCATAAACTCACCCCGATCTCCAACAGTTCTACAGTGTTAACAGACTCAACTTTGCACCCCCTGATCATGGGGCGGCATGGTGGCTCAGTGGTTAGCACTGACCAGGGTTCCAGGTTCAATTCCAGCCTCGGGCAACTGTCTGTGTGGAGTTCTCCCGGTGTCTGCGTGGGTTTCCTCCAGGTGCTCCGGTTTCCTCCCACAGTCCAAAGATGTGCAGGTCCGGTGAATTGGCCGTGCTAAATTACCCACAGTGTTAGGTGCATTAGTCAGAGGGAAATGAGTCTGGGTGGGTTGCTTTTCAAAGGGTCGATGTGGACTGGTTGGGCCGAAGGGCCTGTTGCCACACTGTAGGGATTCTAAAATATTGCATCTTCACATCATGGTACACGGTGTACCATGTAACATGGTGACAATGCAAATTAATAAACTTCTGAAAAGGCTCTATCCCTTCTCTGGAGTGCTGGAACTCTCGAGTCCATTTGGATATTTTACGTACAGTGGTGAATTAGTTAAACTACCTCTGATGTGCATTAAGGACATGAATTTTACATGTGGCACATCACTTCAGTAAAAAGGAAACTGATTTTTTGCTTGCTGATTGCAGCATGACAGAGAATGGTGGAAGCCTCTAGTTTTTCTGCCTCTATCACTGCTCATTCCTTTGCAGCTGAGGGCATGGGGATGGGTTGTCTTTTTGTGCTTTGAAGCAAATGAGACTTGCTGGTGCACAATAACAGGAACAGCAAGTCTGAAATACAGTGTGCGGTGCCTAAAAACAAAACCAGGGAGTGCCAACAGGCTTTGCACGGAGTCTCTGGTTTCTGAGAGTAAAGTATTACGTGAGGCCTATCAAGCAACTTCCTCTCCCAGAAATACATCCTGGTTTGCTTGCTCTTATATTTTAATTCATCTTCGAAAAGGGTTCTCAATTCATCGATAGAATCATTGGGTTATAAGGAGCAAGGAGTCACTCCTTAGCTAGAACATTTGTTGGCTACTTTTGAACTTTAATTTTTCTCCCTTATGGAGGGGGTTAATGCCATTACACTTGAACTTGCATTTGCCTAAATCCACCAAAGTTTGAGAACGGGGAGCAGCTGACGGGGAGCAAATGGGTGCATTGCAGACAGAACTGTAAAGGAGGTGGGTTTCTCGACAAAGTGGATGGCTTTGTAAGTCTCAATTTAAATAAAGCTTTCGAATCTACCCACCAAGTGTTTGGCTTTCCTTTTTGAAGTTGTCTATTATTCAAAGCTCGAAGACACCAGATGGGGAACCCTGATACCTGGGCTGGATGCTGGTGAAAACAGAATCACATCACTGGAATGATGCATCGTGTTACCAAAATCTAATGGGAGTTTGATTCCTGGACCACGTGTGTGATTTAGAGACTCCGACTATATTTTGGGAGCTGTGTCCTCTATCTATTGGATACAATGCAACAACCTGCCTGGGTTTGTTAGTCAGCACTTCATAAACGTATTAGCTCCACCAATAAAGAGAAGGGAGGCAGGTATTTTTCAGATCCTGAATGGCCTTGACAAGATGGAAGTGATGTTTCCTGTTGTTGGTAATTCCAGAAAACCTACTTAACAGAGGGATGGGAGTTTAGAATGAAAGGTTTCCTTTTTAAGATAAAGGTGAGGAGAATTGCCTTTTGTTCTCTCTGGAGAGGAATTTACCATCTTTAAAGGTGGGGGAATCCTTAAGTATGTTTAAGGCAGAGCTAGATTCCTGATTGGAAGGGCAATTGAGATGTATTGAACTGGATGGACACGTGGAGGTTGAAACACCAGCAGATCAGCCATGATCATTTTCAATGGCACAGCAGACTTGAGAGATTGAGTGGTCTACAGTTCCCAGGCAACTAAGAATAAGTAATAAATGCAAGGCTTAACAATGGCACCACATCCTGGGGATGAATTAAAATAACTTTTCCCCAGTTAGAGGTTTCCCACTGTCAAAAATTGCTCAACCCCTCAACTCTTTCAAATAATAGTTACTTGTCAGCAATTTGTCACGTGCACTATGATTTTCTTCCCCCTCACCTCAATACTTTATGTAGCATTGAGAGTAACTTTCCAGTCTATCTCTGATCCAGAGCTAAATCGACCCTGGCCCAGGGTTGAAGAGCAACCATTCTTGTGTGTCCCTTTACTTTCCCTGGGGAGAAAAGGCAGGAAGATGGAGTTGATGGTTATCCAATCAGCCCTGATCTTGTTGAGTGGTGGAGCAGACTTGACGGGCAGAATGGCCTATCTCTGCTCCTATATCTTAAACATTCTGGTCCAACTTGCTCAAAGATTGTCTCTTCCTTGTGAGTTTCTGTTGAGCAGAGGCTGGAAAGGAATGGGTTTGACCTTTCCCGAAAGGTTGGTCTGTTTTACTGGCCTATCCTATGGACTGCAACCACTTGCAACAGCTGCCACTCTGATGCGAATTTAATGTACTGAAGTTCGGTTCCCTAAAGGGCATTAAACAATACAGACATATCCTCACCTGTCTCCTTATCCATTGGAGTCAGGAGATATGCACATCATAATCACGAGCCTGTTATCTTGGAATTCAGTTTAACAACATCTGACAACGTAGAGAAAACGTGAGCACGGAAAAGCAGATGAGACTTGGGGTTGTTTTACTTAAGAAGAGACTGAGGGATGTCTTGATAGTTTGTTTTTTTAATTAATGGGATAGATGTAAGAAAAAAGTGCTTCCATTTGTAAAGAGTCCAAAACTTTGGGCAGAGTATTAGGTCGTCAGTAATAAATCCGATTAGTAGTTTGAGATAATCTACTTCAAGCAAAAGAAATGTGAAACTTAGCACTTGAAGTGCAAGGTGGATGCATTTATCTTTCCATTCGTGAGATGTGGGCATCATTGGCTAGGCCAGCATTTCTTTCCCATCCCTAATTGCCCCTTAAGAAGGTGGTGGTGAGCTGCCATCTTGAACCGTGACAGTTGATGCTGTGTTGGTAGACCCTGTTAGGGAGTGAATTCCAGGATATTGACCCATTGATCCTGAAGGGACAGTGATATATTTCCAAGTCAATGGCTTGGAGGGGAGCTTGCAGGGGGTGATGTTTCCATGTATCTCCTGCCCATGTCCTTCTGGATGGTAGAGGGCACAGGTTTGGAGCCCTTGGTGAGTTGCTTCAGTGTGTCTTGAAGATGGTACACACTGCTGCCACTGAACATGGGCGATTGAAGGAAGGCCAATCAAATGGGTCTGTTTCCCCTAGATGGTGTCTAGTTTCTTCAATGTTGTTGGAGCTGCACTCATCCAGGTAAGTGGGGATCCATCAGTTCACAGCATCTGGGAAATAATAAAGGGATAGAAAGATATTTGCTTGGAATGCTAAGTGAGGAAAGGTTCCAATGGAGCATCGACACTGCTGAGACCTGATTAGTTTGTTTCTGTCCTGTAAAATTCCGCTTTGTGTAAATTCCTCTCTTCCATATAATACTGAGGGTTCTCCGTAATGTGTCTCTTCCATGGCAAAACCATAACAGTGCATTATATCAAGCATGTGGTGTCCTGTATGCAGTAAGGAGCTGAAAGGACATGATATAATGTTACTGCTGCATGAGGTGTGTCGGGTAGTGGATGTGGTAATTAGGTGAGAAAGGGTTTGGTGAGAGACACATCCTAATTAGTGGTTGCAACTGTTTTAAAATGGTTTATATATTTTTCATGGAATGCAAGGCATAATCAGAAAAAGTGCGGAGAGTGCTGAGCAGAGGAAGAAAGGTATGGTAGCTAGCTTTTCTACAGGATATTAAATGTAGCATCTTTACCGAGGATGCTTTATAAACTGAGCCTGCCACTGAGAGAAGAGAGAAAGGGTTGAGTCACAAGGCTAGTATCAGAGGTAGTGAGAGTTTTCATTAAAACACAGGAACAAAAGATTCCATTTGACTCACCTTGACTATGTTGGCTCTTACAGCTCATACGCAGTGCCTATGTCTGTAACCCGATTGAGTTCCTGATCCTTGACTATCTGTTCAATTCCCTTTTAGAATTTATTTAAGAAACAAATTTCTACCCTCTTTACCTTTTACAATGGGCTGAATGGCCTCTTGACACAGTGTAGTAATTCTACAATTTTTGACCCAGGGACACTGAAAGAGTAGTGATATAGTTAAAGTCAGGATGAAGAGCTACTAGATATGGCAAATGGAGAACAGCACATAAATTTCAGCAAGATGTTCGATAAGGTTCCCCACAGTAGGCTATTATACGAAATGCAGAGGAATGGGATTGTGGGAGACATAGCAGTTTGGATCAGTAATTGGCTTGCTGAAAGAAAACAGAGGGTTGTAGTTGATGGAACATGTTCATCTTGGTGTCCAGTTACTGCAAGGGTCGATGTTGGATCCATTACTGTTCATCATTTTTATAAATGACCTGGATGAGGGCTTAGAAGGGTGGGTTAGTAAATTTGCGGGTGACACTAAGGTTGGTGGAGTTGTGGATAGTGATGAAGGATGTAGTAGGTTGCAGAGAGACATAGATAGGATGCAGAGCTGGGCTGAGAGGTGGCAAATGGAGTTTAATGTGGACAAGTGTGAGGTGATTCTCTTTGGTCGGAGTAATCGGAATGCAAAGTACTGGGCTAATGGTAGGATTCTTGGGAGTGCAGATGAGCAGAGAGATCTCGGTGTCCATGTACACAGATCCCTGAAAGTTGCCACCCAGATTGACAGGGTTGTTAAGAAGGCTCTCTGCCTGTATTCCTGATGAAGGGCTTTTGCCTGAAACGTCGATTTTACTGCTCCTCAGATGCTGCCTAAACTGCTGTGCTCTTCCAGCACCACTAATCCAGAATCTGGTTTCCAGCATCTGCAGTCATTGTTTTTACCTATACAGTGTTTTGGACTTTATTACTAGAGGGATTGATTTCCGGAACCAGGAGGTTATGCTGCAGCTGTACAAAGCTCTGGTACGGCCACACTTGGAGTATTGTGTACAGTTCTAGTCACTGGATTATAAGAAGGATGTGGAAGCATTGGAAAGGGTGCAGAGGAGATTTACTAGGATGTTGCCTGGTATGGAAGGGATGTCTTACAAGGAAAGGCTGAGGGCCTTGAGGCTGTTCTCGTTAGGGAGAAGAAGGTTGAGAGGTGACTCAATAGAGACATACAAGATAATCAGAGGGTTATATAGGGTGGGCAGGGAGAGCCTTTTTCCAATTATGGGGACGGCAAACATGAGGGGACACAACTTTAAAGTGAGGGGAGATAGGTATAAGACAGATGTCAGAGATAGTTTCTTTACTCAGTAGTAAGGGTACTGAATGCCTTGCCTGCAATGGTAGTAGATTCGCCAAGTTTAGGTGCATTTAAGTCGTCGTTGTACGTCCATTTGCCTGTCCATGGAATAGTGTAGGTGGGATGGGCTTCAGATTAGTATGACAGGGTGGCACAACATCGAGGGCCGAAGGGCCTGTACTGCGCTGTAATGTTCTATGTTCTTTGTTCTAAATAGACCTTTCAGTCTAACTAGTCATGGCAGACCAGATGCCCCAATCTGCCCTAATTCCATTTGCCAGCATTTGGCACATATCCCTCTAAATGCTTCCTATTCATGTATTCATTCAGATGCCTTTTAAATATAGGTATTGATATTGTACCAGTCTCCACCACTTCCATCCTCTGTGTGAGAAAGGTACCCTTTAGGTCCTTTTTAAAACTTTCCCCTCTCACCTTAAACCTGCGCCCTCTAATTTTGGATATCCCCCACCCTGGGGGAAAAAGACCTTGTCTATTTACCCTATCCATGCCCCTCATAATTTTATAAACTTCTATAAAGTCATCCCTCAGTCTCTGACACTCCAGGGAAAATAGTCCCAGTTTATTCAGCCTCTTCCTATAATTCAAACCCTCCAGTGCTGGCAACGTCCTTGTAAACCTTTCCTGCACCCTCTCAAGTTTAACAACATCTTTCCTACAGCAGGGAGACCAGAATTGAATGCCGTATTCCAAAGGTGGCCTAACAAGTGTCCTGAAAGGCTGCAACATGGCCTCCCATACTCAATGCACTGACCAATGAAGGCAACCATACCAAGTAGCCAGGAGTGGATGGTGGATAATGATGTCGCAGTTGTAGATGAGCCAGTGTGGATGTGAGAGGGTGGTACAATATGGCATCAGGGTCTTCTGGTGGGAGTAGCTCCCAGCAGCAGTAGAGCAGGAGGTAGCGTAACTATGGGAGACCATTGGAGTAACGGAAGATGGCAAAGGCATAGTTAAAAGTTCCAGTGACAGATGGATTGAGGGTATGGTGATATTAGGGCTGCTAGAAACTAGACAGTCTTTAAGATAGCCAAGGTATGGGGTTTGGAAGCTCAGCTCGAGGTTGAGTGCATGCCAAGGTTGCAAGCAGTCTGGTTCAGCAGGAGACAGTGGCCAAGCCCCAGGAAATTGCTTTTACCACAGAAAAGATAATAAAAGAAAATACAAGCCCTCCCAGTGCTCCAATGATTGCAACTTCTCCTGAGGGACTGGTTGGGAACATATCTAGAAATTGAATCAGGTAAAGTACATAATTATGTAGTTGTTTGGCAAAAACAGCCTTCCCAGCAATATTCGACGTCGCTGCCTTACAGATTTATAATCTGATCACTGGAAAGTTGTACAGGTTTTGTTTTTAAGAAGTGAATGCCAGCCTTTCTTTTCTCTCACATGTACTTTCCCGCACACTCTCTCAGTCCTGTGCCCTGGTCTGCATTTCCTCTTTTCTCAATGTGAGCCTGTTTATAGGTCCCTCCCTCACTCCACTGTCTAGGGCAGTTTCTAACCCAGCACACTGCAACTCACTCAGTAAGCTTTCCTGCAACTCTTTGCCAACTTTCTCCTTAAAATTCCAGCTTCTCAACCAAACCCTTTAAACCTCTCTCTCTCTCTTTCTCTCTCTCTCTCCTCATTGTCGGCTGATCCTCTTTTCGAATGCTGTGGAATACTCCTGTTAAAAAAGGCATGCGTGTAAATTATTGAAGTGGATGAGCTCAGGAAGCAAACAGAAAAACACTGAGATGCAAGAGAAAGGGAGGGACGCTGTCTCATAAATAGAGGAGGCAGAATTAGTGACAAAATGACCACAACATCAGACATTTTTACACTCAGGATACCCTGGAAGGCCATCTGAATGTTATAAATTGCTCTCTTGGTCCATTCAGTCATCTAATGGTCATCTTCGATGAAAAGCACAGCCAAAGATGATTGACCTTATCTCCTCACCCCTCCTGTTCCCCCTCACTCTCTTTTTAAGCAATTATTAATTCTCTCATAATGCATCCTCTGTGTAGCATTCTTGTGCTACGTTTCAGCCCAGGTGTCCCTGGAGAAGGAACATGCAATATCTACCAGCATGTTCTCATTATTTCCTCATCCAACTCTATTTTGATTTAATCCTTGGCCTTCCCTTCACCGTTTGACCACGCAGCATTTCCCCTTGAGAAGGGCACTGCTTGTCACTGGCCACCCTGATGTTTCCTTTCTTCCTGTTGGTGGAAACTGAATAAAAAATTGGTATATAATCTGTTGTCTTTCACTGTGTCTCACACCTGCACACACATGCAACATGGATGCTGGGGAAATATAAGCATCACCGCTGTTAGGCCGAAGTGTGGGGGAGAAGAAAAAAAGAAAATGTAGCATTCTTGTTGCAATAACCATGTGTTGCTAATCATGGCTCATGTTGCGATAGCCACCCAAGTTTCTCAGCATGTTTCCGGTAGAATTAAATGGTCAGTGATCCCAGTTAAGGATGAGCTGGACCTTTTAAGAAGGATCTTGATAAATAGCTGGGAAAAGGACAAATGGTCAGAGGAATAGGTTACCCAGAGGAAGGTAGTCGAATACTTCTATGGGGGCTGCAAAATGTTTCTTCTGCTGGGGGTTGGCTACTGTCTGAAGGCAATCAAAGACTGTGAATGAAAAAAGATAAATATTTGACGGTCGCTGGCTTTGAGGAACTCACCTACAGAATTGTTCCTTGAGAATTCAAAACGAGCGATCGAGTCTATGGGCTGATAAATTGTACAAGTGCTGTGGAAAGCACACAGTGATGGCCAGATTGCTTTTTTTTCTGTTCCAGTTTTGCGTCCTTGGCTTTTCATTCCGTTGTCCAACAAACACCTATTTTAACTTTATGATAAAAGATCCAAATATTTATTTTCTTAAGCTGTGACTTTAAACATGGAGTTTGCAACAGGGAATCCATTTATAAATAATCTCTGACTGTAATTGTTTTATCACAACCTCTGATCTGTCTAATGAAGAGAGTCAAAAATAACTCGCAACTGTTCACTGTTTAAGGAAAATGCAGCAGCGATTTGTTCTTCAAAGATAGAGAAAGTGCTTTCTTGCATCATGTTACATTGCAGTGCCCAGTTTTCATATCATTATAGAGTTCAGATTCTGACATTGACAACTGTTAGAAGTGAGTCTGAACTACATCAACACTCTCTGAGGGTATTCGAATGTTTGGATGGCATGATGGCTTAGTGGTTAGCACTGCTACCTCTCAGCACCAGGGTCCTGGGTTTCATTCCACTCTTGGGTGACTGCAAACTTCACACATTCTCTGTGTAGGTTTCCTCTGGGGGCTCTGATTTCCACCCGCAGTCCAAAGATGTGCAGGTGAGGTGGATTAGCTATGGGAAATGCAGGCTTATAGGGTATGGGGGTGGGTTTGGGTGGGATGCTCTTTGGATGGTTGGTGTGGGCTGAATGGCCTGCTTCTACATTGTAGGGATTCTATGGATGTATCCAACAAAACTCAATCCAGCAAATGCTGGTTTATCCAATCGTAACATAATATGAAGTGAGGGGATGGGAGATGGGTCAAAGGAGTTTAGAAAGCATCTAGCAAGCTTTGTTCTGTGGAGTGGGAGCCTTCGTGTGTGAATGGAGATTACGTTGACCTGAATGCATCATTGCTGTCCTCCCCTTGGACTATCTCCAGGGTTTTTTCTGTCATTGCTCACAACCTACATACTAACACCATTAAACTGAAGCAGGGATGAGGAGCATCGGCCTAATTTGCCCTTAGATAGGAGAGACGATTCAGATGCTGGTATCATCCTCATTTCCGATAAAGGACTCCAGCCTGAAACATTGATCTTCCTGCTCCTTGGATTGCTGCCTGACCTGCTGTGCTTTTCCAGCACCACTCTAATCTTGACTCTGATCTCCAGCATCTGCAGTCCTCACTTTTGCCCTCACGGTAACAACACTGAGTTAGTAATCCAGAGATCGGGATAATGCTTTGGGACCAAAAGTTCAAAACCCCCCCATGGCAGCTGACGGAATATACATTTTTAAAAAAACTTAATAAATCTGGAATTGAAAGTTAGTTGCAATGACGGTAACCGTGATGCAATCAAAAAGTGAAGTCACCATAGTCTTACCAGGCCATCGGCCTGCCCTCTCATTAGAGATAACTGGTGATGGTTTAACCTGAGGGTCATCATGTCTCAGGTGAGGGGAGAGTTTCAGAAGTTGTGACCTTCATGGTGACAGCAGCCATTATGAGAATTGAATCTATGCTGTTGACATCATTATGTACTTAGAGACAAGAAAACTGCAGATACTGGAATCCCAAGTAGACAGGCAGGAGGCTGGAAGAACACAACAAGCCAGGCGTTTCAGGTGTAACCCTTCACCAGGACGTCTTCCTGTACTTGGTCGTGAGTCATTATTTACTTGGCACCAACCCATTGAGGGAAAAGTGAGGACTGCTGATGCTGGAAACCAGAGTTTAGGTCAGAGTGGTGCTGGAAAAGCACAGCAGGTCAGGTAGCATCTGAGGAGCGGGAAAGTCGATGTTTCGGACAAAAGCCCTTCATCACCTTGATTAGATTAGATTGATGAAGGGCTTTTGCCCAAAATGTCGATTTTCCTGCTTCTCGGATGCTGCCTGACCTGCTGTGCTTTTCCGGCACCACTCTGATCTAGAATCCAACCCATTGAGCTAACTGAATGTTCGCTTTAAAAGCTTATCCACTTCACTATTACCCTCCATGGAAGGAACTCTGCCATACATACTTGGTCTGACCTACATGTGACTCCAGACCAACAAAAAATTCTCTTAACCGCCCTCTGAAATGATGTTGCAAGCCACTCTGTTTTAAGGCAATTAGGGTGAGGCAACAAGTCCCAGTGACACCCTTGTCCAGTTCATTAATTGAGAAAAGCTCTGGGAGACATCAGTTGGATCTGTATAGCTGACCATTAACATTGGTGCATGTTCCCATTCCAATCATTAGGGGTGACACTTCCAGATTACTGCAGATGAGATGTAGTCTTTTTTTTCTCTCTATAATTCTTGTTTTTGTGCTCCAGGCTGTTTTAACTGCCAACTAACTAATACAGGAATGGCTTGTTGTCTGTGCAACTCTTTTATAAATACCAAAAGCTGCATTGTTTTGGGGTTTCATTTCCAAAGTGGTTCAACGATGTTGCAATGGTCCGGGTGAGGACTGGATGTGAGTGTGGTATAATTAGACTGTTTTGGCGAATCGAGGGATGTCTAGACAATGGAGGTCCAA
The DNA here is from genome assembly GCF_047496795.1 of Chiloscyllium punctatum. Classification (NCBI taxonomy): domain Eukaryota; kingdom Metazoa; phylum Chordata; class Chondrichthyes; order Orectolobiformes; family Hemiscylliidae; genus Chiloscyllium; species Chiloscyllium punctatum. The sequence continues at coordinate 88,303,723 of NC_092751.1, forward strand.
ATCGGGGGATCAAGTCAAATGAGCTTTCTGAAGTCAACACATTGACACAAGTTGTAGAGTCATGTCTCATTAAAAATTACAAAATTAAATACTTTTGATGAATTGGGCCCATCTTCATAGTCTGACTCAGCTTAATCTGTAATCGAAAGAGAAAAGTTTCAGCCCGGCCCATAAGCATATTAATTGAATAATAGTTTTAATAAATAAGATGTCTGAAGATATAATAGCTGTTTTGTGGTAGAAAAGGAACCAGTGTTGGTTGAATCAGCAGATGAATATAAACCTCATCCTCCCAAACTTGCTGTGTTATTCCATTAGTTTCTTGTGGAAAATTCCAATTGGGCAGGATAAATACAAGACGGATGTTCCTGATGACCCGAGACTCCAGACTCAAGGGGCCATAGTTTAATGATACAGAGTCGGCCATTTAGGACTGAGAATCATAGAATCCCTACAATGTGGAAGCAGGCCATTCGGCCCAGCCAGTCCACACCAACCCTCCTAACAGAATTCCATCCAGACCTACCCCACTACCCTATCCCAGTAACCTTAATTTCTGATGAAGGGCATTTGCCCGAAAAGTCGATTCTCCTGCTCCTCAGATGCAGCCTGACCTACTGTGCTTTTCCAGCACAACACACTCTTGACTCCGATCTCCAACATCTGCAGTCCTCACGTTTGCCTAATCCAACTAACTTGCAGATCCCTGGGCACTTAGCATGGCCCATCCACCTAACCCACTATTACCCTTTGTATGGTTTCTGGCTTGCACTCAGTAATTTGATGATTTTTTTAGGTGGTTCGAATCATCCCCAGATCCCTAGTTCTGACACCAGATTTGTTTCAGGAACGTGAAATGAAGAAGGCAGTAGTCAGGTGTTTCAGGGCAAAAGAATCTCTGCATATATTTAACTACAAAAGGTAAGTATAATACAAGAAATAAGAGGCAAATGCAATAAAACAGTGAAATAGACACAATTATACAGAGGACAGGAATTAGATACACTATTAAACTGAATAGATGTTAAACAATATTAGGGTTAAACAGCAGGTTTCTAGCACAGAAACTATGATTAGGCTTCCTAGCCTTAGGGTTCCCTGCACTGTAACCACACCCCTCCCCCTCCTGACTAGCTTGGTTAGAAACTTTGGGGTCTTGGGAATTAAGTTCAGAGAATTTATGATTTTGAAGTCCAGCTGTCTTCAGCTTGCTGTACCCGGTGCCTCACTGAGGACGTTGGACCATATAGGCCTTCAGTCTGGGTTGAGTCCATTCATGCAGCAGGATGTATTTTGGATTTATCGGCTGAGTACTTGGTTCGTCTTGCTTTCTGGTGTTATTTGTGAGCCGGGCCTTACCTCAGGGTGTGCCTGAGGCCTTGTGGTGTTGGTAGGTCAATCTAGTTTCCAAAGGTTGTAGATTCTCAGGTCTGTAGGTCGTGGTTGGTTGCCGCTGGTACCCCCGGTGAGGAACAGGCTTGTGTCAGTAGGTCTCGGAATTGTGATCAGAATCATCTTTTCGCAGTTGGCTGTGGGGATCAGTCTGGGGGAAGTAGCTATCTGGGATCCCTCTCCTTGTGGGAGCTGTGGGGATCAATCTCAGGGCAGGAGCTATCTGGGGTCCCTCTCCTGGTGGGAGCTGAGGGGAATAACTCTCCCAGATCAAACGAGGGCCTGCAATTATACAAAATTGCAGGCCTGTTATCTCCGCACCAAATCTGGTTTCCTACAATAGTCTCTCTGTTGTTTGTTTTGAGATGAATTAGTCTTCCAGATTATTAGAGTAGGTACAAACGACTTTTCTATCGGGGTGAATAAGCTTCCTGATTGTGTGGATTGTCCTGAGTTTATGTGATTGAATATCCTTTGAAGTTGGAGGTCTTCAAATTTGTGCTGACTCCATGATGTCCGAATTCAGTTTATAGTCCCACCTGGTGAAGGAGCAGCACTTCAAAAGCTAGTGCTTCCAAATCAACCTGTTGGGCTATAACCTGATGTTGTGTGATCTTTAACCTTGTCTGCCCTAATCCAACACCAACATCTCCACATCATGAATTCAATTTGTCATCAAGGTTCGTTCGTTGTTCTTGGCGGGCTGAGGTTTGAATAGGTTACCATAGCTACAAGACAAACTCTCCCTGGGACTATATGTTGCAACAGAGCTCATCTGCTGGGTTTTTCCTTGTTAGGTTTCATTTCCAAAATAAAAACTCTAAGATTCTGGTAGAAGTCCAGTAATTTTAGATGGTGGGGATTCTTAAGACCATTAGACATAGGAGCAGAAATTAGGCCATTCAGCCCATTGAGTTTGTTCTGCCATTCAATCATGGCTGATAAGTTTCTCAAGCCCATTCTCCCACTTTCTCCCGTAACACTTGACCCCCTTTACAATCCAGAACCTGTCCATCTCCATCTTAAATATACTCAATGACCTGGCCTCCCGAGCCTTCTGTGGCAATGAAGTCCATAGATTCACCACTCTCTGGCTGAAGAAATTTAATCTTATCTCCATTCTAGAAGGCTTATAAAACTTTCTACTTTTCGTGTAAAAATACATGTGACAAATAAATCCCTATTCTATTCCGTCACAGTGCAGTTATACCAAAGAATCAAAAGGATTTTTGTTTTTGAAAGAAGTTTGGTACCAATAAGATCCATAAGACCATAAAACTGTAAGACATAGGTGTGGAAGCAAGGCCGTTCAACCCATCGACTCCATTCCGCCATTTAATCATGGCTGATGGTTGTTTCAATTCCACTTACCCACATTCTCCCTGTATCCCTTAATTCCTTGCCTTGAAAACACCCAACATTCTGGCCTCTACTGTGCTCCATGGCAATGAGTTCCACAGGCCCACCACTCTCTGGCTGAAGAAACGTTTGATTTTGTTTCTGAGAGTAATTAATATTTAACTTTGAAGTGTTCCTTTCAGTTTCCCTTCAGTGTCGCCGTCTGAACTACAGACAGAGTCTGGCCAGAGATCCTGAGCGTGGGATCTGGTGGGGAAGGGTTTACGTGGATGATGGATGAGTGATCTGTTAGTGATGGGGGAGTGGGTGATCTGTTAGTGATGTGGGAGTGGGTGATCTTGTGGGTAAGGAGGGCTGTGTGTGTGATGGTGATCTGGTGGTGGAGAGTAAATGGGAGATGGTGATCTGGTGGTGGAGAGTGAATGTGTGATGGTGATCTGGTGGTGGAGAGCAAATGGGAGATGGTGATCTGGTGGTGGAGAGTGAGTGGGTGATGGTGATCTGGTGGTGGAGAGTGAGTGGGTGATGGTGATCTGGTGGTGGAGAGTGAGTGGGTGATGGTGATCTGGTGGTAGAGAGCAAATGGGTGATGGTGATCTGGTGGTGGAGAGTGAGTGGGTGATGGTGATCTGGTTGTAGAGAGCAAATGGGTGATGGTGATCTGGTGGTGGAGAGCGAGTGGGTGATGGTGATCTGGTGGTGGAGAGTGAGTGGGTGATGGTGATCTGGTGGTGGAGAGTGAGTGGGTGATGGTGATCTGGTGGTGGAGAGCGAGTGGGTTATGGTGATCTGGTGGTGGAGAGTGAATGTGTGATGGTGATCTGGTGGTGGAGAGTGAAAGGGTGATGGTGATCTGGCGGGGGTAGTTGAGGGATAACAGCAGTCTGCCAAGGGTAGGTGATGGTAATCTGGTCGTGGATGGTGAGGGGATGATGGTGATCTGGTGAGGGGGGAAGAGGGGGTATATAGATGTTGATGATCTGGTGCTAGACCTCAGTTTAGAAAAAATGTCAGAAATCACATGGCACCAGGTTATAGTCCAACAGGTTTATTGCTTGGATGAAGGAGCAGTGCTCTGAAAGCTTGTGATTTTAAATAAACCTGTTATGGACCAGGCCAGCTCCCCTCAAAACATTTTAAGGAGCTAACCCAGACCCGAGCTTTTCAAGTTGTTTTCGGCAGGTGGGAGGTGGATATCCCAGCAGTGATGCAGCTGGTCAAAGCACTTGGCTTCAAGTAAATTGGAATGTATTTACACCCCCCCAAATGTAACACAAACAAAAGCAAACAGAATTTAAAATAACAGCGCTTTGAAAACCCGACAAACGTGATCCCCTCAATTCAACAAAGCGCCGTTCCAATTTCCTGCAACCTCCCATAATCACACCCCTTGGCAAAAATTCCAACTCATACTGGAGAGAGAGAACCAGCCAGGCCTCAATCACCGAAGCATGGAGCCTCCTTTCATTTCCCCAGCTCAAAATTATACCAAACTCTCTGAAATCTCTGAACTGGGAGAACTGGCCTCTCCCCTTTCTCTGTGCAAGTGTTTTCAAAGCCGTTTCCCTGAGTGTTGCCTTCGGCAGTATCTGTTAGCCCTTAGCAAAGTGGCCTATACCTCAGACGAATCGGAACCTTTTCCTTTTACAACCCCTCTTGGAAAAAAAGCCAAGGACAACATAACCTTGTGAAAGGAGCAGCTACTTCATAGACTGTAACCTGGTGGTGTGTGACATCTGACCTTGTCCACCCCAGTCCAACTTGCGCATCAGAGAAAAAAAAATGTGTTTAATTATTTTCTTGGCAGAACACAACAGCCAGTGTTTGGCTCCAGTTGTGGTTTTACCCTCTTCAGCTGCAACTTGGGTTTCCAATCACCTTCCACCCCCATCACTTGCACTATTTTCACTGAAACGTCATGATATTTGAATTAAAATCAAATTCAGGATGTGGATAGATAGCTCTGTAGACTCTTTTTCACGGAGTGAGTCACCATTGCAACCTCTGCTGTATGTCTGCAGCTATGTCCAATGAGTCTGACTAAACCACGTGAGCAGTAACAATGCTTATGCAACACAACGCAACCCCCCTTTGCAAGTGCGTGGGCGGCTGACTTGCAAAAATGCATTGAGCTGCAAACTCACTACTTTGTCAACAAAGGTTATGACAAATCTATGAACTTGTACAGGAATTCTTATGCAAGTAAAGTTTAACAATGTAATCAAAACCGATGGGACAGTGCACGGGAATCAGCTTTCAGTCAGTAACACCAGGGTTTGGTTCATACGGCTTTTACTGGTGTGCAAATACTTTTCTTATGAATCAAGCAACTAAAAAAAAACTTGGCACGATCCACAGGAGACGTAAACAAGTGCCTAACTTTCAAGCAAGCCTTCAGATCAGACAGGGCGGGACATGGACCATACTGCGTGACTTCACTGCCCCAGGCCTGCATCACTAATAGATGTGTTCGTGCCTTGTATGGTTTAATAAGTGTGAACCATCCAGTACACCAACTTCGGTGGGTAAATGAGCTCCTTGGTCTGGCATTTAGTTATAAAGCTCAGCTTCAATCTTCAAATAGCATCCCTACAGCGTGGCAACGGGCCATTTGGCCCATCGAGCCCACACTGACCCTCCGAACAGTATCCCACCCAGACGCGCCCCCCCCCCCCCCATCCCTGACTAATCCACCTAGCCGACACATCTTGGACACTATGGGATAGTTTAGCATGGCCAATCCACATAACCTGCAGATAGTAAGGACTGCAGATGCTGGAAGTCAGAGTCAATAGGTGTGAAGCTGGAAAAGCACAGCAGGTCAGACAGCTAGCCTGCACATCTTTGGAATCTACACAGATAGTCAGCTGAGGGTGAAATCGAACCCAGGTCCCCAGTGCTGTGAGGCAGCAGTGCTAACCACAGAGCCAACATGGCACCATTACAATCTCACCCATCAACAGAACCCTTTATTTCTATCTCTCAGACATATCCCACCTCCTTTGCCTCAACCCCACTGCCCCTGAAATCCTCTGTAACCTGCAGATTTTATTTCTGTCACACTTTTGCTCGGGTCCACCTTCCGCAAAGTCCCATTTCTACATGCTAAGGGGCCCTGTGTGGTGCTCTGCTCACCTGTTCCCCTATATTCTCACTCATTACACCCCAAAGTAAAGTCCTTACTTGTCTTAAAGTCTTTCCAAAGCCTCGTCTCACTGTCTCAGCTGTTTTGTGTTTAGATTAACATCCACTTTCTGTGTCCTATCCTCTAAATATCCCTTGTGTTGCTGTCTTCTCCTTTCTGTCCCACTGTTGGAAGCAATTCCTTATGGCTGTTCTCCTTGGGATGCACTCTGGGAATTCCATCCCCTCTCCATCATAGGGTCATACAGCACAGAAACACACCCTTCAGTCCAACCAGTCGATGCTGACCATAATCACAAACTAAACTAGACCCACCTCCCTGCACTTGGCCCATATCCCTCCAAACCTTTCCTATTCATGAACTTATCCAAATGTCTTTTAAATGTTGGACCTGCAACCACCACTTCCTCTGGACGTTCATTCCACACATGACCCACTCTGTGTAAAAAAATTTGCCCCTCATGTCTTTTCCAAATTTTTATTCTCTCACCTTATAAATATGCCCCAAGTCTTGAAATCCCCCACCCTAGGGAAAAGACACCTGCCATTCACCTTATCTATACCCCTCATGATTTTATAAACCTCTATAAGATCACCCTTTAACTTCCTACGCTCCAGTGAAAAAAGGTCCCAGCCTATCCAGCCTCTCTTTCTAACTCGAACCTCCATTCCCAGCAATATTCTGCTAAATCCTTTCTGAACCCTCTCAAGTTTAATAATATCCTTCCTATAACAGGGCGATTAGAACTGGACACGTCCTCCAGAAGAGTTCTCACCAATGTCTTGAACAACAAGGTCTGATCAATGAAGGCAAGTGTACCAAACACCTACTTAACCACCCTGTCTACATCTGACGCAAACGTCAATGAATTATGTACCTGAACCCATGGGTTTCTCTGTTCAATAACGCTACCCAGGGCCCCACTTTTCACTAGGAGACAGTGTGGGCTCCAGATGCTGGAGATCAGAGTTGAGAGTGTGGTGCTGGAAAAGCACAGCAGGTCAGGCAGCATCTGAGGCAGCATCCTGATGAAGGGCTTATGCCTGAAACGTTGATACTCCTGCTCTTCGGATGCTGCCTGACCTGCTGACTTTGCCAGCACCACCCTCTTGACCCTATTTTTAATTGGAGAAGTCCAGTCCTTGTTTGTTTTACCAAAATGCAATACCTGATACTTATCCAACTGCCTCTTCTCAGCCCATTGACCCAATTGATCAAAATCTCTGTAATCTTAGATAGCCTTGTTCACTATCCACTATGCCTCCAGTTTTGGTGTTATCCGCAAACTTACTGAAATCTCTAAATTTACTGAACTTACAAAATTCCTCCTTCTAACTTTAAATGCTTGTCAATGCTCCTCATTCCAATCAAGCTCCCAGTCACCACTCCTTGCTTCTGGACCAAGATTTGATGCCCTTCCTTTATTTTCTGGTGTATTGCTTTAATTCTTCTGTCACCAGTTCCACTCTGATTGCCTTCCCTCAGTGAAATACTTTGGGATATGTTCTGCATTAACTGTGTTCCACAAATGGCTGTGGTTTTGTTAGTTACATCTAGTTCAGTGTTACAACTGGATTGAATATGCCTGGCTTTTGGAGAGGAAAAGTTAGCAGGGTTCCTGCTTCAGAACGTTATCCAATAATCCATGTCTGATCATACGTGTGAAGGCAGAGCCAGTCTCGGTTGTGCAATGTTTTAAGCTGGCACATCTCATGGGCATATAAAAGCCAGTTTTTGGGTTGTGGTTGGCATGCATAATCTACCAGCGAGCTATATCTTCAGCCATTTTTCTGTCTTTTTCCTGTAATCTGCATTAACCTAAACTTTCACCAAGTGATTCCAGGTGACTGATGTCAGTGGAAAGCCCAACTTCCGTCAGTACTGGTGCACGTTTCCTTTGGCCTTTCCAGTCACTAGGTGCATGAAATGACTGTAAAAGCTTCGAGTGATGCATTCTGGGTAATCCAAGATGGAGGATGGGAAAAACTTGTGGTTGTAAGAGCTGCTCCTTTTTAAAGGTATTTTAACTGTTGAAGGTAACTTCCTCAAATTCCAGGAGCAGCAATTACTGTTTTGCACGCCGTTGCATTATTTTGGAACTTTGGAGAAAAAAAATTGCACTTTTAAAAAGGAGAAGGACAGGCAATAGGCAGCACATGGTCAGTGAAGGAGATAGAGAGAAAGAAACCTACATTGCTAGCTGACACAGCAGTGAAGCTGCACAGTTACTGCCTTTGCTGTTTGAATACAATTGCAGCATTTAAAAGGCATCTGGATAGGTATGTGAATAGGAAGGGTTCATTGGGATATGGGCCAAGTGCTGGCAAATGGGACTAGATTAGGTTAAGATATCTGGTCAGCTTGGACATGTTGATCAAAGGGTCTGTTTCCGTGCTGTACATCTCTATGACTCTAAATAAAAACCGAAAGAACTGCAGATGCTGTAAATCAGAAATAAAAACAGAAGTTGCTGGAAAACTTTGGCAGGTCTGGCAGCATCTGTGGAGAGAAATCAGTGTCACTGGACCCTTCTTCAGAACTGATCCTTCTTTTCATAAAGACATTATTGTTGGAAAGGGCTGCTTCTGGAGTTGGGATGGAACAGGAATCTAGTGGTATTCTTCTAATCTGCTTTGGGAATCAACCAATCACCTCACTTTCCTGCTTAGCATTCTTACATATTTATTCCTCCAGAAAATTTCACACCAAGCCCAATGCCATCCTGACTTGGAATATATTGGTTGTTCCTTCACTATCAATGGATTATAATCCTGGAACTTCCTCCCTTATGACACTATGCTGTACCTCAGTCCCATGCACTGCAGCAGTTCAAGAATGGCATCGAGGTGCCATGTTGGATTGGGGTGTATAAAGTCAGAAGTCACATGACACCAGGTGAAAGTCCAACAGGCTTATGTGAAATCACAAGCATTTGGAGGGCTGCTCCTTTGTCCTTGGATGAAGTGATGCCCACATCCCCTGAACAAATTGTTTAAAAATTTAGTATGGGATGAGGGTGTCACTGACTAGGCCAACATTTATTGGTATTCCAGAAAGCAATTAATCAGCAACCACATTGCTGTCATATGTAGGCCAGACCAGGTAAGAACATTAGTGAACCAGATCGGTTTTTCCAACTATTGACAACGGTCATCATCAGATTCTTAATTCCATTTTTAAATGTTTTATAGGAGAATTTCTTTCATATGGCATTAGACATGTTTGAATGTTGCTGTTAGCAAGCAAATCTAATGATTAAAGGAAATTAAGTTAAAAAGGCAAATTTCCTAAATATAATAGCCTCCATATGGGTGGTACGGTGGCTCAGAGGTTAGCACTGCTGCCTCACAGCGCCAGGGACCCAGGTTCAATTCCAGCCTCGGGTGACTGTCTGTGTGGAGTTTGCACATTCTCCCCATGTCTGTGTGGGTCTCCTCCGGGTGCACTGGTTTCCTCCCACAATCCAAAGACGTGCAGGTCAGGTGAATTGGCCATGCTAAATTGCCCATAGTGTTCAGGGATGAGTAAGTTGAGTGCATTAGTCAAGGGTAATGTAGAGTAGGGGAATGGGTCTGGGTAGGTTACTCTTTGGAGGATTGGTGTGGGCCTGTTTACACATACAAAAAAAATTGGTCTCCGTACTCAAACATATGGTTTAGTTCAATAGTCACACAGATTGCAGAGCAGGTCTGGCAGCATCTGTGGAAAGAGAAGGAGAGTTAACCTTTCGAGTCTGGTAGGACTCTTCTTCAGAGATTAACTCTGTTTTCCTCTCTACCCAGATGTTGCCAGACCTGCTGAGTTTCTCCAGAATTCTGTGTTTGTTTTGGATTTCCAGCACTCACAGTATTTTGCTTTTATTAAGTCCTTTCATTGAATTTTCATCAGTCCAGTTGTGATTCCTTCGGGAGCCGGGATTACCAGCTGTGCCAACATGAAAACCCCTTATTACTCCATGGTCATATAATTTTGCAGGCTAAAAATAAGACCTTGCATGATGATCGGAGTTAGCCTTTCTCACAAGATTGCAATGAAGTTTTGGTTGTAATTATTCAGTGGCTACCCAACAGATTGAATTTACTTAGATTTCATTCTGCTGATTAAAGAGAAGCTTTGCCCCATTAGCTTAAAACCACCAGAACCAGGGTAGGCTATTCAACCCCTCAGGCTTGACCCCAGCCCTTGCAGGTTAATTTACCTCAATATCTGCACTACCTTGGTACGCTTTAATGCCATCACTATCTGTCTCCTTTTTTTATTATATTTACACACAAGGCCATTTTGTTGCCCTTGAACTGACTGGCTTACTATGTCATTTCATCGGTAATTAAGAGGCAGCCACATTGCAGAGGGTCTGAAATCACACGTACGCCAAACCAGATAAGGATGATATTGGCAAACCCAATGGCTTTTTACAACAGTCATTGTTACTCTAATCATTGTTGATTCCAATTTCGCCATCTACCAGTTCTGGGGAAGGGTCCCTGGACCCAAAACCTTAACTCTAATTTCCTCTTCACAGACGCTGCCAAATCTGCTGACTTTTTTCAGCAATTTCTGTTTTTGTTTCTCCATCTAACTACATTGGATTCGAACCCATATTGCCACAGGGCATTAGCCTGGAGATCTGAATCACTAGTTGTCATAGAATCACTACAGTATGGGAGCAGGCCATTTAGCCCATCAAGTCCACACTGACCCTTCTGAAGGGCATCACACTCAGACCCACCTCCCTTCCTAGTAACCTTGCATTTCCCATGGCTAACCCTCTTAACCTATACATCCCTGGATATTATGAGCAATTTAACATGGCCAATCCACCTAACCTGCACATCTTTGGACTGTGGGAGGAAACACATGCAGATACAGGGAGAACGTGCAAACTCTACACAGACAGTCATCTGAGGGTGGAATCGAACCAGGATCCATAGCGCTGTGAGGCAGCAATCCTAACTACTGAGCCACCGTGCCACCCAGACCTGTGATATTATCACTGCACACCACTGTTTCCCTTCTTGAATATGCTCTATGTACAGTGTAACATAGCAGTGGGCTTTCAAAGGCTGCTGCGTTGTTTCTTCCAGTTTTCTGTGATGTTAATCTAGGGCATGAGCCATAATTATGTTAGTAGCATCTGTTTAACGATTTTCAAACCAAACTTTGCTACATGCTCCTTCACGAAATAGTTTGCCTGAAGATGTTAGGAGTGATTGTAATTTGAAGTCCATCCATATAGCTGTCAAACTCAGGCCCCTGGGAATGCATCCCCGACTTCCAGCTCCTGGATTCAGGAAAAGGAAGTTTTTGCCAAAGAAAGCACAATTAGACTGTTTGTATTACTGGTAAAAAGTGAGGACTGCAGATGCTGGAGATCAGAGTTGACAGTGTGGTGCTGGAAAAGCACAGCAGGTCAGGCATCTCCCGAGGAGCAGGAGAGTCGACGTTTTAGCGCATAAGGTCTTCATCACGAAATGAAGGACTCTTGCCCAAGACGTCAATTCTCTTGCACCTCGGATGCTGCCTGACCTGCTGTGTTTCTCCAGCACCACACTCTTGACTCTGTTTGTATTACTGGACCATTTCACAGACCCACAGAACTGTTACCAAGCATGGGGAGGCCATTCAACCCACCATGCCTGTAATTGTTCTATCACAAAGGGCCTTTTCCCCATGACACTATATATCAGTTTGTTTGCTTCCACCGGAAGTGGTTGGTTGCTTGATTTTTAAGGTGATCAGCAGCAATACAGTGTAAGACATTCACTCTAAACTAATTTTACTATTTCTGGCTGTGACGTGATATTACCAGAAGATGCGCTGTCTATTTGTACATATGTGTTTGGTGGCAGTTTCTGTCCTGAGGCTGCAGTTGGAATATAAATAGGAAATAAATCCAGCTGGTTCTGTTTCCTTTTGCACTCCGTACCTGCAAGGCTAACTGAGTCTTCTTCTGCAATGTGTTTGATGTTGAGCTGATTCCTAATAATGCTGGCGATTTCTCCCCACCTCTGCAATTGCGTCTCACCCACAGCTTACTCTGTTGATATCGAGCCCAGTCCTTGTGTTCATTGGGAACGTCTGAACGATCTAAGTTAGAGTGATCCTTTTGAAGGTGACAGTGAGGTCTGCAGATGCTGGAGATCAGAGTTGAGAGTGTGTTGCTGGAAAAGCACAGCAGGTCAGGCAGCTTCCGAGGAGCAGGAGAATCGACGTTTTGGGCCAGAGCCCTTCATTCTTGATGAAGGGCTCTGGCTCGAAACGTCGATTTTCCTGATCCTCTTGAACCCCATTCTCAAATAGCAATAAACCACAGGATAAAACATGGTGTGAGATTAGAGACGAGCTGTGCTCCAAGTAGAATTGACCATTAATGAAATGAACATCATTCAAATCTATTCAATTCTTGATATTCTTTACTTTGTTTAAGCTACTGACGATGGGTTTTGGGATCACATAGGACAGTAGGAACTAGCCAGCAATATTCAAAGATTCTGATGAAGAGTCACCAATCTTGCTGTTCTCTTCCCATAGATGTTGCCAGACTTGCTGAGTTTCACCAGCAATTTCTTTGTTACAGATCTGCAGTCCTTTATTTTATATAAATGCATTAGGAGACCGCTTGACCGACAACTGAGTTGGGAAAGGTCATGTGATGGGGAAAGGTTGGAAAGGCCAATGTATCCATTGGCGTTTAGACGAATTAGAGATGATTTTATTGAAACGTACAATGTCCCGAGGGAAGCTGACAGGGAGTATTCTGAAAGGATGTTGCCCCTCGGGGGAATGACTAGAATCTGAGGACCCACAGGTTTACAAAGACACCTTTGAGGGCTCTTTTGGATGAATGGTAGTATCCCTGAGCCAGGTAGTCTAGGTTCAAGTCCCACCTGCTCCAAAGGTCATCGAGATGTATGGCATGGAAACATATCCTTCAGTCCAACTCGTCCAGGCCAACCTGTTATCCTAACTTAATCTAGCCCCACCTGCCAACTCTTGGCCCATATCCCTCCAAACCCTTCCTATTCATATACCCATCCAGATGCCTTTTCAATGTTGCAATTGTACCAGCCTCCACCACTTCCTCTGGCAGCTCATTCCATACACTTGCCACCCTCTGCGTGAAAATGTTGCCCCTTAGGTCCCTTTTATATCTTTCCCCTCTCACCCTGAACCTATGCCACCTAGTTCTGGACTCCCCCACCCCAGGGAAAAGGCCTTGTCTATTTACCTATCCACGCCCCTCACGATTTTATGAATCTCTACAAGGTCACCCCTCAGTCTCTGACACTCCAGGGAAAACAGCCCCAGCCTATTCAATCTCTCCCTTTAGGTCAAATCCTCCAACGAATAATTCTGAACAGATTGATTCAAAATCTAAGGTCTCACATTTAAAGATGGAGATGATGCAAATTATTTTGCCTCTGAAGGTTGTTAGTCTTTGGGAACTCTCTTACCTCGCCCCCCCCCCCCCCCCCCCACCCCACCCCCCAACGAAGACAGGGGAGGTGGAGTCACTGAATATTTCTGAGGCAGACATTGGTGGATTTTTTGACTATCGAGGAACTGATGGTTATTTGGCGTAGGCAAGAGTTGAGGCCACTTCAGAGCAGCCTTATTGATTAGTAGAGCAAGCTCACAGGGTTACTAACCTACTTATGCTCATAATTTGTTTGTTCATAAATACAACATGAAACAAGTTCAGTACACAATGAACCTTTGAGCTTATGTTTTGACAGTAACACACCTCCTTTCCTCTCATTCCCTTTATTAGAGCTGCACTAAGCCAGGCGATCATAGAATCCCTACAATGTGGAAAGAGGCCATTCGGCCCATTGAAGTCTGCGTTGATCCTCCAAAGAGGAGCATTCCAGCCCTCCACCCTAACCCCTCATTTTCCCATGTCCTAAGTTGCACATCTTTGGACTGTGGGAGGAAACATATACAGATCCACGGAGAATATAGAAACTTCACACAGACAGTCGCCCAAGGCTGGAATTGAACCTGGGTCCTTGGCGTTATGAGGCAGCAGTGCTCACCACTGAGCCATCCCAATCTGCCTATATGAACTGAGATGGTGAGTTTCAGCTGCCACTATATGGGGTTAACAAGTCTGTGGCTGTGACCAGCAGCAGTGAATCTTAGCAGCTGTCTCTGCCTTTTCTGAAGTCTCAGGAGTGAGATGCGAACCCACAGCCTTCAACCATAAAACTCAAAGCATTACCTCTGAACTGGGAGAGCAGAGCAAAATGAATGGTCCTGAAATTAAGCATCTTTTTAGCTCCAGCTCATGGAATTCGGGCACCTTCAAATGTCATTGAAGTGAAATTTAACAAACAGACACTATAAAGCGAGAAAAGAAAGAGGCAGTAGTTTGTATTTTGACTACACTAGGCACTGTGGTTTTATTAGCAAATGTTAGTGATGATACATGATTGACTTACTTGGCTTTAGGGCTTGGAAGCAAACCATTTATATTGTCTTTATGAAGAGCTGTTGAAGCTGCATTAAGAATGATCATATTGCCAATACTGTTGTGATCCACTATGCAATCCCAACTTTTTGGAACTAAGATGTCATTCCCACACAATGTAGCCATGTGCTTATAAATCAATGCCCTCAACACGCTAGCTTCTGTTTTCTAACGATAGTTCCAAAGAACAAGCAGACAGAGGGGGAAATCAGTGCATTTGCAATGGACTGGCATTATCTGTGGACTAGAATTGTCTGTGGACTGGCATTGCCTGTGGACTGGCGTTGTCTGTGGACTGGCATTGTCTGTGATGGTGGGCATCATTGCCTTTTGATCTCAACTAAGAGTTCAGTTAGATCCAAGGCAAGAGTCACCAACTTGAGACTTTTTGAAAGGCAGATGGTTTGTGGTATCTGTATTTCCTTCATTGGGAAATGCTGGCACTATACCAGTCGCTCAAGTATTCTGTAGGGTATAGATCCTAATGGTAACAGAGCCATTACAGGAGCACAAAGGGATTTCCTTCATTAAGTCATTTCTGGCTCCGCATCAGTCTGGAATGGATGGTAGACAAGAAGCTCAGCTTGTAATATATGGAAGAAAATGCATTGATACAGCTTGGCTCCATCCTAATAGACCACAGAGACACACCCTGCAGGGCAGTCACCAGCCTTAGGCATCTTCTAACCATCAAATATTAGGTAAAATAAAATAGAACTGGGGACTATCTGTAACTTGATGTTGTGTTCTTTAAATGGAGAAAGACTGCAGAAAGCTGCAGCTGAGAGTGATTTGGGGGTTATAGTGCATGAATCTCAAAATACTGGCATCCACATTCGACAGGGAAGGCAAATAGAATGTTAGCCTTTATTTCAAAAGGGATGGAGATAAAAGTAAGCAGGTTTTGATAAACCTATACAAAGCAGGCCACAACTGGAATTCTGCAAACAGTTTTGATCTCCATGCCTAAGGAAAGCTACACTAGCATTGGAAGCAGTCCAGAGAAGGTTCACTTGGTTAATCCTGGATATGAAGCAATTTTCTTAGGAGGAGAGGTTGAGTAGATTGGATCTATACTCATTGGAGTTTAGAAAAATGAGAGATGACCTTATTGAAATGTATTAGATTCTTAGTAGGCTTAACAAGATAAAGTTGTGACCCCTTTTGGGAAAGTTTAGAACTAGAGGGCAGTGCAAAGAGCCACAGAGAGAGATGAGGAAGAATTTATTATCTTAGGGAGTAGTGTATTAATGGAATTTTTTACTGCAGAGGACAATGGAGGCTGGATCATTATGAATACAGGCAGATTTCTAATCATGAAAAGAATCAACGGTTATGGCTATAAGACCATGGAGTTGAAGATTATCAATCAGCCATGATCTCATTGAATTATAAAAATGGATGGTATGGGCCAAAAGGCCTACTTTTGCTCCTCCATCTCATGGTCTTATAGACTCCTTACTGTATGGAAGCAGGCCATTCAGCCCATTGAGTCCACACCGACCCTCTGAAGAGCATCCCACCCAGACTCATCCCATCCTTGTAACCTTACATTTCCCGTGACCAATCCACCTAACCTGCACATCTTTGGACTTATGATTTGCAAAAGAGAATGTTGGAAGCTCAATTTGGCCTTTGATGATTTTATTGAAAGTCAATTTAAGAGTTCCTTTGTTTTAAAGTTTTAATGCACACCTTTGGTAATTGTTAAACATAAATCTTTGTCTAAAGTAGCGTTACATATCCCAGAGTGCTAATGGTGCTGGTTACTGCCAATTGTCTCCAATCTCCCTCGGATTTTTACAGGTATTGGCAACAACTTCAAAAGAGCTGGCAAGCTGGAGACACAAAGAGCAATTCTGCTATGCAGGTGCACTAGAGTGCGGTGTGTCTGATGGGAGAAAAATACATTTAGAATAAACTATTTTACAAACTTCATAAGATATTAATGTCACAGTTAGTGTTGAGATTTCACAGCTTGACCATACTTGTGTGCGTTCACTATGTTGATGTTCCTTGACAAGTTTTAGAAATTGTTTGAAAATGTAAATTTTGCTATAAACATGTGTTCTACTCCCCTGCATAATTTTGACAGGACTAACTGAGCTAATTAGCTGAGAGGTGTGTTGTAACCACATCAAAACACAATCCACTGTTGAAACATCTAAGGCATTACACTAAAACACTACTGCTCTTGAGCTGGCATGAAAAGATTTCTTTTTCATGTTATTGAAACATCTAATTGCACAAATTAAATCCATAACAAGGCATTAAAATAAAAGACTTATGACCAGCCAGACAAATCGGAATGTTAGCTCTAGGCCTAAATCATGTAACACATTTTGGAGAGTTTGGCGGTCCCCATTCTGAATACTGATCCTGCAGGCACACTCCTTCCCCTCGCGCATATATAGTGCTGAAATACCTCTGTACTCTGCCTCTTTATCCCTGTCTATTGCCATTAACCCAACAGACTTGAACAGTTAGTGGACACTTGAAATGCAACCAAATCCAAACAAGTAACTCGACTTTAGTGTAAAATTAAAACTCAGAAGCTGCCCAACTTGAGAAAGCAGTTAAAAGATTTTGGATTTCAAACAGAATTACTCTTGTGATTTTTCTATAAATACTCAATTGTTTTTTGATTGCAGTGTAAAATTTGTCATGCCCTGATAAAGAAAGCTGAGTTATTTTTAAAACGATACAACAGTGGCAATTCTAAGTATCTTGTTTTTTTTTGACAATGCAAAATGGCTAGCAGTCTTAGATGCCAGATGCAATATTTTTGTTTCTTACTTCCATAGCTGTGACTCATTGAAATGCCCAGAGTTAAATTCATATGTTGTCCATACTTCCTGAAGGGGGACTGTCCGAGGGATAATGGCTAAGTCAGTAACTGCAGAATGATCAGCATCGCTTTAAGCTAAAGAAATCTGCCTACTCAACTGGAAGTGATGTAGGAATGTGTTCTGGAATGTGATTTACAAGGACTAGTGCAGATGCACGATACTTTGTGAGATACAACATGGCACCTAATACTAGGATGACCTATATCTTTATAATGAAATGCATATAATTACCCTTGGAAATATTTTCTGCTTAAAACTGCAAGCAGTACCACTTTTTACGATGCAAACAATAATTTTACTGTCATAATGTTTTTTGTAATCATTCGTTGTGTTTTTAAAGCAAGGGATTAAATTGCTTAGGTAACAAGTTTTACTTTTTTTGTTACTTTAATGCCTTAATTCAGATTTTTGAAAATTGACATTGAAAGGAAAAAGATTCAACCCATTGAAGCTCAAATTATCCCTTCAGGAGAGAGAAAGGAACAAAATATGTTTCATTGGCTTTAACCACATCAGGAGAATGTTGTATTAATACCAGCTCTGGGCAGCAAGTGGTTAGCACTGCTACCTCACAGCGCTAGGGACCTGGGTTCAATTCCACCCTTAGGTGCTTGTCTGTGTGGAGTCTGCACATTCTCCCAGTGTCTGCGTGGCTTTCCTCCTACAGTCCAAAGACATACAGTTTAAGTGGGTTGGCCATGCTAAATTGCCCTGTAGTGTGCAGGGAAGACCAGACTAGGTGGATTAGCTGTGGGAAATGTAGGGTTACAGGGGTCTGGATGGGATGCTATTCAGAAGGGTCAGTGCAGGCTCAATGGACACTGAAAGGATTCTGTGAAGTTGTCTGTTTCTTTACACTGTTATTCTAAATACATTGCTGGAAAAGCACAGCAGGTCAGGCAGCATCCAAGGAGCAGGAGAATCGACGTTTTGGGCATAAGCCCTTCTTCCCGAAACGTCAATTCTCCTGCTCCTCGGATGCTGCCTGACCTGCTGTGCTTTTCCAGCAACACATTTTTCAGCTCCGATCTCCAGCATCTGCAGTCCTCACTTTCTCCTCTTCTAAATACATGTAAAGGATTATTTTTGAGCATATATACACTTCAGCTATACACTAATTACTTCAATCCCAAAACCTCTTCCCCAAAGAACAGTGAAAGTGGGGTCATTTTTGAAGCAGAGGTGGATAGATTTGTGACTAACCAGGGACCCAAAGATTATCAGGCATAGGTAGCGCTGATCTTATTTAGGTTGGACTATTTTCGGATTTTACCACAGATGTACCATTTAATAATTTATTTCAATGAGATTCTTCTCCCAAAACTTCTTGCTGTTCTCTTTGGTTTAATAAATTCTTTCTCCTGCCTAACCCTTTTTGTAAGGGATATGCTTCTTCTGTTTTTCTCTACGCATTCTGTGTCAATGTAGGAACATAGGAAATAGTAGCAGGAGTAGGCCATCAGCCTCTCGAGTATGCTTTGCCATTCAATCCCATCATGGCTGGTTTTCAACCTCAAGCCTATTGTCCTGCACTGTCCCCTATTCACAATCATTATGATGAATGTATAATAAAAACCTTGAAATAATATATCGTCCTCCACAGTCCTCAGATGTTCAAATTGCTTTTCAGACAATGAATTACTGTTGAAACGAGAGTCACTGTTGTAATGTAGAATGCATGACAATCAGTTTACACACAGCAAGCTTCCAAAAATGGATCAGATTTCTTGTTTTACCCTGAAGTTGATTGAGAGATAAATATTACTCAGAATGCCAGGGATAACTCCCCTGCACATTGTAGAAAAGGGTGTGGACCAGTTGGATTGAAGTATACAATTCTGCACTATACAACTCGATGACTGTGTTGTAAAGTCTTTAAGTCCATTTGAGAGACTAGACAGGATGTCTGTTTAAAGTTTCACTCAAAAGACACCAATCCTGAAAACATGATGGGCATGCTCTCCTCAGCACTCTGTGCGTTTACAGTACACTATAAGTGAGCAAAGATGCAAAATTGTTTCATCTTCACACTGATTATAAACTTAGAGCTTAAATTCCAAAGTCGAAGGCCATTAGACACAGTTGTAGTGCATCTACCTCTGAAGCAGGAAGCCCAGGTTCAAGTCCCACTTGCTCTAGAGGTTTGTGATAACCACCTCTGAACAGGTTGTTTAAAAATACCTAAAAATCTGAAGTAAGTCCTCATTCTGCCCCAGTCTTAGGTCAAGTTCTGATTCTAGATCAAAGTTGCAATCCCACTGTAACTAAATTGGTTTGGCTTTGCATTGACAATGTTATAATTGTAGTGCACTTAAGTGTGGTTTGATTGATGTGCTACATAATCTCTGTTGATTAATCTTGAAATTAAACAAGCCACCAGCATACATGAACATCAACTAGCCACAAAAATACATGACCCACTCTCACTAATCTCCTTACATACAGATAAGGAAGGACACTACTTCAACTGGGACAACACATCCATCCTAGGACAAGCCAACCAGAGACACGCACAAGATTTCCTAGAAGCATGGCATTCCAACTGGAACTCTGTCATCAAACACATTGACTTGGGTTCCATTTACTACCCCCTGAGAAAAAGAACAGGAAATGACATCACCAACCCAAGGAAACCCAAACACATCAGTAAAAAGTGGGCAATTCCACCAATGCTTCATCTGGAGGCTCACTGAAGATGTTACCTCGTATGGTGATGAAATATCTGAAAAGTAAACCGACATCTTGAACCTCAACCTGAGCTACAAATCTTCTCAAAACTTGCTAATCTTACAGTGCTCTGCTTACTTGTTCCCATCCAAATCCCAAACAAAGAGTCTCGCTTCCAACTGTTGGCTCAACTAATGTTCACAACCTGTTGGAATGTGGGGGAATTGTGACATTCCCAGGACTGCTGCAGTACAGCAACAACAATTATAAGCCACAGAGAGGGGATAAAAAGGCTGACGTATTCACCTCCTTCCAGTTCAAGCTGGGAATTGTCCTGACCAACAGTACCTATTAGGAGTCTTAAGTTGGTGGAGCATGGGAAAGAGGACAAAAAAAATCACAAATAAATATTAGCATGTATTCCTTTTCAACCAACACTGGTCAGTACTGATTGCATGACTACTCAGATTTTAATGGAATTAAACAATATTTCTCTTGTATGGCTATTTATGATTATTTACAGTGATGTGGTTAGCTGCAGATAATAAACTGATAGATTGGGGGGGGGCAATGGCCTAGTGATGTTATCACTGGCCTATTAAGCCCAGATTCCCAGGTAATGAGTGGGGAGCTGAGTTCGAATGCCATGGCTGATGGTGGAATTTGAATTCAATAAAGATTTGGAATTAGGAATCTAATGATGACCATGAATCCATTGTTGGTCATCAGGAAAAATCTATCTAGTTCACTAATATCCTTTAGGGAAAGAAACTGTCATGCTTACATAGTCTGACCTATGTGTGACATAATGCTACAGGGACATAATGTGCTATTTGGTTTAAACTGATGGTCCTCTGTTCTTTCTGGCCAGAGGTTAGTTCCACTAGTAGCCATTGCTTTCCGTTTGAAAAGAAGTTGCTCGATTGGCATTGATCCATGATAATCACGAGAGATTATATTGACTCAGATTTTCTAGTGGTGACAATAACAAAACGGTTAGCTGGTACTGAAAACACAAGTGACATCTGAAGTCTGCACATGTGTAGTTAAACATGGAAAACCTGGAGTTGATGCCAGTGGTTCCATACTTCTCGAACTGAAAAAGGGTCACTGGTTCCGAAATGTTGACTTTACTTCCTCTGCACAGATGCTGCTAAATCTGTCAGAGCTTCTCCTGTAATTTCTGTTTTAGTTCTTTGTGACTTCCTGGTTTGTTGTCTGTGACCATATTTCAACGTGATTGGCTGCTTGATGACATCATTGTTGCTGGATGGCTGTAGACCCCATTGATTGACATCAGATTCCAATTAAAGGAGGAATCCGCAACAGGAATTGTTCACCTTTTGTTGGTTGCTTTCTTTAAAGTCATGATGTTGAGGTGCTGGTGTTGGACTGGGGTGGACAAGGTCAGAAGTCACACAACGCCAGGTTATAGTCCAACAGGTTCATTTGAAATCACAAGCTTTCGGAGCTTCCAGTGATGAAGGAGCAGCGCTCCGAAAGCTTGTGATATCAAATGAACCTGTTGGACTCTAACCTGGTGTCGTGTGACTTCTGACCTTCTTTAAGGTCAACAACAAATTGACCTATTGGGTGAGATTGAATAGGCTGGGTCTGTTTTCCCTGGAACATCGGAGGCTGAAGGGTGACCTTATCGGGGTTTATAAAATCATGAGGGGCTTGGATAAGGTAAATAGACAGAGTTTTTTTCCTGGGATGGGGGAGTCCAGAACTAGAGGGCATAGGTTTAGGGTGAGAGGGGCAAGATATAAAAGAGACCTAAGGGGCAACATTTTCATGCAGAGGGTGGTATGTGTATGGAATGAGCTGCCAGAGGAAGTGGTGGAGGCTGGTACAATTGTAACATTTAAAAGGCATGTGGATGGTATATGGATAGGAAGGGTTTGGAGGGATATGGGCCAAATGCTGGCAAATGGGACTAGATTGGGTTGGGATGTCTGGTCGGCATGGACGAGTTGGACCGATGGGTCTTATTCTGGATTAGTGGTGCTGGTTTCCAGCATCTGCAGTCATTGTTTTTACCCCGATGAGTCTTATTCTGTGCTGTGCTCTATAACTCTAAATGTTGTCACTTCATGGCTGCCTGCCAAAGTGCTCAGTATAAGTAAACATTGTAAATACAGTTTGGGGTCAAGGTGGAATTCATCATGGGTTAAAAACAAATGATTAAATAGACCTTAAAGAATTATAACGAAAATGGCATCAATTTTTTAAGACACAGTAAGCCACTAAGAAAGGAATATTTTCCAGAGAGGTGAACTGTAATTATTCCCTCTTGCAATCCACAAGCAATTTTACACGTTAAGCTCAGTACATTGTCCTGAAGTATAGGCAGCAGTTGGTACTGGATTAAAATAAAGTCAGCTTTAACTGGACTTGAACAAATTCTGCCTTAATCTCACTTCTGCCTGAGGCAGCTGGTTTGCGAACATGTTAGTACATGACAAATATCTAGTGATAAAATTCCAGTCAACTCCACAAAGAAGCACTGTTCAGGTGCGATTTCTAGTCTACTTAAGAATCTCCAGGTATTCGGAGGCTGTAGGCATATTTGACTGGAATCATGTCATAGAGTCTTTGTCAGCAAGCAGACATGATTTCTTATTTTTGCTCAGTCACGCAAAAAGATGCCTTGATTGTTCAACATTATTCATGTTGGGAATATTTCATTATTTGTTCTCTATTTGTAGCTGACAAATGTGAAGTAAAGTCCTATTCTCACATTAGAGTGAAACAGGTAACTGGTTCTGAAGGAGGGTCTCTGGATCCAAAATCTTAACTCTGTTATCTCTCCATGGATGCTACCAGACCTGCTGAGTTTCTCCAGAAACTTCTGAGTTTATTTCAGATTTCCAGCATCCATAGTTCTTTGGGTTTTATTGAGGAAGTGGTTTAACCTGAGGGTAATATTACCTCAAGCAAGGAGAAGGGTTGGGAAGGCAATGCACAAGAATTGAACTCACACTATTGGTATGATGCTGCATTGCAAACCAGATACCCAGCCATCTAAGCCAACCAAACCCCTGCTGGCTTGATGCATTTTTGTTCCAAGGGATCTGGGCATACAATTTGGCTGGAAAGGGAAAAGGACGCTTGGCAAAGATGAAAGATGTAAGAATCTATCTGCTTTTGAATGTAAGTAAGAAGGAATGGCGGTGATTGAGAGGAACACAAGGTTGAAGCAGAACTGATCTGCTCGGAGATTTTGGATCCAGTGACCCTCCTTTAGAACCAGTTACCCTTCTCTCTCTAATGTGAGAATAGGACCATGGCAACTTTATTTCACAAATGTTAGGAACAAGTAGAGAACAGATAATGAAAAATTCCCACATGAATAACTTTGAGTCATCTTTTTTGCATTACTGATGTGCTAGGAACATATACTTACAATCAGCCACTTCTTTGGAACAAAGCTAAAAGACACGCAAAGTGGATTCAGAATGGTTCATAAAACTACATTAAGGTGCATTTTGCCATCAGTCTGCTTGGAAGTTGCTTACTCAGCGTAATTAATGACCAATGGGACTGAAGCTGAAACATTTTGGAGAATGCTTTCATTTCTCTCTGAGTTCCTGAAGGTTTGTGTAAGGCACACAAAGGAAATTTCTTACATCACTTTTCAAACCGGTTGGACTTACACAAGATCCAATCAACTCCACACTCTCCCAACCATGTTGGATATTTTATCTGTACAGTCTTCTCAATTTGATGTAAGGACACAAGAAAACAGCAGGAGTAGGCTATTCGGCCTGTCCAGCCCATGCTATCATTCAGTAAGATCCTGGCTGGTCTGGTTGTGGTTTCATTCCAACTTTCCTGCCTGTCCACGATGACCCTCGACCTCTCGCAACAACAAAAATCTAGCTCAATCCTGAATGTATTCGATGACCCAGCTCCCATTGCCCTCTGGGAAAATACCAAAGATCCATATGCTCCCTGAGAGAAGAAATTCCTTCTCATCTCTGTCTTAAATGGGTGATCCCTTATTTTGAAGCTATGGCCCTAGTTCTTGACTTCCTCACAAAGGGAAGCATCATCTTCGTACTGCCCCGTCTAGCTGCTTCTGAATCTGTTTTGTTCCAAGTCAGCTGCCAGTTTTCTCAAGTTAAATAGTCATGTGATCAACAAACCGGAAGTACTGAGGATGCTGAAAATCAGAACCAGAAACAAAAACAGAAATTGCCGGAAAATCTCAGCAGGTCTGGCAGCAGCTATTGGGAGAAATCCAGTGACCCTTCCTCAGAACTGATGCTGACTAGCAAAAGGTTGCAGAAAATGAGGGGAAGGGGAGAGGGGAGACTAATTGACAGGTGGAGCTGGAGCGTAAAGAGAAAGAAAAACAGTTATACAGGCAAAGGAGTGGTTAAAGGTCAGTCTTGGGAATGAATAGCTACTAATGGGGCTATTAGTGGCTGACAATGGGTTGCATATTGTAGAGTATTTCAGAGAACATCTCCAGGACACCCTCGCCAACCAATCCCACCGCCCCATGGCTGAACACTTCAACTCCCCCTCTCGCTCCACCGAGGACATGCAGATCCTGGGCCTCCTCCATTGCCACATCCTAACCACCCGACCTTGGAGGAAGACCGCCTCATCTTCTGCCTTGGGACCCTCCAACCACACAGCATCAATGTGGATTTCACCTGTTTCCACATTTCCTCCCTCCCCCCACCTTATCCCAGTTCCAACCTTCCAGCTCAGCACCGCTCTCATGACCTGTCCATCTTCCTTCCCACCTATCCGCTCCATCCTCCCTCTGACCCATCACCTCTATCCCCACCTCCATCCACCTATTGCACTCTCCCAACCTTCCCCCAGCTCCACCCTCCTCCCATTTATCTCTCCACACCCAATGCTGCCAGCTTCATTCCTGATGAAGGGCTTTTGCCCAAAACGTCGAATTTCCTGCTCCTTGGATGCTGCCTGACCTGCTCTGCTTTTCCAGCCCCACACCCTTGACTCTGATCTCCAGCATCTGCAGTCCTCACTTTCGCCCTGTGTATTGTAGCAGCTCATTGCATGTCAAGGCGTGGTGTGTGGGGGGGTTGGGGTATGGACATGGCCTCAAGCTCTATAATGGTTGAACTTGATATTAATTCCAGAAGGCTGCAGAGTTCCCAAGCAGAAAACTAGGTGCAGTTCTTCCAAATTGCACTGAGCTTCACTTGAGCACTGTAGCAAGCCTGAGATGGAGATGCTGGCTAGGGAGTGAGGTGGTGAGTTGAAGTGGCAGGCAACCGGAAGCTCAGCGTCTTTTTTGGCAGATGTAACGTGGGTGTCCTGTGAAGTGGTCACCCAGTCTGTGCTTCATTTCCCCAAAGTAGAGGAGACCACATTATGAGCAGTTCCTAACATCAACCCACTCAATCTTTCCTAATGTCATAATCCAAACCCCTTCAGGCCAGGAATGAACTTAATGAGGCTTCTTTGAACTACCTCCAATATAAGTAAATGCCTCTTCTGGTCAGGAGAAAAAACTACAATTCTCGAGGTACACTCTCACCAATGCCCTTTACTGTTGTAGCAAGACTTCTCTATATTCATATTCCACCCCTTGCAGTAAGTATTAAAGTCCATCAGTCTTCCTAATTACTTGTTATACTTGTATGATAATTCTTTGTGAGTCATGTAGCATTTTAGAGTCTCTCTCCATTTAAATATTAACCTGCTTTTCTATTGTTCTCACCAAGATGGTCAACCTTAGACTGAAATCCATTAAATTTCATGGAGTCAGTGGTTAGCATTGCTGTTTCATAGCGCCAAGGACTCAGGCTTGATCCCAGCCTTGGGCGTCTGACTGCGTGGAGTTTGCACGTTTTCCCCCTGTCTGCGTTACTTTCCCCCAGGTGCTCTGGTTGCCTCCCACAGTCCCAAGTGTGCAGGCTGGGTGTATTGGCCATGCCAAATTGCCCCCGTAGTGTTCAGGGATGTCTAGCTTATGTGCATTAGTTTGGGGTAAATGTAGAGTAATAGTGTAAGGGAATGGGTAGGGGTGGGTTATTCTTCAGAGGATTGGAGTGGACTTGTTGGGCCAAATGGCCTGTGTCCATTCGGTAAGGGTTCTATGATTCTATTCTATGATTCTAAATTTGTTATGGACCAGACCAAACCCCCTCAAAACATATCAAGGATATAGCCTAGACCATAACTTTTATAATATTTACAGGCAAATGTAAGGTATTGCATTCCAGATGGGGTTCAACTGTTCAAAGTACTATGCTTTAAGCAAAGCAATCTTAATTCTTACTTTGCAGTCAAAATACAAACAAAAAAAGTTGGCATAATTTTAATTCAATTGAAAGAAATAGCAAAATTATGTATTATTTAACTACCACTCATCAACTGTTCCAATCTAGCAGCATCCCATAAACACGCCCTTTGTGAAGGCAAATTCAACAAAACAGATTTCCCTCACTTGCTTTCTCATCCAGTCCAGGAGAAGGAACAGTGACAGAATGAATCTAGAGAAGGAACACGTGTTTTTTGCAGCAGTAGAGAGAGAGCTGTATCTATCAACTTCAAATTCAAAACCACCAACTTCAATAACTGAAAGCAAAACTAACATTCTGGGATGGTATGATCCTGACTCCACTCGCTCATGCTTCTTTTGTCTACTTCAGTTGATACAAGACAGGACTGGGATCATGATTACAGAAAAAAAGAAAACCTTTAACCACCCAGAGTAATTCAGCAGTTGTCAAATGATTGTGATGTTCAGGGAAACCATGTTGCATCAAGTATTCTGTAGGGTTCAGATGCTGATGGTAATGGAGCCATTACAGGAGGACAAAGGAATTTCCTTCAGCAAGTCATTTTTGGCTCTGCTTCAGTCCCTTATGGATGGTGGACAAGAAGCTCACCTTGTATTACATGGAAGAAAATGCATTTATACAGCCTGGCTCCATCCTAATACACTACAGAGGCACACCCTGCAGGGCAGTCACCAGCCTTAGGCATATTCTAACTATCAAACATTAGGTCAAATAAAGTGAAACTGGGGACTCCCTGTAACTTGATAATTTCTCCACCCTTTAACATTCTTAAAAGGAAGGGGGCATAATGAGAAAATAAAAGGAATATGGATGCTGTAAATCAGAAGCAAAAACAGAAATTGCTGGAAAAGCTCAGCTCTGGTCTGGCAGCATCTGTGATTTTGCCTTTATAAGATTGGAGGAGGCTCATGTGAAGCACAAACACTGAGGTAGATAATAAGATTCTTTCACAGTTCCACTGATATATTATCCTGATCTGTTTATTTCTGAGGACACCAGTGTCTAACACCTGAGGAACAGATATTGGTGTAAAAGCTAAAGCACAACATTCAAGTGCTGTGTTTATACTTGGAATTTCTTGATAAAATGGAAAGGGATCATTTCTGAAGTACAGACAGGAGCTTAATATATTGGGTTCAATGTATTGGCATGGATTGAGGATTGGTTAACGTAGAGAAGACAGATGGGATTAATGGATCCTTTTTTAGATTGGAAAAATGTAACCAGTTGGAATGCCACAAGATGCAGTCTTAGGGCCCCAACTACAGAGGAGAGGTCAGATTATAATGATCTAAATTAGCTGACCATGCAAAAAGAGGTGGGAGAGCATGTTGTGGTCAGGACATAAAGAATCTGCAAGGGTACTTAAATAAGTCGAGTGAGTGAGCAAAACATGGCAGAAGGAGCTTAATGTAGGAAAGTGTGAGTCATGAACATGTGCATGAGTTCATGAAGGATAAACTAAATTGCATACTATTATTTAAATGGAGAAAGAGAGAGAGAGAGAGAGAGACTCCAAAAAAAAGCAGCAGGATCTGGGTATTCTTGTGCATGAAGTCTGAAGAGGTCATACCAGACTTGAAATGTTAACTCTGTTTCTCTTGTCGCAGATGCTGCCAGACCTGCTGGTTTCTTCGGCAGTCTATATATTGGTTTCAAATATCTAGCAACGACAGTATTTTGCTTTTATAAGATTGGAGGAGGCTTATGTGAAGCACAAACACTCTCATAGATGAGATGGACAGAATTGTCTCGCTCTGAGCTTAAAAACTCTTCATCAGAAGAGAGCCAATGTTGTTGACTGGCAAAGTAGAGTGAAGGATCTGCATACCACATCTGGATCATGTAAGGCACTTCCTGTATAAGTCATTGTCACAACAGGAAGCTTCTGTGCAGATGTGACCAGGAGACATCTGCTGGAATGTTGAGACTGCAATACATATAGCATTAATTCTGCAAGGAGCACCACTTTCACCTCTTTCCCTGTTGGACAATACAACAACTGAGCAGGATAATGCCTTCAGAGAATGCAAGTGTTTCCTTGTTTAGAAAAAGGTAAAACAAACATTTCTGAAGTGAAACACGAAGGCTAACTACTAATGTGAGGACACTATTATGTGGCTGAAAAGGTGGAGGTTGAGAATATACAAAGGTTTGATTTTTGGTGCTGGTGAAATGGATTCATCTCATATTAAATTAGATTACTTACAGTGTGGAAACAGGCCCTTCGGCCCAACAAGTCCACACCAACACGCAACCCCAGACCCATTCCCCTACATTTACCCCTTCATCTAACACTACGGGCAATTTAGCATGGCCTATTCACCTAACCTGCACATTTTTGGACTGTGGGAGGAAACCGGAGCACCCGGAGGAAACCCACGTAGACACAGGGAGAATGTGCAAACTCCACACAGAGAGTCACCTGAGGTGGGAATTGAACCCAGGTCTCTGGCGCTGTGAGGCAGCAGTGCTAACCACTGTGCCACCGTGCCGCCCATATATGTTAGATTAATGAATGCATTACAATCTATAGAGCTGTTTATGTGTTGCTTGTGCATTTTCTCACTGTTAATTCTGCCAACTTTTAAATTGCATTAGTAATGCTTTGATTCAATATAACAGGAAGAGCCAAAAAATGTGAATCCTTCTCCCATACATCAGCTCCTCAGCCATGCATTCATCTGCTCTATCCTCCTATTGCTGCCCTCACTAGCTCATAGTACTGGGAGTAATCCAGAAATTACTACCTTTGAGGACCTCCTTTTTAAATTTCTGCCTAAGTCTCTGTAATCTCTCTTCAGAATCTCAACCTTTTCCCTTCCTATGTCGTTGGTTCCAGTGTGGACAATGACCTCTTGCTGGCCCCTCTCCCCCATGAGAACATTCTGCACCCTCTCTGAGACATCCTTGATCCTGGCATCAGGGAAACAACACACCATTCTGCTTTTTCTCTGCTGGCCACAGAAACATCTCTCTGTACCTCGGACTACAGAATCCCCTAACACAATTGATCTCTTGGAAGCCGATGTACCCCTCGTTGCATTAGAGCCAGTCTCAATACCAGAAACTTCGCTGTTTGTGCTACGTTCCCCTGAGAATCCATCACCCCCTACATTTTCCAAAACAGCATACCTGTTTGAAATGGGTATATCCACAAAAGACTCCTGATCTAGGTGCCAACCTCTCTTCCTGGAGTTAACCCATCTATGTGACTGTATCGGAGACATTCCCCCCCTCCTATAACTGCCACCCATCACATATTGTTGCTGTTGCAAATTCCTCATCGCTTCTATCTGTCTCTCCAACCGATCCACTTGATCTGATAAGAGTCACATCCAACAGCATATAATCCGCAGTAACCCTTAAACTCTCTTTAAACTCCCACATCTGATAAGAAGTACATATCACTGCAAAGGCCATTTTTGCTCCTTCACAATCTACAGACCCAGAAAATAACACCGTCTTATTCCTCTACAAACACTGCACCAGGTTAAATTAATAGCTTATATTTTAAGTTTAATCAAGAGACTTATCTCCAAAATCATATAATCAAGAAAGAACCCACTGTACTCACTAATACAGCCTTTCTCTTGGACAGACTTAAAACAACAATTAACTTATCTGATTCTGTGCTGTGAACTTTGCCCAAACCGGTTCCTCCAAGATTAGTTGTGAAATTCACTGTTTGTTAATTTTCCCAGATGCACTCCGATGTCCAGCGACACATGAATTCAAAAACAGCAAAGGCAGTAACTGGGATAGCAAATCTTAGCAGGACTTATACACTTAATGCTAAGGTCCTAGGGAGTGTTGCTGAACAAAAAGACCTTGGAGTGCAGTTCATAACTCCTTGAAAGTGGAGTCACAGGTAGATAGGATAGTGAAGAAGGTATTTGGTATTCTTTCCTTTATTGGTCAGAGTATTGAGTACAGGAGTTGGGAGGTCATGTTGCGGCTGTACAGGACATTGGTTAGGCCACTGTTGGAATATTGCATGCAATTCTAGTCTCCTTCCTATCGGAAAGATGTTGTGAAACTTGAAAAGGTTCAGAAAAGATTTACAAGGATGTTGCCAGGGCTGGAGGATTTGAGCTTTAGGGAGAGGCTGAACAGGCTGGGGCTGTTTTCCCTGGAGTGTCAGAAGCTGAGGGTTGACCTTATAGAGGTTTACAAAATTATGAGGGGCATGGATAGGATAAATAGACAAAGTCTTTTCCCTGGGGTCGGGGAGTCCAGAACTAGAGGGCATAGGTTTAGGGTGAGAGGGGACAGATATAAAAGAGACCTAAGGGGCAACTTTTTCACACAGAGGGTGGTACGTGTATGGAATGAAATGCCAGAGGATGTGGTGGAGGCTGGTACAATTGCAACATTTAAGAGGCAATTGGATGGGTATATGAATAGGAAGGGTTTGGAGGGATATGGGCCGGGAGCTGGCAGGTGGGACTAGATTGGGTTGGGATATCTGGTCGGCGTGGACAGGTTGGACCGAAGGGTCTGTTTCCATGCTGTACATCTCTATGAATCTAAGAGCCTGCTTTAGTTGTAACTAAAATCTATGACCTTCTAAATGGAAAGGATGAGTTTAGTGAAAGACAATGGGCGGGTCAATTGGCCATGCTAAATGGCCCATGGTGTCCAGGGATGTGCAGGTTAAGTGGGTTAGCCATGGGAAATACAGTGGGTGGTAGGGAGGTCTGGGTGGGATGCTCTTCGGAGGGTTGGTGTGGATTCGATGGGCTGAATGGTATGATTATACTCTGTAGGAAATCTATAATTCTCTCTGAATTTTCCATTTTCAGCTTGTTGAGAGAGATTCCTGACACCAATCTTCTTAGGCTCAGACCAACATTTATCACCCAACCTTCTGCTCTTCGCCTTATTGATGGTGCCGCCAGGGACTGAGGTGTGTTCCCTGGGGAATTGTGTGGCCAAGGAGATAGAAGGAGTCACCCCATCCACTATCTTACAACATTCCAGCCCCTGGTACCATATCTCAAACCTGCAGTTACTGCCCCTCACTCTCTGATGTTTAACTATCATTCCTGAAGATATGGTGTTTACGATCCTCTTCCCAGACAGGGATCTCAAGGTCTTGGGATGGTGGAGAGGAGGCCGGTCCTTTTCCGTGTGGACTGCCACAGCACCAGAACAAGTCAGGTTAGACTCAAAACTGCCTGGGTCACTGCTGTGTCCTAAGGTTCACAGGAGCTCCCAGCAATGAAGGCAGAAGTTCAACGAGGTCAGCACTCCTTAAGGGAATGACCATCATTCTCTCTTTCTTCGCGCTCTCACTTTTATAGGGCCACTCTACACTCTTACATGGCACTCCCCAAGGCTGATGGATGCCACCCTTACTATTCCATGCATTATGTTCCAGCCACCTCAACCTTCCAAACTATTAACCCTTTTTGTCCTCTGTGCTTCCTATTCAATCATGAGGAACACCTCACCTCCTCTCCTCTTCTTGCAAGACCACTAATGGCTCTCTCATCTACTCCCATCATCCTTCCCTTTGTTTCATTGCAAGAACCATTAGCTCACCCACCGGACTGATGTTTCCATAGTATCCTGACTGAACTACCTGTAATCCCTGGTCTGGTTACATTTGACATGCAGACCATACCCAAGGATACAAATCTCAGGACTCTGGTAGGACAATGTGCTTGATTGACCATGTTCAACCCTTGAACTGGAATAGGAAAAGCCCTTTGACTGTCTCATTGACTGTCACCCCCTTCATTCCACTAAGGACCGCTCCACTTTCACTTTCACGCATAGAATTTTGCCTGAAAAACATGCAGTTGGCACAAGCTGCAGATATAATGTTGATGAAGCTCTGTGCTTCATAGTTTATCCTCTTGACTGTTCAGCACTCTGCACCATGACAAGCTCCCTGCCTCTCCCTCTGTAATAAATAGGAATGCAAGGCACAGAGGCTGGCAGCCTGTAAGTGAGCACTGAAGAACCTGTGTCGCACAAAGTAATGTCATCCACACAGACGCTGATAGCCTCCAAGGAAGTGCAACGTAAGCATGCCTAAGAGGGAGCTAAGAGCCATAAGGTGCATCCTATGCCGATGCCAATGTTGCACAAGATCGTGGCTATCTTATTTTAACCTCAACTCTACATTCCTGTATATCCCTGATCAGTTTTCATTCCTTGGTAATCAAGAATCTGTCCACCTCTGCCTTAAAAAAAAATTAAGAATTCAGCCTTTAGAAGGAGGATTTTCTAAAGAGTCTCCGACAGAGACATGTTTCCCTCATTGCTGTTTTAAACTGGCAATCCTTTATTTTTAAACTATGACTTCTAGTTCTAGATTCTTTCAAAAGAGGAAACATCTCTCCAACATTCACCCAATCAAGTTCTCTCAGGATCTTACATGTGTAAATTGAGTCACCTCGGACTCTTCTAAATTCCAAAACCTATCCTGTTGAGGCTTTCCTCATAAGGCAATTCTTTCATTCCAGATATTAGTCTAGTAAGCCCTCTCCGAACTGCTTTGTGTCCCTGTGTGCATAATGATCTGTCAGAAGCATGCAAATCGTAGGTGGCCCTGAGCTCCAAAGTAAAGTTTTGAAGGATGAAGTAACGTGTAAGTTGGTCCAAAAGCAGCCATAGTGATGTGATGAGGCTGGTTTTTCACTGCTGCTGACTTATATAGACAAATATATAGGAGAATGGTGTCTATGGAGCCTGCGCTAAAGGACACTGTGCTAAAGGAGCAGTTAAATGAAGATTCCGCAAGCAGCCAGATAGCCCCTCTGATTTATATGTGAGGAATTTGTGCTCAGGAAAGTAAACGAGAATAGGAAGTGTCAGATAAAAAAGGCGAATTGGGCTAATAATGAGAGGCACGTTCGTGAAAATAAGATTGCCATCACTTGATATTGGGATTCAGAAATCACCATTTAAAGCTTAAAGGGAAAATCAGGAAACTTTCTCTCAATAAACAAAAACAGAAATTACAAGACAATCTAATCACTATTAGCGGAGAGAGAAACAGTTAATGTTTCAAGTTCTTCAGAATTGTTCTCTAGCAACTTCTGTTTTTTTATTCATTTCAGACCTTCAGCACCTTGCAGTTCTTTGTTTTACTTCCAGCTTTCTCTTGACATTGAGATTCGGATGTTTTGATGCTCCTTGTATTTTCCCACATTTCTCACAATTCCAGAGAGGGGGAATATGTAATCTAATATGTTACATCTTATTAAGACAGTAACCCCGAGTTTGAAATTCACACTATAGTAGTGATACGTAAACTGAGTTGCACACAATGCCTTCTTGCTTTTTATGAATGAAATGCATCAGGGACTAGTCGTCGCTTCCTGCTCTGGCTCCTGATTGGCTGAAGAACTAGTCTGCCAGGCTAGTTGCAATAATTGGAAATCTGTCTGTAACATGTTAGTTACCCTCCAAAACTGAGATAGCAACAGATAAAACAAAAAATGTACATACATAGTGCTGAACTTTCCCATAGTGCCAATTTCGGAGAGTTTCATGGTGGGTGACTCTCCATAAGCCCTTGGTGACTTTTCTCACGTGAATTTCTATTGCTCAGCTCGATGATTACACAGAGGTGGGGTGATCACCAATGGTGGAACCTTCCAACGTGGCCGCCATACTTCAATCTCAGCTGCAGAACAGTTGAAATGCTGCAAGTCAGGGACAACCACTGCAGATTCTTTTGCGACATCGTATTTCAGAAGACTGGGGTACATTGGCACTTCCTTTGCCAACAGGGACCTGGAGTCTTGGTGGATGTGATAGTGGAGAGAAGGACCATCCTCTTTCTTCAGGACCACCAGAGGGGACAATGTTACCAGTCTGATCTGAAGGAGGTATAGTGGTCAGTAAGTGTTCACAGTCCAGAGAAATGCACAGTAATGCTATAAGAAGGTTGATGATCTTCTGCTCTCTACAAGGATAAGTGCACCATCTTTGCTCTGCAACTTTACACTCTCTAACTCTGTCACTGCAAAAGCCTCCCGCACAGACTAATGGTGTATACCATTCTCACGATTGCATTCACTCCTCCATTTCAAAAACAAAACAAAACCTTCCCTGCCCTTTGCGCTTCCTACTCTCACACTTGGGTTACCTCAACTCTTGCTCTGCTCCTGCACTGCCACGAAACGCCACTGTCATCTCACTTAGTCTCACTGCCAGAGAAACTGTCTCATAAATCGGGCTGAAAGTGTAAGGGCAGGCTGCAGGGTGGCTGACCGCTGTCACCTCATCCTGGACAAGGAGACAATTTGTTGGTCAGCACTAAATGTGAGTCATCACTAGAATCCGTAGATGCCTGATCAATGCAATTGCTCCTTTGTTGGCCTCGCGTTGCCCGCAAGTGCACCCTACCCCGCAGAGAAAACAGAACCAATTTCTTTCATTCACTGTGAGGGTGCTAACTGTTAGTTTTCATCCTTCTTGCACAGTTGTGATTTGGTCAACGGTGATACATTATCCAGGATGTGCTCCTGAGAGTCAGTTCTAGATTCTGCCCGAACGTTGAATCTAACTCCCTCAATCTAACACCCTGTGGCATTTGTGTCGCTGTCCAAATCAACCTTACCAATCTAATCCCTTCAGGCAACTGTGAGAATATTCTAATTTTCCCCTGAGTCCTTGGGATACCATGTAACCATGCCTCGTCGTAATTTACTGTGCTGTCCTTGAAGGCAGGATGGTGGTGATCTGTGAAAACCCCTCTTCCTATAGTATATTTGTCCTAACTTCAGATGCCATCCTTTTATTCGGAGATAACCCCTTCACAGTCATTATCCCTTCTATATCCTAGCACATCAGCTCCAACCCCAGATATTTGAGACTCCACCTGACCCCAAGACTGCGCCCTGGTAATATTAACTGCCCAAATTGATTGAGCCCATCCCCTCCCAGACTGACCTGTGAGGACAGCCCTGGCCTCCTCACTGATACCTATGCAGCTCCCCAACTGAATTACCTGGATTGATCAGACTTAACCTGTTGGACTGACCGTAGCCTAATTCCTGTTCCGTCAATCACACTAAGCACCTGGCTCACTATGGTAAACCTCCCTCGGCTGAGATTGGGATGATGCTCTTTACTGACACACTCCTGACTAACCATGATCCTCTCAATTAAGGCCTACTCCGCTTAGACTCTCAGTCATAGCCCTGATGTTGAAGCACATACAGTGTATGTGCCACACAAGCTGGAGGTGTGAGATTGAGGTGCAGCAACATATCCACACTCTTGACTGTTCATGGTGGGCAAACATGATAAGTTAGGAGAAAGTGAGGACTGCAGATGCTGGAGATCAGAATCTAAAAGTGTGGCACTGGAAAAGCAGAGCTGGTCAGCTCCTGCTCCCTGATGCTGCCTGACCTGCTGTGCTTTTCCAGTGCCACACTTTTAGAAACATGATAAACTACCAGACCTACCATGATAAGCCAGTGAGGTGCAGGTTGTGAATGAAGTCGATATGCTGTAGAAGGCAAAACCAAGGTGCTGCGAGAAGTAGAAATTGGCAACGTTTAGTGTATCACTGGGAGAATTGCGAACTGCATAGGAATGAGACGTGCTTATGAGATGTTAATACATACAAATGCTATCCCTGTACTAGTGAAATTTTCATCTAGCCATCGATATTGGAAGGATATCCTCAACTGTGAAACCGTTATTTTTTTCATTCTGACTGCATCCTCCCAAGTATTTTGCCATTGCCAACACACTCAAGAGCTGGGAAGATCTGCCCACAGTGTGTTTTTCTTTCTGCAAGTTTTAATAAGTGTGTTTAAAGAAGTACAAAAACATTAGATTACATAGGAAGATAACAGATGGAATGGGCAGGCAAATCTGTAAGAGGATTAAAATGGAAACCAGAACTAAAAAGTTTAAAATATTGTTATTTTCAATGTAATAAAATGTTCTGTCCATTTTTGCAACATTGGTTGTCCTGTTATGATTCAGTGCATTTCAGATACTCATACAAAACTGTAACCCAAGGTGACCTGTAGTCAATGGGTTAATTATATCACGTACACCCAACAATAAAAGTTAGCAAATAATTTTACATAAAAGAATTATAGTTTATTAGTGATATTAACATTACAGACAAACGAAAAACACAGATGCACAACATTAATAACAGTTTGATGTCAATGCTCATGAATACAGATTGGAAAATAAGTAGAGAAATACAATTTTGGCATTTTAGTAATAGAAGTTGTTTTGTACACTGGCAGCATATCTAAGTAATAGATATGACACAGGGGATCTTGTGGTACAGTGGATAGCACCCCTACCTATGAGCCTGAAGCTCCAGGTTTGAACCCTATCCCAGGATTTGGTGGTTATGGAAATGTATTCATAACGCAGATGAACAAGTTGAATATCAACCTGGGATTCCTTCCAATACACACCAGTAGCAGGAGGCAAAGGTGGGAGAGATTCCTGATTAGCTATATTATGGTTAAAACTTTGAAAGCTCTATTATCATCTCCAACAGCTCCAGCCTACAACATGTATAAGTGTATGCTGCCAAAAGCAACTCAAGCTCCCTGACTGAACTGTATCACACCACCGTACAGATGTTATATGTACACACACAATAATTTAGAGTTTATTAGTGAGGATCCTCAAATATGCAGAAAAAATATCAAATTTGTAATTATTTTTGACACATTTGTAATCACAGGTTCTACGCATCCTAACGTCATCTGTACCACAAATGTGACCACATTGTTGAAATGATCAATTTTTCAATTTTAAAACAACTCGCTATGTTTTTTTTAAACAAATGAAAATCCTTTAAAACATACCAGATCATCAATTGAAAGCCTCCTACCCAAGATATTTATATATTTTTCCTTTCTGAAGCTGTCTGAATTGTATCTTTCTAATATTTTCCAGTTTTACTTCTGGTTTCTAGTTGTTTTAACCCTTTGTTTTCATGGAAGATCTATATTATTGATAAATAAAAAATAGAACATGCTACTTTATGATCAGCTGAATGTGTGTTAAGGCAATTTAACTCTTTCAATTTCTGATTCCAAAGTAGCAATTCTGTCACCATTGAGAAAACTCTAATTTCAAACTCAAGAAAACATAACAAATGTTAAAAACTGAAAAGCATTCATTTGTCAAATAGGTGCTTATTGCAGGTAAATCTTTTAAGAAGTTCCAAAAAAAATCACACAGACAATTGAATAGAACTGATAAGTGAAGGGCAAAATTAGGGTTTGTTCTCTATTACTCAGAGTCATAGTACAGCATAGAAACCGACACTTCAGCCCAACATGTCCATGCTGACCAGATATTCCAAATTAATCTAGTCCCATTTACCAGCATTTGGCCCATATCCCTCTAAACCCTTCCTATCCATATACCTGTCCAGATGTCTTTTAAATGATGTAATTGTACCAGCCTCCACCACTTCCTCTGGCAGCTCATTCCATACACATACCACCCTCTGCATGAAAACATTGCCCCTTAGGTCTCTTTTAAATCTTTCTCCTATCACCCCAAACCTATGCCCTTTAGTTCTGGACTCCCTCACCCCATGGAAAAACACCTTGTCTATTTACCCTATCCATGCCCCTCATGACTTTATCAATTTTTTGAAGGTCACTCCGATGCTCCAGGGAAAATAGCCCCAGCCTATCAGCCTCCCCTTATAGCTCAAACCCTCTAACCCTGGCAACATCCTTGTAAATCTTTTCTGAACCCTTTCAAGTTTCACAATATCCTCCCTATAGCAGTGTGTAGTATCTTTCTTTTCCAGAAATTATTGATAGTCTGGTTGCTCAATTTAAGTTTTGACAAAAGATTTAGGTTTTAATGAAGGTGCATAAATTACTGTTAGGCAATATCATTTAATACTTTTGTGAATTATTTCCCAAAGCAAACCTCAGTGCTAAAGGCACTCGCTATTCATTAACACCTTTCAAGAGCCCAATGCAATCTTGCACTAGATTGGTGTAAGGCAGTGTTACAAGTTTGCACCGAACTTAACTAATGGTCTTTGCTGCAACACGAATACAAGTGTTAGAAAACCATCAGTGACAGCAGCAGAATTAGGCCATTTGGCCCATTGAGTCTGCTCTACCATTCGATCATGGCTGATACTTTTCTCAGCTTCCCTCTCTCGTCTTCGCCCTGCAACTCTTGATCCCTTTAATAAACATTAAAGTGTTGTGGTTACTTTAACCCCTTTAGAAAATGGTATTAATCTAAGAGGTTAAGGTATAGATTAGACAAATTAATAGTGAATCCCTGTTAGTGTCATAATGATTCTGTAACATTGTGCAGCCATATCAATGTCATTGCATTTCATTTTGCCTTTCAAGAGCTGCAATTCAATTCATGATTACGTAGCCTGTTCACTAAATTATTCCTTAAGTGAAAATTCAGTTAGTGAAAGTCAAACAAGGTTACAAGTCATTAATGGTTAGTTAATAATAGAGTTAATTATAGTTGTTAGCTATTAAATGTTAATAAAGCAAAATATCAATATACTAACCAAGCGCAATGATGCTTGCTTTTTTATTTACTCCTGCCTGCATTGAGCATCTTGAAAATTTAGTGGCCACCTTTACTCAGATTTAAGTACCTACACCTAGACCACAGTATAGTAAATTAATACATTTAACTGTCCTGCAGTAAAACATGATTTTTTTTTTGTTTTTCTAATATCACAAAACCTTACAATATTTTCTTTACCAGTATGAGATTCATGTATCACATCTGATTTTAAAACACTACAGTAGCCATTGTTACGTATCACCAAAATATACCTGTGCCTGAAGCAAAACTACAAACTAATTTGTAAGGAATAAAGTGGATAACCAGAATTATACAATTTGGTGTGGTCTGGAAAAGGGTCTGGCCTCATAGTATTTACACTGAAATAACTATAAAGTGCTTAACATCCAGCTGGCAAGCATTTCCAAAACCGAATTCAACTGTTAGAAAAGTTTTCTGTGAGCTATTATTTGCAGTTTAAACTATTATGTAGAACTTGGCATAAAGAACATCCTGCTGTTTGGTAGCTAGCTAATAAATTGTATAAGAAGAGCAAGTTCAACTATACATGTTTAAAGAACAGAATAACTTGGGTCACAACCTGCACACAACTCAACAAAGTCCCTCTGTAACAGTTTAAAATTCAAGGCTAGTGAGAGTGATGCCTAAATTAGGACTATTGTTATAGGTAGAGCACAGTTTAGGGTCACTAACTGTGTACAAAGGAATTCAAGTATGACTGAAATCAGAGCTCAAAGTTCTGCGAATTAATCAATTACAGGGTCAATCATTGTCAAACAGAGTCAACCAGCAACTTATAAAGAGTCTCTCACAGGTCAACTAGCCTTTGGCTTTCATTAAATTAATTATGTATGAGAGTGTCTTTCCTTGCTGTGGTTTCATTTTGTCAGAACATTTTTCTTTAACTATCAAAAAAAATTAAACCTAGAATCTAGTTTTGGTTGTCAAAAATCATCTTGCACTCTGAAGTATGTGGTATGTATGAAAAACTCTTAATGAAATCATTGAATTGAATCTTCGGCAATACTATTCTGGAACAGAAATTTTGATTTTGAATTTCCTGCATACTTGTGCCCAGAGACATGCACAATAACATGGGATCAATAACAGATTGTGGAATTTTGATTTTGAGCTATGTGCCTAAGTACATTATCTCCAAGACTCCATCTTTTACAACTATTCACCGAACCCATCTCTGCCCATTATCCTGGCCTTGCTTACTTTACCACCACTTGCTTAGAGGATTATATGACCAGGTTCAGAAAGAAACAAAGTTCCAGTGTTTCATTGAAATTCTTGGAGCCTTTTAAAAAGTAAACTTTAAAAATGCTCATTGAAATCTACTCTGTATTTGTGTCTTTAACTGGATTTTTTTTTCATGGCATCACTGCAGGCAACATTAAAAATTTAAAAGTTTTCCCATTTGCAGTTTCTTAAATATATTGTGCCAAATTTGCATGAATGATAGTTAAATGAGTTGAGGTATTAATTTCATATTTAAAGGAAGAATGTATGCTGCAGAACCTGGTTAGTGTCCACATTTATTTTTGACATAATATGGACATTCGAACATAATCTGACATTGGTGAAATCATTTGGAAATTGCTCCATTTTGGATGCAAGTTCTGAGAGTGACTCTGATGACCTTGTCTTTCCTTTCTTCTTCCAATCATAAACAAAACAATTATTACCAACATCAACAGAAGGCATACTTGAGCACCTAAAGTAGATGTTAGTGAGGTTTTTATATAGATATTTAACATTATGTTTATCTTTTAATAACAATGCGAATTCTGATCTATGAACGTTTAAGAGATAAAAAGACAAGAGTTTACTAAAACTTGAAATCAATCTTATAATTCAGCAGAATTCAAACATATGGCTTGTACATTAGGTGGACATAATATCATCTCCAACTCCAAACTGATTATGGTTATCCAAATGGAAATGTGCTGCACAGCAACAGATTTTACCCTTTTAAGGAAACCCATAAATTTAATAAATATTTGAAGTCCAGTAGTATTCTCTGTTTGGCCTTGTCTTTCCTTTCTTCTTCAGGGTGTGTTTTTTTAAAAATCCAACATCAATGCTGGGGAGGTCAGGTTCTTACCGCAGGGCGTGGGGGAGGTCGTGAAGGAGGGGGTGCTCGGGATGGTGGTGGTCCAGGAGGTGGACTCCTCACACATGACCTGGCTGATGAAGCAGGAGGCCTGGGAAGTTCACGGGTTAAAGGAATATATTCATTGTTAGGCATGCGAGATGCGGGAGCGTTGCATGGACGAGATGGTGTCTCATTTTCTTTCACTCTAGTGAAGTTTATGCAGCGACCCTAGATGAAAAACAGAAATAAACAAATTACAATCTTCGTGTGTTTATTCCTGTATTTTAGGTCAAAATGCCCTGGGGAGGATGATACATAGCAATTCATGTTTGTATTTTCTTTCCCAACACTATTATTTGCAACTACTGTTAGTCAGCATTCTTTCAACCAGCAAATTAACATCTATTTACATTTCTTTTTATACCTATTTAAGGTTGTTTTCAAAAGGCCAATTTTATTTGTATTAAACTTACTTCAGTAGAATTTAGCTTGCAGTTAATTTGTTTGGGAATTTCCATCGGAGGTTAGTTTTTTAAAATTTATTTTCTCTTCTATCAGCATTCATTTTACAAAAACACATTATGTATAAAGGAGACTGAATGAAATTGGAAAATGTAAGTGATGTAACATATTACAAAAGCAAATCTGGAGTGTTCGCCACTATTGTTTGAACTCTAAACTTGTGAAAATCTTCAACAACAATGTGCATTCTCATATAACATGATGAAATACCCAAACATTTTATGAACATTGTCAAACAAGATTTTACACTGAACTGTGTAAAATCATAAACCAAATGAGCAAAACTTTGGTCAATGAGATGGTTTTAAGGAGCTTCTTAAAAGTGGAAAGAGAGGTACAGAGGCAGAGGTTTAAGGAGGTAATTCTAGTGCACAGGGCCTTGGTAACTAAAGACATAAGCACAAATGGTGAAATGACCAAAATTGGGAACGCTCAAGAAGCCTGAATTGGAAAAGTGCAAGGAATCTCAGGTGAGCTGTAGGTCTGGAGGAAATAACAGAGCTAGGGAAGGACGAGGCTGTGGAGAAATGTGTAAATCCCTTCTATCTATGTTTGATTAACAAAGTTAGACATACAGTGTATTTCCCCTTCTCTAGTATGGTAGTATTTATTTAAACAACAGAGGACCTTTTCATTATCTACAACAATAAATGTTGACTTAAAAATTAGAAACACACACAAAGACAAATTTGTTCAAACAAGTTGTCCAACCACAGCAGAAAAGGTTTAGCAAAGAAGAATCATTTCAATCTGATTTGAAGATCTGATTGCACTCCCCAGTGTCTTTGTAACCTCGCACAACAAATTTGTGAGCTGCGTGTTTACATATTTCCCACACAAATCAAATATTTGCAGCCAAATACCATAGTTAAAAACATTTCATTCACCATGCTGCCAGCTTCATTTGGGATCTTTATTTACAACAACGTGATATTTGTCTGGAAGTGAGAATTTATTCAGACATCTTATTTGGTCTGCTAAGAGACTGGCCTTAGTTCACCCAACACTAACCTAATAATCAGTTATTGCTTGTGGATTTTAATCTGCTGGAAAATCAACCCATTACAATCGATACAAACAATGATTCATTAACATAACACTGTTGATTTAAGTTGGTATATGAGTATAAGGGCTCGTTATGTGTTATTGTTACTTAAATCTATACAGCATGAAATAAAAATGGACAATGTTGGAAATGACAGGTCAGGAAACATTTATGAAATGGGATAACAAGATTTTGATATTTCAAGTATTTACCTTTATCAGGTATTAACATTTCCAGCATTTTAATATGTTTCATTTGAAATTTGCATCATTTTACTTCAATGTTATCTATCCTACTTTAATTGCAAGTGTTTTTCAGTTGGACCTTTGTGCAAAATGCCTGTGAAAAATGGAAATATTTCATTTGAGACAGATTTTGCACAGTTTGAAATATGGTGACATGTCTATTGACATTATTAACTGGAAACACAAGTTTTCTCTGATATTATGGCAAATGCAGAACATTTCAGCACAAATTGCAAATGAAGCTGATTAGAATTTGACCCCTTCTAGTCTGAATGGAACAGCAACTACATAAATATCTACATATGGGTACATATGTAGCTCAGAGTCACTCAGCAAGAGTTTAATTTCAAATAATTGCACCTCACAGTGTTTATATTTTAATTAAAAACAGCAGTTAAAAATAACTGTATAACACGTTAAATGTTCCTTAGGGCAATCCACTGATTAAAGAATATAACCACGGTTCCAAAGTGTCTGTGCTCATTTCATGCTATGTTAATCAAACACAAAAATACTCAGTTGTAAAAAAAATCATAGCTAACCCATCACTGGTATACAATCATGTAAGAAACCATGAATCTGTTCAAATTACTCTCACTCCAGTTAAAGTGAGAAGGGCCGTCAAAGTGTTGCCAGTTCCTGCCACGCACTTTGATTACTTGTCAGACAAACAGATGGAGAGTTTAAAGGCCACGAGCCATATTGTGACAGCAAAGATTCCTTTCTTTGTTTGGCACACTCTTAGGTCTTTGCAAATGAGAAAAAAGAATGCCCTTCTGTTTTAACTGCAATCAACAGTTTTGTTGCTTCTGTACTAAAGCACGTTATATCATATCTATGCTTGGGCTTCTCAATATTTTTGCAAGCTACAATATGACTAAACTATGACTTAACCTATTTGTGTGAAAACATCAACTATCATTCATGTACCATATGACTGTATCAGAAATAATACACTTTAAACAATGTTAAGATTGCAAATAGTACATTTTCTATTTAGTTACACTGTTTCACACTGGATCATTGTAATTACTGGATGAGTATTAACTTGATAGATATTATGTTTTTCATGTTTCCTTTTACTTTCAAGCCTGGATTTTCCTCTTGTGTACAATCTACCAGAGTTATTGTAATTAATCATTTAAAATAAAACATAGAATCGATTTGTTATAAAATCTTTTAAAGTTAAATTCTTAACAGATATTTTTTGTTCAAGCTTCTCTACCTCATCTTACAAATTTTCTTTAGTCAGTCAGTGTTTAACATGCCTGCAAGAAACATAATTGAGTTAATGATTCAAGAAATCACACGTTTGCAGTTTCCTTAGAATTTTCAGATTGGATAGGTTAAACGGAATGCCCATAAGTGCTTTCTCAGCACGAGATCTGTTTTGTACTGCTCAAGACTGAACTGAAATGCAGCTTGATAAACAACTGGTAAATGTAAATAAGATGCACTTATGCATAAGGTTTAAAGTATCAGATTAGCCTATGTGTGTGAAGCCAATGCTGCAAACTGTCCTTTTGATAATCATACCACAAACAGATCTTTCATGGCGCAACACAATAAATGTGACCACTTAATATTAGATTGCCACTTATACAAAATGATCTGATTATAACTTTAATTATGCAATGTTTAGAGGCCTAAAGAAATCCTGGTCAAGTCTTTTATTAGTGTGTTTTAATGGACTTAGAGGACATCATCGATAATATTGCACCAATAGAAATATTAATCCAACAAATATTGATATTGAAACTATAATTATTTCTAGGGTAAATTAATTTTAATCATTTGGTAAAATAATTTTAAAATATATCCGCCTTGGAGGCCCAATGGACCACACAATCTCTTTCCATGCAGTAATTACTATTTTCTAACGTTAACACATTAAACTAAATGTAGTGGGCTAAACTGCACAAAGGACA
Organism: Chiloscyllium punctatum; assembly: GCF_047496795.1. NCBI lineage: Eukaryota > Metazoa > Chordata > Chondrichthyes > Orectolobiformes > Hemiscylliidae > Chiloscyllium > Chiloscyllium punctatum. Next base: position 88,348,276 of record NC_092751.1, read on the forward strand.
GGATAATACAATTTGTGAACCCTAGCAGGAATAGGTTTGAAATGATTACCATGACTCACAACCACATGAGATAATGAGAAATTGTGGCACCATATTACATGTACACTATTCTTTATTGTAGACACCAAAGGGTATTTTAAAATCACAACTGTTTGTTAGAAATGTTTCCTCGTGTATTCAGGTGAAGATGCATTCATTTATATTTTTGTTTTGTGGTTAATTTCTCCACATTTAATTTCAATGACAATCGAATGATCACCCCCTCCCCCACAATGATTTGGTAAACAGATTAATGAGGTATGACGGGTAATAATTACTCTAATGCAATACCCCTGGCATATTGTTCACTTGCAGTCTGGTATGCATTAAATCTTTAAACCAAGGTGTCAGAGATGCATTGTTCAAGAGTGGACTAATGATCCTAACCGTGACAGCTGTCCATTTCCCAGTTTGCATTTAGTAGCTCAGCCTGTCGCCCCTAAGAAGCAGCTTATCAGTCTGCTTACATTCTGCTCTTCGTGCTTCCATCATTAGTTCTGACAGTAAATCTCTCTGCTGTGTTGAACTGAAGCTTGTTGCCATTCATGACCATCCAAAGACCAGTAAGGCACCATATGGAACGACTCCCTTACCTCAACTCACATCTGTGCAGTATTCATACTGCACCATTCTGCTCTTTCCCATATGTTCATCCTTGTGTTTGGCTGTTGGCCGTACTGTTCACCAAATTGCCTTTTCTCTGCCCAAGTGCTGAGACAGCAGGCGTTACCCTCACCCTGACTTAAGCCCAATCAATCACAGCAATTTGTTTAGTCCTTGCCTAAGGACATCACGCCTGAATGCCAGCCCCTAATTATCCTCTTGTGAATGACCTCATGTCCTTTTCAGGTCTATCTACTGAAGTATTCATTTCAGTGGACCACCTAGATGCTGATTTGTATTGTAAATTACCTCTAACTGCATCACAAAGCAACTTCTGGTCGCAATACATGAAGCCATTTCATTCAGCTGTACTTAAAGCTCTGTAATCCATGCTTAATGTTCACCTCCATGACAACCTCTGGGTGTTCCTTGATAGTGTCATTTTCTCTGTTGTTGTCAGTAAAGTGACAAACCACACATAAAAATTCCTGCAGAGAATATACTGACTAAAACATGAAAATGTGTTCCTTAATCAAATGGATCAAAACAGATTAAAACAGTGATTTGTCTTATCACCTTCACTTTATTAATGATGGACTAGTCGCAATCATATTTAGTTTAAGCAGCGGCGTAATTTTTGTATTTGCCTTAAACCAAACCACATTGTAGCATATGATTCATAATCATTGCAGGAGTGCCGATATCAGCCAGAACATTGACAGGTTTATAAGGGAAGTTTATTTAATCATATAAAATATAGGATGATTACTGAGCAAGTCAATATTGCTTTTCATAGTTCATCCAGGAACAGTGCTTCTAAATGCCCCTATTGCAATGTTCAATTGACTTTCACCTCTATGTTTCATTTAGAGTTTGCTGAAAGTGTGTCAAACGTTCTAACAGAAGAACTAAATTAGCCTTTTATCAATTTGAGGCTGTACAGGTCTTATAACTTAAATCTTCAGCTACAGATTGAGCTTATTCATACAATTTCATGCATTATCTATCTCAAAGAGCTCACTTCTGACAAGGAAAAGTCCTCTCTCTTTACTCAAAACTCAATACCTCTAATACTAGGGATAAGTATTTATTGAATAGCTCTCTTAATTCTTAGTGACCAGAATTAGAAATACTACTCAAGAAAGCACTGAGTCAAAATGGTTTAAAGCTTGATTGTGATTTTCTCCAAAATTCTATAAGGATTTGGTCATGTAGTTCAACATTTTATTGGCTTTGTAGATTGCTGTGTTGACATTTTAAATGTTAGGTCTACTAAGGCTGGTCTCTTTCAAATTCATCCTTCACCATATAGTTCACCAAGAATGTATATGATCCATGTTTTCTGTCAAATGTTTAAGACTTTAACAGAAATTGCTGGAAAAGCTCTTCTGTGGAAGGGTCACTTGACCCGAAACATTAATTCTGATCTCTCTCACAAATGCTGCCAAACCTGGTTAGTTTCTCCATCAATTTCTGTTTTTGTTTCTGATTTACAGCATCCACAATTATTTCAGTTTCTTTCTTCTCAGTACTTCATGCTTGTTAACGTTAAATTCCAGTTACCACTGTTCTGTCCAGTCAGAAAATTGTTTAGATCATTCTGTAATTTTTGAGCTTTATCTTCCAACCCATTATCCGTCCTATTTTTAATTTCATCTGCAAACTTAATCAGTTTGCATTGGGTTTCAGAATCCAAGGCCCTGATGTACATCAGAAATTTGGTCCAAAATCAATCACTTGAATAACTGACTCAGCACGACTGAACTTTGAACTAACTCTTTGCACAGGCACCCATTACTATCTAACCTTCAGTCAATATTTTAACTGTAGCCAAGATTTACTCTGAATTGAAAGGATTTTGATTTTGTTTTCTTGGGATCTTAGTCATGTGCTTTCTGGAAGGTGTTTGAAGAGGCTTACTACAGTCAAACAATGTTTGAAGAGGCTTACTACAGTCTCAAGGGATGTCACTTCCTTAAAGGTGTAAATGAGGTTGGATTTTATCTGCTGACATCCACTGAAGGCCATTTACTAAATGATCATTGTACAATAATCTTATTGTCAATTTCATTATCTTACAGTAAAAGCAAACTACCTGCTCAACGGACACCCTTCCCATCATTGGGCAAAAAGTAAGACCAGAATGTTCCGCCCACAAAATGCACTGCAGCAGCTCATCAAAAATCCTTTGACAACACTTTCCTCAGCGGTGACCTTTATCACCCTGAAGAACAAAGGCAAAGGTGCAATTTCCACCTCCAAATTGTAAACTGGTGTCATCGCTTCAATTTCACTGCAATCCATGGAATTTTCTCCTGAACAGAAGCTTTGTTGTATCTGGATCTCACGGGAAACGGTGGTTCACAAAGGAGATTCATTACTACTTTCTCTAAGATAACTAGGGATAGATGGTCAATGCTGGTCTTGTCGGCAATAACCACAACCCATGAGTGAAAGAAAGAATATCACTGTGGAAATTGTTGCCTTTTGCTGATTAGATTAGATTAGATGAGATTAGATTTACAGTGTGGAAACAGGCCCTTCGGCCCAACAAGTCCACACCGACCCGCCGAAGCGCAGCCCACCCATTCCCCTACATTTACCCCTTACCTTAACACTACGGGCAATTTAGCATGGCGAATTCACCTGACCCTGCACATCTTTTGGACTGTGGGAGGAAACCGGAGCACCCGGAGGAAACCCACGCAGACATGGGGAGAACGTGCAAACTCCACACAGTCAGTCGCCTGAGACGGGAACTGAACCCGGGTCTCTGACGCTGTGAGGCAGCAGTGCTAACCACTGTGCTACCGTGCCGCCCACTTATTCAAGCTTTTGAAACATGGCCACCTCAAAGGTCTGTTTCTGATTGTTGGGACCTCTAAAATGTTCTTTGTGAAGTGGAAGAACCTATCTCTGAGTCAGAATATGATGGATATTATGGTATAATCTAGAGTAACATTTCATTAGCTACTATACTGTCTTCGCTTTACAATAAATGATGACTGTAAACTAAAATAAAAAAGATTAACCATGATAAAATTGAAGCATTAACAACAATTTTCAACCAGAATTGCCAAGTTGATGATCCATCTTAGTCTCCATCAGTGGTCCCCAGCATTACAGATGCCAGTCTTCAGCAAATGTGATTCATCTAATGTGACTTCAAGAAACGGTTGGATGCTGGGTCTTGACAACATTCTGGGAGTAATCCTGAAGATTTAGAGTCATAGAGTCATAGAGATGTATGCTTTGGTCCAACTCATCAATGCTGACCAGATATCCCAACCCAGTCCCACCTGCCAGCACCTGGCCCAAATCTCTCCAAACCCATCCAGATGTCTTTTAAATGTTGCAATTGTACCAGCCTCCACCACTTCCTTTGGCAGTTCGTTCCATACACGTACCACCTCTGCGTGAAAAAGTTGGAAGATATCTTTCCACTCTCACCCTAAACCTATACCCTCTAGTTCTGGTCTCCCACCCCAGGGAAGAGACCTTGTCTATTTACCCTATCCATGCCCTTCATGATTTTATAAACTTCTATAAGGTCACCCCTCAGCCTCCAATGCTCCAGGGAAAACAGCCCTAGCCTATTCAACCTCTCCCTATAGCTCAAATCCTCCAACCCTGGCAACATCCTTGTAAATCCTTTCTGAACCCTTTCAAGTTTCACAACATCTTGGCACAAGTCTAGCCAAGCTGTTACAGCACAGCCACAACACTGGCATCTACCCAACAATGTGGAAAATTGCTCAAATGTGTCCTGTACACAAAAAGCAGGGTAAATCCAACTCGGCCATTTATCATCCCATCAGTTGTATATCAATTATCAGTAAAGCGATGGAAGATGTCATTGATGATGCTATCAATGCAGCACCCACTCAGTGACATCCAGTTTGGGTTCTGCCAGGGCCACTCAACTTCTGACCTCATTAGACTCTTGGTTAAAACATAAATAAATGAACTGAATTCCAAAGGTGAGGTGTGAGTGACAGCCCTTGACAACAAGGTTACATTCAAATGAGCGTGGCATCAAAGAGCCCTAGCAAAACTGGAGTCAATGGGAATCAAGGGAAAACTCTGTTCTAGTTGGAGTCATACCTGGCACAGAGGAAGATGGTTGTGGTTGGTGGGGATCAGTCACCTCAGCTCCAGGACATCTCTACAGGAATTCTTCAGGATAGTGTCTTAGGCCCAAGCATCTTCAGCTACTTCATCAATGGCCTTCCTTCCAATACAAGGTCAGAAGCGAGAATGTTGCCTGATGTTTGCACAATGTTCAGCACCATTTATGACTTTTCAGATACTGAAGCAGTCCATGTACAAATGCAAAAAGATCTGGACAATATTCAGGCTTGAGCTGAAAGTGGCAAGTAACACTTGTGACACACACATGCCAGGCAATGACCAGCTCCAATAAGATCACTAAATCCCCATTATCAACATCCTGGAGTTTACCATTGACCAGAAACTGAACTGGACTCACCATGTAAATACAGTGGCTACAAGATCAGGTCAGAGGTTAGGAATACCGCAGCAGTAACACACTTCTTGACTCCCATCTTGCATGTTGACCAGGAAATAATTCCATGATTTTGCAGGCCTGCCAGTGTCATTTGCCTTATGGGCAAAAGCAGACATAGAAATCAAGAGGCTGGAAAGCGAAGGAATCATCAAGCCAGTCCAATTTGCGGAATGAGCAGCACCAGTTGTACAGATTGCAAAGCCCAAGTGGTAAACCACTTCTGCGGCTCGATAAATATCCAGTCCCTCATAGAGAATTTATGAGCAAAGCTGGCAGGGGGACTGTCCTTCACAAAGCTGAACATGAACCATGCATACTTGCAATTGTGGTTAGATGAGGATTCCCAGAAGTATGCTACAATTAATAGCCATAAGGATTTACACCAATATACGAGACTGCCATTGGGGTATCATCAGACTGTGCAATTTTTCAGTGGATGATAGAGAACATTTTACAAGGTCTACCCCAGGTCTCCATTCCTGTAGATGTTGTGCTAATAACGGGGAAGACCAATAAGGAGCACTTAGAGAACTTGGACATAGTCCGTAGATGTTTCTCCCAGGCAGGTTTATGCCTTAGAAGGGAAAAATATGTGTTCCAGGAATCCCAAGTGACTTATTCAGGCTACAAAGTCAACAAGAACAGATTGCAGCTTTTACTAGATAATGTGAAGGTGATCAAAGGTGCCCAGGCTCCCACATCTGAAGCGGAGCTTGGGTCTGTCCTTGGGCTGGCAAAATCTAATGGAAAGTTCATGCATAACCTGGCCTTTAGCCCACCACCTTTGCGTCAATTAGTCAAGAAGGGTCAGCCTCGGAAATGGTTGTATCGCCACACCGTAGCTTTCAGGGAAGTGAAGAAACACCCTCAAAGATGTTGTTATGCTATGACCCCAAGCAAGATCCAATATTGACATTTATTGCCTCCCTGTATGGCATTGGGGTGGTATTAGCACATTGGTGGCCCAATGGAGATGAATACCCAAGAGTGTACGCATCCAAAACTTTGGTTAATGCAGAGTGTACATACGCCCAGACAGAGAAGGGAGATTTCAAAGTCACATTTGGAGTCAGGAGGTTCCACTAATACCTCTACTGACATTAATTTTTAATAACACCGGACTACAAACCCTTGCTATATCTACTTAAAAAGGACAAGGTAGTGCCACCCATAGTTTCTGGCTGAATTCTGTGGTGGGCTCTTATATTAAGGGGTCTAATTACAACTTGGAACATCATCCAGGAGGCCAAGTAGTGAATGCAGATGCATGGAGCTGCCTCCTGCTGACAGATACATCACTAGCAGTACCGCCACTGCAAGAGTCTGACATGCTTTTAAATTTTCTGGACACCCTTCCTGTCACAGCTGATAATATCAGACTTTGGACGCAGAAAGATCTGGTCCTGGCAAAACTGAAACAGCCGATGGTGATAGGGAAAACTAGAACCAGAACAGAAATCTTTTTGAACCTGGAGAGGCTAGGACACAGTATAGGATGGCATATTATTATGGGCTGCAAGAGTGATTGTCCTGAGGAAAGGTCACTGCCAGATACTGACTGAACTCCAGTGGTTTCCAAAGTGAAGATGTTGGCGAGAAGTTATGTCTGGTGGCCATAGCCATGTTTGTGAGGCAGTGCTCTGAGTGCCAACAAGGACAAAAATTACAACCCACAGCTCTCCCACATTCATGGGAATGGCCGGCTAAACCTGGATTCAGTTCCACATTGACTCTGCAGGTCCTAGCAATGTTCTTAGTCATTGTAGATGTCCACTCAAAGTGGCTAGACATGCATAGAGCTCATTCGTCAAACACAGGGACGATGATAGAAAAACTGTGTGCATCCTTTGCAATACATCAACTCCTGGAAATGTTGGTCACAGATAACAGTCTCTTGATTACCAGCAGGGAATTTGAGTATTTCCTAAATTCGAATGTCATTCGACACTCAAGGGCAGCTCCGTAAAATCCACCATCCAATGCTTTGGCAGAAAGAAAAATGCAAACTTTGAAGGCGGGCTTAAAGAAACAGCCTACAGCTTCACTGGATACCAAACTGTCCCATTCCTATTTGATTGCAGGACCACCCCTCATGCAACTACAGGGATAGCCCCAGTCAAGTGGCTAATAGGAAGAAGACTCAGAAACTGGTTAAATCTGAACTTCCCAGACTTGGGGGGAGGGGAACTGTGAAATTACATCAGGGAATGCCAATGCCAGCCACACAACTCCATTAATTGAGAGAGACAGTTTACTTCAGACGATGAATTTTGGTGTAGGAACCATGGGAATGGCCCTATATAGGTAAGAGGCATGGTCGAACTGAAGTCGAGTCCAGTGACAAATAAAATTTGGGTAGGTGTGACAGTCCTGAACAAGAATGCGGACCATATGAAAGCTTCAAATCTGCAAATGGTGCAGGAGCAAATCATGCCCGGTTCCTTGACAGCCTTTCCAACTGTTCCGGAACCTGTGGGTTCTCCCTCTGCACCAAGTATTGAAGAGATCTTGGAATCTGAGATGGACACAGTGGATGGTACCCGTCTCAACTCCTTTGCCACCTACAGAGGAAAATGAATTTCTTCTGAGATGTTCTGGGTGCAAGAAGTGAGCTACTGTGTGTTACACACCGCTCATATCAGAGGCCGAGTTGGAGGAATTTGACCCAGTGCTAAAATTCCCCAGGAGGAGCTTTCCAAAAAAAAACTGGCCTATGTCCTTGGACTCAGACAGGGAGGGATGTAGTGATTGTAACCAAGTGAGCCAGGTGAATCTCAAACAATATGAGTTCCTTGACTGAGGCTGTTAATCTAGTCCAATCAGGGAGCCCTGGCTGGCAAATGTAAACTTGCGTGCGAGAGGTTCTGCTCACTCTGAGAGCTGGCTCTGAGGTGCTGGAACAGTGCCAAATACTCTCCACATGTAAATAAAAGGTAACTTGCTGAAAGGATACCAGCCTCTGTGGAGTTATTTCAAGTGGCACTGTATCAAATGCTTTTTGAAAGTCTATGTATACCACATCAACAGCACTATCCTTACTGACCCTTTGTTACTTCTTCAAAACACTCTGGCAAGTAAGTCAAACACAAATGTCCCATGGGAAATCCATGCTCACTCTTTCTGTCTAACCACCTTGTGTTCTACGTGATTCAATCCTGAATTATTGTTTTTAAAAGCTCCCCATCACTGAAGGTAAACTAACTGTTCTGCAATTTCTGCACTATGCCTAAAACATTTTTTGAACAAGGATGTAATATCTGCAGAATAAGTATAGCCGTGCCTCTGCAATTTGCACTCCCATTTACTTCAATATACTTTCTTCCAGTCCCAGTGCCACGATAACTTTAAGCAATAATAGCATATCCGATACTTCCTCCTTATCAATGTTAAACCTTTCTCATGACAGAAATAAAAACAGAAGTTGCTGGAAAAACACAGCATATCTGGCAGCATCTGTGAAAAAAATCAAAGTTAACGTTTCTCAGAACTGATGGCATCTAGGAACATATTGGTTTAAATGCAGAAGATAAGGTGGGGGAGGAGTAAGGAGTAAATGACAGGGATACCTCCTCTATTAGCTAGCTCCTTAGTAAAGACTGATATAAAGTATTTATTTAACACTTCAGAATGTTTTGTGCTTCCATGTCTAAATACAATGTTTGGCACCTAACTGGCCCACTTTTCCTTTTACCCCACCCCCACACCGAATTTGCTTCTGATATACTGATATTTGGGATTTCCCTTTACATTGGCTGCCAGTCTTTTCACACAACTTCTCCTTGCTTCTTTAATATGTTTTTCCTCTGGACTTTCTATATTCATCTTGGTTATCAATTCTATTTCCTATCTGCCATTTATTGTAAGCTCACACATTTTTCTTCTTGATTTTAGTTTTCATATCCTTTTTTTTTATCCAGGACTGAATTATTGGCCTTCCTTTTCCCTTTTGAAAGTATTTGAAGAAAACTTCGGGGTGGCACGGTGGCTCAGTGGTTAACACTGCTGCCTCACAACAACAGGGGCCCGAGTTTGATTCCACCCTCAGGCAACTGTCCGTGTTGAAGGTGCACATTCTCCTCGTGTCTGTGTGGGTTTCCTTCAGGTGCCCTGGTTTCCTCCCACAGTCCAAAGATGTGCAGGTGAGGTGAATTGACCATGCTAAATTACCCATAGTCTCCAGGGATGTGCAGACTAACCATGGGAAATACAGAGTTACAGGGATAGGATGGAGGGAGGGGGAAAGAGAGTCTGGGTGGGATGTGTTTTAGAGGGTCAGTATGGATTCAGTGGGTGAATGGCCAGCTTCCACACTGTAGGAATTGTATGAATATATGACTTTAAAGGGAGCCCATTGTTCGGCTACTGTTTTCCTATCAATGTTTTGTTCTAGTGTGTCTGGCTCAACCCCATCCTTACCTCATTGAAGTTGGCTGTCTCCCAGTAAATGATTCTTAATCTGGTTGTCTATTGCCCTTTTTTCTATCATTACCCTAAACCTTCTAATACAGTGATCACTGTAAATTTATCTACAGAAACAAAGTGTAATTGAAATCGATAAAGACAATGGGAGTTCCGTTGGATAAATATAAAATGAAAGACAGGTAGAAACATGAGTGAGAGAGAGAAATGAATAGACAGATGTACAAACAGATTTGAGAAAATTAATTAGAAAGAGAGAGAGTGAGACAACTTATTTTAAGTTTCTGTCTCAGTTGTAACTCGCTTGATAGCACTGTTGGCTCATGTTCATAAGGTTCTGCATTCAAGAGTTCAGGACTTCCACACACAAATTTAGAATTAAATTCCAGTGTTATGCTGAGCAAGTGTTGAATTGTTTGATATGTTGTCTTTCAAATGAGACTTTAAAATGAGATCCCGTCTTCCCACGTGGATGTAAAAGATCCCAAAGCAGCATTTTGAAGAACAGCAGTGAAATTATACCTGAAGTCCTTTCACTATTTACTCCACTATCAACATCACAGAAGCAGTTTATCTGGTCATTATCACATTGCTGTTTGTAGGAGTTTTCTGTGCACAAAGTAGCCACTGCATTTCTGACATTACAACAAGTGACCACACTTTCTTCATTGGCTGCAAAGTCTTTAAATCATCCAGTGGTCGTAAATAGCACTATATAAATAGAATTCTCCCACGCTCCTGATCTTTGGGCACCCTTAGCGGATGAGGGAGGGTAGGTCAGAGGACCTCCTCGTGGGTCTGCTCCTGGGCCTGGCCAAACTGGCCATAAACAGGTCCAAGCAGCGGGCTGTGGAGGGGGTCGTTAGGGCCGATTGCCTGCCCCTCTTCCGCGGTTATGTCTGAGCCCAGGTGTCCCTGGAGAAGGAGCACACGGTGTCCACTAACTCCCTCGAACTGTTCAGGGAGAGGTAGGCACCGCAGGGAGTGGAGTGTATTATTTCCCCCTCCAACTCTATTTTGGTTTAATCCCTGCCCTGCCTTTCACTGTTTGATCATGCAGCATTGCCCTTTGATGTGACGGGCACTGCTTGTCACTGGCCACCTTGGTGTTCCCTTTCTTCCTGGTGGTGGAAATTGAATAAAGATTTGTACACCTGTTGTCTTTCACTGTGTCCTACACCTGCCCTCACACAGCATGGGAGCTGGGGAAAATATAAGCACTACTGCAGTTAGGTGGTAGTGTGGGGTAAAAAAAATAATATAAATGCAATTCTTTCTTTCTCCCCATTATACTTGTGATAAATGTTTTCCTTACTTTATTCTAAATGTAATCTAATTTAATCAAAACTTTAATGTAAAGCCATGTCAATGAGCTGGATAATTGGTCACTTGGTGATCTACAGTCAAGTGATACAATAATGATGTGCAAGTCTTTTTGGGTTGTGGGATCAAAAAGGACAGAGCACATTTTAAAAATGTTACTAATAAAACGTAAACTGCTGGAGAGAGGAAAAATATTATCTACAACTATCGAATAATTTTATTGTTTTGTCAACACCAGTCTAATTTTTGGCAAGTTTGGAAGTACCAAGACAGTTGCCTAAATCATGGTTTATCTACGCCTAACTCTTAACTTTGTGAGGATCTTAAGTAATCAGAAACTGAACTTTACCCTTCATAACAACATAGTCAACATGGCTTTGTGTGTGGGAAATCATGTCTCACAAACTTGATTGGGTTTCTTGAAGAAGTAACAAAGAGGATTGATGAGGGCAGAACATTAGATGTGATCTATATGGACTTCAGTAAGGCGTTCAACAAGATTCCCCACGGGAGACTGGTTAGCAAGGTTAGATCTCATGGAATACAGGGAGAACTAGCCATTTGGATACAGAACTGGCTCAAAGGTAGATGATAGAGGGTGGTGGTGGAGGGTTGTTGTTCAGACTGGAGGCCTGTGACCAGTGGAGTGCCACAAGGGTCGGTGCTGGCTCCACTACTTTTCATCATTTATATAAATTATTTGGATGCGAGCATAAGAGGTTCAGTTAGTAAGTTTGCTGATGACACCAAAATTGGAGATGTAGTGGACAGCGAAGAAGGTTACCTCAGGTTACAACAGGATCTTGATCAGATGGGTCAATGGGCTGAGAAGTGGCAGATGGAGTTTAATTTAGGTAAATATGAGGTGCTGCATTTTGGGAAAGCAAATCTTCGCAAGACTTATACACATAAGGTTGCTGAGAAACGAGACCTTGGAGTGCAGGTTCATAGTTCTTTGGAAGTGGGGTTGCAGGTAGATAGGATAGTGAAGAAGGTGTTTGGTATGCTTTACTTTATTGGTCAGAGTATTGAGTAAAGATGTTGGGAGATCATGATGCAGCTGTACAGGACATTGGTTAGGCCATGCAATTCTGGTCTCCTTCCTATGGAAAAGATGTTGTGAAATTTGAGAGGGTTCAGAAAAGGTTTACAAGGATGTTACCAGGGTTGGAGGATTTGAGTTATAGGGAGATGTTGAATAGGCTGGGGCTGTTTTCCTTGGAGCGTTGGAGGCTCAGGGGTGACCTTTTAGAGGTTTATAAAATCATGAAGGGCATGGATAGGATAAATAGGCAAAGTATTTTTCCTGGGGTGGGGGAGTCCAGAACTAGAGGATATGGTTTAGGGTGAGAGGGGAAAGATATAAAAGGGACCTAAGGGGCAACTTTTTCACACTGAGATAGTACATGCATGGAATGAACTGCCAGAGGAAGTAGTGGAGGCTGGTACAATTGCAACATTTAAAAGGCATCTGGATGGGTATATGAATAGGAAGGGTTTGGAGGAATATGGGCCAGGTGCTGGCAGGTGGGACTAGATTGGGTTGGGATATCTGGTCAGCATGGACGAGTTGGACCAAAAGGTCTGTTTCTGTGCTGTACATCTCTATGACTCTATGACATGCAAGAGCTGGGAACAGGCTGGCTCCTTAATGATGGAAATGTATGTCAGGTATAGACAACAGGGATCAAGTGAATCCTTAGAAGAACATATGAGCAGGAGAAGTATATTTATGAGAGAAATCATGAGGGGCAAAAATGGGACATAAGATTACTTTGGCAAATATGGTTAAGGAGGATCCGAAGGGATTTGACAAACACATTAAGAACAAAAGAGTAACTAGGGAGAGAACAGGGCCCCTTGTAGATCATCAAGGCTGCCTATGTGTGGAACGACAGGAGGTGGGCAAGATACAAAATGAGTATTTTGTATCAGTGTTTACTGTGGAGAAGGATGTGGAAGTTAGAAAATGTGGGGAAATAAATAGCAACATCTTGAAAAGTGTCCATATTACAGAGGAGGTGATGTTGGACATCTTAAAATGCATAAAAGTAGATAAATCCATGGGACCCGATCAGGTGAACCCTGGAACTTTGTGGGAAGCTAGGGAACTGATTTCTGGGCCCAGTGGTGAGATATTTGTTTCATGGAGAACCACAGGTGAGGTGCCAGAACATAAGAGGTTGGGTAACATGGTGCCACTATTTAAGAAAGGTGGTAAGGAAAAGCCAGGGAACTATAGACAGGTGAGCTTGACATCAGTGGTGGGCACAAGTTGTTGGAGGTATCCTGAGGGATAGGATTTACATGTATTTGGAAAGGCAATTACTGATCAGGGATAGTCAACATGGCTTTGCATGAGGGAAATTATGTCTCAATAACTTGATTGAGTTTTTTGAAGAAGTAACGAACAAATTGATGAAGACAGAGTGGTAGAAATGATCTATACTTCAGTAAGGCGTTTGACAAGATTCCATATGGTAGACTGGTTAACAAGGTTAGATAACATGGGAATCAGGAAGAACTAGCCATTTGGATGAAGAACAGTCTCAAAGTTAGGAGACAGTGGGTAGTGGTGAAGGGTTGCTTTTCAGACTGGAGGCCTGTAACCAGTGGTGTGTCACATGGATTGGTGCTGGATCCACTGCTTTTTGTCATTTGGGTGTGAACATAAGTGATATTGTTAGTAAGTTTGCAGATGACATCAAAATTGGTAGCGAAATGGTCAGTGAAGAAGGTTAGCTCAGACTACAATGGAAACTTGATTAGCTGGGCCAATGGGCTGAGAAGGACTGATGAAGTTTAATTCAAATAAGTGTGAGCTGCTGCTGTGTAGAAAGAAAAGTCAGGGCAGGACGTATATACTTAATGGTAAGGGCCTGGGGAGTGTTGCTGAATAAAGAGATCTTGGAGTGCAGGTTCATAGTTTCTTGAAAATGGAGTCCCAGTTAGACTGGATAGTGAAGAAGGAGTTTGGTAAGCTTGCTTTTATTGTTCAGTGCATCGAGTATAGGCGTTTGGAGGCCGTGTTGCACCTGTACAGAACACTGGTTAGGCGCTTTAAGAGTACTACGTTCAATTCTGGTTGTCCTGCTATAGGCAGGATGTTGTGAAATGTGAAGGGTTCAGAAAAGATTTACAAGGATGTTGCCAGAGTTGGAGCATTTGAGCTACAGGGAGATGCTGAATAGGCAGGGGCTATTTTCCCTGGAGCATTGGAGGCTGAGGGGTGACCTTCAAGATATTGATACAATTATGGATAGAATGGATAGACAAGGTCTTTTTGCTAGCTATGGGGAACTCAAAACTAGAGGGAGTAGGTTTAAAGTGAGAGGGGAAAGAGTTAAAAGGGACTTAATGGATAATTTTTTTATGTAGAGGTGATGCATGTATGAAATGAGCTGCCAGGGGAAGTGTGGAGGCTGGTACAATTTACAACATTTAAAAGGCATCTGGTTAGATACATAATTAGCATGTGTCTTAGAGGGATATGGGCCAAATGCCGGTAAATGGGACTAGATTAATTTAGGTTATATGGTCAGCTTGCACAAGTTTGAATGAAGGGTCTGTTTCCATGCTTTAGAGCTCTATGACTCTATATGGGGTTCAACTCCTGACCCCTCAAACCTTTTCCACAGTTTGCAAGGTTAAAGTCACAAGAAAGGTGGAATACACACATGGATGTGGATAACCACAATAGTATTTAATAAATTCAATACCATCCAAGACAACACAGTTCATCCATTTGATTGGCATTCATAGAATCACTACAGCATGGAGGCAGGCCATTCAATCCATCTACTCCACACAAACCTGCTGAAGAGCATCCTACCCAGACATATCCACGTCCCCTATTCCCATAACCCTGCATATCCCATGGCTAATCCACCTAGCCTGCACATCCCTGGACACTATAGGGCAATTTTGCATGGCCAATGCAGCTAACCTGCACCTCTTAGGACTATGGGAGGAAACTAGAGCACCCGCAGGAACCCCACACAGACAGTCATCTCAGGGTAGAATTGAACCCAGGTTCCTGGTGCTGTGAGGCAACAATGCTAACCACTGAGCCACTGTGCCACCATTAGATTCAATTTCCTCTTCTTCCACCACTATTAGAGTTGTGAGCTGCACCATGTACTATCTATAGGTCACATGACAGAAATGCACCAACGTTATTTAGATCTTACAGCCTGACAATCTCAGTGCATGAGAAAGTGAAGTGGTATTGGAGAACTATCCCTGCCATGTCACACACCAGGTTAATTTGGCCCTATTGCTATTCCTTCACCAACATTGCGACAATATCCTGGCATTCCCTAACTTGTCAGGAGCACCATCTCGACAAAGACTACATTGTTTCCAGACATCCTATGATCACCTTATTAGAGCCTATATTGTGCCTAGCCTACATTATCCAAACACAGATTCAAGAACTTTGCATATCATATTGACTTGCCAGTCTAAACTACACAAGTTTTAATGTTAAAAACAGTCAAGATTTTTGGTAAACTATTTTTAAAGCGGAGGTAGATGGATTCTTGAGTACCAAGAGGATGAAAGAATATCAGATATGAGTTTTTTGAAGAGGTGTCCAAGAATATAGATGAGGGAAGAGTAGTAGATATTGTCTACATGGACTTTAGCAAGGCCTTCGACATGGTTTTACATGATGTCAATTATGTCAGATCATATGGGATCTCTGGAGAGCTGGCCAATGGATACAAAATTGTCTTGATAGTAGGAGACAGAGGGTGATGGTAGAGTTTTGTTCAGTGGTGTACCAAAAGGTTCAGTGCTGGGTTCACTGTTGTTCATTATTAATATAAACGAATTGGATGAGAATATAGGAAGCATCATTAGTAAGTTTGAGGATGACACCAAATTGGTGGTATAGTGGACAGAGAAGAAGGTTATCTAAGGCTACAACAGAATCTTGATCAACTGGGCCAATGGGTTGAGGAATGGCAGATAGAGTTTAATGCAGACAAATTCAAAGTTTTTGATTTTTGTAAGACAAACCAGGACTTGCACAGTTAATGGTAGGGCCTTGGGGAGTGTTGTCAAACAGAGAGATGTAGGGGTGCAGGTACATTGTTCCTTGAAAGTGGCATCACAGATAGACAGGTGAAGAAGAAGGTATTTGGAACACTTGTCTTCATTGGTCAGAGTATTGAGTATATGAGTTGGGATGTCATGTTACAGCTGTACAAGACATTGGTAAGCTACATTTGGATTACTGAGTACAAATCTGGTTGCTCTGCTATAGGAAGGACTTATTAAACTGAAAAGAGTGCAATAAAACTCTATAAAGATATTATTAAGACTGTTTGAGTTAGGAGGAGAGGCTGGGTAGGCTGGAATCTTTTTCCCCTGGAATGAAGGAGGCTGAGGGGTGACATTATAATGATTTATAAAATTGGGAGGGAGGGCATAGATAAGGTGAATAGCCAAGGTCTTTTCCCCAGGTTGGGGAAGTCCAAAATTAGAAGGCATAGATTTAAAAGGGACCTGAGGGCCAACGTTTTCATACAGAGAGTGGTGTGTGTATGGAACACGCTGCCAGAAGAAGTGGTAGAGACAGGTGTGATTATATTTTAAAGACGTCAGGACAGGGAAGTGGAAAGGAAAGGTTTAGAGGGATATGGGCCAAACACAGGCAAATTCCATTGGTTCAGTAGAGGAAACCTGGTCATCAGGGCTGAAGGTCCTGTTTTCATGCTGTATGATTCTACAACTCTATATAGAGGAACACAGAGTCGAGGTTAGGATCAGATCAGCCATGACATGAGTGAGTGTCAGATAAGGCTCACAGGGCTACGTGGCCTAATCTTGCCCTTTGTTTGTATGAGATTTGTCTTTGTTGACAAGTAATTCGAAAGTATATTAAATATCTAATAAGGCTGATTACACACACAATTTTATTGAAACTGGACAAGTTTTATCACTAAATTAGTTAAAAATTAAATACACTAAGGGGGCTTTGTGATGAAGTCATAGTGTCTCCATTTGGGGTCCAGGGAGCCTGGGCTCAAATCCCACTGCCCCAGAGGTGCATCACAATATGCCTTAAGAGGTTGATTAAGATAAATTAAACTCATTAAGATGTGCAATTAATAAAAAACTGTTGTTTTTCCTCTCAGTAGTCCTGGTTTTAAAATATCATTCATACATTTAGCACTTGTTTGCAGATTGAAACTTATGCAGACTGCTCATAGTGTGGTCACATACCTACCTAGACGAAAGCGAGCATCGCAGATGCTGGGGATTAGAGTCGAGAGTGTGGTGCTGGAAAAGCACAGCAGGCCAGGCAGCATCTGAGGAGCAGGAAAATCGACATTTCAGGCAAAAGCCCTTAATCAGGAATGCCCGAAATGTCGATTTTCCTCACCTACCTACCTAGTCTGTCAATATATTATAGGTACTTTTCTTGGTGGAAAGTTGCCGGGAACATTTTTTAAAATTCACTTAACAAATTGGAGGAGTCAAATGTTTTTGCACGTTTCCCCCTTAAGAGGCTGGACAGGGATGTGTGAGAATAGCTTGAAAAATGAATTTTGCTTACTTTTAGTGTGGTGCTAAAATATGAGCAGAACCACATCATAAGCTTCATGGTTGCTGAATCACCTGATTCATGGAAGGAAATTCGTCCACTACTGACCTTTGAGGATTTTTATTTTTAATCACTGACATCATGTGTTACTTTAAACACATGCTGTGATCCTGATTACTTGTCTTGCACTCTGTGTAAATATTGGTTGACAGCCACATCCCTGCTTTGAAGAAAATCAAAGCATGTACATAATTTTGCAGCTGGGAGTCACGCAAAAGGTTTTTTTATACCAAGACATATTCACTTTTGGCAGTTTCCTGCCAGTCACTGACTAGTTGCTTTTAATTTTTTTTTGCACATAATACACTATTTTTTACCATCTAAATGTGTTCACTTTAATTCAAACTGTTTTCTCTCAATGCTTATTTTGTGAATCTTTATGGAGGTTACCTCCAAACAGAAGCCCTAATGTATCCACTGTGATAACTTGGCAAGTGAAAGAAATGGACTTATTAAATAGAATTTGTGTGTGAGACAGGATGCACAATACAGAATACAGCTGGACGATACAGCCTATTCAGACAGCTCAATAGGGCTATACTTACAAGAGGAAGGAACCGATCCATACATTATGTAAGAGCTGACTGAAATCGGAAACTAAATTCTTCCACAGAAAGTAAGTGAGAGATGTTATGTATTTGATCATTAGGAACGTACTGATTTTAGCTTCTGTGATTACGACTCACTGTAAAATTATGAGATTAAAAAATTGTGCTGCAAATAATTAATATAACAACTGACTCTAGTAACACACACTGTATAGTCATTCCTGGCACCATGTACAAAGAGTTGGTCATTTGAGGATTTACCAATAGTATGGTTATAAGGAAACTCACTAGTTTTAACTGGGATTTCAGGTAGTAGCAAACTTGCATTCAAGTTGTGGGTTCAAGCCCACCTCCTGGTCATGAATATAGAAGACTAGACTGACACTCCAGTGCAGGACTGAAGAAGGTGCCATCTTTCAAATGGGATGTTAAACCAAAACATTGTCTGCCCTCTCAGGTAGTTGTAAAGGATCACATGGTACTATTTTAAGAAGAGCAGGCAAGTGTTGGATTGCTTGATCCTACCTCTAAAGCTCTTCCATGCTGATCCATTGTGAGCCAGTTTCCTGGGTTCGGATGTTAGGGTGTACAATGTGACAGCATTCCCTCCATGACTCCCTCGTTAGACCACACCCCAAACAACCCATCCTCCACTCCCGGCACCTTCCCTTGCCACCTCAAGAGGTGTAAAACCTGTGCCCACACCTCCCCCCCCGTCATCTCCATCCAAGTCGGAAAAGGATCCTTCCACATCTGACAGAGATTTTCCTGCACATCTAAACACCCCATCTACTGTGTGCATTGCTCTCGATGTGGTCTCCTCTACACTGGGGAGACAGGACGCCAACCTGCGGAACACTACAGAGAACATCTCCAGGATACACGCACTTAACAACCCACTGCCCTGTGGCCGACCACTTCAACTCCCACTCCCAGTCTGCCAAGGACATGCAACTCCTTTGCCTCCTCCACCACCAATGCCTTGAGGAAAATCATCTCATCTTCCACCTTGGGACCCTCCAATCACATGGCATCAATGTCGATTTCACCAGTTCCCCCATCTTCCTTCCTCCCACCTCATCCCAGATCCAACCCTCCAACTCAGCACCGCCCTCTTGAACCATCCTACCTGTCCATCTTCCTTCCTACCTTCCACTCCACCCTCCACCTGCCTTAGGGTGACACGGTGGCTCAGTGGTTAACACTGCTGCCTCATAGTGCCAAGGACCCGTGATTGATTCCAGCCTCAAGTTGTCTGTGTGGAGTTTGCACATTCTCCTAGTGTCTGGTTTCCTCCCACAATCCAAAGACGTGCAAGTTAGGTGAATTGACCATGTTAAAATTGCCCATATTATTCCGGGATGTGTATGTTAGGTGTATTAGTTAGGGATAAATGTAGGGTAGGGGAATTGGTCTTGTTGGGTTACTCTTTGGAGGGTCTGTGTGGATTTGGAGGGCCAAATAATCTGTTTCTATGGTAGGGAATCTATCACCATCACCTCTCAACCTTATCTGCCTATTGCCATCCTAGCTATCTTCCCCTCAGCACTGCCCTCCTATTTATCTTGCAATCCCTTGGCCCCACCCCCCATCATTCCTGATGAAGGGCTTATGCCCAAAACATTGATTCTCCTGCTCCTCGGTTGCTGCCTGACCTGCTGTGCTTTTCTAGTGCCATACCTTTTGACCGTTATCTCCAGCATCTGCAGTCCTCACTTTCTCCTGCTCAATGTGAGAATAGGGAAGGTCGATGAACTTAGTACTTGGAACAATGACAGAATTGTGATTACAGACACTTGACTGAAAGAGGGACAGGACTGGCAGTTGAATGTCTAAGGATTTAGATGTTTCAGGTATGATAGAAGGGGGCTTAAAGGGGGTGGGAGGTTTTGATTACTGGTAAAGGAGTATCTCACAGCTGTATTGAGGGAGGTTACATTAGAGGATTCATGCAGCAAGGCAATATGGGTAGAACTCAAGAATAGGAAAGGTGAAATCACAATACCGGAGGTATACTACAGGTCTCCCAATAGCCAGTGGGAGTTAGAGGAGAGAATATAAAGACAGATTCTGGAATGATGTAAAAACAGCAGGATTGTTGTGGTGGGTGATTTTAACTTCCCAATACTGACTGGGACTCACTTTGTGCTAGGGTCTTGGATTGGGCAGAATTTGTTAGGACCATTCAGGAGGGTTTCTTAACACAGTATGTAAACAGTCTAACCAAGGAAGGTGTTATACTGGGCGTGATTTTGGGAAATGAGCCCAGCCTGGTGAGTGACGTTTCAATAGCAGAGCATTTCAGGAGCATTGACCATAATACTGTGAGTTTTAAGATTCTCATGGATAGGGATAACAGCTGTCCTCGGGTGAAGGTGTTAAACTGGGGAAGGTAAGCTACAACAATAGTAGGCAGGAACTGGAGAATTTTGATTGGAGATAGCTGTTTGAAGATAAATCCACATCAGACATGTGGGAGTATTTCAAACAGCTGTTAAGAATTCAGGAGCGGCACATTCCTGCGAGAATGAAGGATAGGAATAGCAATTTACTTGGACTTTGGATGACCAGGAATGTTATGACCTTGGTCAGAAAGAAAGAGGACATAAGGTCTAGGAGGATGGGAATTGACAAAATCCTTGTAGTACATAAGGAAAGTAGGAAAGAACTTAAACAAGAAATTAGAAGGGCTAAAAGGGGCCATGAATAGTTATTTGCAAATAGGATTAAGAAGAATCCCAAGGTTTTTCATACATATATAAAAAGTAAGAGGATAGCCAGCAAAAGGGATGGTGCACTCAAGGAGAATGGAAGGAATCTGAACGTGGAGTCAGAAGAGGTAGGTGAGGACCTAAATGAATACTTTGTGTTGGTATTCAGCAAAGAGAAGGAACTGGTGGAGGATGATCTCACGGAAGGGGGAGCTGAATTTCTAAGTCAAGCTACTATTAAAAAGAAAGAAGTGCTGTCTGTCTTAAAAGTATGAAGGGAGGTAAGTCCTCAGGTCCTGATAGGATCGATCCCAGAATATTGATTGAGGCAAGAGAACAAATTAGAGTCACAGAGTCAAAGAGAAGTACAACATGGAAACAAACCCTTTGGTCTGACTCATCCATGCAGACCAGGTATCTGAAACTAATCGAGTCCCATTTGCCAGCACTTCATCCATATCCCTCTAAACCTTCCCTATTCATATACCCATCCAGATGCCTTTTAAATGTTGTAATTGTGCCAGCCTCTACCACTTCCTCTGGCAGCTCATTCCATACACATATCACCCTCTGTGTGAAAAAGTTGCCCCTTACATCCCTTTTAAATTTTTCCCATCTCACCTTAAACCTATGCCTTGTAGTTCTAGACTCCACCACCCCAGGGAAAAGATCTTATCTATTTACCCTATCTATGCCCATCATGATTTTATAAATTTCTAGAAGGTCACCCCCTCAGTCTCCAACACTCTAGAGAAAATAGCCCCAGCCTATTTAGCTTCTCCCTCTGGCTCAAACCTCCAACCTGGGCAACATCCTTGTAAATCTTTTCGGAAACCTTTCAAGTTTCACAACATCCTTCAGGTAGGAAGGAGAGCAGAATTGCACACAATATTCCAAAAGTGGTCAAACCAATGTCTTGCACAGCCACAACATGACCTCCCAACTCCTATACTCAATGCACTGACCAATAGAGGAAAGCATACCAAGTACCTTCTTCACTACCCTGCCTACCTCAAACTCCACTTTCAAGGAATTATGTACCTGCACTCCAAGGTCTCTTTGTTCAATAACACTCCCCAGGACCTTACCATTAAGTGAATAAGTCCTGCTGTGATTTGCCTTTCCAAAACACATCACCTCACATTTATCTAAATTAAACTCCATCTGCCACTCCTTGGCCCATTGGCCCATCTGATCAAGATCCCGTTGTACTCTGAGGCAACCTTCTTCACTGTCCACTACACCTCCAATTTTGGTGTCATCTGTAAACTTACTAACTATACCTATGTTCACATCCAAATCATTTATATAAATGACAAAAAAGCAGTGGACCCAGCACCGATCCTTGTGGTATATCACTGGTCACAGGTCCCCAGTCTGAAAAGCAACCCTCCACTATCACCCTATGTCTTCTACCTTCAAGCCAGTTCTGTATCTAAATAGCTAGTTCTCCCAATATTCCATGTGATTTAACCTTGCTGACCAGTCTACCATGAGGAACCTTGTTGAACGCCTTGCTGGAACATTGACCGACACCTTTGTATCCTCTTTGGCCATGGGTGAGGTCCCAGAGGACTGGAGAGTAGCCAATGTTGTCTCATTGTTTAAGAAGGGTAGCAGGGATAATCCAGGAAGTTAGAGATCTGCGAGCCTCACATTGGTGGTATGGAAATTATTGGGAAAGATTCTCAAGGACAAGACATATACGCATTTAAAAACAAATGGGCTTATTAGCAATAGACAGCATGGGTTTGTGCAGGGGAGGTTGTGCCTCATTAACTTGATCGAGTTTTTTTGAGGAGGTGACAAAGATAATTGATGAGGGAAAAGAGGTTGATATTGTCTACATGACTTCAGTAAAGCCTTTGTCAAGGTCCCTCATGGCAGACTGGTACAAAAGGTGAAGTTACATGGTATTGGGGTGAGCTAGCAAGATGGATACAGAATTAGCTTAATCATAGGGCACAAGGTAGCGGTGGAAGGCTTTTCAGAATGGGGGGTTGTTACTAGTGGTGTTCCACAGGGATCAGTGCTGGGACCTCTGCTGTTCCTGGTCTACATAAATGATTTGTAAGAAAACATGGCTGGACTAATTAATAAGTTTTCAAGCAATATAAAAATTGGTGGAGTTGTGGATAGTCAGAGGATATCGCAGGATATAGCTCAGTTGGAAGCTTGGGCAGAAAAATGGCAGATACACTTTAATCTGGACAAATGTGAGGTGATGCATTTTGGAAAGTCAGGTACAGGTGGAAATTATATAGTGAATGGCAGAAACCTTAGGATTATTTATATGCAGAGGGACCTGGGTATGCAGGCCCACAGATTACTGAGGATGGCAGTACAGGTAGATAAACTATAAAAATCACCTATGGAATGCTTGCTTTCATTGGAAGTGGCACTGCATGAAGGATAGGCAAGTTATGTTGGAGCTTTATAGAATTTTAGTTAGGCCACACTTGGAATATTGCATATAATTCTGGTCACCATGCTACCAGAGGGATGTGGACACATTGGAAAGGGTACAGAAAAGGTTTACCAGGATGTTGCCTGGTATGGGGGATTTTAGCTATGAAGGAAGGTTGGATAGACTGGGTTTGTTTTCACTGGAATGCATGAGGTTGAAAGGTGACCTGATAGAAGTTTATGAGATTGTGAATGGCATGGATAAAGTGGAAAGTATGAGACTGTTTCGCAGGGTGCAGTGGTCAATTACTTGAGGACAGAGGTTCAAAGTGCTGATTGGGGGTGGGGGAGGGAGATATTTAAAAGAGATGTGACGGCAAGTTTTTCACACACAGGGTGGTGAGAGCCTGGAATGCGTTGTCAGAGGAAGCAAACACAACAGCACCAGTCAAGAAACACCTCAACAAATACATGAATAGGAATGGAATTGAGGGATATGGATTCTGTAAGTGAAGACAGTTTTAGTGTGTAATGGCAAAATGTGTTGGGCAGGCTTGGAGGGCCGAAGGACCTGTTCCTGCACTGTACCGTTCTTTGTCCTCTGTTAAGAGTTCATGACAGGTTCCCATTGGATGTACCAACTACTTCCAGGAAAATCACAGCCATATGGCAGCAAGCTGACTGCCATAACACCCCGTGTTAGAAAGCAGCATTCAAGTGCTCTGTGCACCAAATCAGCACATTCAGATTGCTTTGGCCAAGGATGGCCTGAAGTAGATAAACACTTGGAAAGAGAGAAGTCTACACCAGGCCTTCTCTCTCTCTCTCTCTCTCTCTCTCTCTATTGTCCCATCAAAGCTCTTTCTTACCACTCCTTTGGGTCTTCTTCCCTGGTTCACCAACTGGACTCGGAATCTAGTGTGGACATGGTAGATGGGAGAGAAGTAAGCTTCAGATCTAGCCCTGCCCAATGGTATTTCCTTTTGATGGATAGTGAAGGATCAGTTGACAGAAATGGCAGCAAATTCAGACTGGCATAATGATAGTTCTGTTGAACAAATTCTCAAAATCAGATGGATAAAACAGTCAGAACTTGAGGGCAACTAAATGCCCCCAATAGGATCTTGTAAAGAATTTCCCTAAACTACCTCCATGACTCAAAAATATGTGAGCCCATAACTTGGCCCTTCATAGTCATTGACATAAGCGACCACTGGTACTGTTACTGACATGCTGTTCTATTTCTGAAATTCTCCACAGATTATCCGATCACTCACACAAGATGGATCCACTGCTCAGAGGATTCCTTGTGGCATTATTAGAAATCAGACAGCAGCACTGGATAAAACAGCAATTACAATGCTATTCCCAAGTCCACCAAGAACAAGAACTTCCAGTGGCTGATGCACAAGAGGGTAAACCAACAGCTGATGATCCCCCAGGGAGGTGAAGGGGAATGACTAGACCCTGAAACTACTGGCCCCACTGAATTTATCTATAGCTGTCAGAGATGCGGTGCCAACAGAGAAAATGTCCTGGACTATTATCACCGTGCTGTGTCATCTGTTCGAGCTGGACTTACTCTCAAAAGGAACAGGCGGCCATCCCATCCTGGTGCCTGGTGAGGTGACAGAAGCTCTGGATTATTATGCCAGTCAACTTATTCTGAAGAGCAACTGTGAGCCTATTTGGCATCCATCAATCTATGGCCCACAAATGCATCCAGGAAGTCACAGGTGTTCTCTGGATTGTAACAGTTTCTAACCATCTCCCGTGATGAGGAGAGTCAAGCAGTCCAGATAGTGGAATTCTCCAACATCACTGATATTCCCCAAGTGCAGGCCAATATAGACTGCACACCCACATAAATTTAAAAGCTCCCCAACACCAACCTGCAGAAAATGCTCCCACCCCAATAATGCCCAATTCACATCTGATCAGAATGGCCAGATTCTGAAGGTGTGTACTAGATGTCTTGGGACGTGCCATGATGTATACATATTGTAGAACTGATACGCATCCTTTCAAGGTCCTCAGACCATAAAGGAACTTCCTCCATACATAGCTGATGACCTCTTTACAAATCCCTCAGTTCACAGCAAAACAGAGATATAACACCTCCCACCCTTCCACCTGAAAATAGTATAAAGACCACAGGCCTCCTTAAGATAAGGAACATCTTCGGCATCTTTGTCATGCCACTTAGACGCCTGCACCACTCTGGCAACATCCGGCAGTATAGCCCACAAAGGCTTTGCCACACGCCATCATGGCACACTGTACCCTTCAAAAGAGGAGCTGATAAGCTGGGGGGGAATGTAGATTGTGATGATTCTATGGCTTTAAGAGGTTATTTTGTCCTACTTTTTTTAAAAAATGAGATGTTTTAAGACAGAGGTGATGAGTTATCTATTTGGAAAGCCAATAAAGTAAACAACTTGTGAGGCCTTGGAGGTTTTTTTTAAAAGTTGGAACAATAGAAGCAGCCTAAATGGGTGTGGTCGAGCTCCCACAGCACCAGTCTTTTTAGTTTTAGCTTTCAGCTGTTGCTGTTGGGGTCTTGAAGGAATGGAAGAAATTTTTACCCTCTCTCAGTTACAGACAAAAGCTGGGAATTCTCTTCCTGCCAAAGGAGTTGCCTTTGAGATAATCTGTTTTCTGAGTTTGCCTTTTTTTCCAAGTGTGGGTTAATGGAATGTTACTATATTGGGTCAGTTCATTAATAATGGTTACTGTATCTATTATTCTGTTAAGTTTTACAACAGTGTTACGTTATTCCAATTCCTTCTTTCTTTTGCTGTATTTTAACTATAATGGATGAATAAATTGTGTTTTGTTTTAAATCTAGTAATTTGACCAATCAACTTGCAAGTGGAATGTAACACCTTACATTTACCTTGAAAATAAGAAAAAATAGGGTCTAGACTATCTTCTGAATATTTTGTGGTTTTTTTTTTATCTGATCCTGAATAAATCAGGGCTGTTGTCGTAATCAAAATCTCTAATTCCAGATTAGATTTAGGATTATTGGACTCAAAGGCAGCAAATGGTGTCTGTTAGTGTCTTTTATTTTGGGTATTGAATCTGGTTGGTTTAAACAGGGTGTGCCTTGTGTAGTACGGGGCTCTTACCATCACTAAGAGTTTCCTGGGGGTGGAAATGGTCACTTCCGGAGTAATTCAAAATGTAAGCAAGGCAAAGCTTGTGGACATGGCAAAAAGGTCGGAGTTAAACATACAACACAGAACATAGCAAAGTACAACACAGAACAGGCCTTTTGGCCCACAATGTTGTGCCGAGGGTTAATCTTAATGTATAATAAAATAACTTAATCTACACACTCCTCAACTCACTGTTATCCATGTGCAAGTCCAGCAGTTGCTTAAATGCCCCTAATGACTCTGCTTCCACCAACACCGCTGGCAACACATTCCATGCATTCACAACTCTCTGCTTAAAGAAACTTCGTATGACGTCCCCTCTATACCTTTCTCCTAATATCTTAAAACTATGACCCCTCGTACCAGTCAATCCTGCCCTGGGGAAAAGTCGCTGGCTATCGATTCTATCCATTCCTCTCATTATCCTGTATACCTCGATCAGGTCACCTCTCTTCCCCCTTCTCTCCAGAGTGAAAAGTCCGAGCTTATTCAACCTCTCTTCATAAGACAAGCCCTCCAGTCCAGGCAGCAGCCTGGTAAACCTCCTTTGCACCCTCTCCAAAGCCTATGTATCTTTCCTATAGTAGAGCGACCAGAACTGGACACAATATTCCAAGTGTGGTCTCACCAGGGACTTGTAGAGCTGGAGCAAAACCTCGCGGCTGTTAAACTTGATCCCCCTGTTAATGAAGGCCAAAACACCATATGCTTTCTTAACAACCCAATCCACTTTGGTGGCAACTTTGAGGGATCTATGTACTTACACACCAAGATCCCTCTGTTCCTCCACACTGGCAAGAATCCTGTCTTTAATGCTATATTCAGCATTTGAGTTTGACCTTCCAAAATGCATCACTTTGCATTTATCCAGATTGAACTCCATCTGCCATTTCTCAGCCCAGCTCTGCATCCTGTCTAGTCGTGCTGCAGCCTGCAGTTGCCCTCAATACTATCGATGGCACCTCTAACTTTTGTGTCATCTGTAAATTTACTAATCCACCTCATAAACTCCTCATTCAAGTCATTTATAAAATAAGAACAAAGCCCTGCGGGACCCCATTCAACACTGACCTCCAGGCAGAATACTTTCTATCTTACAACCACTCTTTACCTTCTGTCACCCAACCAATTCTGAATCCAGATAGCCAAATCTCCCTCTATCCCACACTTCCTGACTTTATGAATTAGCCTACTATGGGGAACCCTATCAAATGCCTTGCTGAAGTCCATATACACCACATTCACTGCTCAACCTTCG
This sequence comes from Chiloscyllium punctatum, assembly GCF_047496795.1. Lineage (NCBI taxonomy): Eukaryota > Metazoa > Chordata > Chondrichthyes > Orectolobiformes > Hemiscylliidae > Chiloscyllium > Chiloscyllium punctatum. The sequence goes on from NC_092751.1 coordinate 88,375,885, forward strand.
TCGACTTGTCTTGTCAATTTCTCAAAGAACTCAATGAGATTGGTGAGGCATGACCTGCCCCTCATAAAACTATGCTGACTGCCTTTAATCATGCAATGCTCTGCCAAATAGTCATAAATCCTATCCCTCAGAATTCTTTCCAAAACTTTGCTGACCACAGACATAAGGTTCCAGGAATACAGTTTATCCTTGGTAATAGTACTGCTGGTTCACAGGTGGGAGAGATGTCATCATGGTTGAAAAACCAATTGAAAATCAGGCAACTGAGTTGTTACAAGACTTATATTTGGGACTTTTCATGTATCGTAAAACGTCACAATGACACAAATTTAAGCAGGAGGAGAAATCAAGGACTAAAGATAAGGAAGTTGATGTTCATTTGTCAGAGACTATGCTTGATCTAATAGTTGAGAAAGAAACAAGAACGGGGGAAGACCAAGTGGACAGTTTTAGTTTAGAGAAATTAGCTGAATTACAACAGAAAGATAAAAGACTAAAGCGGTTGTATTAAAAAGCATACACAGAAGAAGACTCTGAGATTATCCTAGAGTATTACTGTCACATCACATATTCAGGTGGATGAGAAATGGGTAAATGTTCATGAAGTTTGATTATCAGTGAGTTATAGAAAGGAAGTCATGCGGGTAGCACATGAATACCAGAAGGAGGTCTTTTGGGAGCAAGGAAAACGCAAGCCAAAATACAAAAACATTTTTATTGGACTGGACTACATAAGGATGTGGTTGGATTTTGCTGGACATGTCATTTGTGTCAGGTAATTGTAGAACCTCAGGCAGCAATAAAACCAGCACCCTTAATAACCATTCCTGCATTTTGGGAACCTTTTACAAGAGTCTTAATTAATTGCATAGGACCCCTACAAAAAGTGAAAATCAGTATTTGCTGACTACAATGGATGTGTCTACTAGATGTCCAGAGGCCAATCCATTACACAGTGTCATAGATAAAAGGTTGTAGAAGAGTTACTCAAATTTAAGTTGGAACAATAGAAGCAGCCTAAATGGGTGTGGTCAATCTCTCACAGAACCAGCAAATTTAGATTTAGCTTTCAACAGTTGCATTTAGGGTCTTGTAGAAGTGGAAGCTATTTTAACCCTCCTGGTTGCAGCCAAAAGCTGAAGTTCTCTATCTGCTACGGGAGTTGCCTGTGAAAAAATCTGTTTTCAGAATTTGTATTTTTCCAAGATTGTATTTATGGGCTGTCACTATATTGGGACAGTTAATTAATAATACTACTGTATCTATTATTTTGTTAAGTTTTATAATACAGTTTAAGTTATTCCAATTTCTTCTTTCTTTTGTTGTATTTTCAGTATAGTGCATGATAAAGTGTGTTTTGCTTTAAATCCGGTAGTTTGACCAATTGAATTGCATCTGGAATGCAACATCTTACATTTACCTTTAGAATAAGAAATGGTTAGGGTCGAGACCATCTTCTGAATATTTTGAGGGGATTTGATCTTGTCCATAACAAGATATGACAAAAATAGCCAGATTGAGAACAATCCTCAGAGGAGCGGCACGGTGGCACAGTGGTTAGCACTGCTGCCTCACAGTGCCAGAGACCAGGGTTCAGTTCCCGCCTCAGGCGACTGACTGTGTGGAGTTTGCGTATTCTCCCCGTGTCTGCGTGGGTTTCCTCCAGGTGCTCCGGTTTCCTCCCACAGTCCAAAGATGTGCAGGTCAGGTGATTTGGCCATGCTAAATTGCCCGTAGTGTTAGGTAAGGGGAAAATGTAGGAGTATGGGTGGGTTATGCTTCGGCGGGGCGGTGTGGACTTGTTGGGCCGAAGGGCCTGTTTCCACACTGTAAGTAATCTAATCTAATCTCTGGCAATTAGAGGAGGATCAGACCAGGACATTAACTGTGATGAATATCCAACTGACAATGATAGAGTTTTGCGCTATTGAACTCAATAGGTCAGCCAAACCTTTATTGAAACTGTCCAGTTTCAATAAAGGTTTGGCTTGGAGGGCTTGGATTTGCTTTCCTTGTGATAAATTCTGTTGATGAATAACGTTTGTCTTATCCATATGATTGTCTGAGTGGTGTCTTCAGCTGATCCGACCTTATAGTATCTGCACTTCTACAGGGCCTCCTTACTGTCCAGGAGAAAGCAGCAGTCAGCGAGGTAGGGCAGTAACTTACAGCAGGGCATTGAGGCTTGGTGGCTTTGAAGGCTCCAGTCAGTGGTTGGAATCCAAGTTCAGTTCCTCATGATAGGCAGTAAGTTGGGAATGATCATGAGGCATATCATTTACACCCTTCCATCATTGGTTGATCTTCAATGTTTCAGATTTTGTGTAAATTGCCCTGAAATTACTTGAGTAATATGTAGCAAAGTGTTTAATCTAAAAAAGGCAGTGTTTTCTGCAACTTCCCTTGGCAGGCCGCTGAGATATGCGTGAGAGTGGAAATGTGAATTTCCCATTGTACATCTCCCAGCTGTGAATAGCGGTGCACTCTCTTATAAACATGAAAGATAGCATCCAACGTTGCTTACAGAAATGTATGGAATCATAAGGTGGGTGTAAGTATGGATGATTTGTGCTGGGCAGGCCCTACCACTCTCCCTGCAGATAGCCTGCAGCCTCAGCGTTGCCCACATTAAAGTGTCTTGTCTTGGCTGCACTCATCAATGTCACGGTCAAGGATCCCTGATGTCTGATAATATCCACAATTAATACCACTTGTTTGTGAGAGATGAGCAATTTTTGTTCATGACCACTTCTTTCAAATATAACAAAATACTGTAGATGCTGGAAATCCAAAAAAAACAGTAAGTGCCGGAGAAATTCAGCAGATCTGACAGTAAAAACGGAAGAGGACCAGAGTTGAATTTGAGTCTATTGTGACTATGCAATAGGACTGGAAATGCAGGCAGCTCTGTAGTGCCCAGGTAGGAAGCTTCCAGAGACAGGTTCATAGTTCTGTCTGCTTACTGGCACTTCCCTGAGAGGAAGGGGCATATGACGTGATTGCCCATCCTCTTGGCCTCACAAATTATGCTTAAGCTCCTAGGACTACAGTGATGGAGTGTAGGTCTATGCAAATATACTGCATATACTGAATGTTTGTGGAACTGGTTGTCCATGCTGGTCTCTAGCCTGAGTGTGCCAGAGCCAGCACAGAACCAAGACTGTTGATGGACTCTTCTATCCTTCAATTCAATTCATCTATTGCCTCTGACAATCTGCCTGTTGTTGCTGAGCATCTTTGTGTATTTTATCAAAGCCACTTTTGGCTGAGAACACAGAATTGTTTTCTCCCTGGGGTTGAGATGATGCCTGGTCTCTGGCAGTTCTCTGAGTGCCAGTGACCTGCAGCATTCCTTCCTCAACCAGCTGTGGAGGTGTGTCGGTGATATGCTCAGTGGGAAATGTCTTTGAATGTTAACCCTGTTCCTCTGTCCACTGATAGTGACAGAGCTACTGCTTCTTCCAGCATTTTCTAAATTTATTTTAGATTTCCAGCGTCTGCAGTCTTTTGCTTGTTAATTCATCGCTTTATTTCATCAGAAGCTGAAAATGATATGTCTTTCAGAAAGGCTGCACTTTAGAGAGAAAAAAAAATTGCTAGATCTTTCAATAATCAAGAAGCTGAAAATAATCTTGGCTGTTTCTCTTTACTTATTTCTGATGAATTTTTTCCCTATTTGTCTGCATTTCGAGTCAGCTCTGATGAACTGAGACAGCTATCTTGACAGATGTACTGAATCCAAACATTTGAAGCATCTGACCTAAAATAGTACAGAGGTTCCTGACTGCCATAGGATGAGCATCTCGTTTCACTTTTCCAGTAGCCAGCCACCTCTTGTAGCCAACTTGCTGCTTTTATTCAGTAGAACTCACCACATAAAAATAATTAACCATCATGAAAGTAATTTTCATTGTCATTTTAAAAAAAAGTTATTTTCAGCTGCTTTCCACTTTCATTTTGACAGAAAATCAGACAGAAAAGTCTGAATCTGAAGACGAATCTATACATTTGGGGGAAAAAGTCAGCTTTCATTCAATCTATCTATTGTCAAATCTTTGAAAATATGGAGGGATTTAGTGTAGTCACAACTGTGAGCAAATCTGAATAATAAATTTGTAACAAGTGTAAATTCATCCAATGACTGTAATCTGTTACAGACTGATTGGCATAATTAGATTTAAAGCTAAATATGTATCAAATAATCTCTCTTTTCTTGCCAAAACAAATTAAATGTACTTGCAATTCATGTTCATAAAATATGTAATTTCATCTTTGTTCTGAAAATTGGGTCACAAAATGTGCATGCATTTGTAAGAACCAACTTCAGTGTAAAGTAGGAAGAACCAGTTTTCAAAAACAATGGGTGAGAAACAATTTTTCACTGACCTACCAATCTGGAATATCCAGAATTTATGGTGACATTCAATGAAAAAAAGTTTAAGAATTCATGAAATAATTAAAGTTACATATAACTAAAAGAAAAATGGAATATTAGAATTCTTTATAACACGTAATGGCATCAGAAATAGTGCAAACTTCCATTTTAATCACAGTATAGCTTAGTTTGCCAAATAAAATGTTTAATGTGATTTCTGAGAAGATTTGGAGCTCAGGTTGAGGTTCAGGTTGTCAGTTTGCGCGCTGAGCTGGAAGGTTTGCTTTCAGATGTTTCGTCTTCATACTAGGCTATCATCAATAAGCCTCCAGTGAAGCACTGGTGTTATGTCCCATGTCATTTCTGGTCCTTTGGTTTCAGAGGATGGTAGATGGGGTCTAAATCGATGTGTTTATTGATGGAGTTCTGGTTAGAATGCCAGGCCTTTAGGAATTCCTGTGCATGTCTCTGTTTGGCCTGTCCAATGATGGATGTGTTGTCCCAGTCAAAGTGGTATTCTTTTTCGTCTGTATATAAGGGTACTGGTGTTAGCGGGTCATGTCTTTTGGTGGCTAGTTGGTGTTTATGTATCCCGGTGGCTAGCTGTCTGCCTGTCTGTCCAATGTTGTGTTTCTTACAATCCTTGCACAGTATTTTGTGAATGACATTTGTTGTATTGGTTGTTTGTACAGGGTCCTTCAGGTTCATCAGCCACTGTTTAATTGTGTTGATAGGTTTGTGGGCTACCATGATGCCAAGGAGTCTGAGTGGACTGGAAGTCATTTCAGGGATGTCTTCGATGTATGGTAATGTGGCTAGAGTTTCTGGGCGCTTGTGTCTGCTTGTCTGGGTTTGTTGTTGAGAAATTGGCAGCCTGTGTTTATTGAGTACCTGTACTTCTACTTATACGTGGTATAGGTATTTTACTTCTGCTGTTTGTGGCCTGTTAAAATAATGTCCTGATGCAGCTCCATTGTGGGTGTTGGAATGATTGCTCCTGTAGTTAAGTATCTGGTCTGTGTGCTTTCCTGTAGACACTGGTCTGAAGTTCTCCATTAACTGTTTGTTCTACTGAGACATCGAGGAATGGGAGTCAGTTGTTGTTCTCTTCCTTTTTTGTGAATTTTATACTAGTACCATGCAAGGACTCGTTGGTTTCCCCTAATTTGTTCCATTTTGTGATGACAAAAGTGTCATCCACGTAGCAGACCCAAAATTTGGGTTGAATAGTTGGGAGGGTGTCACCCCAACACCCACAAATGGAGCTGCATCAGGACATTATTTCAACGGGCCACAACACACTGCAGCACCCAGGAACTGCAAACAGCAGAAGAACAGGCACCCAATACATATAGATGAAAAGTGTGATTCTGGAAAAACACAGCCAGTGAGGCAGCATCCGAGAAGCAGGAGGGTCGCTGTTTTGATCATAAGCTCTTCATCAGGATGAACAACTTATGATCAAAGCGTTAACGCTCCTGTTTCTTGGATGCTGCCTGACCGGCTGTGATTTTCCAGCACTACATTTTTCGACTCTGATCTCCAGCAACGGCAGTCCTCACTTTCACCTAGTAAACACAGTTTGCTGATTTCTAAACAACAAACCCAAAACAAGCAGAAACAGTGCTCCCAGAAACTCTCGCCACATTAGAATACATTTAGCCAATGGTTAGGGACGGAGGGTGTGGCTCTGAGTGAGGCAGATAGAGGGATCCAGGAGCTAGAGTTGCAGGAGCCTAAACCCCTGTCCCTGTTCAACAGATTCAAGAGTTTTTCTCCCTGTGTGGACGGGAATGGGGACTGCAGGGAGGAGGAGCCGACTCACTGCAGCACCGTGGTGCAGGGAGCCATTCAAGTGGGGAGAGAGGAGAGAAATGTTGGAATTGGGAATAGTATAGTTAGAGGCATAGACACTATTCTCTGTGACCAAGGTCAAGATTGTGTTACATGTCTGGTGCTTGGGTTCAAGATATCTCATCTGGGCTGCAGAGGAACTTGGAGTAAGAGGGGAAAGATTCAGTGGTCATGGTCCACATAGGTACGAACGACATAGAGAAAACTAGGGCAGAGGTTCTGCTGTAAGGGAGTATGAACAGCTTGGAGCTGAAAAGCAGCACCAAAAAGATAATAATCTCTGGATTACTACCTGAGCCATGAGCTAATTAGCACAGGGTCAATAAGATAAAGCAGGTAAAAGCATGGCTCAAAGATTGGTGTGGAAGAAATAGGTTTGAATTCAAGGGACATTGGCACTTCTTCTGTTCCAATGGGTCTTCACCTGAACCATGCTGGGACCAGAGTCCTAGTGAATCGCATAACTAGGGCTGTAGACAGAGCATTAAACTAACTAGGGTGGGGGGAGGGTGACAGGGTGGGTTCAGTTACAGGGGAAATTAGAAAACCTGAATTATACAAGGAAGTAAGAGTGCAGAACTTAGGACAGGTTATTAAAATCTCCAGCACAGACACAAATAGGATAGAGTGTATGGAAAGGGTTAGCAATTAAACTTCAAGCACACTGGACAAATGAACGACAATGAAAAGAGGGACGGTTAATACAGGACTGAAGGTGTTATATCTGAATGCACACAGTATAAGCAATAAGGTAAATGAACTTGTTGTACCAACAGAAATTGGCAGGTATGATGCAGTGGGCATCAGGGAGATATGGCTGCAAGGGGAGCAGGATTGGGAGCGAAATATTCAAGGATATACATCCTATCGAAAAGACAGGCAGGTGAGCAGAGAGGTGGGGTTGCCTTACTGGTAACAAATGATATTACATCAATAGTAAGAAATGGAATAGGTGTAGAATCTGTGTGAGTAGAATTGAAGAACCACAAAGGAAAAAAAAACTACAGTTTGACTTATATACAGGCCTCCAACTAGTAGTCAGGAGCTGGGGTACAAGATACACCAGGAGATAGAAAAGATGTATAGCAAAGGCAAAGTTTCAGTGATCAGGCAGGTTTTCAATAAGCAGGTGGACTGGGAAAATCACGTTGGTAGTGGATTATAAGAAAAAGAATTTGTGGAATGTCTACGAGATGGCTTTTTGGAGCAGCTTGTGGTGGAGCCCACTAGGGAACAGGCAATTCTGGATTTAGTGTTGTGTAATGAGGCAGACTTGATGAGAGAGCTTGAGGTGAAGGAACCCTTAAGAGGCAGTGATCATAACTTAGTCTGCAATTTGAGAGGGAGAAGATAGAATCGGAGGTAATGGTATTACAGCTGAATAAAGGCAACAACAGAGGCATGAGGGAGGAGCTAGGTAGAATTGACTGGGAGAGGAGCCTAGCAGGAAAGACAGTGGAACAGCAATGGCAAGGGTTTCTGGGAGCAATTCAGGAGACACAGCAGAGATTCATCCTGAAGAAAAAGAAGCATGGTACAGGGAGAATGAGAAACCGAGACTGACTAGGAAAGTCAGGGATAACATAAAAGCAAAAGAGAAAGCATATAATGTCGTGAAAGGCATTGAGAAACCAGAGGATTGAGAAGCTTACAAAGACCAACAGAGGGCAACAAAAAAAGAAAAAAGGATGGAGAAGTTTAAATATGAGGGTAAGCTAGCCAGTAATGCAAAGGATTGAGTCTACAGGATTCTTAAAGGGAAGGTGAGAAGCCACAAGAAGTGGCACACACCTGCACCAATGACATAGCTAGAAAAAGGATGGGGACCTGGAAAGTGAATATAGGGAGTTAGGTTGGGAGCTAAAAGGCAGGACGACAGAATAGGAAAGCAGGATTGCTACCGGTGCCACAGGCTAATGAGACGAGGAACAGAGAGCGAATGAAGCTGAACATATGGCTGTAGAGCTGGTGGAGGAGGGAGGACTTCTGATATGTGGCTTATTGGGATATCTGCTGGGGAAGGTGGGACTTGTACAAGGAGGATGTGTTGCATCTGAACTGGAGGGGTACCAATATCCTGGCCGGGAGATTTGCTAGAGCTATTCGGGAGGGTTTAAACTAGTTTGGCAGGGGGATTGGAACCGGAGCTATGGGTTAGAGGATGGGGTAGCTGGTGAACAGGCAGGTACAGCATGCAGAGAGTTGTGAGGAAGGATAGACAGTTGATAGGGCAAAGTTGCAGGAAGTGTGATGGTTTGAAGTGTGTCTATTTTAACGGAAGAAGTGTCGGGAATAAGGGTGTCGTAAAAACACAGATTCCAAAAAGTCAAGGCTTGGATGGGTTTTAGGGCCAATTTGATTATAGCTAACAGATACTGCCTCAGGAAAAGGCTTTCAAGTTAAAATAAAAACATGTGTACAATGAAAAAGGAATGGCCAGTTCTCTCAGCTCAGCTTTTCTCTGGTTTGCTTTGGTTTGGCTACTCACTGAAAGCAGGCAGTCATTGTAAAAGTTGCTGGATCCAAAGAAGCAAGTCCATGCTGATCTCTCTCTCTCTCTCTGACATCTCTCCTGTAAGACCCTGTGTTTGATTTTACCTTTTGTGCCAAGGGCTGTTCATGGGGATTGTTGCAGGTATTTGGAACAGCATCATTAAGTTGGGTTTTCAGAAAAGTTGTTATTCTAGATTCTGTTCTCTTTTGTTTGTGTTTCATTCAGTAATCTTGTGAATAAATTCTGTTTTGTTTAAAACTAAGTGGTTTGACTAATTGCATCCCTCCTGGAATATCTGCATTATGTCTGCTTAAAACAGCAAGCAAAGTTAGGGTCTGGACTACGTCCTTGAAATGTTTTGAGGGGGTCTGACCTGGTTAATAACAGGCCATTACAGACTTGGATATCACAGGGGCAGGAATGGTTGTTGGATGTTCCAGGGTTTAGATATTTCAAAAGGAATAAGGAGGGGAGGTAAAAGAGGTGGGGGAGTGGCACTGCTAATCAGGTATAGTATCACAGCTTCAGAAAGGAACGTCATTGAGGAGGGTTTGTCTACTGAATCAGTATGAGTGGAAGTCAGAAATAAGAAAGAAGCACCCACTTTATTGGGAGTTATCTACAGATACCCCCAGTAGCAACAGAGACACGGAGACTTTGGAAAGTTGCAGAAGTGACAGGGTTGTTGTCATAGGTGATTTCAACTTCCCTAATATTGATTGGAACCTCTTTAGTGCAAATAGTTTGGAAGAAGCAGATTTTGTCAGGTGTGTCCAGGAAGGATTCATGACTCAATGTGTATATAGGCTGACTAGAAGGGAGGCCATATTGGATTTGGTGCTAGGCAATGAATCAGGTTAGGTCTCTCGGTGGGAAAGAGATAGTCATGGAAAGGGATAGAAGCACATGGTATGGGAAAGTATTTAACTGGGGGAGGGGGAATTACAATGCTACTAGGCAGGAACTGTGGAGCATAAACTTGGAACAGATATTCTCAGGAAATGCTCGACAGAAATGTGGAGGTTGTTTAGACAGCACTTGGTACGAGTGCTGGATAGGTTTGTCCACGGAGGCAAGGAAGGGATGGTCGGGTGAAGAAACCTTGGATGACAAGAGATGTGGAACATCTAGTCAAGTGGGAGAAGGAAGCCTACTTAAGGTTGTAGAAGCAAGGATCAGACAGGGCTCTAGAAGGTTACAAGGTAGCCAGTAAGGAACTGAAGAATGGACTGAGGACAGTTCGAAGGAGGCATGAGAAAGCTTTAGTATTCACTAGTGATAGGGACCTTGTTTGTGAGGACAGCGTGAAACAGGTTGCTATCCTCGAACAATTGATGTTAAGAAGGAGGATGTGCTGGAAATTTTGAAAAACTTGAGGATAGATAAGTCCCCTGGGCCAGACGGGATATACGCAAGGTTGTTAGGGGAACTGAGGGAAGAGATTGCAATCTCTTTTGGCGATGATCTTTGCATCCTTGTTGTTCACTGGAGCAGTATCAGATGATTAAATGGTGGAAAATGCCATTCCCTTGTTCAAGAAAGGGAATTAGGATAACCCTGGGAATTTCTTACATCTGTGCTGGGCAAAAAGTTGGAGAGGATTCTGAGAGGCAGGATTTATGATTATTTGGAAAAGCATAATTTGATTAGAGATAGTCAGTATAGCTTTGTGAGGGGCAGCGTATGTCTCACAAGTCTAACTGAATTTGTTGAGGATGTGACAAAACAAAGTTGATAAAGGTAGAAAAGTGGATGTGGTGTATTTGGATTTTAGCAAGATGTTTGATAAGGGTCCCCATGAGTGGGGGGAATTCAGAAGGTAAGGAGGCATGGGACACTGCGAAGTTTGGTTGTCTGGATAAAGAATTGGCTGGCCCATACAAGACAAAGGATGGTAGTAGATGGAAAGTATTCAGTTTGGAGCTCAGGGACCAGCAGTGTTCCACGGGGATCTGTTCTGGGACCTCTGCTCTTTGTGATTTTTATAATGAGCAAGTGGAAGGGTGAGTTAGTAAGTCAGCCAATGACACGAAGGTTGGTGGGGTTGTGGATAGTGTGGATGGCTGTTGTAGGTTGCAATGGAGCATTGACAAGATGCAGACTGGCTGAGAAGTGGAAGATGGGGTTCAACCTGGAAAAGTGTGAAGTGATTCATTTTGGAAGGTTGAATTTGAATGCAGATTACAGGATTAAAGGCAGGATTCTTGACAGTGTAGAGGAACAGAGGGATCTTGGAGTCCATGTCCATAGATCCCTCAAAGTTGTCACCCAAGTAGATAATGTTGTTCAGAAGACATATAGTGCATTGGCTTTCATTAGCAGGGGTAATGAGTTTAAGAGCTGCGAGGTTATGCTGCAGCTCTATAAAGCCCCGGTTAAACCTCACTTGGAATACTGTGTTCAGTTCTGGTTATCTCATTTGAGGAAGGATGTGGAAGCTTTAGAAAGGGTGTGAAGAAGATTTACCAGGCCTGGACTGGAGGACATGTCTTTTGATGAAAGGTTGTGGGATCTAGGGCTTTTCTCATTGAGCGAAGAAGGATGAGAGCTGACTTGGTAGAGGTGTACAAGATGATGAGAGGCATCAATAGAGTGGATAGCCAGAGACATTTTCCCAGAGTGGAAATGGCTATCATGAAAAGGCACAATTTTAAGGTGATTGGAGGAATGTTGAGGGGAGATGTCAGAGGTAGGTTCTTTACACAGAGAGTGGTGGGTGCATGGAATGTATTTCCAGCACTAGTAGTAGATTCAGATACATTATAGACATTTAAGTGACTTTTGGATAGGCAAATGGGTGACAGTAAAATGAAGGGTATGCAGGTTAGTTTGATCTTAGAGTAGGATAAAAGATTGGCACAACACTGAGGGCCGAAGGGCTTGTACTGTGTTGTACTGTTCTATGTTCTATTAAGACTGTAAGAGTTTCTTTAGATATATAAAGGCCAAAAGAGAAGCAAAAGTGGGTATTGGGCCATTGGAAAATGACTCTGGAGAGATAGTAGTGTGGAACAAGGAAATGGCTAAAGAACTGAATAATTACTTTGCGGCAAACTTCACGGTGGAAGACACAAGTAACATTCCAAACATTTAAGGGAGTGAGGGGGTAGAGCTGAGTATGATGGCCATTGCCAAGGAAAAGGTGCTAGAAAAACTGACTGGCCTGAAGGTGGATAAATCACCTGGACCAGACAGACTACACCCCAACGTTATAGGGGACATAAATGAAGATATAGTGGGGTGTTAGTGGTGATCTTTCAGGAATTGCTAGAATCAGAGAGGATCCCAAAGGATTGGAAATGGACCCTGTTTAAAAAAGGAGTAAGACAAAAGACGGAAAATTATAGACCGATTAGCCTAACCTCAGTGCTGTGTAAGATCTTGGAATCCATTGTGAAGGATGAGATTTCTGAATACTCCGAGGTGTATGGTAAAATAGGGCAACATCAACATGGTTTCATCACGAGGAGGTCATGCATGACAAGTCTGCTAGAATTCTTTGAGGAAGTAATGAGCAGGTTAGACCAAGGAGAGCCAATGGATGTTATCTACTTAGACTTCAAGTAGCCCTTTGACTATGGTACCACACAGGAGGCTACTGAGTAAGATAAGGGCCCATGGTCTCAGAGGCAAGGTGCTAGCAGAATAGAAACTTCGCTCTTTGGCCGAAAGTAGAGAGTGGGAATAAAAGGGTCCTTCTCAGGATAGCCACCGGTGACAAGTGGCGTTCCGCAAGGGTCAGTGTTGGGACCACAAGCTTTCACCTTATATATTAATGATCTAGATGAAGGAACTGAGGGCATTCTGATTATGTTTGCAGATGATACAAAGACAGGTAGAGGGACAAGTAGTATTGAGGAGGTGGGGAGGTTGCAGAAGGATTTTTACAGCCTAGGAGAGTGGGCAAAGAAGTGGCAGATGGAGTACAACGTGGGAAAGTGTGAGGTTATGCACTTTGGCAGGAAGACTAGAGGCATGGACTGAATTTTCTCCCCATTTAGAAATTAGAAGTCTGAAGTGCAAAGAGGCTTGGGAGTTCTAGTCCAGGATTCTCTCAAGGGAAACTTGCAGGTTGAGTCAGAAGTTAGGAAGGCAAATGCAATGATGACATTTATTTTGAGAGGACTTGAATGTAAAAGCAGGGATGTACTTCTATAGCTATATAAGGACCTGGTCTGACCACATTTGGAGAATTGTTGTGGTTTTGGGTCCCACATCTAAGGAAGGATGTACTGGCCCTGAAGTGTGTTCACAGGAGTTTCACGAGAATGGTCCCAGGAATGAAAAGTTTAACATATGAGGAACGTTTGAGAACTCTGGGTCAATACTTGATGGAGTTTAGAAGGATGAGCGGGGATCTAATTGAAACATACAGAATACTGAATGGTCTGGACACAGTAGATTAGATTACTTATTTACGGTGTGGAAACAGGCCCTTTGGCCCAACAAATCCACACCGACCCTCCAAAGAGCAACCCACCCAGACCCATTCCCCTACATCTAACACTACGAGCAATTTAGCATGGCCAATTCACCTAATCTGCACATCTTTGGACTGTGGGAGGAAACCGGAGCACCCGGAGGAAACCCACGCAGACATGGGGAGAATGTGCAAACTCCACACAGTTAGTCGCCTGAGTCGGGAATTGAACCCGGGTCTCTGGTGCTGTGAGGCAGCAGTGCCAACCACTGTGCCACCGTGCCACCCACTGCCACCATGCCGTCCACGCTATGGCCATGCTAAATTGCCCGTAGTGTTAGATGTAGGGGAATGGGTCTGGGTTGTTGGGAAGATGTTATCATTGATAGGAGAGACTAGGAACAGAGGGCATCGTTTTAGAGTAAAGACCTTTTAGAACGGAGATAAGGAGAAACTTCTTCAGCCAGAGAGTGGGGAATCTAGGGAATTCATTGCCACAGAAGGTTGTGGAGGCCAGACAATTGAGTATACTTAAGACTGAGATAGATAGGTTCTTGAATATCGAGGGGATCAAGGGTTAGGGGGATAAAGTGGGAGAATGGAGTTGAGAAACTAATCAGCCTTGATTGAATGGTGAAGCCAACTTGATGAGCTGAATGGCCTAATTTCTTATTGTCTTATAGTTAACATGTTGCCCATTTCCAACAGAGTGATTGTGGGTAGGTTATGAATTGCAACTCTGCATCTACATAATGTGGCTAACCCATTTACAGCTTCTTGATGTTTAAAAATTCTTGTGATGGTTGTGTTGTTGGCAAGTGACACCTACTGAGTCTTTGATGACTATGAGCAGCGCAGTGGTATACAGTATGTTCCTTTGAGGAATCCTGCATAATTGCCAAACAAAGAAACTGAATAGCCTTACAATGCATGCATATCCATTCACACCATTTAAAGCAGAAAACTGAAGTTTTTTAGCCAGGATCTGTGGAAATTTTTTTTAAGAACCACAGAAGTAACCACGTGCTGGGAAGCATAGAATTGCTCCCTTTCTGGAACATCATGAATTGGAATTTGATCTGAATCCAAACTAGCAATCTGATACTGGCTGTATACAGCTGGTCTGTTCACTTTGACCTACTTCAAATAAAACCAGTCTGAACACAAAAAAGGCAAGAATACAACATCCCACCTAAATCAGAACATGTTTAAAAATCTGCTGAAACCATTGTAGCTTTTTGAAGCAATAAAGTTACAAAAGGCACTTCACCAACAAATCAATAAACCATCCTAAACTGTTTTATAGAAGGATTATAAAAATATTTGTTTTCCCCAGCATCCAGTTCACAACAAAAGACTGTCCTGCAGTTTTGCTTTTTAGACAGAACTTTAAGTCAAAGGAACAGATAGAATTACCATCATAAGGTCAGACGTTCGCTGATGACTACACAATGTTCAACACCCTTTGTGACTCCTCATCCAATCCTAAAGCAGTCCATTCTGAAATGCAGCAGGACCTGGACAATACCCAGGCTTGGGCAGACAAGTAGCAACTAACAAGCATACCACAGGAGTGCCAGGCAATGTTCTCCTCCAAGTGATAAGCTAACCATTGTCCCTTAATAGTCAAGAGCATTACCATGACTGAATCTCTTACTTACAACAACCTGGGAGTTATCATTGAACAAAAACTGAACTGGACTAGCAATATAAAAACTGTGATGACAAGAAGATAGGAAGCCTGCAGAGGGTAACTCACTTCCTGTTCCCCATTTTCTATCCACCATCTACAAGATACAAGTCAGGATGCATCTTAGCATGGTATGGCAACTGCTTTTCTCAAGACCACAAGAAACTAAAGAAAGTTGTGAACACAGCCCAATCCATCTTGTAAACCTTCTATCCACTGACTCCATCTGTCCTTCTCGCTGCCCTGGGAAAGCAGCCAACACAATCAATGACCCCTCCCACCCAGTTATACTCTCCTCGACCCTCTTCCGTCAGGCAGAAGATATAAACTGTTGAATATATGTATGAATCGATTCAAGAACAGTGAAGAAGTAGGAATAGTGAAGAAGGTATTTAGTATGCTTTCCTTTATTGGTCACAGCACTGAGTATAAGAGGCCATGTTGCGGCTGTCCAGGACATTGGTTAGACTGCTTTTGGAATATTGTGGGCAATTCTAGTCTCCTTCCAGCTATTGTGAAACTTACAGTATTAGAGTCATAGAGATGTACAGTACAGAAACAGACTCTTCAGCCCAAATCGTCCATGCCAACCAGATATCCCAACCCAATCTAGTCCCACGTGCCAGCACCCGGCCCATATCCCTCCTATTTATATACCTATCCAGATCCTTTTTAAATGTTGCAATTGTATTGGCCTCCACTACATCCTCTGGCAGCTCATTCCATACACGTACCACCCTCTGAGTGAAGAAATTGCCCCTTAGATCTCTTTTACAACTTTCCCCTCTCACCCTAAACCTGTGCCCTCTAATTCTGGACTCCCCCACCCAAGGTAAGAAACTTTGTCTATTTATCCTTTTCATGCCCTTCATGATTTTATAAGCCACTATAAGGTCACTCCTCAGCCTCTGATGCTCAAGGGAAAACAGCCCCAGCCTATTCAGCCTCTCCTTATAGCTCAAATCCTCCAACCCTGGTAACATCCTTGTAAATCTTTTCTGAATCCTTTCAAGTTTCACAACATCATTCCAACAGAAAGGAGATCAGAATTGTATGCAATATTCCAAAAGAGGCCTAACCAATGTTCTGTACAGCTGCAACATGACTTCCCAATCCTGGACTCAATACTCTGACTAATAAAGGAAAGTATACCAAATGCCTTCTTCACTATCCTACCTACCCGGAACTCCACTTCAAGGAGCTATGAACCTGCACTCCGAGGTCTCTTTGTTCAGCAACACTCCCTAGGACCTTACCATTAAGTGTACAAGTCCTGCTAAAATTTGCCTTCCCAAAATGCAGCACCTTATATTTATCTAAATTAAACTCCATCTACCATTTCTCAGCCTATTGGCCCATCTGATGAAGATCCCATTGTAATCTGAGGTAACCTTCTTCGCTGTCCACTTCACCTCCAATTTTGATGTCATCTGCAAATTTACTAACTATACCTTTTATGCTCACATCCAAATCATTTATATAAATGATGAAAAGTAGTGGAGCCAGCGCTGATCCTTGTGGCTCCACTGGTCACAGACCTCCAGTCTGAAAAACAACCCTCCACCACCACCCTCTGTCTTCTACCTTTGAGCCAGTTCTGTATCCAAATGGCTAGTTCTCCCTGTATTCCATGAGATCTAACCTTGCACACCCGTCTCCCATGGGGAACCTTGTCGAATGCCTTACTGAAGTTCATATAGATCACATCCACCACTCTTCCCTCATCAATCCTCTTTGTTACTTCTTCAAAAATCTCAATCAAGTTTGTGAGACATGATTTCCCACGCATGAAACCATGTTGACTAACGCTAATCAGTCCTTGCCTTTCCGAATACATGTATATCCTGTCCCTCAACCTGTCCCTTGAAAGGGTTCAGAAAAGATTTACAAAGGATGTTGGCAGGGTTGGAGGGGTTGAGCTATAAGGAGAGGCTGAATAGATTGGGGCTGTTTTCCCTGGAGCATCAGAGGCTGAGAGGTGACCTTATAGAGGTTTATAACATCATGAGGGGTGTGGATAGGGTAAATAGACAAGATCTTTTCCCTGGGGTGGGGGAGTCCAGAACTAGAGGTTTAGCTTGAGAGGGGAAAGTTATAAAAGGGACCGAAGGGACAACCTTTTCATGCAAAGAATGCTGCGTGTATGGAATGTGCTGCCAGTGGAAATGGTAAAGGCTGGTACAATTACAACATTTTAAAGGCATCTGCATGGGAATATGAACAAGAAAGGTTTAAAGGGATATGGGCCAAGCGCTGTCAAATGGGACAAGATTAAGTTAGGATATCTGGTTGGCATGGACAAGTTTGTCTGAAGGATCTTCTATAACAGCTTTATCCCTGCTATTACCAGAAGCTTCAACAGATCTCTCAAATGTTAATTTTGATCGCGCTCTCTGCACCTTCGCTGCAGCTATAATACTGCATTCTGCACTCTGTTCTGCTACCCTGTTGCACTTTGTATGGTACGATCTGCCTGTATAGCATGCAAAACAACACTTCTCACTGTATCTAAGTATATATGACAACAGCAAATAAAACTCAAACACAAACTCAGGAGTGTGATGAAATACCCCTACAGAGCATGCAACTATAACAACACACAAGACGTTTAGACCATAAGACCAGAAGAAATAGAAGCAGAGGTAGGCCATTTTGCCCCCCCCAAACCTGCCAATAGGATTATGGCTGGTCTAGCACTCCTCACATCCACTTTCCCACCCTTTTACCTTAATCCTCAATTCTCCTATTGATCAAAACCTATCCACCTGAGCCTTACATGTACAGAAGTGTTACACTATCCAGGACAAAGCAGCCTACTTGATAACACCTTCTAATTCCATCAGCACAACCATCCAGAAGGATAAGGGCAGCAGAGACATAGGAACTCCTCCATCTGCAAGATCCCCTCCAAGCCACACATCATCCTGACTTGCAAATATAGCACCATTCCTTCAGTGAAGTTGAGTCAAAATCCTGGAATTGCCTTCATACTGCCATTGTGGCTATCCCTATACCAAATGTACTGCAGCGGTTCAAGAAGTCAGCTCACCATCACCTTTGCTAGGGAGGGACAATACATTTTGTCCCAGCCAGTGATGGTCACATCCTGTAAATGAATAAAAAGAAAATTCCCAGCCCTTCAGCACATGAGCAATGGCAAGAAATATGGGAAAATACAATGAGAATGAAGAATATTTGATTCTTGGAATCAAAAGAAAAAACACAATTTACCCCTTAAGGTTTTAACTTAAATCTCTGAATCTCATTGATGAGTACTGATGACCTTATCTCCATACATTTGCATCTCACTAATAGCTAATCTCACCTCATTTGTATGCAGTTTGCTATTTTCCATTTCACTGCACTGCCAAAAAGTTAAACAATGTCAGTTTCAGCCTTTAAGGTCTGAGTGGCTACTTGGTGGACAAAGCTCACTGCTTCCTTTAAGAGGATCCATTGTTAGATCAATTCACCAATGCCTGCAGCATGTGCCAGCAGTTTACGTGGCAAATGCTACATGTTCTTCAAGCAAATGGCCATCTCTGAAAGTTTAGGGGCAACACTTGAGTTTTGTACAGTCCTGAGATGAATGAAGCTGGACTATGGTCAGTCAGGGGGTATTTTCACTCTCAGTCAAGAGCATCAGGGGATTGGCCATTGTCAGTCAGGCACTTGGTATGAATAGGGTCAGAGGATCCTTACAGTCTTCACCATGTGGGAAATATATGCAAGGACTCTGCCTCCACAGCTCTCTATGCAAGGAGTTTCAAAGACTCACAATGCTCTGAGAGAAGAAATTTCTCCTCATCTTAGTCTTAAATTGGCACTTCCATATCCTCCCATAAGGATTCTCCCATAAGGGAAACATCCTCTTAGTATTCATCCAGTTAAGAATCCTATATGTTTCAATGAGATTATCTCTCATGATTGTAAATTCTAATGAGTACAGTCCCAACCTTTGTTTATAAGGCAATCCCTCCATACCAGAGATCATCCCCGAATGAACTTTCTCTGAACTGCCTTCAATGTAATAATATCTTTTCTTAAAAGAGAGTACCAAAGCTGCTCACAGCACCCCAGACATGGCCTCACTAGCAACTTGTACAGTTGCAGTAAGACTTCTCTACTCTTATACTTCAAACCCCTTAAAATAAGAGCCACCATTCTATCAGCCTTTCCGATTATCTGCTGTGTTTGTGTGTTAGCTTTCTGTGTTTTGTGCACAAGTACCCCTAAGTCCCTTTATGTTGCAGCTTTCTGTTTTTCTCCATTTAAATAATACTCTATTCTGTTATTCTCCCTTCCAAAATGAACAACACTACATTTTCCCAGATTATATTCCATTAAGTAAGTGGGCAATAATGTGCCCACTTACTTAACCTATCAACATCTCTATAAACTGTTTCTATCCCTCTCGTAACCTGCCTTTCATCTATTATTGTGCTGTCTACAAACTTGGCTACAGTACATGCACTTTCTTCCTCCAAATCATTAATATATATTGTAAACAGTTGCAGTACTGATCCTTACGGAACCCCACTGGTCACAGGTCTCCAACCTAAAAAAGAACCTTCAATCCCTACTCAGTGTTTCCTGCCCATTAGCCAATTCTCTATCCATGTGAATATACTTTCTGTAACAACATGGGCTCTTATGTCTTAATCTTATGTGAGGTATCTTGCTGAATACCCTCTGGACGTCCAAATATAACACATCTACTGGTTCCCCTCTATCCACTATGGTAGCCACTTTCTTGAAAAATTCTCATATTTAGTTAGACACGATCTCCCTTTCATGAAGGCATGCTAACTCTGCTTGATTAGATTATGCTTTTCCAAGTGTTCTACTATTACTTCTTTAATAAATGTTTCAAAGGCTATCCCAACAATAAATGTTAGGCCAATCGGCCTATAATTACTTGCTTTTTGTCTCCCTCCCATTTTGAATAGGAGTGTCATGTTGGCAGTTTTCCAATCCTCTGGTACTTCTCCAGAATCTAAGTATTTTTGGAAAATTACAACCAATGCATCCACTATTTCTGTAGCTCCGTCTTTTAGGATCCTAGGATGCAAACCATCAGGGCCAGGGGAATACCTCCTTCCTCATTAGATTTTCTAATACTACTTCTCTGGTGATGATAATAATACTTTATTCCTACCTCCACTAACTTTTAGTTTGAATGGGATGTTTGAGGAAAGTAAACACTCATGCAAAACATCTGCTGAATTCCTCTACCACTTCCCAGTAACCATTTCCCCAGATTCATTTTCTCAGGAATGCTCACTTTGACCTTTCTCTTCCTTTTATATATTTCAATAAGTTTTCATTGTTAGTTTTGATATCCCTTGCTAATTTATTTTCTCTGTATACTTTTGCTGGAACAAGCTTACAACTTGGAAATGATTGTAACTAATGTAATTCTATGTTTGAACTTTATTTGCACATTCCATGTTCACAAAGGAAATCTATACTATATTTCTATGGAATGTGTCATCAAAATGTCTTACTAATCCTTAAAAGGGTCGTTTAGCAATGATGGCTGGTTTCCAATGCAGCATGACACCAACAATGTGAGTGTTTATCTCCTGTACTGGCTGTGGTCACCATTAAGATTTTACCTTCACAATTTCACCTGGTGACCCTCAAGTTAAACTCATCATCAGTCATTTATCTCTCTCTCTCTCTCTCTCACTTTCTCTCTCTTCTACTTTAAAAAACTTTATTTTTTAAAATAAGATATGCTTTTTAAAAGCTATAACAATATGTATATGGTTGAACAATTTTCGACTTGCTCTTTACAAAATCTATAAATAATTTTCAAAATTTGTCTAACCGTCAGTACTGAAATTTACTGTAACTGAATTTATCGTTCTAATATAACAGGTATTTCGATCAAACAACTTGAAAAATTGAAAAATGTTTGCTCCTTTTCCCTTTCCAGGCAAGCAGGATATCCCATATTTAACAGAATAATTAACTAAAATTGCAAAACTACTCCTCAAATAAAAGTATTAATTAAGAAAGGTCAAGATTTTGAAATAAAATGAGTAATTAACTGCACATCTGTGAAAACTGAATTGTTAACAATTAAGTTAAATTTAACACAACATGACTTACATGACAGAAGAATTTCTGTTTGGTTTTTGGTTAATCAAAACCTATTAGTAGGTTATGGACCTGAAATGTTAGCACTCTTTCTCTCGCTAAAGGTGCTGCTGGGATTACTGAGTAATTCCAGCACTATCTGTTTTCATTAAAGGTTTCCAACATCTACAATGTTTTACTTTTGTATATTTGCTTACTTTTGCCAAGCTATTCAGCTTGAACTGAATTGCTGCCCTGGCCTGAATATAAACAGTACACTGCTGGGTGTTTGCGTATGTGTATGTGCTTTGTCCTCATCTACATGCTTAAGCTCAGTGAGCAGCCAGACATTATAAAAACATTAACTGCAAACTCTTTTCTAATGACCAAATACTTTGTTCAAGAGTCAGCTGCTGTGTAAAAAGGTGGCACGGTGGCTCTGTGGTTAGCACTACAGCCTCACAGAGTAAGGAACCTGGGTTTGATTCCAGCCTCAGGTGACTGTGTGGAGTTAGCACAGTCTCCCCAGGTCTGCATGGGTTTCCTCTGGTTTCCTCCCACAATCCAAAGATGAGCAGGTCAGGTGGATTGGCCATGCTACATTACCCATAGTGTTAGATGCATTAGTCAGAGGGAAGTGGATCTGTGTGGGTTACTCTTCGGAAGATCAGTGTGGACTTGTTGGGCCAAATGGCCTGTTTCCATACTGTGGGGAATGTAATCTAAAATTCACAGCTATATAAAACTAAATGCATCTTTGCCAGCACTTTAAGTTTACTGTGTAAAAAAAAACTATGACATACAAGTTATTTACTTACAGGGATGAAAGAATGTAAGCATTCTTGACATCTTTAATTACTTATTCTGCATACAAGACATCGAGAATGCAAAATTGGTATCATACTACTAGTTATTTGTACCAATGTTGCGAATGTATAGAAACCAGAACAAGAACTCATGCATCCTTCTGCACTGTAAAGGTAAATAAATATGTTTATGACTGATCCTACCTGATCCCCAGGTTGTGGCCTCATCAGAGATACTTGATCATAACCTCTGCGAAAAAGAGCCCACAAGGCATCCAATTTTCCCTAGACAAATTATCACAACAATATTAGAAACAAGATTTACTATTGTTTCCTGAAACTTTATCCTTTTGCACTTTAGAAACAATAAACACAAACTTAAAATGATGGATCCCCACCACGCACTTGAACAGGAAGCTGATCATCATTGTGCACTCATACTGTAATGAAACTGCAACCAGAAATAGTGCAGCCATTGAGATTGTGCATTATCTGTTGCTACCTCTTCCTCATATCCTGCTGACCACCCCACTGGCCACTGCTGTCACTGCTGGCTGCTGGCTGCTGGCTGCTCCCTTGGCTGTCGCACTGACTGTCCCCCTTGATGAACCCCTTGTCATTCTGCTGCCTGCCCACCCCAGCTCCCCAGTGCTCTGCTCACCAGATGCTGGCTATCCCCTTCGCCACTCTCACCACCGCCCAGCTCGCCACTTCACTCACAGAATGGAGCAGTGAGTGAAGCAAGTGAAGGCACCAAAGGTTCTTTCTGAGCTCTCCTCTGGGTCTTCTAATTCATCTCAGGGGTCGATGCCGCTACATGAAATTTACTTTATACATGAAGCCATTAATCCTGTGTCAACACTGGCAATGACTTCAAAGGGACACCCCCTACAACTGCAGTGGCAATAAACACAGCCAACTCAAAAATACTGCCCATATTAATCTCATTATTTTTAATGCTTCACAGTTCAATAATGACTTGTGTTTGGTAGTTCATGAGACTTACATACATGGTTGGTCAAAGTGTTAAATATTTCATATACATTCAACATATATTGGTCAAAGAGGAAATGAAAACTCTACAAAAATTTAGTGATTATATTTTAAATACTATTCAGAAACATTGTTTTTCAAAATACATAAATTTATCATAAATCTCTTCTGAGTTTCAGAGAGACTACTTTGGAAGTGTTGCAGATTAGGGAAACACCATAACTAGACTTTAAGTTAGAAATTATGATTTTAAAACAGCTTAATGAATTAAAATTATCAAATCAGTGTAGATTTGCGAACTCAACTCCATCTCACCAGTTTTTTAATGTTCAATGTTCTGCATGTTGCACTAATTATTACTTAGCAGTGACACGGCCAAATACTAATTGATAGCTCAAAGTTCTTAGTACCCATAAGCAATTCTCACTGCACCATTTTTCGCCATTATGCTTATCTATATATTGCAAGTTCACTCAAAACTCATTGATTAATTTTCTTACATGGAAGTGCAGAAATAAATCATGTAAAAAAGATTTCACATCAGTTTGTGACATGACCAGAATAGCATATATCTGCGCTATTTAGGTGATCATGCAGCACAAAAGTATTTAACTGTTTATCTTACTCCTTTTAATAATCAGTCAGATATTATAATATTCCCCAGCAGGAGAAGTAAATTACCTTAACTGGTGTATACCATTTTCTCTGCTCTGGTGGTGGCCTTCGGGGCTTGCAGGGCCTAGGATCCAATGGTTCAAACTCTTGATCTGGCATCTTGATGATTGCATTTTTGGGCTTTTCTAATTTTGCACCTTCTTCCGTTGAGCCTTTATCTCCCCAGCGTACCTGACCACAAATAAATTTAAACAAGAAGTTGATGTACAGTAAGAAACCAGAGGTATGGGAAATTAAAAAGCCTTTTAAAAGAATACAACATTTAGGAGTCACAATTTCTCTTCAAAAGAAGAAAAGATACTTGCTTTTCTTTATGGTTATTAATTTGCTCAGGAAATCTCAGGAACAATTACCTCTGGAACACAAATTCTGAGAAGCCAATTTTTTGATAGGGTCATTAATCATAGACAAAACAAAATCTCTCATTGGTTTTGTTTCAAAGGTGAAATTTCATTTACTTAGAAGCTTCATGAAAAGTAAAGTTTCTCCAGGTTAAGTATTTCCTGAAAGTTCCTTGTGAAATGTTGTAACAAGTTGAAAATTATGTAAATGAATCAAGTCAATCCTGGAATTGATAATGAATGCTCATAACTTAGAAATCAGGAATGACTAACTTTTGTAACCTCCTTTCTTCAAATACTCTAAACCTCAAGACTTATTTTCTGCAAACTATGGCACAGAAACAAGATAGTACAAATAACAGGATAATTAAAAAACATTAACTGCTACTGCAATGAAATATTTTACAATATGTTGGAATTCTCTATTGTTAATCTGTAAACCTAATGTTTTCAGTTACCACTCTGCCATTTGTTCAATGTGCTTTGAATTTGTCAAACATGTTCAAACATCACTAAAAGCATCTGTGCAGTCATATAGAAAATTTGTTTCCAATTACAGGAACAGAATAAGAGAAGACAACAGATGTGGACCAGTACAGTTAGGAAAAAAGGTGACTCTTTGTGACTTCTTGAAATACTAAAAAAATACTTACAGCTGTATTTTATGTACTATACTGTAGAAGTAAAAAAGAAACAATAAATTAATAATGAAAGCGTGAATGCCAATTTTGATGGCATTTTTGCAGGAATTGTTATCAGATCAGGGCTGATCTGAAGGATGAATGGAGATT
Organism: Chiloscyllium punctatum; assembly: GCF_047496795.1. Classification (NCBI taxonomy): domain Eukaryota; kingdom Metazoa; phylum Chordata; class Chondrichthyes; order Orectolobiformes; family Hemiscylliidae; genus Chiloscyllium; species Chiloscyllium punctatum. Next base: position 88,400,408 of record NC_092751.1, read on the forward strand.
GGAGATTTGATTTTGCAAAGATTACATGGCACACCTAAATGACATCCTCCAGTATTGCCAGACTCAGAATGGCAAAGTGACTCAGATTTAAAGTTAAATGAACAGCTTAGTTTTGGTTAGTTTTGTCAGTGTTCCAAAATACAAAATTGATTGATCCCAAAGTAATTGGGAGGCGGGGGAGCGGGGTGGAACCATTATAGCTTTAGTGCTACACTGACTCTGTCACTGCCTCAGTCACATTCTCAAAGTTTCTGTAAAGTTCAGTGAGCAGGGTCAAACAGCATAGGGCATAACTAATCAGATTGTGGGGAAAGCACAGAGGAATCGGCAGCAGGCGGTGACTTTTGTAGGTCCTCCTTATTCACTGAAAATCATTTTGACAACTTAGCATTAATGTTTTCATTAAACTGGCAGTCTCCAGTTGTTTTCATAAACACACTCTGAATTTAGAATTGGATCATAACTCCCAAACTAAATATATCAGAAAGACGCTTGCCTGCATTTACTCCAAAGCTATATAATATTTGGAAAGGCAACAAGTTAGTGTTTTTTTACTTAAAATGGAGATTTGCATCTTGCTCCTCCCAAGAATCAAACAGCCAGATAGAAAATGCATCCCCCACCCTTAGAAATCTCCAGGAAGCTATGGCTCACAATTACAGATGCAAATAATACTGTACTGGCCAGTGTATTGCTGGAATGTAATTTCAGTTTCATAAGGAGATAATCAAACCAGCTTGAGCCTTATATAATCACCACATAACTAAACTGTTGTGAAGCCATCTCACTTAATATTAAAATTTAGGGTTTTAAAAAAAGATCAGCAAATCACTTTTCCCTTTTTATAATGTGAGTAAAAACTGATAGTTGGATCATTTTTATCCTGATGTTCTGAATTGGAACTTGACTAGCTGAAGTACAAAGTGATTCAAATCCATCAGTACAGTCCTGCCCCCACACTTCTCTAAAACATACATTAAGACCATACTTTTAGCTACAAAACAGGATAAAGTCAACTAGCAATGTATGTGCTTGTGGTAAAGATGTTATTGTAGCTTTAAATTTCAAATCTTAGATTCTAACTAACATTTTATTGAAATTTTATAAGCAGATCTTCCATGTCCAGTAGGCAAGAAAAGCAAAGTTTTCAAATGGTTAAGAATCTTGCCAAATATACAGGTGTGAATGTTTCAAATATACTTCCAAAAGGGAGAAGAAGCAACGTAAAAACCTCCATCCGTTTAATGCCGCCGACTCCCCTTCCTCCATAATACGATGCATCAACTGTTGGCCACTTTTTCCTCGCCATCGCTTCATCATCAGACTCCTTCAAGCAAATGAACCAAAGAAAGCTGTCAGTTGGCGGTAAATCATAGAATACCTACAGTGCGGAAAGAGGCTATTCAGCCCATCTAGTCTGCACCAACCCTCCAAACAGCATCTTACCCTATCCCCATATTTACGGCTACACTACAGACAATTTAGCATGGCCAATCCACTTAATCTGCACATCTTTGGACTGTGGGAGAAAACCAGAGCAGAAACAGGGAGAATGTGCAAACTCTACACTGACAGTCACCTGAGGCTGGAATTGAAGCTGGACTCCTGGCACTGTGAGATAGCAGTGCTAGCCACTGTGCCACCCATACTGGGCTAGCATGCTGCCCATGCACCATTTGCCAAACTCTGAGTTTGTTAAGTGTATCTCAAACAGCGATGTATTTTTCAACCTTCAACTAAAAACTAATTGATGTTGGTGCTAAAATAAAATAATGGGTTTCTGTGTTCTGTTTGGAACTCCATATCGGGTAAGAGCCAGAAAAAGCCAACTCTTGACATTTGGAATCTGCACTGATTTGTGTTCTATTCACACACAAATATAGGACAACAAATTCTGATAATCCATGCCAAAATAGGTCATTATGTAAGGACAATGCTATATTATGCTTCTGTTTACCATATCTCTACGTAATAGTCACTGAAACACAGACCTCCCTGTAACTGTTGCATGTTTGCTCTTTTCGCTCCAAGATCTTTGCAGGCTGCACAGAAGTACGCATCTGTAGCACGGTGTGACAAAGATCTTTTGCAAAGCTCTGTGCTAAAAGCTTTGACACTTGACTTTTCATAATCCAGCTGGCATAAGTAGGTTATTCTTTTATCTGACTTGAACTCTTACTATCCCAGTTTTCCTGAAGTGAAGGCATATCACTTTGCTGGAGTTGAGAGTTTTAATGATACTATACTAGCCGAATTGTACTACAATAATAGTTATTATGATTGTGAGCAATACATACCACTGCTTATATCAAAATCATTGTCATATGTAGTTCCATTTTCAAAGCACAGTTTGCACATAAGTAAATTCAGGTGCAAACAGTTAACAATTCCAACAAGTTTTTTTTCACGGAATGTAAATACAGAATTACTATTATTAGGTCAATGACATAACTAAGTGAAGAACATATTACTTACCTCTTCATAGGGTGGTGGAGGTGGTGGCTCTTTAATCACCTATTAAGAATAAAAATTAGAAAAAAACAGGTCTTTTGTTAATTTGAGTGGAAATTACTTTAGTTAGACACACCTTTTCTGTAGAACTTTACTTTCAAATTAGGCACCATTCCCACTATCTCTACTTTCAAACAAAGGGGTCTTGCATTGCAGTGGGAGTCTTCCTGCCTCTGGACCAGAAGGTCTGGGTTCAAACCCCACCCTTCCCTGAATGAATGCCATAACACATCCAAATGAGCTACTTATTTTTTCTCCTTACATTTAAACAACTTATGCATTCAATCTAGATTCCAAAATCTATTTTAATGTAAATAAAATTTCAATGAACACCAGGTTCTAATGTTGTAGATTATTCCAGTAGTAGTTCATTAATTAGGTTTGGCTTGTGCCAAATGTCATTAGAGCTCCCTGGGTTTAGCTAAGTGGTGTGTCCCAATTCATGCAGGCAGTGGTCTCACAGGTCAAAAAACAAAATAGTAAAGAAATCCAATGCTGAAAATCTGAAATCAGAAGGGTCACTGGACTCAAAACATTAATTCTGTTTTCTCTCCACAGATATTGCCAGATCTGCTGAGTTCCTTCAGCTATTTCTGTTTTTTTGTTTATGATTTCACAGTTGTCTGATTGGCATTTAATAACATCCTTGCAATGGGGATGGCACCTGACTTGGGTTTCCCACCTATCTTCAACGTCATCTCTGAGGTCTACTGGGGTTAATTAATCCATAGTACAACATTCTAATGCTCCAACATGCAGTTCCAAACACTAAGCATGGCAGAAAAGAACAATAGTTTTATGAAAATTATTTACAACCATTTGAGAAATTTCTAATTTTTGGAATAATTTATAATATTGACAAATATCATTAAAAGGATCAGTTATTTTAAGTAACTGCGAATACTGGAAATCTTAAACAAAATCAGAAATTTCTGGAGAAACTAAGTAGGTCCAGAAGCATCTATAAGAGACAGAAACAGAGTTAACGTTTCGAGTTCAATGTCACTTCTTCAGGACTGAACCTACTCGACTCGAAACGTTAATTCTGTTTTTCTCTCTCTACAGATACTTCCAGACCTGCTGAGTTTCCTCAGTAACTTCTGTCTCAGTTTCAGTGTCACTTTAATTGATTGGAAACTTACCACAGTACAGCACAAAGGCCAAAACCACCACAGCAAGATCAATGCCAACAGCAGGAACAAAACTAACAGAGCAATTAAAAGGATTGTTCCATCAGACTGAAAAACAGGAAAAAGACATTAAACATGTGTGGCAGTAGCTATTACAGCAGATAATATGTACAACCAATGACAATATTATAAAACTTGTGAGAGAAAGAGAAATAACTTATAGGTCTTGGAAATGCTCAGAGTTGATGAAATTGATGTTGGTATTTATGAATCAGACTACAATAGTAAATAGCTTCATAAAGCCAGGAAATAGCAGAGAAACTTACTCTATAGGAGGAAGATAACCAGAGGAAAAAAAAGAGTTGAAGAAGTCTCAGAGAAGAACAAATAGTTTTGTAAGATGAATAAGGAATTCTTCAAGCTAAAAATATTAAGAGGGAGAGAGAGACATGCAGAAATTAGATCAAAAGTGAAAAAGATTGCGCCTAAATATACCTGACAGAAATAAATGAGTTGGGAAATAATACAGGATCCATGCCTTTGCTATCTTTAGTGCTGATTTTCCCAGCTATCTCCAGACTGGCTCTCCTCACTTCACTTTTTACAACCTTCAATTCATACAAATCCCTGTGGCCATGTTATCACCTATAATGGCCTTTAAAACCCCATAAAGCTCCATTGAATCTCAAGCCTTAAAACTTGACCTTAAGGGCTTTTTCACTGTCTTCAAATGCCTTCATTCACAATACCAGACGTGAAAAGTGCCCTCCAGCCACTACTACATGCACTGTCTGCTCATCTAACAATGAAATTCTCTTTGTTCCCACTCTCTCAGTTCCAACATTAGCCACTCTTCTTTTTACGTGTGATGACGCCTTCACTTAGACCCCACACAGAACTCTTTTCTTCAGACCCTGCCTCTGTATCGTCTGAAGCCCTCTAAGACCCTTCACTTTACCTGAAATTCCTCATTAGTCCTTTTTTCTCCTTTTTGTTTATATTTTGTTAAGCTTCCAGTAAAACATACTGAGATTGCTCTTTGCTCAAGGTCAGTTTAACAGAAATGTAAGTTGTTCTTGATTAGAAAAATATTTTTATAATATATGAGGTTTACCACAAACTTCAACTTCTTTTGCATTTGAGTAGTCTTGTTTTCTTATAAATACTTTGATAATAATCCAAAATATTTCCCTCTTACTTACTTTTCATCTGCTTACTTACACAATGTGTGCTGGTGATACTGACAGAGCTGGATATAAATGTTAACCCCTCATTCATGCTTACTTGAAGGTAAACAACCCTGAAAGAAAATTATTAATATTAATTAATAACATGTCCCTTATAACACATGCAAGTTTTGCTTGAATTACACTACTTTTTGGCCTTAGAACTGTAAAGCCAAAAGACCATAAGACATAGGAGCAGAAATTAGGCCATTCAGCTCATCAAGTTGGCTCCACCATTCAATCAAGGCTTATTTAATTCTCAATTCCATTCTCCCACTTTCTCCCCATAACCCTTGATCCCCTTGATATCAAGAACCTATCTCTCTCAATCTTAAGTATATTCAATTATCTGGCCTCCCCAGCCTTCTGTGGCAATGAATTGCATAGATTCACCACTGTCTGGCTGAAGAAGTTTCTCCTTACCTTGGTTCTGAAAGATCTCCCCTAAGACTGTGCCCTCAGGTGCTAGTCTCTCCTACCAATGGAAACATCTTCCCTTCATCTACTGTGTCCAGGCCATTCAGTATTCTGTATGTTTCAATTAGATCCCCCCTCATTCTTCTAAACTCCATCACGTATACATCCAGAGTCCTCAAACGTTCCTCATATGTTTAGCTTTTCATTCCTGGCACCATTCTCCCGAACCTCCTCTGAACACCCCCCAGGGCCAGTACATCCTTCCTGAGATATGGGGCCCAAAACTTGCACATAATTCTCCAAATTTGGTCTGACCAGAACTTTATAGAGATGCAGAAGTACATCCATGCTTTTATATTCAAGTCCTCTCAAAATAAATGCCATCTTTGCATTTGCCTTCCTAACTACTGACTCAACCTGCAAGTTTACCTTGAGAGAATCCTGGGCTAGAACTCTCAAGTCTCTGCACTTCAGACTTCTAAATTTTCTCCCATTTAAAAAAATAGTCCTTGCCTCTATAGTTCCTACCAAAGTGCACAACCTCACGCTTTCCCATGTTGTACTCCATCTGCCACTTCTTTGCCAATCTCCTAACCTGTCCAAATACTCTGCAACCTCCCTGCCTTCTCAATAATACCTGTCCATCTACCTATCTTTATATCATTGGCAAACTTAGCCAGAAGGCCCTCAGTTCCTTCATCTAGATCGTTAATGTGTAAAGTGAAACATTGTGGTCTCAATGCAGACTCTTGTGGAACACCACTTGTCACCGGCTGCCATTCTGAGAAAGACCCTTTTATCCCTACTCTACTTTCTGTCAGACAGCCAAGCTTCTATCCTGCTAGCACCTTGCCTCTGACACCATGGGCCCTTATCTTACTCAGTAGCCTCCTGTGCAGCACCATAGTCAAAGGGCTACTTGAAGTCTAGGTAGATAACATCCATTGACTCTCCTTGGTCTAACCTGCTCATTACTTCCTCAAAGAATTCTAGCAGATTTGTCATGCATGGTCTCCCTTTGATGAAACCATGCTGTCTTTACCCTATTTTACCATACACTTACAAGTATTCAGAAATCTCATCCTTCACAATGGATTCTAGGATCTTACCCACGACTGAGATTAGGCCAATTGGTCTGCAATCTTCCATCGTTTGTCTTACTCCCTTTTTAAACAGGGTGTCACATAGTGATTTTCCAGTCCCCTGAGACCCTCCCTGATTCTAGCAATTCCTGAAAGATCACCGCTAACACCTCCACTATCTCTTCAGCTATTCCCCCTAGAACTTATGTGGAAAGTCAGGAGGCATGGGATAGAGGGAAATTTGGCCAGTTGGATAGAAAGCTGGCTAACCAGTCGAAGTCAGAGAGTGGTGGTAGATGGTAGATATTCAGCCTGGAGCCCAGTTACAAGTGGAGTTCCGCAAGGATCATTTCTGCGTCCTTTGCTGTTTGTAATTTTTATTAATGACTTGGAAGAGGGAGTCGAAGGGTGGGTCAGTAAATTTGAAGATGATACGAAGATTAGTGGAGTTGTGGACAGTGAGGAGGGCTGTTGTCGGCTGCAAAGGGACTTAGATTTGATGCAGAGCTGGGCTGAGGAGTGGCAGATGGAGTTCAACTCTGTCAAGTGTGAGGTTGTCCATTTTGGAAGGACAAATAAGAATTTAGAATACAGGGTTAACGGCAGGGTTCTTAGTAAGGTGGAGGAGCAGAGGGATCTTGGGGTCTATGTTCATATATCTTTGAAAGTTGCCACTCAGGTGGATAGAGCTTGTAAGAAGGCCTATGGTGTATTAGCCTTCATTAGCAGAGGGATTGAATTCAAGAGTCGTGAAGTGATGTTGCAGCTGTACAGGACCTTGGTTAGGCCACATTTGGAGTACTGTGTGCAGTTCTGGTAGCCTCACTTTAGGAAAGATGTGGAAGCTTTGGAGAGGGTGCAGAGAAGATTTACCAGGATGTTGCCTGGAATGGAGAATAGGTCGTACGAGGATAGGTTGAGAGTGCTAGGCCTTTTCTCATTGGAACGACGAAGGATGAGGAGTGACTTGATAGAGGTTTATAAGATGATCAGAGGAATGGATAGAGTAGACAGTCAGAGACTTTTTCCCTAGGTACAACAGAGTGTTACAAGGGGACATAAATTTAAGGTGAAGGGTAGAAGGTATAGGGGAGATGTCAAGGGTAGGTTCTTTACCCAGAGAGTGGTGGGGGTATGGAATGCGCTGCCTGTGGGAGTGGCAGAGTCAGAATCATTGGCGACCTTTAAGCGGCAATTGGATAGGTACATGGATGGGTGCTTAAGCTAGGACAAATGTTCGGCACAACATCGTGGGCCGAAGGGCCTGTTCTGTGCTGTATTGTTCTATGTTCTATGTTCTAACTCTGGGGCGTAGTCTGTCTGGTCAAGGTGATTTATCCACCTTCAGGCCATTCAGTTTTTCTAGCACCTTTGTCTTTGTGATGGCCACCATACTCAGCTCTGCCCCCTCACTTTCTTGAATCTTTGGGATATTACTTGTGTTTTCCACAGTGAAGACTGATGTGAAGTAATTATTCAGTTCCTCAGCCATTTCCTTGTTCCCCACTACTATCTCTCCATGTCATTTTCCACTTTTGCCTTTCTTTTGCTCTTTATGTATCTAAAGAAACTCTTACTTGCTTCATTTATATTACTGGCTAGCTTACCCTCAAACTTAATCTTCTCCATTCTTTTTTCTTTCTTGGCTGTCCTCTGTTGGTCTTTGTAAGCTTCCCAATTCTCTGGTTTCCCATTGCCCTTCACCACATTATATGCTATCCTCAATTTCCCTCGTCAGCCATGGTTTCCTCATCCTCCCTGTCTCATGCTTCTTTTTCCTCGGGATGAGTCTCTGCTGTGTCTCCTGAATTACTCCCAGAAACTCCTGTCATTGCTATTCTACTGTCTTTTCTCTTAGTCTCCTCTTCCAGTCAATTCTACCCAGCTCCTCCCTCGTATCTCTACAGTTGCCTTTATTCAGCTGTAATACTATTACCTCTGATTCTATCTTCTCCCTCTCCAATTGCAGAGTAAATTCAATCCTATTACGACCATTGCCTCCTAAGGGTTACTTCACCTTAAATTCTCTCATCAAGTCTGCCTCACTGCACAACACTAAATCCAATATTGCCTGTTCCCTAGTGAGCTCCACCACAAGCTGCCCCAAAAAGCTATCTTGTAGACATTCCACAAATACTTGCCCTTGCAATCTACTACCAAAATGATTTTCCCAGTCCACCTGCATATTGAAATCCCCCATGATCACTGAAACTTTGCCTTTCCTACACACCTTTTGTATCACCTGGTGTATCTTGCGCCCCAGCTCCTGACTACTATTTGGAGGCCTGTACATAACTCCAACTATAGTTTGTTTCTACTTTTGTGGTTCCTCAATTCTACCCACACAGACACTACACCTATTCCTTTCTTACTGTTGAATTAATTTCATTTCTTACCAGTAGAGCAACCCTACCCCTTCTGCCTACCTGCCTATCTTTTTGACAGGATATACATCCTTGAATATTCAACTCCCAACCTTGATCCCCTTGCAGCCAAGTCACCATGACGCCCACCAGGTCAAATCTGCCATTTTTGATCTGCACCACAAGCTCATTTACTGAAGTATTTGCATAGCTTTGAACTTGAGATGCCATAAGAAATCTTGAAACATCTGCAAAACATTCTATATTGGTTGGAATTATACTCAGTATGAAAGAAAATGGTTGTGGTACGTCAATCATTTGAGCCCCAATTTCTTTATTGAAGGTACTGTCCTAGTTGTGTCCATAACTATCTGATTATCTCTTCTTGATACTTAATAGCATTACTGCCCCGGAGACATCACCACTGAGTTATCATTGACCAAAAATTTAAATTAGATCAGCCATTTAAAGGCTGTGCCTCCTCCTGTAGGTCAAAGGCTAGAACTTCTGTGGCAAGTAGCTCACTTCCTAATGACCTAACATTCCCTAAAGGGCCTGATAATCTAAATCCCTGGGTGCTAAAGGAGAAAGCCATCGGAGTAGTGGATGCACTGGCTGTCTTCATCCAAAATTCTGTAGACTCTGGAATAGTTCCAGCAGTTTACTGGGTGGCAAATGTAAAACCCCTCTGTTAAAAAGGGAAGGAGGGGGAAAATAGAAAGATACAGACCAGTTAACTGAACACCAGTACTAGGGAAAAGGTTGCCGCCTACTACAAAGGATGTGACAACAGAATACTTAAAAATTCAACAGTATTACATAAAGTCAATGTGGATTTGTGAAAGGAAATCATGTTTGGCAAACCTCCTGGAGTTTTTTGAACGGTAACTTGTAGAATAGATGAGGGAGAAATAGTATATCAGATGTATCTGATTTTGAGAAAACTTTTGATAAAGTCTTGAATAAGAAAATATTGTTTAAAATCAAAGCTCATGGGATTGGTGGTAACATACAAGCATGGGTTTGAGAATTGGTTAGCACACAGGAAATAGAGCGTTGGAATATCAGGTAATTTTGACTGGAAGGTAATGACAAATGTGGCACTTTGGTTTTAAATCTTGTTTTATACTGCTTCCATAATGTGTAGTGATCGTAATGAGGTCAGCCAGGTGGCTGTCATAGAATATGACTTTTCTTAATTGGGGCTATTAATTTGATCCAATCATAGAGTGCTGGCTGAGAGATAAGAACAGGAGTGTGGGATTTGAGGTTTGGCCTCATTTCCCTGAAAACCAGGGTTTGGGGCTTGGCTTTGCCATTCCTCTCCCTTGTAAAATTGCTGTTTCTCGGTATACAGCTGTAAATGTTAATTGTTTTGTAAACTTTGAATTGTTTACTAAATTATAAAGAAAAGAACAGGAGTGTCAGATATCTTGTTGAGTCTGAGAGAGCTGGAACGATGTCAATGACTCTCCACATGTAATAAAGGCTGACTTTGTGACAGAACATCAGTCTCTGTGAAGTTATAGAGCCTTACAGCATGGAAACAGTCCAGCCAGTCCATGCAAACCATAATCCCAAACTAAATCAGTTCCACCTACCTGCATTTGGCCCATATCCTTCCAAATCCTTCCTATTTGTGAACTTATGCAAATGTATTTTAAATATTATAATGGTATCTGCATCCATAACTTTCTTAGGTAGTTCATTCCACACTGTATAAAAGGGTTTTTAAATCTTTCTCCTCTCACTTTAAAAATGTGCCCCTAGTTTTGAACTTCTCTCCACTCTAGCAAAAACATCTTTGTCATTCACCTTGTCCAAGGCCCTCATGATTTTATAAAGCTCAATAAAGTCCCCCCTCAATTTCTTATGCTGCAGTTATTTTGAATGTTTTTGTAATATTAAAGGTGCTATATGTTTACAGAACATTGTTACACTTAGAAATCAATAAAATTAATCAAGTTGGAAGTGACATTTTACCAAACCGATCATTTGAAAATGCTTTGCTAGTTTAGAACTACACAAATCTACTATTAAATTCTTTGCCCTCAATTATTTTGTTGTCCAAGAACATCTTTCTCAATATATCTATTCCATAAACTTAGTAGCTACAGCAGTATTTTTACTTCGCTCAATATTTGCAACATGCTTTTTATAAATTAATTCATTCACGGGATGTGGGCATGCTGGCTGGACCAGCAGTTATGGCCCATTCCTAGTTACCCTTGAGAATGTGGTAGTGAGCTGCCTCCTTTAACTGTTGCAGTCCATTGTAGGGAGACCCACAATGCCATGAGGGAGAGATTTCTAGGATTTGATCCAGTGACACGGAAGGAACGGCAACATATTTCTAAGTCAGGATGGTGAATGGCATGGAGGGGAACTTGCAGTACAGGAACTTGTGGTGTTCACAAATATCGGCTGCCCTTGATGGTAGATTTGGAATGCGCTGCCTGGGAAAGTGGTGGAGGCAAATTCCATAGGAGGTGAAAGTGATGAACTTTAAAGGGCTATGGAAATAGAGCTGGAGAATGGGACTGGCTGGGCAGCTCTTTTGGGAGCTGGTACAGATACAATGGATCAAACGGCTACTGTCAAATTCTACAATTCTATGGAAGGTACTGTCCAAAGAGGTCAGTAAATTTCTGCAGTGCATCTTGAAGGTAGTGCACACTGCAGCTACTGGGTGTTGGTGGTGGAGGGAGTGGATGCTTTTGAATGCCAATCAAGTGGACTACTTTGACCTGAATGAAGCTTCTTGAATGTTGTTGAAGATGCCCACAGCCAGACAAGACAGGATGTGGCTCACTTGCTGCAGGATTCATAGCTTCTGACCTGCTCCCATAGCCACAGTAACTATATGATTGGTCTAGTTCAGATTTGCATCTGGTATCCCTAGGACACTGGTACTAGTGGATTTAATCCTGGTTTTACCAAGGGGCGATGATGAGATTCTCACATGTTGGAGATAGCCTGACATTTGTGTGGCAAGAATGTTACCTTTCACTCATCAGCCCAAACAGAGATATGGTCCTGGTCTTTCTGTATTTTGACATGGGTTGCTTCAGTCATTGAGGAGTCATGAATGTGCAATGTTCAGCACCAATCAGTGACTATCGCCACTTTTAATCTTATGATGGAAGAAAGGTCATTGATGAAGCAGTTGAAGATAGTTGGGCCTACTCTGAGAAACTCCTGCAGAGATGTCCTGGAGCTGAGATGACTGACATCCAACGACCAAAAACATCTTCTTATGTGTCAGGTATGACTCCAACCAATGGAGGGTTGGCCTCCTGATACCCATTGTTATGAACCAGAGCCAACCCTCTTCAAATATATCAAGGAGATAGTCTCAACCCTAGCGTTTATCTTATTTAAAGATAGAGTAAGGTGCTGTGCTCCAGAAGTAATTTTATTGGTTACACTCCTCAGCTTTAATCTAAACACACTTTATTCTTACTCTACAATTAAAATACAAACAAAAGAAAGAAGAATTGCATAACTTTAACTCTTTACGAAAGCTTAACAGAATATTTAACAGCAACTGTTCCAATATAGTAACATCCCATAACCACACCTTTGCAAATTCAGTAAAATAGATTGTCTCACGTCGATTCTGGCACAGAGAGAGAATCAAAGCTTTTAGATGACGCAGGGAGAGAGAGAGAGAGAGAGAGAGAGAGACAGCTTCCACAGCCAACTCCCAAACCCCAACGATCACTGAAAGCTAAACCAAAATCCTGGTTATTTGGGAGTCTGATTCCACCCATTCATACTACTTCTATTGTTCCAACTTTAAAAAAGAAAAGGCCTCATAAGCTGTTTTGTTTTTGGCTTGGAACAGATGACTCGATACTTCTGCCTCAATCTCTCTTTATTAAGAAAATGGACAGAATGTACCTCTTAATGTCATAGTATCATCACACCATTGATTCCAGTTTTACTACTTGGAGATAGTGAGAACTGCAGGTGCTGGAGAGTCAGAGTGGATAAAGAGTGGAGTTGGAAAAAGCACAGCAGGTGAAGCAGCATCAGAGGAGAAGGGAGTCGACGTTCTAGGTTGGAACTTGTCAGGGAATCTGAAACGTCAATTCCCCTTCACCTCTGATGTTGCTTGATTGGTGTGCTTTTTCCAGGTTCACTCTTTATGCACTCCAGTTTTGCTATGTATTCTTAATGCCATACCAGGTCAAATGCATTTTGACATCAAGGGCAGTCACTCTCACCTCCCCTCTCACTATAATCTATAAACGTGATAAGCAAATAATAAGTGAAAAGACATAGAGTCATAGAAACATACAGCATGTAAACAGACCCTTCAGTCCAACTCGTTCATGCTGACCAGATATCCTATATAAATCTAATCCTATTTGCCAGCATTTGGCCCACATCCTTCTCAACCCTTCCTATTCATATACCCATCCAGATGCCTTTTAAATATTGTCATCGTACTAGCCTCCACCCCATTCTCTGGCAGCTCATTCCATACACACACTACCCATTGTGTGAAAAAGTTGCCCATTAGGTCCCTTTTATATCTTTCCTCACTCACCTTAAACCCATGCCCTCTATTTCCGGACTCCTCCACTCTGGGAAAAGTTCTTGCCTGTTTACCCTATCCATGCCCCTCATGATTTTGTCAAGTTCTTGAAGGTCACCCCTCAGCCTCTAATGCTCCAAGGAAAATAACCTCAGCCTATTCAGCCTCCCACTATAGCTCAAACCCTTCAACCCTGGCAACATCCTCACAAATTCTTTTTTGAACCCTTTCAAGTTTCACAACATCCTTCCTGTAGGAGAGAGCCCAGAATTGCATGCAATACTCCAAAAATGGCTGAACCAATGTCCTGTACAGCCGCAACATGACCTCCCAACTCCTATACCTAATACACTGACCAATAAAAGCAAGTACAAAAAACACCTTCTTCACTATCCTATCTACCTGTGGCTCCACTTTCAAGGCACTATGAACCTGAACTCCAAAGTCTTTTTGTTCAGCACCACTCCCCAGGACCTGGCCATTAAGTGTATTTGTCCTGCCCTGACTTACCTTCCCAAAATGCACCAGCTCACATTTTTCTAAATTAACTCCATCTGCCACTCCTCAGCCCATTGGACTATCTGATCAAGATCCCATTGTACTCTGAGGTAACTTTCTTCACTGTCCACTATACCTCCGATGTTGGTGTCATCTGCACACTTACTAACTATACCTCCTATGTTCACACACAAATCATTTATATAAATTACAAAAAGCAGTGGGTCCTTATGGCACACCATTGGTCACAGGCCAAGCCTCCTGTCTGAAAAGCAACCCTTTACCACCACCCTCTATCTTCTACCTTCGAACCAGTGCTGCGTACATATAATTTGAATGACTCTGTATTGTATTACACAAAATGCTTTTGAACTTTCTTTTACAAGTATGAACACTTACTTAGTTCAGAAACATAAACTGGAACAGTTAGTTAGCTAGTTCAGGAAAATAAACTGACATATAGGAGATCATTTGCTTCAGGTAAGACATTCCTTTCTGATGAGGCTTTTAAAATAAGATTTCATTTTGTAGGGGTACTGAAATCTTACTCTATCCTACAAAAAACAGCATGAATTTCTTATCCAGATCATCTAAAAATGTTTTGGCAGAATAATTATAGAGTCATAGATCTTACAGTACGGAGGCAGGCCCTTTGATCCAAACTAGACCATGCCAGCCAACATGTCCATCCATGCTAACCCCATTTGCCTGCACTTGGCCCATATCCTTCTCATTGTTGCCTATCCATGTATTTGTCCAAATGCCTTTTAAATGTTGCTAATGTACCACCCCAACCACTTCCACTGGCAATTCATTCTAGAGAACCTTACCCTGCGCTCCAAGATCCCTCTATTCCTCTACACCCCTTAGACCCCACCATTCACCATAAAGCTTCTACCTTGATTTGACTTCCCAAAATGCAAGACTTCACATTTATCTATATTAAACTCCATTTGCCATTTCTCGGCCCCCTTCCCCAGTTATGCAGCAACAGAGTTCCCTGGATAACCAGAGACTGTACATGACAAAAAGTTGCTGATAGTGATCAATTCCTACAAAATTATTTAAAATAATATCATTTAAAACTTGAATTATTAGATGACAATGAGTCATATAGTTTTGATTAGTTGAAATGGTATGAATGAGAATTCAACAAGAAGGATCAAACATTTATTATTACTCAATTACATGAAGTCTGAGGCTATTTAGCCTCACTTTGCTCGGACAATTAGAAATTAATTGACCCTTATCGCCCTGAATTCAGTCGTTCAAATGTTTACCTACTCTGCCTTAAAGTATGCTATGGTGTCTACCTCATTGGTTTGCTATGGAAAAGCATTCCATACTACAGCAATTCTAGATAAAACTATTTCTCCTAATCTCTCTTGGTGAACCTTTCAAATTGACAATTTTTTATTACTGACCCAAGCCAATCTCGCTCATGATTTTGAAACTCGAATCAAATATTTTTGTTTTATATTCTCTGTTCTAATCCAAGTTTACTTAAAGTAAATAATGATGGGCTAAAAAGTAAAACACAGTCTTTCACTTTCTGAAACAGCAAATCTTTGCAAGATCAACAGCTACAGTGAATATTTAGATGTGGAGGTTATTCTGAGAATGCAGGCTACACTGCTCTAGACTGTGTGAAAACAGTAAGTGTGTCCCTGCAGACTTCTGAGCCTCTGGCTGTCCATCAGTCACTATCCACCACAGATGAAGTAAGCATATTCTAATTTAAGACCGTCCAGACTGAGCCAGCAGCAGGAGGGGGCTTGAATTTGAAATGGATATATGAATATGAACATGTAGGTTTCTCAGTACTTCTAAACACAATTGGATAATAAGCATCTCTATGGAAGTCATTACATTTACTGCAGGTACAGCAAAGAAAACATTAAAATGCGTGGGGGTTTAATTTTAACAAACAAAATGACAGGAAAACCACAATTTCATCCTGTCCAGAATTTCCAGTTATGCAGCAACAGAATTCTCTGGTTAACCAGAGACTGTACTTGACAAAGCTGATGTAACTTGGAAAAGAAAATTGCTGAGTGATCAATTCCTACAAAATCGTTTAAAATAATATTATTTTAAACTTAAATTATCAGTCAGTCATATAGTTTTGATTAGTTGAAATTCTACAAATGAGAATTACTTTGCTTCAGCAAGAAGGATCTAACATTCAAACACTCATTATTATTTAAAGTTTAAACCACCAAGCACCGAAATTCATGATGTCTGAGGCAACTTAGCCTCACTTTGGTATGACAATTAGAACTTAATTGACCCTCATTGCCCTGAATTCAGTTTTCAAATGTTTACCTACTCCAACTTAAAGTCTGCTATGTTGTCTACCTCATTGGTTTGCTATGGAAAAACATTTCATACTATAGCAATTCTAGATAAAACTATTTCTGCTAATCTCTCTTGGTGAACCTTTCAAACTGACAATATTTTATTACTGACCCAAGCCAAGGAAGGATTCTTTTCCCATTCTCTCTCTCACGATTTAAAAACTCTAATCAAACATTTGTGTTTTATATTCCCTGCTCTAATCCAAGTTGGTGGCTCCTGAATCCAAGATGGCGGCGCGGCAGCCACTCACAGTGGCCTCTCCGAACTGAGACCTACTAAGTTGCAGGGAAAACAGGAAACCTGGAGTTTGCAGACACTGTTAGAGTCTGCAAACACTGCTACAGTACAGGAACCGGCTGAAAATGTACCTGGATGGATAGCTGCAACAGGAGCTACGTGATCTCAGCTTGCTTCAGAGACCAGACCTCCAGTCCTCGGCCTCGCCTAAAGCTGGTGGCCGGGTCTTGAGACTTCAGAAGCAGTGTGTGAGGAGGAAGAAGTGTGATACGCTTGGAGGAGTTCTCGGCTTGATGCAGAGACCAGGCCTGATGCCAGTGTTGGGTCATCGGAAGCAATGTACGAGGACCGGAAGTGTGTTAAACATGCAGGAGTTCATGCTAGACTTAAAACAAACCTTAACTGGCCAGCTCTCCCATTCATTCTGCTCTCCAATGTCTGCTCCCTGGACTGGACTGCATCTGTCTGTGGCAGGTATCTCAGCGTGAGTTCAGAGACTGCTGCGTCCTTGTTTGCACAGAAACATGGCTCAGCGACAGAATTGCAGAACTCGCCATCCAACTAGACAGAAATGCAGCTCTGTGTGGTAAGGCTCGGGGTGGAGATCTGTGTGTCTACATCAACATGAAATGGTGCAAAGACAGCATGCTAGCCTTCAGTTACTGCTCGTTACTGGTGGAGTTTGTGGCTGTTAGATGCAGACCATTATATTAGCCACGGGAATTCACTGCCGTCCTGATAGTTGGGATATATTTTTCTCCCAGTGCTAATGCTAAGGAAGCACTTTGTGAACTGTATAGGCTATTAGTGGATTGCAACACGCACATCCTGACGGACTGTTTATTGTTGCTGGTGATTTAAACCATGCGAATCTCAAGACCATGCTCCCTAAATTCCATCAGCATGTGGACTTTGCGACGATAGGGGAGAACACGCTGGATCTGGTTTACACAAACATCTCCAACACATCCAGGACAAAGCCCCTGCCCCACCTCTGCTCCTCAGACCACATCCCCGTTTTGCTAATCCCAGCATACAGACCGCTTGTCAGACGCGTCAAACCAGTTCTGAAGCAGGTTCTGGCCGGCAGGAACCATTTCTGCTTTTCAATACTGTTTTGAGCATACTGACTGATGCATGTTCAGGGACATGACAACCGATGGCGATTCCATTAAATTAAAGGGGTAGACAGCGTCGGTGATTTACTACATTAACAAGTGTATTGACAATGTCACTGTGTCCAAGACCATCACTTCTCGCCCCAACGTGGATGACCACAAAGGTGTTTGCGTTGCTGAGGTCAGGTGATTCTGCCTTCAAAACAGATGACAAGGCAGCCCTAACAAGGGCCAACCTGACCCGGGCCATCATAGAGTGAAAATGTGCACACACACAGAGATTATACAGCCACTTTCAGAACAGCAGTGAAAAATGGAACATGTGGAAGGGCATCCAGTCTATCACCAACCGCAAAACAGCATCGCCTGCTTGTGCTAATGATGCCTCCCTCCTGGATGAGTTGAACATGCATGATTTGAGGCATGAAATTATGTGGCAGTGAGGAAGCCCACTCCCCCTCCCCATGCCACCTCCCCCAATGACCCAGGTATGCCATCTTACCATGGCCAACCCACAGAAGGCTGCTGGACCAGATAACATCCCTGGCAGCATGCTCAGAGGATGCTCTGACATACTGGCGGATGTTCTCATGGACATCTTCAACATCTCCCTGAACTGTGCCATAGTTCCAGGTTACTACCATTGTCCCCATGCCGAAGAAGTCTTCAGCGCGTTGTCTCAATGACTACTTTCCTGTTGTACTGACACCCATCATCATGAAGTGCTTCGAGAGGCTAGTGATGAGGCATATGAAGACCCTGCTGCAACCCTCACTGGACAACCTACAGTTCGCGCATCGAATAACTCGCTCATCAGATGATGCCACTTCCACCAACCTCCATCTGGCCCTCTCCCACCCAGAGAATCACAGGATACCTACAGTGTGGAAACAGGCTTTTTGGCCCAACAAGTCCACACTGACCCTCCAATGAGTAACCCACCCAGACCCATTCCGCTTCCCTATTATCCTACATTTATCATTGACCAAAGCACCTAATCTACATATCCCTGAACACTATGGGCAATTTAGCATGGCCAATTCACCTAACCTGCATATCTTTGGATTCTGGAAGGAAACCAGAGCACCCAGAGATAACTCAAGCAGATTCAGGGAGAATGTGCAAACTCCACACAGACAGTCCTGGCACTGTGAGTCAGCAGTGCGAACTACTGAGCCACTGTGCCACCCACAGAAGAAGGACACCTACGTCAGACTACTGTTTATAGACTTCAGTCCTGCATTTAACACTATCGTTCCTCGGTCCATGATTAGAAAGCTGAGTTTGGTGGGCCTAAATATCTCCCTTTGTAACTGGATCCTGGAATTCCTGACTGGGAGATCTCAGTCAGTCTGAATTGGGAACAGCATCTCCGACACCATCACACTGAGGACGGGGGCCCCCCAGGGCTGTGTGCTCAGTCCACTGCTGTTCACCCTGCTGACACATGACTGTGTGGCAATACACAACTCGAATCACATCATCAAGTTCACTGATGGGATGACTGTAGTGGGTCTCATCAGCACAAACAACGAATCAGCATACAGAGAGGAGGTGCAGTGGCTAACAGACTGGTGCAGAGTCAACAACTGTCTCTGAACATGGACAAGATGAAAGAAATCATTGTTGACTTCAGGTGGACATGCAGCGACCACTCTCCGCCGAACATTGACTGCTCCTCTGTGAAGAGCACCAAATTTCTTGGTGTACACTTGGCAGAGAATCTCACCTGGGCCGTCAACACCAGCTCCATAAACAAGAAAGCCCAGTGGCGTCTCGATATTCAGTGTAGACTGAGGAAAGCTCACCTCCCACCCCGATCCTCATCACATTCTACAGAGGGTTCATTGAGTGTACCCTGAGCTGCTGCATCACTGCCTGGTTCGGGGATTACACTGTCTTGGATTGTAAGACCCTACAACGGATAGTGAGGACAGCTGAGAGGATCATCGGGGTCTCTCTCCCCTCCACTACAGACATTTACGTCACACGCTGAATCTGAAAGGATAAGAGCATTGTGGAAGATCCCACACACCCCTCACTCAAACTCTTCTCCCTCTTGCCATCTGGCTGAAGATACCGGAGCATTCAGTCTCTCGCGGCCAGACTGTGCAACAGTTTCTTCCCCCAAACCATCAGGCTCCTAAACACTGTATGATTGGAATCTTTCCCATCTGAAATTCTTTGCACAACTTCGAATTGCTGCTAGAAAAATGTCGATTATTTATCATTCTTCTATCACACTGTAATTTGCATTTCTTATGCACTTTATGCCATGTACGAGTGTGTAATTTGTGCTGTCTGTGTAGAACTCTCAGTCCTGGAGAAACATTGTCTCGATTTTACTCTATCAGTAGTATATGGTAGAAATGACTAATAAAGAGGTACGCTAATGTGAAAATTGCAGTTTGATAAAGCATCTTCTAACATTTCTTAGCCTTGCTAACATCTTGGTGAAAAAATGGGCTGAATTTTCCCAACCCTGAATGACATGCATGATAGCAAGTCAGTTGGAAAAATGGCAAATTTGGGAAAATGAGATTCGCAATATCAAGAAAAAAACTCACTAGGGATCGCAGAGAGAAAACCCTTCATGAAACACTCTGAAATTGCTACTTCGCTGACTTTTGGTAAAATTCAGACTTTCGCTACACAATCTCTCCAGTTTTAATGCTTTTTTTTCTGAACGTCAGGAACAGAAATATCATATATTAACTAATTTCTCATTCTTCTTTATTTGTTTACCATCCGTCTTAGCATTCCTTTGCAGACCAAGATTTTAGGAGGGTTGTATTCTTTGGTTGTAGGCCCACTGATGACCAGTCAGGCTGTGGAAAATCATGGAGCTAAAGGCTGATAAATCCCGTGAACCTGATGAGTTGCATCCTACAAGTTTAAACAAAGTAGCCACAAAGACAGTAGATTGCTTGGTAGTAACTTTCCAAGAATCCTTAGATTCTGGAAAGTTCTAGAGATTTGGAAAATTGTCAATGTAACCTTATTCAGAGGAAGGGAAACAGAAAAGAGGTAGGTTTGGGCCAATTAGTTCAACATCTGTCATTGAGAAAGGATTACAAAGGATGCAATAACAACATTTAGAAACTCAATATAACCAAGCAGAGTAGCATGGCTTCATGAAAGGGAAATCATGTCCGACAATTTTATTATAGCTCCTTGAGGAGTTAACAACCTAACAAGAATAGATAATTGAATATAAAAGGCAGATATAAATGTACTTGGATTACCAAAAGGGGCTTTTTAAAGGTAAAACTACTTAACAAGATAAACACCCACTCTGTTGGGAGTAGAATAGGATGGAGAATTGGCTGACTAACAGAAGACAGAGTTGGGACAAAACGGACATTTTCAGAATGACAATCTCAAAATTAAATTTCTCACCCTTGGAATGATGTTTATGAATTTCTTCTGCAAATATAATGCTATACTTATTCATTTATACTAGAACTACAGCTCTGCCCTTTTCTTTCAAATTTCTCCATCTGTCACAATGGTGATTGGAATCCATGTTTCTGGAACATTACCAGTCTAGTGACAATGCCCCTACACCTCTACCACTACTATCTCAGGCATCCTTTGATTTTGCTGGTCATCTGAGAATTGAACATATCCCACATCAATAAGCTGCACTGTTTACGGAGGCCATATGAACCTTAGGTATGGGTCCATCACTCCACTCTATTCTCATCCACTCAAATATTATTAAAGACATGCACAAAACCGCCTGCAGGGAACTTGATGGTTTTTTGTTTGAAAA
This sequence comes from Chiloscyllium punctatum, assembly GCF_047496795.1. NCBI lineage: Eukaryota > Metazoa > Chordata > Chondrichthyes > Orectolobiformes > Hemiscylliidae > Chiloscyllium > Chiloscyllium punctatum. The sequence continues at coordinate 88,421,666 of NC_092751.1, forward strand.
TTTGCATAGGCTTTAATATTGTTCCATTGACCAAGCATACTGGTACCACCGTGAATCTTGCCCTCTCACATTTTGATTGAAACTGCTTTCAAACCTTTCAATTGCACAGTTTGGCTGCTGTATATATCAAAATTCATTGTTGGTACCTTGTCCATGTTGTCAAAGTGTTTTAATGGGTAATTTTGCTGATGATGAACTGATAATTTTGACACCAATGTCTCTTGGTTGCCTATGTGCAAACTCAGTCTTCTATCGCATAAAACAGCGACAGCAACTATTGGTCTAAAATAGTTATCAGATCCAGCATTTGACTTGGCTGACTTAAATGTGTTTATGTGCACTGCATTTATGGTAGTGATGTGACAATTCTGATGATTATTAAGGACCAGTTCCATTACATGCTTCTTAAAATCAGGTCAATGGCCGATCCCTGTTTTGAAGATGCATAAACTCTTATACATCTTCTTCTAATCTCACACCAGATTTTCATGAATACTGAATTATCTCACTCCAGTAACTTTATTTGACAACTTAGCAAATATTACGGCACGTTACACACAAGCAGCCTTGTGCTTCGTACTCATTGCTGGAAGATTAATTTCAATTTTTCACTTGCTACACCATGCAGTGTCTTCTATTTGTGCATGTCTTAAATTTCCTTGCATTTTGTTCACAACCAAGTCTGTATCAACTGTTTGATATAACGCATTGATTTACAGTGTAAGGTAAGTAAAAGAAGCATTTCTGCGGTGAAAAGTTGAGGCAGAGTACTAATGAAAGTATAACATCTCTTGCCTGAAAAAAATGGGTTGGCTTATATGCCAAGTAAACACAGAAGCATGATTTTTAGCACTGAGAAAATGGGATCGTCTTATTCATCGTGATCTACAGTGGTAATCTATGCTGCAGTTAGAAAATTACACTTAATTTTATGCATTTAACACATTACTTACATTCCAACTTCATCTATCACAGGAGCAGTGCAGAGTAAGTAATTATCTTCCACAACAAGAGGCTTTTCCGCTAAAAGATGGAAATATTTATTAGTGCTGAAATTTTATGTTAAAGATGAAAAGACTTGCAGAGACTAATCTGAAATATTCACACTAATGTAGTGTGCTCTGATAATGTGTACAATTTAATTTGATTTGTATTAAAACATTTTACTATGTTACAAACACAATGTAAATACACATTTTATCAGAACAAAAATATTTAGGATGAGTGGATAAAGCAGTTTTCTCATTGCACAATTTTCTTCGATGCTCAATAAAGAATATAAGCCTATCTCTACTTGTTTACAAAGATATCATAGGGCTGGTGTCCAATTAGATGGAGACAACTGATGGTGGTTTAGCCTGAGGGTGACCGCACCCCAAGGCAGGGTAAAAGTTAAGGAGAGCACCTGGTAACCCCACCAGTATAGCAATTGAACCCACACTGTTATCAAAATTTTCTGCAGAGCAAATCAGCCATCCAAGCTCATCAATCCCCTGTATTGCACTTTCCCAGCTCACAGTGGACCAAGATGAAAGAGCCCAGCATTGGTAAAAAGGCCACACCACTTGATCTGAAATTTGCAGACACCAGCTCAGACACTGACACTCCATGGTTCTTTAGTGATGAGAATAGAGTTGGGATCAGCATGTGATGAGTCGACCATGAATGGGTTGCAGCCAGGCCAGGGAGACATGATGATTTGTTTGTCAGCTCTTCTTGGAGGGGGAGATTGCAAATGAATTCTACTGGGGAGACTCAGATGAAGATCTTGATAGAATGGCATTCAGGAATACACTGGTAAGAATGCACACCTGACACTAAAGAGAAACTAACCACATCCTCAACACTAACCTTTGCTGAGGCTGCTGTCATTGGCTGACCCCAGATGCTTTGCACCATCTGCCCATGCTCTGTTCTGTGACTCTGCCAATCAGTGGTCAGCATTTCATTCAGTCCCAATACTGCTAGGGCCTAAGGCATGCAATTGAATAGACAGCCTACAGTCACTTGACATTGCTGTTGAGAATAGATTATATGTCCATAAAATATAGGAGCAGAAGTAGGTCATTTAGCCCATTGAGTTTGCTCCAACATTCAATGAGATCATGACTGAGCTGATAGCCCTCAATTCTGCTTTCCTCTCTTTTCCCTACAACCCTTGATTCTCTAAGTGATTAGAACTCTATCTCAGCCTTGAACACATTAACAGCCCAGCCTCTGCAGCTCTTTCAGTAAAGAAATTAACTTAATTGAGTTTTTTGAAGAAGTAACAAAGAGGATTGATGAGGGCAGAGTGGTAGACAAGACCTATATGGACTTCAGTAAGGCATTCAAGAAGGTTCCTCATGGGAGGCTGCTAGCAAGGTTAAATCTCATGGTATACAGGGAGAACTAGCCATTTGGATATAGAACTGGCTCGAAGGTAGAAGACAGATTGTTGTGGTGCAGGGTTGCTTTTCAGATTGGAGGCATGTGACCAGTAGTGTGCCACAAGGATGGGTGCTGGGTCCATTGCTTTTCATCATTTTTATAAATGATTGGATATAAATATAGGAGGCATAGTTAGTAAGTTTGTAAATTACACCAAAATTGGAGGTATAATGGACAGCGAAGAAGGTACCATAGAGCACAACAGGATCTTGACCAGATGGGCCAATGGGCTGAGGGGTGGCAGGTGGAGTTTAATTTAGATAAATGCAAGATGCTGCATTTTGGAAAAGCAAACCAGAGCAGGACTTAAACACTTAATGGTAAGGTCTTGGGAAGTGTTGCTGAACAAAGAGACCTTCAAGTGCAGGTTCATAGTTCTTTGAAAGTAGAGTCGCAGGTATACAGGTTTGTGAAGAAGGTGATTGGTATGTTTTCCTTTATTGGTCAGAGCATTGAGTATAGGAATGGGGAGGTCACGTTGCAACTGTGCAGGATATTGGTTCGGCAACTTTTGACATATTGTGTGCAATTCTGGCCTCCTTCCTATCAGAAGGATGTTGTGAAACTTGAAAGGGCTTAGAAAAGATTTATAAGTATGTTGTCAAGGTTGGATGGTTTGAGCCACAGGGAGAGGCTGAATAGGCTTGGGCTGTTTTGCATGGAGCATCGGAGGCTGAGGGGTGACTTTATAGAGGTTTATAAAATTATGAGGGGCATGGATAGGATAAAAAGACCAGGTCTTTTCTTTGGGGTGGGGGAGTCCAGAACTAGAGGGCATAGGTTTAGGATGACAGGGGAAAGATATAAAAGGCATGTAAGGAGCAACGTTTGTGGTGCATGCATGGAATGAGCTGCCAGAGAAAGTGTGGAGCTGTTACAATTACAGCATTTAAAAGGTGCCTGGACGTGTATATGAATAGGAAGGGTTTAGAGGGAAATGGGCCAAGTGCTGGCAAATGATTAAGTTAGGATACCTGATGAGCATGCACAAGTTGGACCATAGAGTCTGTTTCCGTGCTGTACATCACAATGACTCTCTGACTCTAACTCCAGATTCACATGCCTTTGAGAGAAGAAATTCCCCCTCATCTCTGAGTTATGGATTAGCCAGTTCTTTCTATAGCTGCTTCTTGGGCATTTATTAATGAGTTGCTGAATGAGCATATGCCAGCTGTCACATAAAGTGATGTACATATCGTTATTAAACATTATTGTCTAGACTTAACAACACACACAACCTTGAGATTGAAACTAATGACTCATATCAGGATTCCTATGCAGGTCTCCGCACCCCATCTCCCCACCCTCCCATCACCCCAGGAGTGTTGAGAGAATTCCAGTGTTTCTCAATAGGTTGAAAAAGGAGCCATTGTCTGGAACTCCACAAAAGCACAGTACAGCGGCAGAAAGATGAGGTTTTCGAAACATTCAGATTCAACTCAATTACTCAGTTACTCAGCACTGCAGTGATTTCAGGAGGGAAAAAAATGTACTGATCTTATAAGGTCTGGCAAGTAAATGAACCAGTCACACCTTTCAAGAAGGTAATTAACTGAATTTGTCTTCAACACACAATTACCGCCCTTTAAACCTGAAGCAAAACTGACAATGTCGCAGTTTGGGCAACTACTATTTTGTGCAATAATTGAGTGGCAGCAGGTAGTGTGTTATAATGAGTAACACAGGAAAGAGGGCCCATGTAAAATAGATCAGCCAAATGAATAAAATGTATATTTGGTTAGTGTTGACAGTAGTGCACTCTTGTAGAAGGACTGAACTTCGTGGTGTGAGATGTTTGCAATACTGTATTGACATGTTCAGTGCAAAGCTCCAAAATCAGCAAACCAGTGCAGAACATGAAGGCACTTAACTTGACACTGGTGAATCCAAAGTTTCTGCAATATTTTCAATCAGCTGAGAAAGATTCTGCTGTAAGCCAATCCTGCTAACAAGACTGGCCCCGCAGTGCCTGCAGCTCAAACTAATCACCATGCCATTTCTGCTAACTGTGCCCATTTCTCTACTTTTAAGGAGATTGTTAAAATCAAGTTATTCTTAAGTCACAAGAATACTAATAGGTATCTTTTTAAAAGCTATTAAACCTCAAAAAATTCTTAATTTACACAGAAATTGACAAGTGTAGATCAATTAAGCTAATGAATGGTTCTCTTTTTTAAAGTCATTTTTATTTGTTTTAAGGAAGAGGTTATTCGTAGTGGTGCACTAGACGCAGATTAAAAAGCTTATAGTCTGTTAAAATACTTTTCAGCTCTAATAATGAAACTGGACTAATTCATCACTCTTTAGTACCTTATGGAATACTAATTAATACAAAGAGTTCCAGTCTACAAGATTGAACTGGTGAAGAATTTATTTTGGAAGTGGTGGAGCTTCAATGTACCAAATACTCATGTCTATCTAAGTTCCAGAAATTTTAGATTTGGATGGTGCTTTTGAAGGAGTCAAATTACTACAGTCAACTGTGTTGATAGCTATACACTACTACCATGGTCTGGTGGTGGAGGGAGTAAATATTTATGGTGTGGATGGAATTGTGAAATGAACAGAATACTGTGCTGAGCAATTTCAGAGAACATCCCCATATTTGATTTTGTGATGGAGGAAAGGCCATTGATGTGGTAACTGAAGATAGATGGACTGCAGACATGCTCTGAGGAATTCCTGAGACTGAGATGGCTGGCCTCCAACAACCACAACTATCTTTCTTTGTGATGCGTAATCCTCCAGTGGAAAGTTTGTTCCTCGAGTCCTATTGACTTCAATTTTACCAGGATTCCTTGATGGCACATTAGGTTAAATGTTGTCTTGATTTCCGGTACAGCCACTTTCAGCTCACCTAACCTTAAACTCAATTGTCTATAACTAAACATGAGTATGATTTGTGCCCTGATTGTCTAAAGCAGAAGCCTATGTTTTGATCTTTGGTGGGGAAAGATAAAATGCAACAAGCAAAGATTTACTATAAGGTACAAAACCGATTGAATGATGTAAGGACTGGATTTTAAACAATGTAGAAATAGGACAGCATGTGCAACTCCACTCTACCCCTATTCTATCCACAACAATTTTAGGTTCAATCATGAGAGGGCTTCCTTAATACCGACCAAGTTAGTGGAGAACGTAGAACAAGTAAAATTCTAAGTTCTGAGGACTAAAAATTAGGCGCAGCAAAAAATCATTACAAAAATAAATATAAGTGTTATTTTGCCCAAACTACCTAATACAAGAAAGAGCTTGCATTTATATCATGTGCCATCATATCCTTAGGGTATTCCAATGAAGTATTTAAGTACAGTATAGACATTATTATTATGCAAGAAAATGCAACTTTTAATTTGCACATATGAACATCCCACAGAGAGTAAATGAGCTGTCTGATTAGTTAATCTGCTTTGGGTGGTACAGACAGGAGATTAGTTAGGAAATTCTGGGATTTCTTAGCATAAACAACCATAATACCTTATATTTGTAGAGTGATTTTAATGTAAAATAATGTTCCAAAGGTGCTTACCAAAAGCAATATCAATAAAACCACTCTATCAGCATAGAACATAGAACATAGAACATAGAACATAGAACATAGAACAATACAGCACAGAACAGGCCCTTCGGCCCACGATGTTGTGCCGAACTTCTAACCTAGATTAAGCACCCATCCATGTACCTATCCAAATGCCGCTTAAGGGTCGCCAATGATTCTGACTCTACCACTCCCACGGGCAGCGCATTCCATGCCCCCACCACTCTCTGGGTAAAGAACCCACCCCTGACATCTCCCCTATACCTTCCACCCTTCACCTTAAATTTATGTCCCCTTGTAACACTCTGTTGTACCCGGGGAAAAAGTTTCTGACTGTCTACTCTATCTATTCCTCTGATCATCTTATAAACCTCTATCAAGTCACTCCTCATCCTTCGCCATTCCAACGAGAAAAGGCCGAGAACTCTCAACCTATCCTCATACGACCTACTCTCCATTCCAGGCAACATCCTGGTAAATCTTCTCTGCACCCTCTCCAAAGCTTCCACATCTTTCCTAAAGTGAGGCGACCAGAACTGCACACAGTACTCCAACTGTGGCCTAACCAAAGTCCTGTACAGCTGCAACATCACTTCACGACTCTTGAATTCAATCCCTCTGCTAATGAACGATAATACTCCATAGGCCTTCTTACAAACTCTATCCACCTGAGTGGCAACTTTCAAAGATATATGAACATAGACCCCAAGATCCCTCTGTTCCTCCACCTGACTAAGAACCCTACCATTAACCCTGTATTCCGCATTCTTATTTGTTCTTCCAAAATGGACAACCTCACACTTGGCAGGGTTGAACTCCATCTGCCACTCCTCAGCCCAGCTCTGCATCATATCTAAGTCCCTCTGCAGCCGACAACAGCCCTCCTCATTGTCCACAACTCCACCTATCTTCGTATCATCTGCAAATTTACTGACCCACCCTTCGACTCCCTCATCTAAGTCATTAATAAAAATTACAAACAGCAGAGGACCCAGAACTGATCCCTGCGGAACTCCACTTGTAACTGGGCTCCAGGCTGAATATTTACCATCTACCACCACTCTCTGCCTTCGACCGGTTAGCCAGTTTTCTATCCAATTGGCCAAATTTCCGTCTATCCCATGCCTCCTGACTTTCCGCATAAGCCTACCATGGGGAACCTTATCAAATGCCTTACTAAAATCCATGTACACTACATCCACTGCTCTACCCTCATCCACACGCTTGGTCACCTCCTCGAAGATTTCAATAAGACTTGTAAGGCAAGACCTACCCTTCACAAATCCGTGCTGGCTGTCCCTAATCAAGCAGTGTCTTTCCAGATACTCGTAAATCCTATCCCTCAGTACCCTTTCCATTACTTTGCCTACCACAGAAGTAAGACTAACTGGCCTGTAATTCCCGGGGTTATCCCTATTCCCTTTTTTGAACAGGGGCACAACATTCGCTACTCTCCAGTCCCCTGGTACCACCCCCGTTGCCAGTGAAGACGAGAAGATCATTGCCAACGGTACTGCAATTTCCTCTCTTGCTTCCCACATAATCCTCGGATATATCCCGTCAGGCCCGGGGGACTTGTCTATCCTCAAGTTGTTCAAAATGTCCAACACATCTTCCTTCCTAACAGGTATCTCTTCTAGCTTATCAGTCTGTTTCACACTCTCCTCTTCAACAATATGGTCCCTCTCGTTCGTAAATACTGAAGAGAAGTACTTGTTCAAGACCTCTCCTATCTCTTCCGACTCAATACACAGTCTCCCACTACTGTCCTTGATTGGACCTACCCTCGTTCTCGTCATTCTCAGGTTTCTCACATACACATAGAATGCCTTGGGGTTATCCTTGATCCTATCCGCCAAGGATTTTTCATGCCCTCTCTTAGCTCTCCTAATCCCTTTCTTCAGGTCCCTTCTGGCTATCCTGTATCCCTCCACTGCTCTGTCTGAACCCTGCTTCCTCAACCTTATGTAAGCCTCCTTCTTCTTCTTTACTAGACATTCAACCTCCCTCGTCAACCAAGGCTCCCTCACACGACCATTTCTTTCCTGCCTGATCGGTACATACATATCAAGGACACGTCGTATCTGCTCCTTGAAAAGGTTCCACATTTCCACCACATCCTTCCCTGACAGCCTATGCTCCCAACGTATGCTCCTCAAATCCTGTCTAACAGCATCGTAATTTCCCTTCCCCCAATTGTAAAATCTTCCTTGTTGTGCGCACCTATCTCTCTCCATAACCAAGGTAAGCATAGTAAGCCGAAAACCTAATCAAGGAAATAGTAAGGGACATCTTAAAAGACAAGAGAAACATATACTAGAGGTTTAGTAAGGGAATTCCAGTGTTTAGTACCAGGGCTGCTGAAAGCAATTAAAGTCATGGATGTGCAAGGAAGGAGAACTGGAAAGCACAGACTAGAAGCACAGGTTGATCGAACAGAGAGATAAAGAATGGCATCACTTTAAAGAGATTCAAAAACAAGGATGAGTATTTTAAATTGAATGGAAGCCATTGAAGTTAAGCAAGTACAGGTGAATGATTGGAGTGAGTTAAGATAATAGGCTGAGTTTTTAATGAGCACATATATAATGTCAGGTGGAAGATGGGAGGCAAGCTGGGACAGCATAGAATAGTTAAATTTAACAGTAATTAAGACATGAACAAGGGTTACAGCACAGATGAACAGAGGCAAAATTAAGGTCAAATGATTTTGCAGGCTAGACCATTAAGTCCCAACTTCAGTCTTTGGTCTGCTGCGTTTTGCAATATTTTAAATAAATGCAGTCAAATTATAGCCATTTCCCCATCACTGCCACCACAGAGAGACTTCCATGGCCCACCAGGCCTGTGATTGACCACTGGGTTATCCTGTTTCCTCATTCACAGTCTGGTCTTGGCCAGAGTATCTTCCACATGGGTAAATAAATAAACCTGGACTGCTTCTGGATTTTATGGTGTCTCCCAACTTCACCATCCACTTTATGATCTTGCAATAGACTGTGTACACTTCCTGCATCTTCATTATCATAAAAAATATCATAATTGCTATCTCCTCATGTACTTTTCTCTCCTATAGTTTCTGAACTGCATTCACTACAGCTGCAATCAACCTCAGACAAGGGTTTGGTGAGACTCTATGCTGACTTCCCTTTACCCAAGTCATCATTATGCCATCAAGGGAATTGAATTGAATTGAATTGAATTTACTTCTTGTGATGTGTACCGAGGCACAGTGAAAAGCTTTGTCTTATGAGCAATACAGGCAGATCACAGAGTTAAGTAGCATAGGTAAGTAAATAAAAGGTAAACAGCAGCAAAAACAAAAACACAGGTACAGGCAAATGTTAAGAGTCTGAGAGTCCATTCAGTACTCTAACAGCAGTAAGGTAGAAACTATTTTGAAACCAGCTGGTGCATGTATTCAGGCTTCTGTACCTTCTCCCCAGTGGTAGAGGTTGTAGAAAAACATTGCCTGAGTGGGATGGATCTTTAAGAATGCTGGCGGCTTTCCTTGACAGTGGGCCTGGTAGATGGATTCTATAGACGGGAGGTTGGCCTCTGTGATTGTCCAGACAGAGTTCACCACTCTCTGTAACTGTCTCTGATCTTGAATGGTACAGTTGCCATACCAGGTAGTGATATATCCAGACAGAATGCTCTCAATGGCTCACTTATAAAAGTTGGCGAGGGTATTTGCCGTCATGCCAAATTCCCTCAGTTGCCTGAGGAAGAAGAGATGTTGTTGGGCCTTTGTAACCTGTGCATCCACATGAGGAGTCCAAGAAAGCTTGTTGTGGATGACCACTCCCAAGAGTCTGACACTCTTCACTCATTCCACTTCTGTGCTGTTAATGTGTAGGGGGGCCTGAGTAACATCCTGCCAAAAGTCAATAATGAGTTCCTTGGTTTTGCCAGCATTGAGAGCTAGGTTGTTCTCAGTGCACCATTTTTCCAGGTCTTTCATCTCCCGTCTGTAGTCTGTTTTGTCGCCATCTGAGATTCGACTGACTATGGAGGTGTCATCAGCAAACTTGTAAATGGCATTAGTCTGGTATTTTGCAACTCAGTTATGGGTAAACAGTGAGTACAGTAGGGGGTTGCAGTGTTGAGTGTCAGTGAGGATGAAATATTGTCCCCAATCTTCACTGATTGTGACCTGTGGGTCAAGAAACTGAAGATCTAGTTGCAGAGAGTGGGGCTCAGTCTGAGATCACTAAGTTTAGTAATCAGTTTCGAGGGGATAATAGTGTTGAAGGCTGAATTGTACTCAATGAGTAGGATTCTTACGTAGCTGTTCTTGGTGTCAAGATGTTCTAGGGACGAGTGAAGGGCAAGTGATACGGCATCTGCTGTATCGCTAATCCACGGCATCTGCTGTGGATCTGTTGGTCAGATAGGCACACCAGAGTGGGTCAAGAGTAGTGGGGAGGCTGGAGTTGATTAATGCCATGACCAGCTTTTTAAAGCACTTCATGACCACCAAGGTTAGGGCCACTGGGCAGCAGTCATTGAGACATGCTGCATGATCCTTCTTAGGCACAGGGATGATGTTGGCCTTCTTGAAACAGGCAGGGACAGTGGCCTGCTGCAAGGAGAGGTTGAAGATGTTCGAGAAGACCTCTGCCAGTTGATCTGTGCAAGGTATGAGTGCACGGCCTGGTACTCCATCTGGTCCCATCACTTTCCTTGGATTCACGTGAAGGATAACTGATCTGACCTCTGATGCAGTGACTGTTGGGATAAATTTGTCAGGACTTGTCGGAACAGGTGTTACCTCTCCGCCAAAATTCTGCTCAAAGCGAGCATAGAAGGCGTGGAGACAATCTGGGAAGGATGTGTCATTGTCTACTACCTTGCACGGTCTCTTCTTAGAACCTGTGATGTCACTCAGTCCTTGCCATCATCGCTGTGAGTATGTCTGGGTCTCTAGTTTGGATTGGTGTTGGTCCTTGGCTGTCTTATTGGCTCTGCGAAGGTCACACTTGGATTCCTTAAATTTGAGTGGGTCTCCTGATCTGAAGGCCTTATGCCTGGTTTTTAGCATGGTCTATATGTCCTGATTCATCCAGGGTTTCCTGTTGTGGAACACCTGGTTTGACTTCCTCAGTATGCAGTCCTCCACACACCTGCTGATCAAGTCTGTGACGGTGGTGGCATACGCATCCAGTTATTAACCCTGGACTACTTTCCACATTTATTTCCTATTTTCCAGTTACTATCAGGTTCTTATGCATCCTAATTTCTATGCCATTTCAGCCTTTCGCTAATCCATTTCCATGTGCATTTGACTTAATTGTGGATCTGAGACCATCACATTATTTGCACTTGTGTTTTTTTTTTCTTTGCTTCCTTTCCCTTTACCTCTTTTAGATCCCTTTCTGCTTTTCTCATGTCTCCTTTCACTTCTCTAAATTTGGGTACTCTGGCTCCCCAATTTCTGACTCCTGACAAGGTCATCTGATGGCAGACAGCAATCCCTCCAGGGGTATGTCCGTTCAGTTCAAATGAACCTCTGGTCAGCTGACTTAAGCACTGCTCACTGGGAAGTGGATGGGTAGTCACTGGACTAGTAATCCATAGGCCTAGGCTAGTACTTTGGAAACAAGGGTCCAAATCCATGCCAGCTAGTGGATTTAAATCCAATCAATAAAATCTTGAATTGGAAAACTAGGTTCAGTGTTGATGCCATTAAACTACCATTGATTGCGATAAAAACCCATCCAATATCCTTTAGCAACCTGCCATACCTACCTGACCTGGCCTACATGTAACTCCAGCCCCACAGCAATGTGGTTCACTCTTAACTGCCCTTCAAAATAGCTTAGCAAGCCATTCATTTCTGCAATAATTAGGGATGGGCAACAAATTTGTGGTGTTAACTACTTTTTTTATGGTGAAGCAGCTTCAAAACTACACCTTAGGGACTTATCCAAATTAGACATTTTCTAAGGTTTTGCAGTCCAATAATAATATATGAAAACATGCTTAAGCCAAAAAGTAAAAGCTTTTAAAATAAATTGAATAACCCAGACAGAAAAATTAACTGGCACGTTTATATCCCATATAAATATTAACTCTTATAATATTATAGCTTTTTTTAAAAAACTTTACAAAAATGTTCTCTCTAGAAAACTGTCATTTCCTTTCCACTTTCATTCCCATCATTTTCGCTAGGAAGCAAGAAATGGATCAATCCATCAATATTTCCATAGATTACATCAATGTTGCACTTCAGCTGACTTAGCCAGAGGTACATTTGAACCGAACGGAGATACCCCCTGAAGGGATTGCCCTCTGCCACCAGATGACCTTGCCAGGACTAGCAAACTTGGATTTCTTAGTGGAAATGTTAGACAAATCTTGGGTTTGAAAGAAAACTTCTGAGTTGTGTTTCAATGCTTCAATATTGTGCCAATTAGGGGAATAAACCAGTTCTTAAACAAGTAAATGTTTAGGCAGATTTTAATACCTTCATTCATACTGGAGCCTACAAGACTGTCAGCTCAGGATTACTCCTAAAATAATTTAGAAATCTTCAGCCTGGCACCAGAGCAAAATGGAACCTATATTGCTTAGCAAATCCAAAATTTCAGGTATTACTGGAGAAGTAACATCATTTTATTCATGCATCTGATATCACAACAACAAAATGTACGCAAGTAGGAAATGCAAAGTTCTGTGAAGCCCTGCAATGTTAATTGCTTCTTGCTGTCACATTATGAAAATGTTACTTGCCGTCCTGTCTGAATGGATTCACGTAAAATGACTTGGTTCTGATTTCAGCAGAGATCAGATTTGAATCATTTGACTAAATATGGTATTAGATGTTGCTTATAAAAATCTCAGCTGTAAAGTTCATATTTGCACTTACTTATTATTTCGGTGTCATTTATCTTGAAGCTACAAAGAACTTGATCAGCATTCCGTGCACGGGAAAATCCATTACCTCTTACCACAACTTGATATGATTCTGTAACAAGAGCAAAATAGACATAAATATAACAGACGCCTGCCAACATGGTCATCAACTGTATATCCCTTAAATTTAGAACACATGCATTGTTGTACTGATGCATCCTGCAGATTGACTGCATCTGAAGAATAATGGCGGTTCTGGAAGTCAGACAGTCAAGTTTGAACATGTTATGCAAGCTTCAAAAACTGACTGCAGAATAATCTTTGGCGACCTACCGCATTTTGAGATTTAACACCAACCTGACATCAAACACAGGAGTCTTGGTACAGCCACATGCTTTGATCATACAGCAAGCAACAATACTCCCAACAGAATTGCAATTATGAACATTTTTGCGTTTATGATAGGCTGAAGTCGACAGATTTTCGATTAACAAGAGACCAACAGTAATGAGGGGGCTGAAGGAAAAGTGCAGTTGAGACCAATTATTTTATTATATGGTGCAAAAGGCTCAACAGGCCAAACAGCAAACTCCTGCATCAAATTCGTAAGTGCTGAATAATGAGTAAAACTCAATCCTTATTTTATATACAAAATACTATAAACTCCTTTAGTTCTGATTGATGTGAGGAAATCTCCTTTTATGTGAGAATGCAATAGTACTGATTTCAATCCCAATACTAAATACAGAAGTACAGTTAATGTTTCTGTACTGAATTAAAAATCAATCACTGAATTTAATGAATTTTATCAGAAGCTATTACTACAGAGCTTTATCTTTGTTGTATTTGTGACATTTGAGATTGCAAATGTAGTTCACCATTATGGATGTAATTTAATAAAATGCAAGTTTTCCCCTGAAGAGCTTTTCATATTGAAAGAAAAAGATAAGCATTTATATCGTGTCTTCACATTTCAGGACATCCCAAAGCACTTTGCAGCATCTTAAGTATTTTTGAAGTATTGACACTAGTGTAGTTTTAAAAAGAGACAGACAAATTCAACACACCAAGATACCATAAACAGCAATGTGATAATGGCCAAATGATCTGCTCTAATGATGTTGATTGAGAAATACATATTGCCAAAGGAACTCTCCTGCCTTTCTTTGAAATAGTGCCATGAGGCATTTTTAGTCTGCCTGAGAGGGTAAAGGGAGATTTGATTTAATGTCTTAGACAAAAGACAGCACCTCCAACAGTCCAGCACTCACTCAGCACTGCATTCGAGTATCACATTCTAATTACTTAGAGGCAAGAGTGCTACCACTGAACCATGGGGAACTTAAATTGAACTAAGTCAGGAAATTCTTTCCATCCTTGATATTCATTTTAAAAACCCCACCATTAAAATAAAATGCCTTTATACTGGGAAATTCAGTATTTCACTTATAATTGCCTGACATAAGCCTGTTAGTTCAGATTGTTAGCCAGCATGTTAGTGTCATTTTATCTGAATATAGGCACAAATCATATGGTGAGTTTCATAGGTGCCTGAAGATGACAATATGTTGAACGTGTATTCATTCATATTCCTGTTTACCAGAAGTTTGTCAGAGAGAGGCACGAGATATTCTCTCACTGTGCAACCTCTTTTGTCATTTACATTTTACTTGTGTCTCAACGATAAAGAATACTTAGTACCGATTAAATATGAGTTATGTACTTGCCCTCTTTCTGTTTTACTGTATTGTTACATATGTATGGCTGACCTTGTGAGCATTTGATTATTTGTCAATTTTCATTATCTGAAGGTTCTCTATATTATGCAGAATAATGAAGATTCTGGCTTGTGTCTTTGATAGAGAGGAATAACCCCTGAGCTCACTTTCATATTTTTAAATGGCATTTTGGTGTCTACCTACCAGAATAGTTTCCTTTTAATTGAAACAATTTTCAAAATATTGAGCTTGCCATAATGTTGAATATAACTGAATATTTATCTGAAATCTTCTAAAGACTGATCAATATAATCTATTATATTGCATAATTAAACAAAATAGTTGTCAGATATTGGGGTAATTATTGTTCTATAAGTATATCACAATTAAATAGGATGTTTTTACTTTCTTCTTCACAATATTTTAAAAATATTGGAATGAAGAATCTAAATAATGATAATGATTACCACAAGATATTCAAGTTCACTAAAAAATAAAAAAAATAAAAAATGGCAGGCACGAGGCAAACAAAGCCGTGAGTACAAAAATTGTGGACTGCTCTCTTGTTAATGTCACAGGGTTTAATCACGTCATTATAGCTTACATCTATGGTTCTTCTCATGTCCTACTTGCCATGTCAGCTGAGGTACAATACTAAACCTCTATTCTGTCAGCTAGCAACCAGTTCAAATCTCTAATAACATGTCATCACAATAAAGCAATCCTGTTCAATTTTACATTAAATTTCCTTTCGTTTCAAAGTCGTAGACCAGTTTACGAATCAAACCCTTGCTTGTGCCCGGCTATACGTGATTAATATGAAAGCTGAATGCCGAAATGGCTAATTCTATTTAATTTCAGGTTCTGACTGTGACCGAGTCCTTTTCTTTCTTAGTTACTGTCAGATTGTACATTTGTCGATTTTGACAAGATAGCAAAGGGAAAAAGGTCAGCTCTGAAATAATCGGGCAGCGCTGGCAGCGAGATGGTGGGTTGAAGCTGGTGCGCGCTGGCTGTGCTGTCGGCTCTGTTTTTGTGACTCTGATGAGAAGCTGACTGTTTGCATCCACACCTGGTAGTTGACGTGGCCAGTAGGATGCCACATCCAGCAAAACCTTTCAATCATGTCTCTGTACCATGAGCATAATCAAAGCAATGATGCTGTCAACTTGTATACAATGCACCTCCAACTCCAAACTGATGGCCTGTTTACAGGCTGCACGTCCTGGTCATTTCAAATCAACCTTATTACGAAGATAGCAGTGCGTTGCTCTGTATCAGGAGTTGCAGGATGCAAATATTGTTCATGAATCCATCAGTATGCAGGCAGAAAGCATGAAGTGGCATGTTATAGAAATAGTGATATCTTCACACATGTCTGTCACAATTCAGGAATGCCATTTATTATTATTTTTCAATTCTGTTAGTGAACACTCTGTACTGACAGATTGGACTACGTAAACATTTAGCTAGTATTTTACAGTATAATATTAAGAACGTTAAGGCTTTCATTTCAAAAATGCCCTGATTTATATAGTACAAGAAAAAGGTCAGAAATGGATGACCATTAATTTATAAAACATAATTTCTTAAGGCTTTCAAATATATGCATTTCATTTTATAACAGTCAATAATGTTCTCTTTTTAATTGTTTTCATTTTTAATTTAGAATTGGGGAAATATATGGAATCAATTGACCGAATAGACTCAAAGTGATAGATTTCTATATTTTTAATTCAGTGCATCATTCTGACTGTAGAATGTCAAAGTGTAAATGTTAATGAACATCGTAAAGCAATAGTGAGGAATGTTAACTTGGATGGTCAGATTCATTTTTGCTAAATTTCTTTGACAAAGTTTGAAACTATAATACCTGTCACAAACAAATTATATATGTAACACATATTAAAGTCTACATTTGAAATGTGAAATAATTTTATAGAAACAAGTTTTGGTTTCAAGCTTTGGTTTTTGAAATGATTATTAAGTTTTCACATATAAAGACTTAAATGTTTAATTTTGTATAAATTCTATGAGGGTAATTATAAGCTAACCAGTTGGTAGACACAGGAGAAGAACAACGTAGAATTACAATCCATCCAAAATCATCAGTTTCAGAATTAGCTATTTAGTTTTAAAATTATATCCTATATAATTACATCCATAACTTGATGAATGGTGGTGTAATATTTAACCTGCATATGAACTGAATTTTGTTGCTATTGCAGGGATTCTATGACAACTAATTGAATATGAGCTTAATTACAAGTTTTAAGCTACCAAGGCAGCATTGCTCAAATTTGTAAATTATATTGGTATGAGAAATTATTTATCAAAATACTATTCCACTCCTATTATTCACCTTTCAACCATTCTTAATTAAATAATTCAACCAACATTTTCACCTCAGATCAGTCACAGGATTATTCTTTGGCTATTGTTACTGAAGCACCAATACTGGCTGTACAAATCAATAAAACAATTTTAGGAATAACACTTGAAGCTGTAGGATAGATGGAAAAGATTATTGGGAATACAAAGACTCACAAAATATTTATCTATCAAAATTTCATACCCCATGGAAAGTGACTGAGCTTTAATTCTTCACTCACAGGAGAAAAGGAAACTTTGCAGAACCTGGTATCAAATACATTACTTAAAGCATATGAAGTAAAATTTGTCTTAGCTAAAAATGGAAAGTGAATGGGAGAAAATGAAATGTTTTATCCTGAACCTTTTTCACGAAGGTCCCTTTTACATTAATGCACAGGATGAATTTCACCCTCATCATTGCAGGAAACTGTACAGTGGTCTTCAAAAGGAATTAACTAAATGGCTTTAATCTATTTTATTCTTGTCTACAGACGGAAAACTGTCAAGACCATTCCCAATCTTCTAGACTTCATAGCATACCTATTGATATAACTACAAAGGGCATCAGCCACAATATAGAACTTCCAACATAATATGTGGCACAGTGGAAAGCAGTTTTTGATTCTACTTCTGTGCATTAACAATTGATGTCAATATTGATTTGCTCACTGTATGCTGCAATGTTAAATTTGTCTGAATATCTGAAATAAATTACACTGCAACAGTTTCAGTAACCACACAAAAATAATTATTGGCATGCACGCTGGTCAGTTAAACTCTTGGCTTTAGCTTGATCAGCTAGATTCATGATTTTTGCCTTGATCTCTATTACTGGTCAGCTTCCACACAAAGTCCTTTCTCTTTACTGATTGGGCGGCATTCGCTCACAGTGGTTGCTTGTATTCAAATTATGACTGCTGCAAGAAGTGATTGTAAAAGTATTTTGAAAAGTTATAAAATCAGGAAGTATGATATAAAATTTAGTGCTCGTTATTAGCAGCTAATTATACATTTGTGCCCTTTTTCTTAGAAAGTAAGAATGTAAATATGAATGCCAATCAGCTAGATATGCAGTCAGTGAAACTTTTTCTCATCTAGGTGGTATCTTGATTCAAAAGGTTGTGGACAAAAGACTGTTATAAAATGTGTTATCCACTTAAGCATCTCTAACATTCCTTTCAATGCAAGATTGTGGTTGTGAATCTGACTTATGTCATACAACTTGTGAACCACCTTCAGATATGAACTAACTTATGTCCTTTGTGTTACAAGTCTAGGCCTGATTGCTTTTAAGAGAACCCCGACTATAAAATAATAAAGAAACTGGTTAAGCATGAAATTTACAAACTGCACAAATGTGCATATTACTTTGTTTCCTTTCAATCTGAGTTCAACTAGTGATTAAATGAATAATGCAAAGATGCTTCTCTAGAATATATCTTAACCACTACATTACACTTTCTTAAAGAATTCTCTTTCATCAATGTTTTAGTCTTTATCACTAAATGATGGGTTGTTTTAGATTAGAAAGCCAAGCCTACCTCCTGCACAGACATGTGATGGTTCAGCCGCCAGAATTTCAATGCAAGATTTCTTAAGAATCTGGTAAAATAGAGACAGAGTCATAAATATGTACAGCACAGAAACAGACCCTTCGGTCCAACTCATCCATGCTGACCAGATATCCTACATAAATCTAGACCCATTTGCCAGCATTTGGCCCATATCCTTCTAAACCCTTCCTATTCATATATCTATCAAGTTACCTTTTAAATGTTGTAATTGTACCCCTCCACCACTTCCTCTGGCAACTCATTCCACGCACGCACCACCCTCTGCATGAAAAGGTTGCCCCATAAATATTTTAAAATATTTTTAAATATTTAAATATTTTCCCTCTTACCCTAAACCTATGCCCTCTAGTTTTGGACTCCCTCACCCCAGGGAAAAGACCTTGTCTATTTACCCTAACTATGCTCTGGATGATTTAATGAGGGGCTGCGTGGCTCTAAAAACCCCAGCTTCCAACGCCCCAGTCTATTCAGCCTCTCATTATTGCTCAAACCCTCCAATCCTGGCAACATCCCTGTAAATCTTTTCTAAACCTTTTCAAGTTTCACAACATCCTTCCTGTAGCAGGGATACCAGAATTGCACATAGTAATCACTTCCCATGTAGTCTATGCTTTCTCTCTCTTTCTCCCTTTTGAAGTGCCATTGTTTTGATATTTTTTCCTAAAGTTCAAAAATAATGCAACAGCTTGTAAAACAGTAATTACTGCTCCTGAAATTCAATGAAATTAGCTCAACTGAAAATACCTCAAAAAAACAAGCAGCTCTTACAACTACAATTTTTTTCCCGTCCTCCATTTTGGATTACCCAGAAACCTTTATTGAGAAAGAATACTTCGATATCCAAAGAATTTAACGACAAACATACTTGTAAAATGGTAGTTTGTACTTTAAATTCATTTGAAATAAGGAATGGAGAATAATTTGTTGCTTAAAAATTGCATGAAAGCACCATTTTACTTAAAGCCACCACATCATCCAAGTTGAACCTACCGAATCAATTACACTTCCTAATGCTTGAAATCCACCTTTCACTGGGAAAACATGATCAATGCTGTCAGCTATCTTCGCCAACTAGAAAAGAATGAAAGTTCATGATTAGAAAAGGTTTGGGTGGTGAATCATTGATAGTTTATTTTCTGGTTTTAACTAGACAATAGACACTAGACATCCCTTAGGTCTTTAGAGCCACGTAGCCCCTCATTATACAATCAGAAAGTGCTGGAGAAACTCAACAAGTCTGGCATCATATATGGAAGGAGAAACAAGGGTAGCATTTCATGCCTGATATTTCTCTTTTCACAGATGCTGTTAAATCTGCTGAGTTTCTGTAGTGCTTTCTATTTTAATGTCAGATGTCTGGATTTTAATTTACTCTATAATTTCCTGAGTTATCTGCATTGCTGTTCCAAGCCTTCTGCTGAAACTTTTCAAATTTCATTAGCATAGCTCCACACTATTCAAATCAATTTGACTGTGAATTTCCTAGTTTGCTTGTGGCATACAGTCACACCAAGAAATTGTGTTGTAGATGGTCTGAAAATCACCAATTGGCAGGGTAAATTATAGGTAAAAACAATGACTGCAGATGCTGGAAACCAGAGTCTAGATGGTGCTGGAAGAGCACAGCAGTTCAGGCAGCATCCGAGGAGCAATAAAATCGACATTTCGGGCAAAAGCCCTTCATCAGGAATACAGGCAGAGAGCCTGAAGCGTGGAGAGATAAGTGAGAGGAGGGTGGGGGTGGGGAGAAAGTAGCATAGAGTACAATAGGTGAGTGGGGAAGGGGATGAAGGTGATAGATTGGGGGCGAGGGTGGAGTGAATAGGTGGAAAAGAAGATAGGCAGGTAGGACAAGTCATGGGGACAGTGCTGAGCTGGAAGTTTGGAACTGGGGTGAGGTGGGGGAAGGGGAAATGAAGTCCACATTGATGCCCTGGGGTTGAAGTGTTCCAAGGTGGAAGATGAGGCATTCTTCCTCCAGACACCTGGTGGTGAGGGCTCTTACGTATATCTCAGCTTGAAAGAAGTATTCAAACTCTGCAACTCCATCTCTTCAGTTTATCTGGGCAATTTTGTTTGCTTGACTTTTCTTCACATCCTCAAATTCCTCATGAGAGTTCTGTGAATGTCAGAAGCCAATTTTTCTTTGCATCTTTGTCCTTTATAATGCATTTGGAATGACAAAGTCACTGGAATGGCTATCCACAGGGGCAGTCCCATAATTGTCATTATTATGAAGGAGGAAGTGCACAGACAAAAGCATGGACCTTGAGATACAATTGCAGGAGACCTCAACAAACTCACTGCAAATTCCTGGAAATGTTTCCTGGACCAGTCATTTGCAATGTGACAGTTGAGGTGAGAGAAAGCATCAGGAAGAATTTATTAAATAAATCAAATTGTGAAAATGCAACATATACCTGTGTTTCATTGAAATCTTTCACACCAACGCAATAAATTGTAGCTCCATAACTTCTGGCCCTATCAGCCTATGCAAAGAAAAGACAAGTTTGTCAATTTTTTTATGATTGAAAACAAATTGGAGATTTAATTTCTTTTCTTTTAGTTATGGATACTTACTTCCCGTTGTGCAAGATCATACAAACGATCAATTAATTCCCCATCTGTCAATGCAATGATGACACTAGCAGCTCGAAACCCTGTAATTGCAAATCAGCATCAGTATTTTTCCAGCAAAAGACATTTCAATATCATGAAATTATGCATTATTTAACTTACCATCCAGTACTTCTACAGCATTTAACATCTTGAAGTAACTCAGCATCAAACCAAGTCAAGGAAAAGTAGCACTTACAGATTTTTGAATGCATGTCCATTGACTAATAACCCTCCAAGGGGAGGAAAGAAAACATATCTTTTTGTTAGCAGGATAACTTTGATGTGGTAATATACTAAGTTCTACTAAGTGAACTAATTACTCAACCAATACAATCATTTCCTTGAAAAATTAAATATGGTAGAGACAAAATAGCTAGTTTGAGCTTCATAAATTACAAGGAATTAGCTTGAAAGAATTCTAAACGAACATATTCATCCAAAGTTCTGCAAGTTAAAGCAGTTTTTTTGTCTTCAGTCTGCTTTCTTTCAAAAGTATACTTTGCTCATTGCTGTTCATTCTTGTGCATTAGAAGACCCCTGCATAGGAATTGATTTTCCATCCTCATTATGAATGAAATGCACCTAAAAACATACAACCTACATATAGGGCTGGTGTCAACATTATGATCAAACCAGAGGCCTATCTCTCCTCTTGTCTGCCTGATGTCCTCCAGTCTCAGAATCCCAAACTTATTCCCGCTCCCTTGGCTTGCCATTCTTAATGCCCCATCCCCCACTCAACTGCACAAGGATGTATAAAATGCTTTCTAGCTTTGCACCACTACCCTTACCTCTGAGTCATTTTAACCAGAGAAAGGTTTTTGGTTTTCATTTTAAAAATGAACTTAAATATTGTCTGGTATTAGCTTTTTGCTTTCCATTGTAGTAATGTGCAGTGGCAGCGCCGTGTATAAAAGTCAACGCACATTAAAATCAAATTTCCCGCTCTCTGGGGAGCTGCATTGATTCATGGGTGATTTTCCAAAAAGCAGCAAATTTGATTTTAATCCATAATGACTGCTTGATGCACTGCCACTGCTGCACACTAAAATAATCGTGTAGCGAGAGACTGAGAATTAAATTATTTTAATTAGTCTTTTCAGTGTGGATCAGAACATTTTCTTAAATATTGCAACTTGTGATTAAGGCTGATAAAACAAAGTGAGATCATATTTTAAACAAAACCAAACATCAGAAAGAGGAGAGCAACAGACTGCAATTAAGAAAGAAACAAGCAAGAGATTGTCAGGCATTTATAACTTACATCTTCATTTTCTACATTGCTGATGAAACTCAGTCTCTGTTTGACTATGGGCACAGGTCAGGTATATTTCATTTGACAACTGTCAGTTCCAATGGTGTAGTTAGAGATTGTGTTACAAGTTAACAAATATCACACTGATGCTGCAGATGAACACAGGGATCCAAGCACAGTACTACAAGACAAGATGGACATTTTCTCTTCTCTGGGAGAAAGTGAGGACTGCAGATGCTGGAGATCAGAGCTGAAAAATGTGTTGCTGGAAAAGCGCAGCAGGTCAGGCAGCATCCAAGGAGCAGGAGAATCGACGTTTCGGGCATAAGCCCTTCTCCTGCTCCTTGGATGCTGCCTGACCTGCTGCGCTTTTCCTGCAACACATTTTTCAGCTCATTTTCTCTTCTCTGCCAACCTTCCAATGGGCTATTTCAAGCTAATGGAACACACTATTGACTACATAGCCAACCAGTACAAATCTGTACCCAGGGACAAACACTAGCAGCACCAGTTACAGTAGCACACCTCATGTATTTAAGAGGAGTTTTGATTTGAACATGAAATAAGTTTATAAATTTCCCATTGCAAATACAATACAGAGAAATTGCTTGTCACTATTATCAGATTAACAGCCCAATTAGGGAACTCATATTCTGTGGTCAACCTGGCTGACCTCGTTACAATAACTACTAATGTACATAGTTCCCAGTCTCAGTATTGTGCAGGTAAATGTGCTAAACAGATGCTTTGTAAGAAAAATATTGGAGTGAGCTCTGAATGAGCTATTGCTATGGCTTCTGCCAACTGCACGGTACTGCCAGAGGTCAGGAATAGATCATTTGTTTGTTTCACTGCTGCATCTGAAGATGTACCAAGGAGAAAAATCTTAATGTTGGGTGTGTTTACAGTAAAAACATGAAAAATAACTTGTTTGAGGAGAAAGTATTGAATGAACTTGTGATAGAGGAACTATAGAAAATAAGTTTTTAAAAAATGCTTTCTAGCTTAAGTTTAAATTATCCTTGGAGTGAGTAATTATGCTGACCATTTGGCATTATTTTATGTAATGCATGGAATATTAGAATCATACAAAAGATTGGTTGACCTCATATATCTCACATACTTTGCAACATATTAAAATCCACAAGTTGAAAATATTAACAACGGTACTAACTTGCATTGATCTTCAGCAGTAGGGAAATAAGATTAGCACTGAAATATAGAAGGAAATATTTGAAGAGGTGACCAAAGAGGTAAAAGAGGTATGTTGCATGAATGGTCTAAAAGAATGAAAGTAGGTTGGGCTGTTAAATCTGGTCCAATCAGGGAGCCCTAGTTGACAGATAAGAACAGAACAGAAGACGTTTAGAAGATAAATTATAAAGGGTTGGGTCTAGGGAACTAAAGTCCCAATAATGTTGCTGCTGATTGTTTATAATAATGGCTGAAAGGAAGGAAGTTGCAATGGAGGCATGAATCAGAGAATTACAAAATATGGAGGTGGGTGAGAAGGCAGAGAGGTGTTTGGATGGTAGCTGTAGGAGTTATAGAAGTTACAGTGTAATAGGGAATACTACAAAGTGATTTAACCATAAGGATTTGGATCAAACACGGCCACTGGGAAACAAGGTTAACACCCACCTGAATTGTTTTCATGGTGAATCTGTTCAGTTGCCTGTAACAAGTTTAAATGAAACACAGTTACTAAATAACATTGATATGAACCTTGGTATAGAGATCAAATCAACACATTTTTAAAAGAAATAAAATTACAAACAGAACTTATGCTGTAAATTATACCTTTCTGAAGCCCTCGTGCATGAATGTATCTCCTCCAGGCACAACATTCCGAAGGGTTTGAAGACCTTCTCGTATGGCTTCTCTTTAATTAAAACATAATTACTCAAGTTCAAAAATAGTACGAAGCAGTGAGTTGGCTAATTTCAGTGAATTATTTCAAGACCAATAATGAAGATTGCTCATTTAAGAAAAATTGGGCTTTGTATAACAAACAAATACACAATTTGACCTAAATTTGAGCGAGCTGAGACAAGACTTACCGATTTGCTGTTAAACTCATTAAGGTTGTACTTCTTGTGGAGAACACAATAAAAGACATTCTTAACTGAGGACTGAAAACAGTTGATTATTAGTGATATTCCTTTGAGTATAACTATTTGATTGGACAGTAAATATGTTACATAAACTCGATGATACCTCAAATATTTCTCAGCCAGAAGTTCAACAAAAGAATATATTTCAATCCAATGGTTCATAACACTTCCAGACCTGAAAATAAAAAAAAAGTAAGATGTGCAATCAACATGAGTATTTGTTAGGCTGGACTACACAATTAGTAAGGAAATACTGCACTGCTAGGCGTGTTATCATTTGAATGAGACATTAAAACCTCCTGTTCTCTCAAAGTGGATGTAAAAATTCCATGACACCATTTGAATGATGATAGGGAAGTTCTCCCCATCTCCTGGCCTGTACCACCAGAAACACATTGAAATGTAAGAAATTGGAACAGGAGTCCCTCAAGTTTGCTCTGTCATTCACTAAGATCATGGCTGATCTTCAATTTCAACTTCACCTCCCTACCTGATATTAGGGATAGTACATTATAGCCTTTCCAACCAAGATGATTTCCCTTAGTTTCCAAACATCTGTCAACCTCAGTCTTGAATATACCCAACAATTGAGCATACAGACTTCCAAAGATTCATAGCTCCCTGAATGAAGGAAATACTGGGGCATATTTCATTTCTGAACTAGCCTCATAATAATTTATGAGTTTTACAAATTCAATAGCTACTAGCCAACTCTGGCTAGAGTTTATATTCTATACGAGGCAGTTATTAGGATCCAATCAGAACTAAAGAATATACAAACTTGCTGCAAACCAACACAGAGGTTCTATTTCTTAGTTGTGCACTCTGTAAATACTCAATACAAGTTTAAACAAGCCATGAACCTGGCTGATGATTCACCAGTGCTCATGTGCCTTACATCTTAAAGGGACACTGTCGCAACATAGCATACCCAAACTGTAAGACATTATAGTTTACACCATCAAACATTGGATACATAATGATTGAAACTGCAGAAGTTTGTTTATCAGCCCATCAGAAAGGGTGGTGCTTTCATGTACACTTGTTGCACTTGCTTCTCTGGATGAGTTGGTTTTGCTGGATGACCCACCACTTTTGCATTTATGTTTGATTTCTGAATCAGTACTTGGGCATACCTGGCTTTTGCTTTGGTGTGGGGCTTTGGACAAAGTTGAAGGTTGTTTTAGATCTCTGTGAATATTTTGAAGGCTCTGAGTATTTGTAATAAGTACAATGAGTGGATGAGTGCCTAACCATTGCAGTTTCAATGACCATTCTGGCCACACCCATCATGACCTCAGGATCAATAACTGGATATGTCAGAAATTTTGTGTTAAAAGAATTCATTATCTGGATAAATCAGGATTCATAAAATCCCTATAGTGCAAAAAAAGGGCATTTAGACCATCAAGTCTGCATCAACCCTCTGAAGAGTAGAAGGCCCAGATCCCCACCTTATTCCCATTGCAATGTATTTCCCATGGCTAATCCACCTAGCAGGCACATCCCTGGACACTACAAATAATTTACTATTGCCAATCAAACTAACTTGCACATCTCGGGATACCAAGTTCCCAGTCTCCATTAGAGACAGGGCTTCCTCAAGGCTAAAGAGCCAGGCATCATGATTGTCTGATTCAACCCCATTGTTTTCACACTGTTAATGCTCAGTTGGCATCTGAATTCATAGAGGTAGAGGCCATTTGGCCCATCAGGCCAATGCACCAACCCTCCAATGAGCATCCCAGCAAGACCCCTACCATATCCACGTGACCCTGCATTTCTCCATGGCCAATCCACATAACCCTCATTGATAGATAGATAGCCGATACTTGAAAAGTAACCGTGAGTCCATCACGTTACCTGCATTCTGTAAGAGTAGAAACTGGATACACAATGTAGAGTGCTGCTGGGTGAACCTGTCTAACCTATGTATTTATGACTGCTGATCACAATGACAAAGCCCCTACAGCAAGGACCAGCCTCCAGCTGCAAGTTTGGACATTGCTTTGCAGCTCCATGTTCATGCCTGATGTTATTTTTAAATAATAATTCTCTCATTTGCTATTTTGCCTGCAACCAAATTTCTCTCCCACTTGCTTTCAAATGATTCTGAACCATAGGTGGAGGAAAAAATTTAATCTTTTTTTTCCTTTGACCGCTTAAAACTCACTGCAGAGAAAGCCAGATAGTGAAAAGGCAGCTGTCTTTTCTGTCACTTTAGCACATATAGAACAACACATCATCCAACTTAGCTACAGCATCATTTGAAAGGCCCTGTATCACCCAATCAATGTGAACTGCACAAATACTCTGAGTTAGCCACACTTCAGTTTTGCATGTTTTGAAATTTTTTCAGCACCTTTACCCCAGCTCAAATTAGCACAAATTTAGTTTTCAGAATTCAACAAAAGATAACTAACAAGAAAAGTGTGCAATGTGCTAATGAGCACATTGCCACCAGAAATAAAAACTGTCAGCAATTTGAATGCCTTCCAGACAAACAATAGCAGCAGGTACCAAAAGCAAGGAATAAAAGCAGATCCATTCAAATTGCTGTAAATTGCATACAATAAACAGACATTCACTAGGTAGACGCAGACTAGGTAGAAGCAGGCCATTTGGTACAGAGGCCCATGTTACTATTCTTACTCTACATGAGCTTCCTCCATTTACTTCCTCCCACCATGTTAATGTATGCTTCAATTCCTTTCTCAGTAATCATTTAGATTAAAAGAAAGGTTAAGCCACCATAATTCCAGAGGACCATAGGGCTGCTCTATCATCAGAGAGAGGCAACTGGTGGGGTTTAGTAAAGCAGTTAGGCCGTCATGTTGAGGTTGTACAGGACATTGGTAAAGCCTCTTCTAGAGTACTACATGCAGTTCTGATTGCCTTGTTATAGGGCAGATATTAATAAACTGGAGGGGGTTCAGAAAAAATTTACCAGGATGTTGCCGGGAATGGAGGGTTTCAGTTATAAATATAACCTGGGACTTTTTTCACTGGAGCGTAGGAGGTTGAGGCTTGACCATATAAAGCTTTATAAAATCATGAGGGGCACAGATAAGATGAATAGAAAAGATCTTTTCCCTAAAGTGAGAAAGTTCAAAACTTTAAGGGGCCATATTTTAAGGTGGGAGGAGAAAGATTTAAAAAAGACATGAGGGGGGCACTTTTTTACACAGAGTGGTTAGTGTGTGAAACGAATTGCAAGAGAAAGTGGTGGGTGCAGGTACAGCTACAATATTTAAAAGACATTTTTCTAGGTTCGTGAATAGAAAAAGATTTGGACGGATATAGGCCAAATGCAGGCAGGTGGGACTAGTTTAGTTTGGGAACGTGGTCAGCGTGGACTAGCTGAACCAAAGGGTCTGTTTCCATGCTGTATGACTCTAATTATCTCCCCCCCCTCTCCCTAAGTTGATTGCAGGTTTACACCTGAGGTTTTGTAGTTTTTTTAAAACTTATTTTCTAATCAACCTGCTCAGAGATGTTATTGTACACCTCTGGAACAGGTTGGACTTGAACCCAGGCCTCAAGATTATAATACAGTATTATGAAAAACTCATAATATGAAACAGCTGCATGTAATGAGTGTTTTAGCATGATTTTTAACAAAACAGGTCTTTAAATACAGATGTGAGATGGTGTGTGTCTGCCTCTAACTTCAAAGATTGTCTACCCTTATGTCCTTTCCTAGGTGATAGCCAGCCAATGGCAGCTACACTCCACCACACTCCACCTCATCTCCAGGCTCACATTTCACATTACTTTGCAGACTGCCTGGAATACTCTATTAGAGCCCTGTATGAGAAATATTGCACTGAACTCGATACTCACAAATTGGACTCGG
Organism: Chiloscyllium punctatum; assembly: GCF_047496795.1. Taxonomy (NCBI): domain Eukaryota; kingdom Metazoa; phylum Chordata; class Chondrichthyes; order Orectolobiformes; family Hemiscylliidae; genus Chiloscyllium; species Chiloscyllium punctatum. The sequence goes on from NC_092751.1 coordinate 88,450,004, forward strand.
TCTACCATTTTAAATACTGTGACTGCAATGGCAGGTCAAAGGCTTGGAATTCTGTGGCAAATATTTCACTTCCTGACTCTCAAAGGCTGCCCACTGTCAAAACTGCACAAGTCAGAAGTGTTATGGAAAATTCCCCACTTGCCTGAATGAGTGCAGTTCCAACCACATCTAAGATAATCAACACCATCCAGGCAAAGCCGTCTGTTTGACTGGCACCACATTCACAACTTTAACCATTCCCTCCCTGCGCTACCAATAGTGACAATAGTGTGTGTTATTGATAAAATGCATGGCAACATCTCAACCAGGCTCTTTCAATAGCAACTTCAAAAGTTGCAAGCTTTATCACCTAGAAGGACAGAAACAGTGGTGAGAAGTTCCACTTCAAGCCAGACACAATTGAAACTTGTTTCCTGATGAAGGGCTCTTGCCTGAAATGTTGATTCTCCTGCTCCTCAGATGCTGCCTGACCTGCTGTGCTTTTCCGGCACCACAGTCTCGACCTTCACAATTGAAACTTAGAAATACATTGCTATTCCTTTGTTGTTGCTGTGTCAAAATCCTCAAACTGCCTTCCTAACAATGCTGTGGATTTGGCTAAACCATCTGCAAAACATTGATTCAAATGGGTGACTCACTCAAGGACAATTAAAGATGGGATACAAATGTTGACATAGCCAACATGAAAGTACAAAAAAAAGTAAGACCCATGAAATAATAGACTTGAAAATAACAAATTTGACAAAACGATTAAACTTACCTGTTGAAGCATGCACAAAATGTGTTTAAGACTTTTCACTATGCTGATATCTCTCGAAAAAATCAAGTGGTTGTTTCATATTCTTCACAGTCATCCTTCACCACTGAGGTAAAAATAGCCACAAACTTTAGCAGCCAATGGTGCTTACAATTTCCTGTTTATAGCAGTCTGAGCATACACATTGAGGAGAACCTTTCCCTTTTCGTAGCAGCATGATTGAAAGTGTGTATGGTGCAAATTGAAGTGCAAAAACATAGAAGTTACCCCAATAATTGTTAGTTTGTCTCCCTGAAGAATTAAAAACATGAAAATTGGAACCTTTCTGAATAAAATTTTGATAAGAAAATTAACAGGTGCAAAACAGAGAAGACAAAAGAAACTAATTAACATGACTTGGAGGTGCCGATGTGGACAAAGTTAAAAATCAACTAGGAGAAAGTGAGGACTGCAGATGCTGGAGATCAGAGCTTAAAAATGTGTTGCTGGAAAAGCACAGCAGGTCAGGCAGCATTAAAGGAGCAGGAGAATTGACGTTTCGAGCCTAAGCCCTTTGTCAGTTAAAGTTAAAAATCACACAATGCAAGGTTATCGTCCAACAGGTTTATTTGGATATACTAGCTTTTGGAATGCCGCTCCGATAAACCACTTGATGAAGGAGCAGTGGTCTGAAAGCTAGTGCTTACAAATAAAGCTGTTGAACTAAAAACTGATTAAGGTATTGTCATACCAACAGGAGTCTCGCCTGCCAGTCATAGAGATGTACAGCATAAAGAAAACATGTTCAGTCCAACTTGTTCATGCCAACCAAATATTCTAAATTAATCTAGTCTCATTTGCCAGCATTTGGCTCATATCCTTCTTACCCCATCCTATTCATGTAACCATCCAGGTGTCTCCACTACTTCCTCAGGCAGCTCATTTCATTCACGCACTACCCTCTGTGTGAAATGGTTGTCTCTTACATCCCTTTTAAGTCTTTTCCCTCTCACCTTAAACCTATACTGTCTAGCTTTGAACTCCTTTAATCTAGGAAAAAGACCTTGGCTATTCACCAAATCATGCTCCTCATGATTTAATAAATCTCTACAAGGTCATTCCTCAGCCTCTGACACTCCAGAGGAAATATCTCTAGCTCTATTCAGCCTTTCCCTGTAGCTCAAACCCTGCAACCTTGGCAACATCTTTGTAAATCTTTTCTGCACTCTTTCAAGTTTAACAACGTTGTTCCAAAAATAGGGAGACCAGAATTGAACTCAGAGCATCACAGAGTAATGGAGATGTCCAGCACAGAAACAGACCCTTTGATCCAACTCGTCCATGCTGACCAGCTATCCCAACCCAATCTAGTCCCACTTGCCAGCACCTGGCCCATATCCCTCCAAACCTTTCCTATTCATATACACATCCAGATGCCTTTTAAATGTTCAATTGTACTAGCCTCCACCACATCCTCTGGCAGCTCATTCCATACACACACCACCCTCTGAATGAAAAAGTTGCCTCTTAGGTCCCTTTTATTTTTTTCCCCTCTCACCCTAAACCTATGCCCTCTAGTTCTGGACTCCCCCACCCCAGGGAAAAGACTTTGTCTATTTATCCTATCCATGCCCCTCTTGATTTTATAAACCTCTATAAGGTCACCCCCTCAGCCTCTGACACTCCAGGGAAAACAGCCACAGCCTATTCCTCTCCCTATAGCTCAAATCCTCCAACCCTGGCAACATTCTTGTAAATCTTTTCTGAACCCTTTCAAGTTTCACAACATCTTTCCGATAGGAAGGAGACCAAATCTGCATGCAATATTCCAAAAGTTGCCTAACCAATGTGCTGTAGAGCCACAACATGACCTCCCAACTCCTGTACTCAATACTCTGACCAATAAAGGAAAGCATACCAAACGCCTTCTTCACTATCCTATCTACCTGCGACTCCACTTTCAAGGAGCTATGAACCTGCACTCCAAGATCTGTTTGTTCAGCAACATTCCCTAGGACCTTACCATTAAATGTATAAGTCCTGCTAAGATTTGCCTTCCCAAAATGCAACACATCACATTTATCTAAATTAAACTCCATCTGCCACTTCTCAGCCCATTGGCTCATCTGATCAAGATCCCATAGTAATCTGAGGTAACCTTCTTCGCTGTCCGCTACGCCTCCAATTTTGGTGTCATCAGCAAGCTTACTAACTATACTTCTGATGTTCACATCCAAATCATTTACATAAATGATGAAAAGTAGTGGACCCAGCACCGATCCTTTTAGCACTCCACTGGTTACAGGCCTCCAGTCTGAAAAACAACCCTCCACCACCACCCTCTGTCTTCTACCTTTGAGCCAGTTTTGTATCCAAATGGCTAGTTCTCCCTGTATTCCATGAGATCGAACCTTGCTCACCAGTCTCCCATGGGGAACCTTGTCAAACGCCTTACTGAAGTCCATATAGATCACATCTACCACTCTGCCCTCATCAATCCTGTTTATTACTTCTTCTAAAAATCCAATCAAGTTAGTGAGACATAATTTCCCATGCATAAAGCCATGTTGACTACCCCTAATCAGTCCTTGCCTTTCCAAATACATGTACATCCTGTCCCTCAAGATTCCCTCCAACAACTTGCCCATCACTGATGTCAGGTTCACTGGTCTATAGTTCCCTGTCTTGTCCTTACCACCCATTTTAAACAATGGCACCATGTTAGCCAACCTCCAATCTTCCAGCACCTCATCTGTGACTATCGATGATACAAATATCTCAGTAAGAGGCACAGCAGTCACTTCCCTAGCTTCCCACAGAGTTCTCGGGTACACCTGAATAGGTCCTGGGGATTTATCCACTTTTATGCATTTTAAGACATCCAGCACTTTCTCCTCTGTAATATGGACATTTTTCAAGATGTCACCATCTATTTCCCTACATTCTGCATCTTCCATGTCCTTTTCCACAGTAAATACTGATGCAAAATACTCGTTTAGTATCTCCCCCATCTCTTGCTGCTCCACACAAAGGCTGCTTTGCTGATCTTTGATTCTCTCCCTAGTTACCCTTTTGCCCTTAATGTATTTGTAAAAACCCTTTGGATTCTCCTTTACTCTATTTGCCAAAGCTATCACATATCCCCTTTTTGCCATCCTGATTTCTCTCTTAAGTATACTCCTACAGCCTTTATACTCTTCTAAGGATTCACTCGATCTAACCTGTCTAAACCTGACAAACACTTCCTTCTTTTTCTTAACAAAACCCTCAATTTCTTTAGTCATCCAGCATTCCCTAAACCTACCAGCCTTTCCTTTCATCCTAACAGGAATATACTCTCTCTGGACTCTCGTTATCTCACTTCTGAAGGGTTCCTATTTTCCAGCCGTCCCTTTACCTGTGAACATCTGCCTCCAATCAGCTTTTGAAAGTTCTTGCCTAATACCGTTGAAATTGGCCTTTCTCCAATGTAGAACTTCAACTTTTAGACCTGATCTATCCTTTTCTAACATTATTTTAAAATGAATAGAATTATGGTCACTGGCCCCAAAGTGCTCCCCACTGACACCTCAGCCACCTGCCCTGCCTTATTTCCCAAGAGTAGGTCAAGATTTGCACCTTCTCTAGTAGGTACATCCACACACTGAATCAGAAAATTGTCTTGTACACACTTAACAAATTCCTCTCCATCTAAACCTTTAACACTATGGCAGTCCCAGTCTATGTTTGGAAAGTTAAAATCCCCGACCATAACCACTCTATTATTCTTAGATAACTGAGATCTGTTTCTCAATTTCCCTCTGACTGTTAGGGGGTCTATAATTGAATCCCAATAAGGTGATCATCCCTTTCTTATTTCTCAGTTCCACCCAAATAACTTCCCTGGATGTATTTCTGGGAATATCCTCCCTAAGTAAGTTGTAACACTATCCTTTATCAAAAACGTCACTCCCCCTCCTCTCTTGCCTCCCTTTCTGTCCTTCCTGTAGCATTTGTATCCTGGAACATTAAGTTGCCAGTCCTGTCCATTCCTGAGTCCATTTCTGTAATTGCTGTGATACCCCAGTCCCATGTTCCTAACCATGTCCTGAGTTCATCCACCTTCCCTGTTAGGCCCCTTGCATTGAAATAAATGCAGCTTAATTTATCAGTACTCCTACCTTGTTCTCTGCTTTGTTCCTGCCTGCTCTGACTGTTTGACTCACGTTTGTTCTCAACTGTATCAGTCTCAATTTGAAATCTTTTCTCACTATCTCCCTGGGTCTCCCCCCTCCCATCTTACTAGTTTAAATCCTCCCAAGCAGCTCTAGCAAATCTCCCTGCCAATATATTACTCCCCTTCCAATTTAAGTGTAATCCATCCTTCTTGTACAGGTCACGTCTACCCCAAAACAGCCTCCAATGATCCAAAAATGTGAATCCTTCTCCTGTACAGCTCCTCAGCCATGCATTCATCTGCTCTATCCTCCTATTCCTGCCCCCACTAGCTCATAGCACCAGGAGTATTCCAGATATTGCTACTCTCGAGGACCTCCTTTTTAAATTCCTGCCTAACTCTCTGTAATCTCCCTTCAGAATCTCAACCTTTTCCCTTCCTATGTTGAAGGTTTCAATGTGGACAATGACCTCCTGTTGGCCCCTCTCCCCCCTTGAGAACATTCTGCACCCTCTCTGAGACATCCTTGATTCTGGCACCAGGGAAGCCACACACCATTCTGATTTTTCGCTGCTGGCCACAGAAACGTCTGTCTGTACCTTGGACTAGAGAGTTGCCTCACACAATCGATCACTTGGAACCCAACGTACCTCTCATTACATTAGAGCCACTCTCAATATCAAAAACTTGGCTGTTTGTGCTACATACCCCTGAGTATCCATCACCCCTACACTTTCCAAAAGAGCATACTTGTTTGAAATGGGGATAGCCACAGAAGACTCCTGCACTACCTGTCTACTTTTCTTCCCTTTCCTGGAGTTAACCCATCTATGTGACTGAACCTGAGACTTTCACCCTTCCTATAACTGCCATCCATCACATCCCCTTGCTCTCATAAATTCCTCATTGCCTCTAAGTTCCTCTCCAACCGATCCATTCGCTCTGATAGGATTCCCAACCAATGGCATTTATCGCAGATATAATCGTCAGTAACCCGTAAACTCTCCCTAAACTCCCACATCCGACAAGAAGAACATATCACTCTACTAAGGGCCATTTTTGCTCCTTTTAACCTACAGGCTCACTAATGGTGAATCGGTTCGATGGGAGAGGCCAAATGGAATCAAATGTCATTCAGGCTCTTAAGTGGCCTTACCCAGGAATGAGGTGCTCTGATGTAGGCACCCTGCTCACTGCATGTCCTAGTGAGCAAAAACTGCTGGCCATTCACAGACCAACATGTCATTACTGCTACAAGCAGCTTTAGGCAGCGCTGCACGCACCCAAGGTTCAGCCATGATTGAATGGCGGAGTGGACTCGATGGGCCGAATGGCCTTACTTCCACTCCTATGTCTTATGGTCTTATAGGATCATGGACCCCTTGTGATTGAAGAAACTGAACAGCTGGAGATTTATGCATTGAATGTTACCAAACTATGTACCAGGTTGAAACGCTGTACCATTTGAGATGTCATGCTGCATGGAGAGAAGCTACATGCATAGAGTTGTAGAATTGGCAAAACACATTAAGTACGAAATGAAACATATAGGCTTAAGCTTTGTGAACGTGCCTATGTAGATTCCACTATCTGAAGGATCAAGAACAGTTTCTAAAACCAATATCAACATTCTGGTGCTCCATACAACTTGCCATCAACAGTCGTAGCCATTGACAATGAGTAACTCCCAGGCCACCTGAACTTTTTGTGGCCTCAAGGAATCCCTGGACCTTGGGTATACAAAATGTACTAGGCTACAGCCTCTTTCATGTTATTTAAGGAGTTTTCACTAAATATTTGCACTTCAGCCCCACAGTATTGATCTTTGGGCACATAGTACAGAAAGCAGCAGAAAATTTGAGGGGATTAACTCATAGATCTGCTCCTGTACCTGCCCAAATTGGTCATCAAAACCGGTCCAGAGAGCGAGCAGTGGGGGTGGTCATTGCATCTGACTGTCTTGTTTCTCTTTATCATCACTGAGTTGGCCTTTGAACGCAAACACGTGGTGTCTGCTAATACAATTAGGTACAATGATTGGTGGGCAACCTTTGTGGTGTGGCAAGCATCATACTCATCAAAATAACATTTTGTTTGAAATCTGTAAGTTTCATTTGCAACTTTGGCTTTTGTTACAATGTCCTTTCCAAAGTCAATTCCAATGTTTTGCTTAATTTGGTCAATTAGTCCATATTTAATATCAGACTGTAATTTTTGATGCCTTGAGGATTCTATGGAACAAGCAAACACAAAGCATAATTGCTGAAGAAACTCAGCAGGTTTTGCAGCATCTTTGGAAAGACAGCAGTGTTCGGAAGAAGGATCACTGGGACCTGAAATGTTGACTCCTCCTTCTCGCCAGATAGCTGAGATTCTCCAGCAATTTTTTCTTTGCTCCAGATTTCCAGCATCTGCACGTCTTGGTTTTATACATATAAATTGTACCGGGTTTTAATTAAATGCTTGGTTGCATTTCAGTCTCATGGTCCTGACCTTTGGGCAGCTAATATGCAGAATGGCTGGCAGATCGGAAGACTTCTTCATTGGTCTATTCCTGGGCCTTGCCCTATGTCCATCCACATCGCAGGCAGTTGGCCAGTGAGTGGGTTGTTACACCTGACAGTTTGCTTTTCAGTTATTCCATACATGGGTGTCCTTGGAGAGGGTGTGTGCAGTGTTCGCCTCTATGCTTCAGGCCTCCTATGACCATTGGGCACCGTAGGGTCTGAGGCACATCATCATTCACCAGAAATGTTTTTAATTTAAAACTGTAAGCTTCCTTTGGAATTTCTTATTTATGTTACAGTGCCTACCTGGGGGGGCTGTCAATTCTAACTTGGTTTAATTTGGTTAATTGGTTTATTTCTTTAAAACAGTGGGTAATGAGTAGATAAATTGTCATAAGGAGCCATTGCATATAAGTTTAACCTTCTCCTCTCCCCACGTTCAGAGTTCCTCAGAGTTTCCATAGGTTTCCCTTTCTTTGCTGTGGTAACTGCAGAAATTTACCCTGTCTCACATTTTCATTGTGATTAGTAGTTTATGACCAGAAGCAATAACAACTCTTGCTGATTTATTTGCCCTCCTTATCCCAGGTGCACTAAGGCTAATTACAACTCCGCCACCTTGAAATTTGAAGAAGTAACAAAGAAGATTGATGAGGGCAGAGCGGTAGATGTGATCTCTATGGACTTCAGTAAGGTGTTCGACAAGGTTCCCCATGGGAGCCTGGTTAGCAAGGTGAGATCTCATGGATTACAGGGAGAACTAGCCATTTGGATACAGAACTGGCTTAAAGGTAGAAGACAGGGTGGTGCAAAGGGTTGTTTTTCAGACTGGAGGCCTGTGACCAGTAGCATGCCACAAGGATCGGTGCTAGGTCCACTACTTTTCATTATTTATATAAATGATTTGGTTGTGAGATTAAGAGGCATAGTTAGTAAGTTTGCAGATTACACCAAAAAATGAGGTGTAGTGGACAGCAAAGAAGGTTACCTCAGATTACTATGGGATCTTGATCAGATGGGCCAATGGGTTGAGAAGTGGTAGATGGAGTTTAGTTTAGATAAATGCAAGGTGCTGCATTTTGGGAAAGCAAATCATAGCAGGATTCATATACTTAATGGTAAGGTCCTAGAGAGTGTGGCTGAACAAAGAGACCTTGGAATGCAGGTTCATAGTCCCTTGAAAGTAGAGTTGCAGGTAGATAGGATAGTGAAGAAGGCATTTGGTATGCTTTCCTTTATTGGTCAGAGTATTGAGTACAGGAGTTGGGAGGTCATGTTGTGGCTCTACAGGACATTGGTTAGGCAACTTTTGGAAAATTGCGTGCAATTTCACAACATCCATCCTATCGGAAGGATGTTGTGAAACTTGAAAAGGTTCCGAAAAGATTGACAAGGATGTTGCCATGGTTGGGGAATTTGAGCTATTGGGAGAGGTTGAATAGGCTGGGGCTGTTTTTCCTGGAGCATCGGAGTCTGAGGGATGACCTTATAGAGATGTATAAAATCATGAGGGGCATGGATAGGATAAATAGACAAAGTCTTTACCCTGGCGTGGGGGAGTCCAGAACTAGGGGGAATAGATTTAGGGTGAGAGGGGAAAAACATAAAAGGGACCTAAGAGGTAACCTTTTCACACAGAGGATGGCACATATATGGAATGAGCTGCCAGAGGAAGTGGTGGAGGCTGGTACAATTGCAACATTTAAGAGGCATCTGGGTATCTAAGTAGAAAGGGTTATGAGGGATATGGGCCGGGTGCTGGCAGGTGGGACTAGATGAGGTTGGAATTTCTGGGCAGCATGGCTGAGTTGAACCGAAGGGTCTGTTTCTGTGCTGTACATCTCTATGACTCTGTGACACTATAATTTGCTTTACAGAAAAACAAAGCAAGGCATTTCACAGAATTGCAAGAAAATGATGGACACTGACTTTAATCCAGAAGTTGAGTTTTGAAGAGAATCTTAAAGGTAAATGGATGATCACACTGTCTGGCATATAATTGAGGGTACAAGATGATTATTCCTATTTCTGAAAGGCAATGCTAAGGGAAGGACAGTTCATTCATGCCTGTCTGGAGAAATACATATATTCAAATTACACAGAGCCACATTTCATTGGGTCAAGTCACACATTTCTTTTTAAGAATGAATGAAAAATCCTTGGTAACATTCCTATCAATATTTACTTTTCTAATGCTTAACAGGCTAATAATTGGACTACACTTACTAGAATAGGGAGAATCAAGGTGATCAATCATTTAAAAAGTGCTGCTGATGAATATAAGGGAGGACAGTACAAATCAGTCCCGTCCCCAACCAATCCATGTCATGTTTCCCTCATGTCCATTTAAGAGTACTGCACTTGAAACTTTTGGGGAGTCCCAGCTGTTTCTCTGGCCTGTGGCCTGGAATCCAGCATTGCAATGATACTCACTGGCATGCAATTCTTGGTACACCTCACCTCACTGAAGGTGTTGTCCACAAATATTCCTGGTTCTAACTGAGCCACTACTGCTGAGATCCTGGGAAAAAAGGAGTCTGAAATCCATATCCATTCCTTGATGATACTGGTCTTCAAAATGGCAGGTTAAGACATTGCCATTTGAAGACAAATGGAACTGGTGGGAACCATGTGTAACTCACTGGCCACTGTGGTCGGGAAATCACCACCAGTCTCCTTCCAGAGTTAGTCAAGAGGCAGGCTTAGTGCCAGAAAAATTTCAGACATGTTGCAAGCAATAAAACACTGCTTCAAAAATTAGTAAGTCTGGAAATGTTATGATTTGTTACTCCATTAATTAATTATCAATTCACTTTTAAAAATTAATTTGAACATTTAAAAGCAAAGTATCTAAATTCTGAGGTTTTAAACATAACATTTCATTTTTCCCATCTATCTGCCAGCTAAATAGGATATTGCTAAACAGAATGCCCTGGGAGAGGAGAAAGGATATGAGCTCAGTGAATCCTTTCTTTGTGCTGCCTGGTTTACATGCAGTTTCCAAGAAACACAGGCCGAAAATGGTTGGGTTCTCATACTCCTTTGCTGAACTCAACTCATTTTCTCGAAGGAATTGTAAACTGCTACATATGCAGGCAAGAACTTTTAAAAAGCTGATGTTAATTCTCCCATATTCTCCCGAATGATCTGACACAAACAATAACAAAACAAAAACTTTGGAGATATGTAGTAAATTGGTTAAGTTCAGAAAGACAAAAATCAGATAAGTGTTTCATCAATACTAACCTGATCAAGCGCTGTGCATTTCTAGAAATTTTACTTCATTTCAGGTATCTATGGTTGGGATGTTTTGATTTCTTTTGCCCAATCATATAGTTCAGCAAAGTTCCACTTCAAAATTTAAAATATGTGAATTTTTATTTAGCAGAACTTCTGATTTTTCAACATTTAACTTTGACATTGTGGTGATAAAGCAGGCTGATTTAGAGTTTTTCAGCATCTCATTTTCATTCCTTAATCACTTCCTGTGTTGCTATCCCTCTTACTCAGTACCATGTTGCATAATCTGTCTTATGCAGTAGCAGTTTTATTCTATTCGTGCCATATGAATCTCTCTCTTCCCAGTACTAGTGCCAAAGCATCTCTCCCATACATCATTATTTCCTCCTTTTGAATGTCACTACCATATTCATTTTCATTCACCCATTGCCACCAGTTGTGGGTGAGATATTAGGCTGATTACATCCAGTGGGTGAGAGGCAGTGACACTGAACAAGGTACACCCAGTCAGTGGACACTGTGAGTCCTGGTGTCTTGTCGCATTACCAACTCCTGGTTCTCAGTCGTACCCACTCAATCTCAGTGTGCTTCAGCCAATATCAATGTCAGCCTGCCTCCCAACTCCAGTCAAAATGCTACTTGTCTGAAATTACTCAAGAAAATCCAGTTGCAAAATCTTGGGCTGGTGTAGCAGGGCAATGTTGAGAGATTATTAATTATCTGAAGCACAATAGATGCTTTAAGCTGAGGTTCAGTCTAGAGATTCCGAAGGATGTTGAAGTCCCTTGCTAAGGTTCTAGACATCCTGAATATGCCTTCTGCCACCACTGTTGCCAGAAAAATTACCAGCTAATTCATTAATTTCCTTTTCTGCATTTTCTATCTAAGAACAGCAACTGAATTCCATAGTAAATATAAGTATTTTAAACACTTTGATATATTTCTGAGATAGAGGAACCACGACAATTCAAATCCCTTTCTTTTCACTGGCAGTGCCTATCTTACACAGTTTTTCTCAGTCAGAATCACTCTCCCCCTCTGGCAGTATCCCCATTACTCAGCAATACTACATTTTATTTTAAGGTGGGATATTGCTGGCTTGGCCATCATTTGTTACCCAATTGCTCTGTCGGCAGTTAAGAGTCAACTATGTTGCTGTGGGTCTGGAGTCACGGGTAGGCCAGACCAGGCATGGACAGCAGATTTCATTTCCTAAAGTACATTACTGATCCAGGTGGGTTTTTTTTAACAAGTATTAATAATGGTTTCATTCTGATCAGTATACTTTTAATTCCAGATTTTTATTGAATTTAAATTTCGTCATTTGCTGTAGTGGACTGTGCATTACTAATCTAGCAACAAGGAGAAAGTGAGGACTGCAGATGCTGGAGATCAGAGCTGAAAATGTGTTGCTGGAAAAGCGCAGCAGGTCAGGCAGCATCCAAGGAACAGGAGAATCGACATTTCGGGCATAAGCCTGAAGAAGGGCTTATGCCCGAAACGTCGATTCTCCTGTTCCTTGGATGCTGCCTGACCTGCTGCGCTTTTCCAGCAACACATAATCTAGCAACAATACTACATTTCCCACTCATCACAGGGTTGTGTCACTCAATGATAACCTTTCTCATACAGCGACAGAATGTTTCACTCACACCTCTTTTATCAAGTGTTTCTCTTGCTCAGAACATTTTCCTTAATCAGTGCCCAGAGGAATTCTACTTATTCAGAGCCAATATGCCACTCATTCCATGCCCATTCAGTGTCTCATGCTCAGATTCAATATCAGAGTCTGTTACTCACGTAAAGGATTTCTCATTGCTTATTTGCTTCTTGGGGTTTTACACTCAGTGCCAGTATCCCCCATCCACCAGTTTGGGTGCAACCAGCCCAGTACCATTATCATTCATGAACTGGCTAGATGTATCTAGCCTAGTGTCAGGATCTCTCACCTACTTGCTGGGTGTATCCAAATCAATTCCAGTATCCCTTGTCTATTGACTAGGTGTATTCAGCCGAGTGCTAATATTTCTCAATCACTGGCTTGTTGTATCTCACTCAATGTCATTACATTCCATCCACCGGATTATGTACCTCATTCAGTGTCAGCAAAACTTACCCATGGAATATTTGAACCCAATATCATTATCTCAACCACAGGAAGGATGTACAAATTTGTAATCCCTGAATCTCCCATCCTCTGGCTGGGAGGATCCACTACAGTGACAGTCACCCCTATATTCTGGACAAAACAATCTGGTATAGTGCCAGTCAACCTTACCTTCTGACTGATGGGATCCACATGCAGTGCAAGTTACCCACCCTCTACCTGGTGTATCCAGTGCAGTGCCAGTCATACCCACCCTCTGGTTAAATGGATCCAGTGCAGTACCAGTCACACCCATCCTCTGGTTGGGTGGATATAATGCATTGCCAGTCACACCCCACCCTGATTAGATGGATCCAGTGCAGTGCCAGTCATACCCACCCTCTGGTTAGATGGATCCAGTGCAGTACCAGTCACACCCACCCTCTGGTTGGGTGAATCCAGTGCAGTGCCAGTCACACCCACCCTCTGGTTAGATGGATCCAGTGCAGTACCAATCACACCCACCCTCTGGTTAGATGGATCCAGTGCAGTACTAGTCATACCCACCCTCTTGGGTGAATCCAGTGCAGTACCAATCACACCCACACTCTGGTTAGATGGATCCAGTGCAGTACTAGTCATACCCACCCTCTTGGGTGAATCCAGTGCAGTACCAATCACACCCACCCTCTGGTTAAATGGATCCAGTGCAGTGCCAATCACACCCACCCTCTGGTTAGATGGATCCAGTGCAGTACTAGTCACACCCACCCTCTTGGGTGAATCCAGTGCAGTACCAATCACACCCACCCTCTGGTTGGGTGGATCCAGTGCAGTACCAGTCACACCCACCCTCTGGTTAGATGGATCCAGTGCAGTGCCAGTCACACCCACCCTCTTGGCTGGCTGGAAGCCTAACCTTGTCACGTGACCCTCTCGAGGGGGGGTGCGTGTATCCCGCCCCGCCCCCTCCCGGCCAACGTCTGCGGCGCGAGCCGCCTTTCAAACAGGGGCCGGATCGGTCTCGAGCCGCGGGCGGTTGCGAGGAGCGGGGGGGGGGGGGGGGGGACAAAAGGCGCGAGGGCCGGCCGCTGCCTTCCCAGAGCCGCCGCGTCCGTGTGATCGGCGGCAGCAGAGCCGGGGGGGGGGGTATACTCAGCAGAATAAAGATAAAGATTGCGGTGCGATGGGGGCGGGGGGGATAAACATACACAAAAACACGCACTTTTGTTCGAAATCTCTGCATTTCTTTGATTTGCAACTTCCGAAGCGAACAAGCGCGCAGAGGGGAAATACAAATGCAACCTTTTGTATTCGTTCCTTTATGCGGGGGTTTTGTTTTGGCTGAGTCCACTCAGTTTTCATTTTTAAAAAAAAGATTAAAAAAAAGACCATCCCCTTCCTCCTCCCCCCGACCCCAAAATAGACACAGATACACGAAGAGTGCAGCAAAGAGTAAATAAAAGAGCTCCAGTATTATGGATCCCCCACTTACTTATCTAAAATAAAGTACAGGTCGAAAGCTCCGTGACAGGATGCCTTGTCGTGGTCTTTGTCCTCTCTGACTTGGCCAAAAGTGAATGAGCAGGAGAAGACGCCGAGGAGCAACAAAGCTCTGCAAACGCCGCTTGCAAAGCTCGCCATTTTTCTCGGGGCAAAATACTCATTCGATCTTCAAGGGCAGGGAATGAGGACGCCGCTGGAGTGGAAATAACTGACCCAACTTTCTCCCTCTTCCTCTTCTACTGCTCCCTGGCAAAACCAGGCAAATGATTCGCCCCCCCCCTCAAGGCTGGAGTGAGTGAGCAGCAACTCTCCAGCATGTCCTCTCCAGTGCAGACTGAGGCTTCCTGACCCCCCTCGCCACACAGTCAGTGCGGAGGCTGGGACTACAGTTTAACCAGCCCTTATAAATCCCTCGCATCCAATTTCCAGCACCAGTAAGCGAATTTCAACCGTGAGAGAAGGAAAAGAGGGGCTGACAAGAAGCATTGAGTGCAATACTTCTGCAGAAGCTGTTGCAACAGACAAACCACAAGCAATGTGCGAAAGGGTGCTGCAGGCTAATTCCTTAATAATCCTCAAAACTGGATAAATACTTGGGGAACACTTGTTTAAACAGGACTACAAGGAAAGGATAGGCATTATTTGGATAGCTCTTTTGGTCAATGACAAATGCCAATAATTCACCAGAAGCTCATATGGTGTGTAATGCATCGCTCTACACAGTCCTGAAAGCATATCGCTTTGTAATTTTGAGAAGGGATTTGGGTAAACAGAGAGAGAGAGGAAAACCTTGCAAGGTTTTAGGGGCAAAGGAGAAAGATTTGGGACGAATTCTATGGCTTATTTCAAGCAAGTGCTGTCACGATGGGCTGAATGGTCTACTCTTGTCTTACATTGTTCTATAGAATCAATCCATAATGCGCCTTCAATGGTCAGACAACCAACACACTTCTCGCAATGGCCTGAGTCTCTTGTCACTTGCAACCTTATGGTCAGCATTTGTCCTGCCTCCAACGACAACTCCCCATCCCACTTTTTTTAAATTTTGAATTCATATTTCTACAAAATTGGCAAATGACTTCAATGAAAGGCGTAATTATATTTTTTTTCGACGAGAAACGTGCAGTGATTTTAATAGTTAAATTGACCAAAATCTTTTGTTTATCCAAAAAAAGTCTCCGAACTGTATTTTCAAGACGAAACGAGAGGCAGAATGCTGAGAGCTGGAGGGTTAAAGATGAGGTAGTTTGCCTAATCTCAGAATATCATGCAATACGCGCTCTTTAGAAAGAGGGCGCTTGAGACATACAATCTAAACGTTATCATAATGTAGCATTATTCTATTCGTTTAAATCCAATACAAATCAGGTACCTTTGCAACAATCTGGCACGGTTTACCCACATTTAAATGCTTTTAGAAAATGTTTTTCCGCTGGCTGTGGCTCTTGATGTCCCATTCCTATTTACATTTGACCTCAAGTGCTGTGAGCGGGTTTGACTTTCAGAGTATTTTCCAGGCCAAGCTTTTCCCAGGGCATCCTGAGATGCCTCTTATGAACGGAATTATATCAAACGCTATGATTACTTACGGCTACAGAAATAAAGTGAGATTTTTGAAATGTTGACGCCAGCCCTTGAAAGGCGACCGCAGATCTGCAGCAAATTGTGCCAGTCGAAACGAAATAAGCGCTTTTCTTAAAAAAAAACAGTATTTCTCTCTACAAAGATAAACTCCACAATTAATTAACGCCTTCGGTAAACTCTGACGTCTATCGATCGCCTCGATCTTTTTCAAAATGTTATTTTGCAACGTAGAACCAACTCGAATCAAACTTTAAAACCGCAAGTATCAATTAAATGTGAGAATTATTTTGATAACAAGTATATTAAACGGTGGTTTGTTTAATTTCAGGCTTCAATTGGCCCCTGTCCTGTTCAGTGTCTCGGATACTTTCTCGTATGGGGGATGTATATGGAATGCGGGCTATATTTTGATTTTATAGCATTAGAATGTAACAATAGTTTGCAACTGTAGGTGATAACATCAAACTTAAAGAAAATAAATTCACTTCAGTGACCCTTTATGAATGGACAAAGCGGCTTCGAAATTCGCACTTGGCCAGACTTGAAATTGAGAAAATATCGTGAGTTGAAAGACAGTGTTTAAATTTGATGCATTTTGTAAGCAAACTTGTTAATTTCGAATGATGTGCAAATTCATGCAATAAGAGCAGTCTGGTTTCTATAAGGAATCTGCTGGACTGAATTGTTACCGGATGCTGCACAGTTCAATTTCACCTGCACAGCCACAACTGAATATTGCCGGTTTTCCGTTGAAAATGAGACAAATAAACTCCAACAATCCAGAAACGTTGGGTTCTGTCAAAATTAACGGGCGATCTGGCGCTTCTGAACCAGTTCTGCGTTCAGTAGCGGGGGGGGGGGGGGGGGGGCACTAAACAACGGGAACGTTAATCGGGAAGAGGGTTGGCTATTTCAGTTGTCAAAGATGCTCATAGGAATTTTCTGACGAGCATTGACACGCCTTTATTTGGACCGACATCTTTCCAAAATGATGCTGCTATTTGAATCCTTAGCATCATTTGATTGTGACAAGGTTCTTGATCATTAGAGAAGTTTTTTTTATGTAACCGCATTACCATGCTCCCTTGTAAGGATCGATTTCTACACTCGGCCAACAGCGCTCCCTCCTTCCCCAGTTACTTTGAATATTTCGCAACTAAATGGAACAGGTTTCGATAGAATGAAGTACGCTTCCCAGGAAAGGATTAACTGAAACATCATTTTAATTCTAATCTCCAACAGCATCACAATAATTTATTTGGACGCCTATAAAATTTCAAATCTAATTAAGGTTTCAACGAATTTTAAAAGCTGTGCGGAGATTCGTTTATTTTTTGATTTAGCAGAAAGCGCATGGTCACATTTTATTTCCAAGGGAGTTGAAGTTAAGAAAAGGGTATTTTATAGGATTTTATAAATCTCTTCTAAAGGGTTAAGATGGCAATCCATGAACATTACTGATTTGACCCGAATTGTGGTAAATTTGATCGACAGTTTCTCGGAGTTCGCTGTTTATGCCAAGGGCTGCGGGGAGATTTGTCTTAAGAGCCACTAAATATTTTCACAGCCCCACATCAAACTGAGTTGCTGCTTAAGTTTCATTTGTCTTTGTTTTGTTTCA
Source organism: Chiloscyllium punctatum (assembly GCF_047496795.1). Taxonomy (NCBI): domain Eukaryota; kingdom Metazoa; phylum Chordata; class Chondrichthyes; order Orectolobiformes; family Hemiscylliidae; genus Chiloscyllium; species Chiloscyllium punctatum. Next base: position 88,467,440 of record NC_092751.1, read on the forward strand.
AGAAGAAATCAGATACCTCCGACTGTGTAAGACGACTTACGCTAAGCTTCATGGTACAAACGTTCCTACAGTATTTATTTGCAAATTAAGGTTCAGAAATCAAGCAGCTTCCTCCCCCACCCCCCACCCCCCATCCCCAAAATCAATCTAATTAGCGCAGCACATTGTGCGACAAACTTTTATTTTTACAACCTTATAATCTCCTGAATCAAAAATAAATGTTGCGTGAGAAAAATGCTCCCGTTATTGTTGTACGATTCGTGTTAAGGGAATTAAAAGAGTTTTTTTTCCCCATGGAAAACTGCTAGTATTCTTTATAAATAATGCATTACCTCCGTTGTTCAGCGCATAAATAACAAACAAGGAGCGAACACAATGATGTCGACGTTTAAGAAACAACCCATCACCACCATTTATCATTGTTTTATTTAAATCGGCGCAAAATTACTTATTTCTCTACAACGTCCGCAGTAGCATAGAGTCCAAGCCTATCTGATGTGGCAACCGCTGTGATTTCTAACAATTTAAGTTGATAATTCCTTTCAGTCTTCACTCTTTATTAAAGATCTGTGACGCCAATTCTTCTTTCATTGATAGACTGAAGGTTCAGTAACCTGCCAAGAAAGTATAAAACCGAACCTGGGCGGTTCATCCTACCCAGCAGTGAAGTTTGTGCGAAATAGGAACTTAACACCCAAACACTCTTATGTTATTTAAAATCGATTTCTAACTTGGCCTTATAATAGGCTTTACACATAGCAGAGCTCAACTTTGGGAACGGGTCCTACATTATTAGGTCCAATTTTGTGTTTAAAAATTAGTAAGCCTTTAACCATGAGTGTAAGCACCTCTGTTAGAAGATGGTAAAGGTTCAATAACAAAGGTACGAATTTGTTGCAAATTATAATATTTTCTCTCTGATTTTTAGGTCAGGTATACCAACAATGGCTTTTAAAACTCTAACTTTTCTAGTCAAAGCCATTCAAATTATTCTTATCTATGTATTGTGTAGCAAGCCATTAAGCGCTGCTCCAAATGAACTGCAAGTGTCCGCTCCCATGCACTCATTCTGAGAATTGCTCCATATAACCCACCAATGAACGTGCCAATTGAGGGTGCATGCAAGCGGAAGAGCCCTGGGATGGCTTGTCACTCTTCACTGAGCAAATGATCTTCCAGAGGAAAATCTCCTTTGCAGCGGGATAAACTGCCATTGCCACCCAGACGCTCGGCAGCGTCACTCTCAGTTCCGGGATCAATAGGAATCGCTGCTCTCACACAGAAGCTGAGACCTGCCGGCGAAAGTGAAAGGGATCGATTCCGAGGGATCAGCGGCTCACATTGGTAAACGGAAGGCGGATTTGCGCCTGTGTCGAGATGCGTACTTGTCTGTACACATTTTAATAGATTGCGCATTGTCATTTCGCCGTGCTGAATACCAGGATATTGCCTAGCGTCCCCAGTCATTTCAATGACGACCGTAATGTGTGTTCAGGGAAAGCCACATGCCCCTGTCCCTCACCCGCGTTTACTTAATCTTGCGCAAGAATCTGAGGTGACAAAAAACAAAATTCTCTGGCAGGGTTTAAGCATCCAGCCACCGGTTAAAACCTCGCACGGTGCCCTAAAATAATTGGTAACCGCAACTGTTACATTTGTGCAAACGGCTTTAAGCAATCCGGGCGGTGGCTAATTTTGTTTGTTGATAACGCACGAAATGGTAACGTTTAAATATGATGTTAGCAGTGGTGGTCGAAGATAAAGGCCGGAGCTAACTGGTAGACAGATGGGCGGACAATGGGAAGATCAGTGAGTGAGCTGATACGCTTCAAATGAACAGTCCCTTGACTTTCCTCTCATGCACAATGGAAAGGGAGGGGGTGGTGAGGGGGTTGGGGGGGGCGGGGGAGGGAGTGGGGGGAGATGTATTCACCCAGATTGTATCTACTTATTGAGCATTTAGGCCAGTCGGTTTGACAATTTCCATCAGATCACCACAGGCAGTTAGAACAGCGCACGTACTTTACGCGTCTGAAGCTTCATGCATTACAGCGTAAGCAGCAAGTTTTACTCGCCCTGGTCGTCTTTGCCAAGAGTGGCTGGTCAGTTGAGGGGGTGGGGGGGGGGGGGGGAGGTGTGGGTATATATTTAGGTTGCTTCCAACAGTCTGAAGCATTCCCTTTCTGCGCACTGAAGATAATTATGTTGATCTTGGCGTCTTCGTGTCAAATTGATTTTGCACGGGTGTCACTTTGGTATTGTGAGGTCGAAGACAGATTTGAATGAGCTGGAAGGGAAGGAGGGGGATGAATGAACAGTAAAATACGGTACCGTGCTTCCAAGTGTCAGTCCACTCAGTAAGAGTCTGAGAAGTTACTTTACATTGAGTGCCAGACAGCAAAGGCGGGAAGATAGTTCAAAAGAGCTGTGTGGAGATACTCCAATAGAGTTCTAACTGAACATAAAGCCAAGATAATCTACAAAAATGTCAAAGCTCATCTGAATTGTCCAAATGGTCTTTCCGTGGTTGTATTAATGTGAAGTGTATAAACTTACTTTTCCATTGAATGGAGGACTTATTCATTATTCAAGTGGTTAGTTTCCGCATCAATTAACTTGGGGCTGAACTCTGGACTTAGCTCCTGATTAAATATTTGCAAAGTGCTTCGGCGAATAAGGGGTGGGTCAGAATTGCCATACATTTTCGACATCGCTTCGCCGCCGTGTCAAGGAAGGTTAGACCAAATCATCGAGACTGCAGTCTCACTAACAGAGATGAGAAAGGACCTGATACACCAGCGCTCAGGGTGAGCCGCTGGTATTATTAGCCCCGGGAGGTCAAAATGGCCTGTCCATGCAATCGATGTCAGGAACAATCTTTGTGCAGGTTCTAAAGATGTTTCCTCTTCAAACAGTTGCGTGATAAATGTATTTTATTTCCCTCATTAATAGCCAAAAATGTCATTAAAGTGGGGAATCTCATATTGGTAGCCTAGTTCATCTTTAAAAACGAGGTGGATTACACATTTGTATTACGTACAATGTGAATGTGCATATGTTCGCTTATCCATGCCTTATGAGAAGGTTGCATTAAAATTTGTAAGGTATTTATGCTTATATCTCTGTGAATCCCAGAACGTTCTGAACGCAAGTTTAATTCCCAACACTGCTTTCCCAAATGGTCTGAGATTATGTTGACTGCAGGTTATGAATTGAAGTATACTATGAGAGGACGTGACTTTGCAACATGCGTTATTTTACTTTTCAATAGATTTGTTGAAGCTCAGATCTCAAACTGTTGTTGGCGGAAACCTGCGTTTGGATGAATGGTATAGTCAGTATAAACTTCAGTGATTTTTCAAAGAATCATCAGTTACACCATATTAAAACAAAGTAGTTGGCGCAATATTTCGACTATTCCTGTGATAAGTTTGTTAAGTGGAGCTTTCTCTACTCATGCAGTGTATCGCCCGCCTCGCACCCATACAGAATGTCCATGGGACGATCAAATTGCTGCTCTAACTCACTGGCAATGTGGAGTAACTGTTCTGTCCCGTCTTGTCTATCGCAGGTGCATTATGGAACTGACCCCCTTCTCAAAGGGACTATGGGCAGGTGACAACAAATTTCTACACCATCTCTTCACTGACATATTAACCAGTGTGCACATTACCCGGGAGATTCCCGAGGACGCGATCTTTGGCCCGTGTCTCCTCCAGAACACCTTTTATGACACTGTAGCTTTCATTGCGTTGAAGTCTTCAGATCGGAGAAGCGCCCCGTACGTGTTCAGGGTAAGAAACCTTCTCACCCAGGAAGAGACACCGCTCGTAGAAAGTCGTGTTGAGAAACACCTCAGGGAGTACATGTCACAGAGTCATACCGCGCGGAAACAGCCGTCGGTCCAGCCAGTCCACCATCCCAAACTAAACTAGTGCCACCTGCCTGCTCCAGGCCCACATCCCTCCAAACCTTTCCTATGCATCTACTTATCCAAATGTCTTTTAAACGCTGTTATTGCGCCCACATCCACCAATTCCTCGGGAAGTAACTTCCACATTGTGTAAAGTAAAACTGTCCCTCGTGTCTTTCTAAAATCTCTCTCACCTTATAAATGTGCCCCCCGAGTCTTGAAATCTCCCATCTAGGGAAATGACAACTACCATTAACCCTATCTGTCCCCCTCATTATTTTATGAGCTTCTGGAAGGTGTCCCCTCAGCATGCTCCAGTAAAAATATTCGCAGCCTTCCGTTATAACTCAGACCTTCCATAGCCGGCACATCATGGCACGGTGGGAATTATCACACCAAATCCAACCACCTCCCGCCCCTCTCCCTACCCCCCATAAATTCGCAGCTTCCATAAGGATAAGTTGAAGAGGATTAAAATCTGCAGAACGTTTACCGTTTGTGAGGACCATAATGGACAATACACATTAGAAAGTAAAATTGTGAAATCGCAGACAGGGGGGCGAGAAATGGCATTTGGCATTGAGTTCACTGTTTTACAAAAAAAAACTGGCAAGTGTTTTTTTTAAATAAAGGTCTCCAATATGCCATATGAGCAAATTAGTGTGCTGTAGTCCTCCCTTCAAAACTGCCGTTTGTCTCATAGGTAGATGCAACAGCAATTAGCAGTACCACGGATGGGGTGTCCTGGTTGAAACTCGTCCAGGCGGCTAACAACACGAAGGAACAGAATCTGGAAGCCTATCTGAAAAGTGGCCAGCTGTATTACCGCTCCACTAGAAGGATCAACAAAGACGAGGAGCTGTTTGTCTGGTACGACAGCGAGCTATCCACACTCCTCGGATTCACTGATATCAAAACTCGAGCTGACTCCAACAGTGAGTAACCACAGGTCCGGGGCAGCAAGAACGTGAATCGCAAAATTAAAACAAAACCAAACGCGTTTGCACGATTCACCCGGTGACTCAAGGGGCACTTGCAATTTGCTTAGAAATTCGCCCAGAAAGAGTCTCAAGCCTGTCTGATGCGTTAGTAAAACAAGGAAGCGAGGCTGCTGGGAATCTGAAATAAAAATGGAAATTGCTGGAGGAACTCAGTATCTGTGGAGAGAGAGAGAGAGAGAGGAGAATTAACGTTTCGGGTCGTTCTGTCTCCAATAGATGCTGTCAGACCTGCTGAGTTTCTTCAGCAATTTTCTGACGTAAAAAAAAACACGCGATTATTGCTTAAAGTGGGCAAGGTAACTATAAATAAAATCAGTGATCAGGTATAGGCCGATAAACGGATTTATATTTCTTTGAGGATGAGATGTATTTCTTTGTAAAATCAAATTGAATCAAATTTGCAAACGCACACTTCTTTTAAAAGGGTCGCTTTCAAAGAGATATATTGGGGTTGACAGGGTGAGGAGGGATCTGTGGCTCGGTGAATCCTATCCCATTGTTGCAAGCGTGGAGCGGAGGATCCTGAAGGAGAACTGTTGCTGGTGTTTTTGAATCTGTAGTCTGTACTGTTTGTCCTGTTCGGGTCCGAACTCTGCTGTATCCCAGCCTCCACATTGAAAGTCTTCGCGACTCTGAAACGAAGTTTTTTTTTTGTTCCCTACTCCTCAGCCAGGAGCTGTTGTCGTTAAAAAAAAATGTGTATTGTGCAAATTGCGGTTGGATGGGTTGAATAATCTCCGTCTGTGTTAATTCTGTGAACTCAGCGTGTTGGAGGGGGCACCCTGAGAAAGAGGATGGAGGTGACTTCACCCCGCAAACAAACTGCTTGGCAGGCTGCAGCAGTTCAAGAAGGCAACTCGCCCCTTCCTTCTCAATAAATGCTGACCCAGCCAGGGACGCCCAATTCCCAGGAATGAATGAAAATAAATTACAAATGGCAGCCTCAGATAAGATCAGAGTGGACAGGGAACGTGGGTGCAGCAAATAAATCGCCGAAGTTGGCCTTAATGGGACAATGGAAAGCCCCCGGGGGAACGAGAATCTATTGGGTTGAAGGGTCGAGTTTGGACACTTCGGGTAACTCTGCTGCGCACCATAACCTTGTCAGGATCTCACTGGGTGAACAGCCTCAACAGATGGCAATCTCCAATACTGTCACCCTGGGGGACACGATAAACAAATGTTTTCACCAGTTTTCAGTTTTATTTGACCACCCCGCACCGACCAGACTGCCGGAATCCAATCCCTGCGAGGAAATGTCTTTCAAAATATATGAAACATGTAACTTTAACCATGTAAAATATGGACGGGGTTTCAAAACGCTGCAGAGACAGTTTCCCCGTTCGTATCGAGATTGGTTTCAGCCAGTAGCGTTTGTTAATTCCACCCTTCTCTTGCAAAATAGCGTTAGGAGGTAACATTGTAGCTCAGAAAGACAATCAGAAATTGTGAACATCCTCAACCACAATAAGAGTCCTAATTTAAATATCACTTCTCTATAGCATATACGTTCTACATTGGAAAGGGAAAAGCGAGCAGGTGTACAGATCTATGCAAAGTGACACTGTTATTCATGGTTTATTTGGCGGGATCCATAACAATACTGTCACTGCGTGTTTGTCACAGTTTCTGCATTCATTGTACAGGCTGTTTAGTTTAGTGTTAAACATCTGGGGTTAGATTTTTTTAGACTTTATAGTTATTAACGTCGAGTTTTTGTTATTCCAACTGTTGTTTTTATTAGACACACCAAGTAAGGCAATCAGGTTGTAGTATCAGATAAGCTTCTAACATAACATGATCAGCATTTTCCCAGTTGAATGGGAAAGCGCACCGGTCGGAGAGGATTGGCAAAAGCAGCAAGAGGCACGGGGAAAGCGACTGGGCAGAATGTGAAATGTACTGAATCACAGAATTTTAACACAGGGCCCAGGGAGCTGTCCACCCTCGTGCGTGCGTTGGAATAGATACAATCTGCGCTTTCAAATAAGAATTGAAACAATTCAGGAAGAGACAGGGATACGGAAATAGACAGAGATTTGGAAAGATGGATACGGAAGTAGATGGGGATATGAAACTAGACAGGGATTTGGAAATGGACGGGGATTTGAAAATAGGCAGGAATACAGAAGTAGACAGGGAAATGGAAATAAACAGGGATATGGAAATAGGCAGGGATTTGGAAATGGGCGAGAAACATGGAAATAGCCAAGGATATGGGAACAGACAGGGATACGGAAATAGAGAGGGATACGGAAATAGACAGGGATATGGAAATAGAGAGGGACATGGAAACAGACAGGGATACGGAAATAGAGAGGGATACGGAAATAGACAGGGATATGGAAATAGAGAGGGATATGAAAATAGGGATTTGGAAACAGACAGGGATACGGAAAAAGAGAAGGCTACGGAAATAGACAGGGATATGGAAATAGACAAGAATGCGGAAATAGACGGAGATACGGAAGGGTGGGGGGGCGCAATCTGAGTTGCTCTGGTATCCAACAGGCCGAATGGCCTCCTTCTCTGCATTACCATCCGCAGGTCGATGCTTTGCGATCGCTTCCGTTTTGTCACTCCTGCCGGCGGTATTGCAGTTCACGATTGCAGGATGATTGCCTTATTCTACCCCAAGGTCTTCCCAGATTCCGTTTTAGCAAGTCACGCGTTCAGGACCCCCACACTCCAGGAGACGAGGGCAGACCATCTCGTCTGGAACTCGGCGGACTGCTGAGGGAGTGCTGCACTGCCGAAAGGTCCACTTTTTGGATGACATCATAAGTTCGGGCTGCTCGTTAATATGCTCCACCTCCTCCAAATGATCCATTTTCGAACGGTTTTGTGATGCAGCTCGGATGACCCCGTTCGTTCAATGCTTGGGCCAGACTATCTCATGAAACGTCCACAGCATATGTTTTGTTTAAGAAGAAGAACATTGTCCTTCGGGCCAGCTCTCATTTAGAATTACAACAACAAAACACCGTTCATTATAATGTGCAGTTTCTATATTGACCAAATGATTTCTTTTTTTAAAACGGCGCAAGAGATTAAAGCGCCATGTCTCGGATTCTTTTAAAAAACAATCCCGAAGCAGAGCAGACCAATTTATTCCAGGTGCCCAGAGCAAATTTATTCATTAGCAAAAATAATTCATTAAAACGATTGAAAGATATATATTTTCAAACATCTGACTGCAGATCGGCTGTTGCACTCCAACAATGACAATGCTTCAATGAGCAGTAAATTGCTTTGAAGTCACGACAAGCACTATATCAATGAAAGCCTGGAGGTATGCGGTGCACTTGACAGTCCCTACCTCAGGATTGGAATTTGCAGGGTCCCTCTGCCCCAGAACGGTGCTTCCCTTGAACTCGCTGGATCGGCTAGTATTTATTGCCCGCCCCCAGTTTGCCCCTTGAAGCTGCCTTCTTTAACTGCTGCAGTCCATGTGCCCAGAGACTTTGTTGAGAGGCATGCTCGTCCATTTCAGAAGATAGTTAAGGGTCACCCACATTGCTGTGGGTCTGGACCACATGTGGGTCAGATCTCTTATTCCGTTAGGGGGAAGGTCAGTGAACCATGAGTTTTTTTTAAACAACAATGACAACCATTAGGCCAACTTTTAGTTCGAGATTTTCAACGCGTTCAAATTTCACCATATCCCCGGAATATGGTGAAATTTGAACTCAGGTCCCCCAGAATAGTCCAGTGATAATACCAATTTGTAGATGCACCACAGAGAGCATTGCAGCTTGGTATGGCAACTGGTCTACTCAAGATCGCAACACATTAGAGTTGTGAACTGCAGCCCTCCATTCCACGGACTCCACCTATACTTCCTGTTACCTGGGGAAAGCAGTCATCAAAACCAATTACCCCCAACCCCGGTTATACTCTCACCCTCTTCTATCGGGCAAGAGGTACAAACGTTTGAAAAGACGTACCAATAGATTCAAGAATAGCTTCCTCACTGCTGTTATCAGACTTATGAACAGACTCTTGCCTCGGGTGACTGTGTGGAGTTTGCACATTCTCCCCGTGTCTTACGCGGGTTTCCTCGGGTGCTCCGTTTCCTCCCACAGTCCAAGGTTAGGTGGACTGGCCATTCTAAATTGCCCGTAGTGGCCAAGGATGTGTAGGTTGGGTGGACTAGCCATGAGAGGTGCAGAGAGCCACGAGCGGGTGGGGGCAGGGGGACGGGTTGTCGGTGTGGCCGTTTTGGGCCGAATGGCCTGTTTCCACACTGAAGGGATTCTATTCATTATATTAGAGTTGATCTTTCTCTGCACTTTCCCTTGTAGCTGTAACATTATATTCTGCATTCTATTCTAACCCTGACGGCCTCATGATTAGTCTGGATAACACAATCTGTTTTACTGTAACGCAGCATAAGTGACAATGATAAATCAAATCACAATTCCTTGTCCAAACAGGTTGATTTTCTTTGATAAATACAGAGCTTTATTTGTCTCTGATTTCTGACTTTGGTGGATCGCGTATCGGGGGTAGATTGCTCACTGTGTTTTCTTGCGTTTAGCCTTCAGGTGCGTGGACTGCGATCAGGAACTGAAATATGAAAATCCATACTTGGCTCATGTCCGTTTCCTGTGTGGCAAAAGGAAAGAGGGTCTGGCCTGGAGGGACTTGCAGGCGCTGGGGGCTGCCCAGACCTCTCTGCTGAAAGAGCCAGAGCGGATCATCGAGGATAGAGTCACCAACTTCCACAGGATCGCCCACGATCTGGAGCACTCGAAGCGCAAACCTGGCGCCCAGGACGAGAGCAGGCCCTCGGCCGCCAGCAAGCGGAAACAAGACGGAGGGGAGGAGAATAAAGTCCGCAAAACCGTTCTGTTGGAAAAGACAAACCATTTAGCCAGTGAGCAGGGAGAGCAGCTTCCAAAAGAAGGCGCCAGTGTGCGCCCGGCCCTGGCGGTCTCCGTTTGGAGACTTCACTCAGACAAGTTCATGTTGAAAAAGGATTCGGCGGGGCATAACACCAGTGCCTTCACCGAGGTGCGGAGGCTCAGAGACAAGGTTAGGGCTGACAAAGCGGAGGGGAATGATAAAGAGAGCGACTCTGAGCTGACCAGGAAGGTCGGTCTAAGAACGGACGTGGTTCTCAGTTCCACAGGGAGCGCCTTCTCTTCAGTGTTACCTTCAAGTGCCCGCGAAGAACAGAAGAGTGCGTTTTGCCAACCCCACAGGAGGACAGCCTTGGGTCCTTCAATGCTGGTAGCACACACCCTTCACTCTCCCAGCGAGTGCTCTCGGGATTTCCCTGATTCTATCCCTTCCAACGGTCTCCCTGGCCACACCAGTCTGTTGGGATCCAAGCTCCTCAGTGCTGAGCTTGGTGGCTCCCACATACTGCACACCAGCGTCAGTACACACAGCCCATTCCTATACAGCACCGAGCTGTGGCCAAAGCCAGTGGGAGTGCAACTACAGTCCACCTCCTCTCTGACCCTGCTGCCCCCGTCCTACACCTCCTTCGCGGTGTCCGCTCAGAACTGGTGCGCCAAGTGCAACGCCTCCTTCCGGATGACCTCCGACCTGGTGTTCCATATGAGGTCCCACCACAAAAAGGAATACGCCACCGACTACCTGAGCCAGAGGCGCAGGGAAGACAAACTGACGTGTCCCATTTGTAATGAGTTCTTCAGGGAGCGCCATCACCTCTCGAGGCACATGACATCGCACAACTGAGGGCCGCACTCGGAACTGAAGAGAGCGAGGTTTGTCGTCCCTGTTGCTCAGAGTTTCTTTACAAGCTGGGGGGAGGCACGGCCCTGTTCAAGAGCAGATCAGAGGGCCTGACTGTTTCAGACCTGGCGAGCGAGCAGCCTAAATCTCAAAAATAATCTTGCAAAACGCTGGATTTATTTAGAGCGGGCAACTGAATCCGGAATACAAAGAACTTCTAATGTAATCCTAGTTGCATTTTCAAAATAATATCTAGAAATAACTGCATTTATTACAAAAGTCCCCCGGAACAGCCGTTTTGAACACGATTATGTACAGTCATAATTTCTGTTTTTAAGTGCTATGAACTTCATGTAAAGACAATAAGACGCTGCAACTGGTAAAGCGACTTTCAGTTTTCATTTCTTCTCGTTTGGATAATTCCTTTTGAGAATATACTGTATGTATCTACAGTCCAGTTGTTATAAATATGTCATTCATTCTTGTAGTCTGGTTGCCCTATTGAATTACAGTCTGATATTGTCCCAACAGGAAGGAGACTGACTGTACGTCATCAATTTGCGCAACAGCCCTCGAGATTATGAAGTGTGTGGCTGATCATGTGCTCGATCAGAACCTGGTAGTTGCTTTGAAATTGACGTATAAACACATAACTAATCACTCTTGAAAGTCGGTCTATTTCCTGCAGCCTATGGCTTGGTCCTGACACGGTTGAAGAAAGATTTGGGGGGTGCTTGAGCCAATGTTGTTTCATGTACTAGCGAAGAGGAAGTTATGGTGCTGAGGATGGGTGAACCGAAGCTAAAGGACAAACAATAATAAACGATGGATGAACCCAAATAATAGAAGCCCGCATATCCGTTAAATGCAAAACTTGTTCTATCAGTTACTCAGATCAAGTCAAAGGCAGGAGGGAACAGAGTGAGTGAGTGAGTGACCGTTGAGGAAGTTTCACTTCAACTTAAGTTACTTGTTGTTCAGGATTATTTTACAGGTGTTTGTATGTCAGGCGAATCAATGACGCTGGCTGACAGTGTCCTTTCACATTAGCTGCTTTTTTTTACACTCCGTGGGGCTGAACTGGGAGGAACCCCCTATAAGGTGAACACGTCTCTTAGTAAGTAGTGTGTGAATGGTGTCAGTTTTGTCAATGTTAAAAAAAAAATCACCCAACACCAGGTTACAGTCCAACAGGTTTATTTGAAAGCATTTGTTTTCGGAGCGCTGCTCCTTTATCAGGAGATTGTGGAGAATAAGATTGTAAGACACAGAATTTATAGCAAAAGTTTACAGTGTAATGTAACTGAAATTATATATTGAAAAAGACCCAGACTGTTTGTTGGGTCTCTTGTCTTTTTAGAATGACCACGTAGGTTTCAGTTCTTTCATAAGTAAATCGCAAAACCTTTTTTTGAAAGTTACATTCTCAAGTGCACTTTACATCAGGTTCTGTCAACGGCTTGGAACCAGTTACAGTATCAATTTGGCAACAGATAGTTAAGAACTTTTTTATCCTAGAAATGACGAGATTTCTTCAGGGTTTAGATCTTCCTTTTATTGAAACTGAAGGACTCTGACTGTGATCACTGCTCACATCACATCCCGAGTTTTGGAAAGCAATTTGAATGAAAACTCGAGTGATATTTGTTGAGAGATTTATCAAGTCCCAGTTGCCAGGATATCCTTTCTGCTCCTCTCCGTTTCCCGTCTAGAAGGACAAAGAGTGTCAGATACATGGGAAAGCCAACAGTGCAAGCTCCCCTCCAAGCCACTGACCTCACAGGTCCACAAACTGCTGTGGCAGGGAAGGAGACTATCCTACATCGGAGTATTTGACTTAGCGCCAATACCCTGCCATTCTCCCGGCGCCCTGCGCATTGCTTCCACCTAAATAGTCTGTGGCTGGGTTAACACCTTGGAAACCGTCCCCTGACAGCGCTGATCCCACACCCCAAGGATTACAGCTGTTCAGGAAGGCAGCTCACCACAACTTTCCCCAGCTGAGGGATGGGCAATAAATATTGGTGCAGCCTGCCACAGCCAAATACCCCGAAGAGACAAATCCACCTGTCTGGAGAAAAATGCATTGGTTGTCCCACCCAATCACAAGTTACATCTCATGGATGAATGCTAGAGTAATGGCTAGATTCATTAAATGCCATTAATAATACGACTTTCACACTTCAAAGCAGCCCTAAAGCCAGTTTACTATCTTTTGAACTAACCCGCGGCTTGTGACTTCAGGTTAGACTACCACCTGTCCCTCTAATGAGAGAGCAGGCTACCGTCTTGTAGGACATTCGCCTGTCCCTCGGATGCTGCCTGACCGACTGTGCTTTTCCAGCACCACACTTTTCGACTTTGATCTCAGCATCTGCAGTCCTCACTCCCGTCTTGTTGGACGACGGCGACTTTGCCGTTTAAAGTGTAGTCCAAGTAAACAAACTTAATCTGAGGGCAAACCAGCTTCGTGAGGAAGGAGAAATATCAAGGCAGTGAGGCGAAGCAAGCTCATGGCTACACTAGTTTCCTGAAGCAAGGCGATTTGTGTTTAGGTTTGAGGCTCAGGATATGGGGTCGGCCATTTAGGACTGACTTGAGGAAAAATGTCTTCATCCAGAGAGTGTGGAATGCCACAGATCATAGTTGAGGCCAACAGTATTGAATGTTTTCAAGAAGGAACCTATTAGGTTCACAGGGTATGAGGAGAATGTGGGACTGAGTTGGATGATCAGCCATGATCATATTGAATGGCAGAGCAGGCTCAAAGGGCCGAATGGCCTATCCTGCTCCTGTTTTCTATGTAGAACCAAGTAGAGGGCACGAATAGCGATTTTAGAACATTAGTGCAGTTTCCTGCGATCCCTTCGAGCTCTCTCTGGCCTTGTGAGCGTGTTCAGAAGGTATCCTCAGTCCAAATGAAGTAGGTAAAAACAATGACTGCAGATGCTGGAAACCAGATTCTGGGTTAGTGGTGCTGGAAGAGCACAGCAGTTCAGGCAGCATCCAAGGAGCAGTAAAATCGACGTTTCGGGCAAAAGCCCTTCATCAGGAAAATGAAGACCGACATCCATTCTATTGTTATTAGGGTTTACCCAGATAAAAGAAATTTTAAAACTATATTATACCACATTTCGGGAAGGCAACGTACACAAGGGCATTATGAAATATGACACCAAGTCACATTAGGAGAAATTGTATTGGATTTTTAAGTTCGCTCTAGCTTGAGGGAAAAGCGGTTGCTGACGGAATAGCGGGAAGGTACAAAAGGGCAATCTCTCAACACACACACACACACACACACACAGGCACACACACACAGGCACACAGACACACACATACTTACACACACAGACACCGACACATAGACACACAGACACAGAGATGCACACTGACACACACACAGACACACAGTCAGACACAGACACGCACAGATACACACGCACGCACACACCCTGACACACACACTGACGCACAGACAGACACACACATACACACTCTCTCTCTCTCCATCTCTCTCACACACACACCCATCCTTGCCCGGTTGCCTAGGGGGTTGGGGTGGGTTTATTGTGAGGCTACAAGCTGTCCTCCCTGTTCAGGTCTCACTGACGCATTGGAAGGCTGCCTCACCAAAGCAGAAAGACTTGCATTTGCATAGCACCTTTTACATCCTCCCAACGCGTATTGCAGCCAGTGAAAGACATTTGAGGCGGGGTCGCTGTTGTCGGGAAACCATCAGCTCGCCTTAACACAGCAAGATCCCACAAACAGTCATGTTAAGGACGACATATGTTGGTGTTGTTTCAGGCCTAGACATGGGAAGGGACGAGGGGTGGAGCTCCTAAATCTTTTACCTGCATTGAGGAAGCAGGCAGGTGTGGGTTTAATAGCTCGGGGGAAAGATCGCACCCCCAACAGTACAGCGGTCTCTCAGTACTGCACTTACCTGGGTCATAGAGATGTACTAAATTTAGTCCCATTTGCCAGCATTCGTCCATATCTTTCTAAACCCTTCCTATTCATATACCCATCCATTCGTTATTTCGATGTTGTAATTGTACCGGCCTCCAGTCTCTGGCAGTTCATTCCGTTTCCGAGTGCTGAAGCATTGGGAATGGGTTTTCAGCTGGCAACGTTTAACCCAGTAGAAAGAATACTGGCACCAGTTCAGTGTCACTTGGAGGCTGACGTGGCCAGTAAAATTTGAAAAAAAAAAGATACTGGTCATCGTGATTTACTGTCAGATGGTGGAGGGAGGCACAGAAGAGACAAAAGTTTTTGAGAAGCAATCACCGTCCATAACGATGCAAGGCAATAATACAGGACACCGAAACCAGTCTCAAGAGATCTGCACCTATACAGGATTGATATCTGCTATTTGTTTTAACGTCCATTCCTCAGTAACTCGATTACTCCATGGGGTTATTGGCAAGTTAAAGAGTAGATATAACCCTGGATGTCTTCACCTCTCCCCCCCACTACCCCACCACCCCCCTCAAAAATACCAGAAAATAAATTATTGCATTACCTGGGCCAAGGAAAGAACAGGGAACAACACTCAATAGGAGCTGGGCATACAGACCAGAGCTGGTACCGAGAGCAGTCCACATGTTGGAAATGGACCTGCAAGTTTTATTTCCGGGGCTCATTAAGCTATCCACCGTGCCTAAAGCAGAACTGGGGTCAAAGAGAACCACATTTGCAGATGCTGGTGATGTGAAAAAAAAATTGCTGGAGGAACTTAGCGAGTCTGGCAGCATCTGTGGAGCGAAAACAGCGTTTCTTCAACAAAGGTCACTGCACTCAAAACGCAATGCCATTTGTTTTTGTTTTTTTCTACTCCAGAGGTTCCTGTCCAATCACAGGGCACTAAATGTTGACCAATAGGATTGCAATCTCTCCATGGGCATCCCCGCCAATGTTGGTAGGCGGAAAACTTTTAACGGATGGAGGGAATAAGCAATATTTCAAGACAACGGTGCCTACGCTGCTAAACATTAGCAGGATTCTTTCTGGTTTTTGTTTTCACTTTGGATTTCCAGCACCGACAGTTCTTTGGTTTATTTTACCTCACAAATGGATTTTCTGGGACGTGATTGAAAATCAAAAAGTCACCATCTTGACAGGAGGTAAGTATTTTTAACCAACCAAAAAGGAGCGATTCGCATCGTCCAATAGGAAAGCGGGACATGATGCAATGTTTACTGTCAGGAAATACACAACAAGCCAAGTAGCATTTTCTCCCGCACATTCAAAGTAAACTAGACCTTATGTTTACACTATAACTGAATGATAACTGGATGTAGATTGCAAACTGTCGCTAGACATGTCAATTATATGGTAGACTCTTGTGTTTTTTTCCCCATTATAAAACACAGGAAGCTATTTAAATTGAACCTTCTGTTCTCTGGGGAAATCTATATAATTAAATCTGTTACTTTTACAGTTTGCTCCTTACTGCTAGTAATTACTCCTTCAAAAACAGCAAGACGTTGGGGTTTTGTCCTGCGTTTTATCTCCTGGAGGGAAATTAGTAAAAGCACAGCGATGAGCTGGAAGCCAGGGAGCTGCTAATGGACACGACCTCAGTCCAAGGCAGGAGTCGCTTCCTGCCCTGACTCTCGGGGACAAAGATAGAGAGATAGAGGGAGAGATAGATAAAGAGAGAGAGGGAGACATAGAGAGAGTAAGCGAGAAAGAGAAAGATACAGAAATAGAGATAGAAAGGGACAGGTGGAGGGAGACTTAGAGAGATTGAAACACAGAAGGAGAGAGATAGAGGGTGAGAAGGAGGGAGACGTAGTGAAATAGATGCAGAGGGATATAGAGGAGAGACAGAGAGAGGTATAGAGACAAAGAAGAAGGTATGGAGGCATAGATGAAGGGAAGGTTAGAGAGAGAGAGAGGGAGAGGCAACGAGAGAGACACAAACAGACATATAGAGAGATGTGGAGGTGTCGGTGTTAGACTGGGGTGGACAAAAAAAATTCACACAACACCAGGTTAAAGTCCAACAGTTCGAAATACACGTGCTGGACTATAACCCGGTGTTGTGTGATTTTTAACTATATAGAAAGAGATAGAGATATAGAGACAGAAATACAGTTAGAGGGAGTGAGAGAGAGAGATAAAGAGAGAGGTATGTCTCCCTCCGAAAATTGGGACAGGTGGAAACTTAAATCAGGGCCTCCTGGTCTAGAGCTAGCGCCATTTCTGGCCATGCTAAAGCCACATCTTACCACATGGGTAGTTCATTTTGACAAGAGCACAGAAAGATACAGTTCAGTGACTGCTTTTACCAGGTTAATAAGTGACTAAGAAGGATCAATTGTCTTAATATTTTTCCCCAAAACTTTCAATTATAATGGATTAAACGCGTTATTTACAACATTTATCCTGCAATTTATAATGATGTGAATTCGAGTTCTTTATATTTTGACGAACGTGTAGTTTTCAGGTAAGAATTCATGGTTTGGATTCGATGTAGTATTTCAGATTGAGATTATATATGTATTATAACAATAGAGATTAATTTAAAGATATTGAGGGTACAGATACTATTTTGAAGACATAGATACAATTTTATTAGGGCTAAGCTAATTAGATTTGCTTTAAGGTTAGTTATTGGCTAACACACCAAAACAGATCGACACATCAAAGTGTTCGCAGTT
The DNA here is from genome assembly GCF_047496795.1 of Chiloscyllium punctatum. Lineage (NCBI taxonomy): Eukaryota > Metazoa > Chordata > Chondrichthyes > Orectolobiformes > Hemiscylliidae > Chiloscyllium > Chiloscyllium punctatum. The sequence goes on from NC_092751.1 coordinate 88,484,734, forward strand.
TTAAACGATTTATTGTATTAATCGCCGATTCTCACGCCAAAATAATCTTTTCCCCCTGGAACATCGCATGATATTCCTTCATGAGAAAGCGGGATGAACGGAATAATGAGGCAAACGAGAAGAACGTGGATAGTGAATAGTTCAATGGAACACAAGGCGGAAAGACATGGCCCAACTAGGTCATAACGTCTAAGGTTGGGGTGCACTGTCCTTCAATAACCCACACATTAATACTGTACACATTTGGAATTTCTGAGGCTGGTGTAATGAGAATTGAGCTTCGAATAATTTTCCATGACAACTACATTTGAATCATTGATTTCTAACTCTCTGCGAAATCGCCGTGCGTATTTGACTATGGAGGTTGTGTGTTTATATATCAACGACCCGAAGTCAGATTAGGAGGCTCCGTGGAAGTGACTTCTCAAGATATCCCTGGCTTTTTCTAGCGCCGTTTCCGCCGCTACCTCGAGGTGAGGAGTGACTCCAGTCCCTTCCCAGGACGCTCCGTCCGGGTTGGAGGATCTGACCGTCGGGATGCTCAGGTACAGCTGGGTGTCATCCACATGGTAGGCTTGCGGGGGGTGGCAACCGCCACTGGTCAGCTCCCCGACCACCACAGCCCTCCCCAGCCTCTTCATCACGAAGACAAACTCCTCAGCTGCGCCCGAGGTGAAGTTACTGGTGAGGAGGATCAACTGCCTTCCAGAGCCGTATCGCTCACCTTTATTAACAAGGGGAAAGAAAAAAATGTCAGGGCGACATGGCAACCTCAGGCTGATAGCCGACTTAGTAACAAAACAATATCCCAGTACCTGCTACGTGTGGAACTGTCCACAGTTCGGAGATGGTGTCAGTGGGTCTGTTGTAAACTCTATCGAGGAGAACAGGCCTTCCATCTTCAAAAAAGTAGGAGCACAGGAGCGGGATGGCAGAGGTAGGTCCTCCAATGTTGTACCTACTCGGGAGAAGATGTGCTTGAATTAGTTACACGCTGGAAAATGGAATGTGTGTTTGGGCCATTTCAACAACACTCCGACCACGCGGAGAGTGAAGGCTATATCTAATTGTTATCAAAGGGGACACTGTTGTTGAACGGATCTTCACTCATCCTGATCGAAATGAAGGCACGATGCATGAAATCTCCTTATACACAGAAACTACACCTGAACGACCCATCCTGAACTAGAGTTGTGCCCTGTCAAGCGTTGCATGATTCCTGTGAAAGTGGAACTGAAGCCGAGAGCGGTGCATTCTGTGGGCAGAGAAACAGGGTTAAGATCGGGACTACAAGTTGATTCTTCTTTCGAACTGAAAAGTGCTGGAAATGTCACGGATTTTACTTGTTGATAAAACGGAAGGAACGAGTGGAGCAGAAGGCAGAGAGAAAGATCAAAAGTATAATTGAACAAAAGACGAAGGGAGAGATAATGGTTGAAGAGATTAAGCGAAGTAAAGGTCCAGGGTATGCAGAATAAAGATCGAATTTGCTGGAAACTTGAACAGAACAGAGAGAGCTAGAGAAACTCAGCAGTGTATGAAATTTACATGACAATATACATTGTAATTACAATTACATTGTAATTCAGCAGGTCTGGCAGCATCCGTGCAGAGAGAAACAGAGTTTATGTTTGGAGTTCAGTCAATAGTGTGTGTACTCTATACGCATATACAGTTCACCTCCTGTCGAATAGTATATGGACTCCATAGGCATATACAGTTCACCTCCTGCCGAATAGTATATGTACTCTATAGGCATATACAGTTCACCTCCTGCCGAATAGTATGGACTCTATACGCATTATCAGTTCACCTCCTGCCGAATAGTATATGTACTCTATAGGCATATATAGTTCACCTCTTGCCGAATAGTATATGGTCTCTATACGCATTATCAGTTCACCTCCTGCCGAATTTCTCCAGCGCTTTCTGTTTTAATTGCGATTCCCAGTAGTCGCAGTATTTTGCTTTCATTTGATGGAATCCTTTGTGCAGATTACGTTCCCTGACTGTCCTTTGCTTCAATCATGTAGCGTTACCTCTGCCCTTAAGCAATACAGCACACTGCTCACACCCTGGCTGCAAGTTCTCAATGTTTTGTCAGTCTAGAAATCACAGTCATTAAATCATTTTCTTCCCCCCTGTAAATTTGAAAAAGCATTTTGCAGATCTGGTCCAAAAAATACAAGTGTGCCTCTTTTAATGAGAGAATTAGATTAGATTCCCTACAGTGTGGAAACAGGCCCTTCGGGCCACGACCCTCCGAAGAGTAACCCACCCAGACCCATTTCCCACTGACTAATGTACCTAACACTACGGGCAATTTAGCATGGCCAATTCACCTGGCCTGCACATCTTTGGACTGTGGGGGGAAACCGGAGCACCCGGAGGGAGTCTCCATACAGACAGGCACCCGCGGCTGGAATTGAACCTCGGACGCTGGTGCTATGAGGCAACTGAGCCACCCCAACCCCTGTGCTGCCTATCTCAATAGTGTGATTTCTTCAAGTTACCAATAATCAACTTGCTCAAAATACTCCTTAAAGCTTTTAACCTGAAACAAGTTTATGAGAAAAAAATGAAACTTAAGATCGAGTATAATTCGAACACAGAAACTTCTGCTTCAGTTCCCAGTTTAAAGAAGTCCCTTCAATTACACTTGATGGATTTGCCTTTCATCATTTTCCCCCACAACAGTGATTCATTTCAAAATTACACAAACTGAAAAACAATCTTCCGCATTAGTAATCTCCTAGCCACTTTGATCTGAAAGGGAAACTGAAATTATGAAGCATATATTTGCTCTCACTTGTGTGCAATGACTAGCTTAAACATTGATAACAACCAGAATACATTTAAAAAAACCCTGCATTTCACTCAAGTATCTCACTGAGTACTGTTTCGCCTGTAACACAATGACATGAGGTTACTATTTATGCAACAGCATTGGGACACAGTTATCTGTACTATCTGGTGAATACATTGCTGACATCCATTTCATAACATTATATGACATATTAAGATTCGGGACTAATACTGCAGCATGATACCAGTTAATTAATAGCATTTATTAAAATGTGTGGAATTACTGAATTTGATTCTCATAACACCTGTAATTCACTCAGATTTTGTTGCACAAAATACAAGTTATTTTAAGAACATTGGTGTAATCAAAATTGAAAGCAGCTTTTATAAATTGCTCACAAAACAGAAATTGCTGGCGAAACTCAGCAGGTCTGGCAGCATCTGTGGAGAGAAAGCAGTTTTGAGACTAATGACCTGTTCATTGTCCATAGTCCATTCATTGCACTCAAAATGTTAACTCTGTTTCTCACTCCACACATGCTACTAGACCTGCTGAGTTTTTTCAGCAATTTCTGTTTTTGTTTGTTTCAGATCTCCAGTGCCCAAAGTTCTTTGTTTTAGTTTGGTCCTTAAATTACTCATGACAAATCGTGAGGATCCATGTAATAAAATGAGATTCAACATAATCAGTCACTGTGAACGTCATTGTTAGAGTTCAAAGTACAGTATTCACAACACTCCATGGTGTGAAACAGTGTTAGGTTCCAGTGTGACTGTTTCATCAAGGTGTAACATGCCAAGAGAAGCAGTTTCCAGTTTGGGTATCAAGCTGAAGCAGCCCATGTTTATAAAATCATGAGGGGCATGGATCGGGTAAATAGGCAAGGTCTTTTCACCAGGGTAGGGGAGTCTAAAACTAAACTGAGCTACAAATCTTCACAAAAATCCCCCTGGACTGTTAAGCACCAACAAGACCCAAGTCAGGAGCACAATGGAGTAATTGCACCCTCTTTTTGCTATTTTCCACTTTCTGTACCAGTTATCTTTCGGAATCTCTGAATGGAATTGCCAACTTCATACAAAATAATGAAAAATTTTGTGAGCAATCGCTTTAAAGTAGACAGCAACAAACCAAGTCTATTTTATACAAAAACAGAAATTGCTGGAGAAACTCAGCGGGTCTGGCAGCACCTGCTGAGAAAGCAGAGTTAACCTTTTGAGATTGATGATCCTTCTTCAGAACTATTTTCTACTGAGTTCTTACAGTTTGCAGATGTGCCTTCCATTTAATCAGCCTGGGCCAGATTTAAATTCCAATAAAGGCAAAATACCATTGATGCTGGAAATCTAAAGTAAACACAAAGGACGTTGGAGAGCATTTGGCAACAATTTGTGGAGAAAAACAAAGGAATTAATGTTTAGCCACACTGGACTCAAAATACTAACTCTGTTTCTCTCTGCACAGATGCTGTCAGACCTGATGAGTTTCTCAAACATTCTCTGTGCTTGTTTTAGATTTGAACTCAGACTTGCAGAAAGAAAGGAACACTATCTAATTCATAGGGTAAGTCTAACTCAGGACTAAGCAATTTTCTTGACTGGCAACACAACCACGCATATTCACTCCCTCCACCACCAATGTTCAGTTGCAGCAGTGTGTACCAGTGTGGGCAGCACAGTGGCACAGTGGTTAGCACTGTTGCCTCACAGCACCAGAGACCTGGGTTCAATTTCCACCTCAGGCAACTATCTGTGTGGAGCTTGCATATTCTCCCCGTGTCTGCCTGCGTTTCCTCCGGTTTCCTCCCACAGTCCAAAGATGTGCAGGTTAGGTGAATTGGCTATGCTAAATTGTCTGTAGTGTTAAGTGAAGGGGTAAACGTAGGAGAATGGGTCTGGGTGGGTTGCTCTTCGGAGGATGGGTGTGGACTTGTTGGGCCGAAGGGCCTGTTTCCACACTGTAAGTAATCTAATCTAATCTACAAGATGCACTGCTGAAACTCACCAAGCCTGCTTAAGCAGCATCTTCCAACTGATAACCACTACCATCTAGACAGACAATGGCAGAAGGGCATGTGAATACCATCTCCAAACCATACACCATCCTGACCTAGCACTATATCGCCATTCCTTCACAATTAGGTCAGAATCCTGGAACTCCCTTTCTAATAGGGTTATGATTAACCCTCCATAAAAGGTGGGGAGAGGAAGGAAAGATCAGGGAGAGGGTAGTGCATGAGGGAGATAACCTCGCACCACAGAAAGGGAGTGGAGACAATGCAGAGTAAGGATTAAGAGGTTAAAGAAGGTAGCTCTCAAGTGCAAATAGAAATGGGCAACAAATAGCAGCCCTGCCAGAGAGGCACGCAACACTTGAATGAATGAGAAAAATAACGTTTAGAAATATTTTGAATCTCATTGCTCAGCTGTTACAATGGATTGTTTTTTGCATTCAGTGGTAAAGCAATAGTGAAAACTGCTGATTCTGAAGATTTAGTGATTTCTGGTGTCTGGGGAAAAGGAACTGGATTTCCCTTCTCCTGTTTGGCAATTTATTACTAGTATCAAGTCAAGAGTATTACCAGGTGACCACATCCATTGATGTCACCAAGTAGAGTGGTATGAGGAGTCATAGTTTGAAGATATTAGGAGAAAGGTATAAAGGAGATGTCAGAGGTAGGTTCTTTATACAGAGAGTTGTGAATGCATGGAATGCGTTGCCAGTTGTGGTGGTGGAAGCAGAGTCATTAAGGACATTTAAGTGACTGCTGGACATGCACATGGATAGCAGTGAGTTGAGGGGTGCGAAGGTTAAGTTATTATATTTTATATTAGGATTAAACCTCAGCACAACAGCGTGGACCAAAGGGCCTATTCTGTGCTGTACTTTTCTATTTATATTTCTATATCTAGAGTAAACAAGCAACCAAACTGAAGTATATTCACCAACAGCAAACAAGGAAATTAAAATAGAGAATCTGCCCATTTTTAATTTACTTCTTGTAGCATAATAATTGATTATGATTGGATCAAGATAGAAAGTAAAATATCACAAGCACTTAAAAACAAATCAAAAAAGAACTGGCATGTTTTTATGATACAGAAATTTCACATTTTTGGCAGATAAAATTAGATTTTCAGAGCCTCTGCGGGTTCTTTAATTATAAACTGAGCGAACTGTTAAAAATGAAATTACATTGCATCGAGCAAGATGCAACTTTTAAAGGAACAAAAACAGGAATTGCAGGAGAAACTCAGCATTTGGCAGCCTGTGTGGAGAAAAAGCAGAGGTAACATTTCAAGTCCACTGATCCTTCTTCAGAACCCATAACCTTTAAAGCATTTTCAGACCAGAGATAACAGCATAAGAGTGGAAGTTATCATACATTATCTAATTTCTTAGTAATGTTTGGAGATGCCACAAAGGTGAAATCCTGCAGATCGTGGAAATCCAAACAAGTACAGAAAGTGCTGTAGAAACTCAGCAGGTCTAGCAGGATCTGTGGAGAAAGAATTATTTTTGACATTTTGAGTCCAATGTGACTCTTCTTTGGAACTGAAGTGATATGGAAAGTTGTTGGGTTTTATAATGTGGGAAAAGGTGGGGAGCAGAAGGAAAGGTCAGGGAGAGGTTAGTGCATGAGGGAAATTACCTTGTACCATAGAAAGGGAGTGGAGACAATGCAGAGTAAAGATTAAGAGCAGAATTTTGGTCAGGTTGTTGATGAATTCTAGCCAGGCTGTTCAAATAGAAGCTAAGAGACATGGACTATCATTGTGCACAGAGTGTATTGACTATATACGTTCGGAACCTTTCTCCCCAAATCCCAACTATTTCTTCTGTACATATCTAGATATCAATTCATGGCTATCACATGATTTCATTCTAACCTAAATTACTTTTTACATTAACACAGTTCTGAAAACAAGATCATTAAACTGAGAGGAGTGGGTGATGTGAGTGACAGGGAAGGAACTATTCCTGTATCACTGCTCACAATGCAGTCCCTTCTATTTTGAAGAGACTGGGTAGATTGGGTAACCACTTTATGAAACATCTCCACACTGTTTGCAAATGTGACCATAACCTTTGAGTTGCTTGTCATTTCAATACAAGATCTGCTGCAGTATTCCAGCTAAGCCCAATGCATGTTGGAGAAATTAGTATCTCACTTTTTGGGTACTTTACAGCCTTTTTAGACTTAACACTGAATTCAACTACAAACCCTATCCACTATTTGGATTTCACTCCCCCCGCTACATCCTCCAGTTTTGTTTTTGGCAGGATGGATCTATAACCAACTGAATGGCTATGCTTTATCCCTTGTCCACAGCCAATGCCATTTTGTTTTGTGACATCTTTAATGGCTAATATTCTTGGCTTTCTAATCTTTCTTTCAATTCCATTTACTATTCTATACCTTTACTCTCAGCATAAAACCTATCACTTTTCCTTATTACTTCAGTTTTGAAGAAGAGTGATATTGGACTGAAAAGATTAACTGTTTCTTTCTCTCTGGATGCTGCCAGACCTGCTGAAGTTTTTCTGCACTCCACTCTGCTCTTGGCTCAACAACACACTTTCTGGAGGAGTACAGAGTCAGTGACTGAAATCACTATGCCTTCCGACAGCTTTGGTATCATTTCAAGCATTAAATGTGGGTCATCAATTATCGTATTTTTGTCATGCTTTATTTCATGAGATCTATTGAAAGCTGAATGTCAGAGCATCTTGAAACATTCCTGTCATTTATGAGCCCAATACCTGTCAGTCATAATCAGTGTTTTCCTTTTTGCCATTATGAATGGTGTAATTGTCTGCGTGCTAAAGTAGCTGTAACATTAAAAGATCTCATTTGTTAGCAGTGCGGCTAAGTGGGAAAATATTTGTGCTATAAGGCAAGTTACAGATCAGCCACAAATTTGTTGCTTACATCTATATATCATTTAAGTATGAGCTGGGAACTTGTAAATGTGAACAGCACATATCCCTTGGTTAAAATATGAATTATAGTGTGTTTCTGAAGGAACAAGTAAAATGGTAAGTACTGACTCAGCACCATTTCCTATATTTGTTTTTCTTTCTTTATTAGGAGTTCTTTTACGTTCTGCTATAAGATGAATCCAATATCGAATTAAATTTCATAGAGAATTTGATTACAATGTAATTAAATAAAGCCTGGTTTTGGAGTTAGGCCTCACTTTGTCACTGAAATATGTTGAGATTCCTTTTAGTCGCTGACTTCACTTCGGTAAATTTTATGTCTTTTTTATCCTCACCTCTGAGTTACATCACAAACGGCGGTTTGAACGTGATGCACAAAGCAGGTTTACACAAACCCGAAACTTTTAATGTGAATGCACGGCAAAATCGCAAAGTTTAAATGCTGTCTAATCCTCAGTGTGTCACTTAACAGCCAATATTCTGGAATACTCCAAAGGGGATTGCTTGGCTTCCAATCTGCCCTTTATGATTTCTGGCCCAAAAGCAAAACTCAAATATTCGACTTTAACCCAGCTGGTTATGGTCGAAAAACAAAAATAATGATAAATAGAAGAAATACATTAGAAGAAACTACAACGACGTGAAAAACACATTGAAAAAATGCTAGGAACTCAGAAATAAAAACAGGAATTGCTGTAAAACCTCAAGCAGGTCTGGAAGCATCTGAGGAGAGAAATCAGAGTTAACGTTTCAGACCCCGTGACTCTTCTTCAGAATACTGGTACTGATATAAATGGTGCCACACTGGAACAAGTTGATATGTTTGCCTCTCTACAGCAAACGATAATAGTGGATGGAAGGTGCGAAGTAAGAGTTATCAGAAGGATTGTTTTGAAGGTGTAGATGTGTACCATACCTTTAAGAGAGAGTGAAAGCTGGCAAGGACTGACTGAAAGCATAGAGTGTGCTGAACAATTAAAAAAATGTAACATTTGGTTGTGAAACAAACAGCTGGAGCTACTTTGCCGTGGTACACAACAAATTCAAATTTGACCAATCAATTTAAATTATGCCCCAAGATACCAAAATCCAATCAAATCTGAATTTTAATGTTTTGGATGACATCAAAACAACGAGATGGTCTGATGTTTTGGGGTATATAAAATTTGGGTATTTTGAACAGTTAGCCAGAATGGCAAAAAGCACCAATGAAGATATAACCTGCAGAGCTTCTCTCTGAAAGGTATCATTTCATATGAAATTTGTGAAGCAGAAGATCGAAGAAAAGGCCAGGAAAGTACAGACAAAGATACCAAGGCAACAGCTGGCTGATTCTGAAATTTGATTTTTTTTGTAAACTTAATCGGGCGGGGTTGTAGAGTCGGAGGTAGATAAATTGATCAAAGGAGGATTACTGTGTGGATAGTTGTTTAATGTTCCTCTGTGTTTTGGAGTTAAAGAATTAATTGTTAACGTTTTTCTTTAAATAGAAGGATTTTTGTAGTTCTTGGTTACTTATATTTTAACAGATTATGAGGCGAGGTGAGCTTTTCTGTATGCATGGTTTAGATTAGCAGAAGGGTCTACCTTTCATAACAGGGACAAGATAGCCAGAGTAATTTTGTGAAGGTGAGAGGTGTGCTAACATCAAGAAAACTCAAGCTTGTAACAAGGAAAACCTCATAAAGTGCTTCATTCTATCCACTTCCCTGTATACCTGGACAATGGAAAATAAAGCTTCAACATTTCAAAGAAATCTTAACATGTATTAAAAAATGTTATACTCAGACTATAAAAGAAATAAAGAAGTGCTGTAAATTGCAGAGGTAAAAAAGAACTTTAAAAAGTGACGTCCTGAAAAGATATTTGGGTCCTTTGGTGAGAGCTGAAAAGATCTCCTCTAGAGGGCAGCGTGGAGGGCAGCTGAAAGAGGCTTTGATCTAGGCGTGGTTGGAGAATGTCACAGAGTGGTTGTAGAGCAGTGACAGTGGACGTGTGAGGATGTGGCACAACAGATGACTGTGACAAACTGTGACAGCAGGTCTCCAGGCAGGAGTGGCTACAATCTCTGGAGGGCTGTAGTGTGCATGCCTTTAATTAGTGCCACTAGGGGAGCCTGTATTTATCTGAGAGGTGGGTATGGGATATCACAAAATCATGGAATAATACGCCACAGAGAGAGCACATTCTGACCATGTTATCTGTGCCAGATCTTGGAAAGATCCCTCAAATTAGTACCAATGCTAATTCAACCTGGTTGGCTTGGGGTAAAGCCAGGTAGCAAGATGTCTTTGGTAGAGCAGAATATGGCAGCAAGAGCTTTGATGGGTTTTGCAGTGTATTTTTTTTTGGATTATGCTTGGCACTTGATGTATCATGTCACAGAAGGGATTTGAACAAGGGGTCAGATTTTTTATTTCATGCTAAAATAAGGAGCAAGTTTATTACCACAGACCAAACCTGTGAATGGTTTGCTAAACTCTAAAAAGGACCTAAGGGGCAACTTTTTCACACAGAGGATGGCACGTGAATGGAATGAGCTGCCAGAGGAAGTAGTGGAGGCTGGTACAATTACAACATTTAAAAGGCATCTGGACAGGAAGGGTTTAGAGGGATATGAGCTAGGTACTGGCAAATGGGACTAGATTAATTTAGGATATCCAGTTGGCATGGGTGAGTTGGACCGAAGGGTCTGTTTCTGTGATGACTCGATGACTAGTCAAGGAGCTGCACAGTGGCTCAGTGGTTAGCACTGCTGCCTTACAGCACCAGGGTCCCAGGTTCGATTCCAACCTTGGGCGACTATCTGTTTTGAGTTTGCACATTCTCCCCGTGTCTGTGTGGGTTTCCTCCCACAGTCCAAAGATGTGCAGGCCAGGTGAATTGGCCATGCTAATTTGCCCATAGTATTAGGCGCATTAGTCAGAGGGAAATGGGTCTGGGTGGGTTACTGTTCAGAGGGTCAGTGTGGACTAGTTGAGCTGAAGGGTCTGTCTCCACACTGTAGGGAAGCTAATCTAATCTAATCAAGTGCTTAGCTGATTCTAAGACAATGATAATGAGATGGTACCAGGCTGCAGAAAGCCTGTAGTTCTGCACAATGATAGCATCTCTCAAGTATTCAAGGCAGTCAGACCACTGTGGCTCAGTGATGTTACCAGCCAGTCTCTCACACAATGCACATTACCTAAGATCCACAATAAGTGCAGTAGTGTTTGCAATCTTATTCCAGACATGTTGCACCATGAGATCTGACACCTGGGTGATGTGCTCCAGGTCAATGAACATGTCGAATCGGAGGTAGCCGACAGTGTTATCAAACACCTTTGTTTGGAAAGAAAATTTGATGAGGTCCTCGAACATCTCGGGGGGAGGAATCTGGCAAAGAGCAGAGTCACAATTAATACAAAATCCATTATTTTATTTTCTTCAAATCACAGCATGTTTTATTCCAGGATCTTATGTTGCTCAAAAAAGGGGTCTTGTGGTGCAGTGGTAGTGTTCCTACCTGTAGACTAGAACATCTGTCTTGAAATTCCACCCTTCCCCAGAGGTTTGTGGCAACAGGATAATTAAACATTGTCTTTTTATGGGGGTCCTGTAGAGCAGTGGTAGTGTTGCTATCTCTAGATACGAAGGTTAGAGTTTCAAGCCACCGTAGAATCATCATAGAATCCCTACAGTGTGGAACCAGGCCCAACAAGTCCACACAGACTCTCCGAAGAGTCCAACCCCATTCCCCAACCCTATTAATTACATTTACCCAGAACTAACATATCCCTGAACACTATGGACAATTTAGTATGGCGAATTTACCCAGCTCTATCCCTACCTGCCCTATCAACATTAATATTAGAATAACCGAGAACAGTTCCGAATTGTTGAGGTGAACCTACCGGCATTGGCACCACTCCGGGAATGTGGTCCTTTCTGTTCTCCGGGATGTGTGCCACCCTGAGGTGTTTGTCGCCGGAGAGGTGGTGAAGGTGCGCGGACAGTTTCAGAGCCAGCTCAGCCTCAGAGTTGATGCCACTGTACTGGTCCTGGCTGAGGAGGTGGGTGAGGTGCTCAGCCACCAATGCCCCGCCTTCAGCTGAGGCGTAGTTGGCAGCCACCAGCTCCCCAGCCGTGCGGACGATCCCGGGGATTTTGGCACGGAGTCTGACAATGCCGAGGGCTACCTGCAGGGCTTCATTGGCTTGGACGGGGACATGGGGCTCAGCCCCGGAGACACTCCAAACCTTGCCGGAGACGCTGCTGAGTACCACCTGGTTGGGGATAGCCATGTAGAGGTCACTGTGTGCCATCCTGTAGGTGCCAATTGACAAGGCCCCGCCAATGGTTGGCTCCCCAACGACTGTTGCCCTCTTCAAATCCATCATGGCCCTGGTGAATGTCTCTGCTGCTGAGCCTGTGATGTGGCTGGTTAAGATGTAGATGTCCTTCTCGGGGGAATACCTTTGCCCCAAGACCTTGGGCATGGTCCATATCTGTGTACGGGTGGAGGAGGGCTGGTCGAACACTGTGTAGAGGTGATGCAGAGGCTGGGGCGCGAAGAAGTAAGAACACAGAATGGGGATGGCAGTGGAATAGCCGCCAACGTTGTACCTCATGTCAATGACCAGGCTCTCAGTGTCTACCAGCTTGTTCCACACTTGCTCCAACAACTGAGGCCCAATGACCCTGATGGTGTCGGCCCCTGCCATGAGGTCGAAGCGCAGGTAGCCCACATTGCCAGGCAGCACCTCCACCTTGAACAAGGCACGGAGGATGCCGCCCAGTTCTTCCGGCGACGGGATGCTCTCGGGCGCTTCCTCCGGGGGCTCGGGTGCCGACATGCTGCAGAACACTTGGAGCCGGTGATCGGCCGCTGCCTCCTTTAGATCACGGGTCAACTGCGAGGCCAGTGACTCACTGTCCACCACTGAGCGGTACCACCCTGCCAGCCGCTTGGCGTGGAGCACAGAGCTGACCTGGGCTGCTACCTCTGGCATGGCATAGTAGGTATTGAGCAGGTTGGCCGCCTCCTCGACCAGCTCAAAGAGGTTGGCGTGGAAGGTCATCACCTCCTTGGTCTTCTCAAGAGCCTCCTCTGCTAACACAATGGCATCGGGCACCACACCAGCACCCAGCCAATACTCGCCATTGTTATCCAAGAAGTTGAGGAACGGGATGGTGATGATGAGGTTGGTTTCTCCAATTGGGAAGGACCGGGAGTGGTGCAGGGTCCCAGATGTGATCTCTCCAATCACAGTGGCCCGTTTGAGGGACTGCATCAAGTAGGCAAACTCTTCAGCAGCAGAGGCAGTGCGTTGGCTGGTCAACACGTAGACACCCCTCTCCGAGCCATAGAGGCTCCCCTTCGGGGCTGGGAGTGTCGAGAACTCTTGGCTGGTGTTACTCAGCCGGTTATACACTGTATAGAAGAGGACGGGGGGGCCCTGTTCTTGGAAAGGGGACAGCAGCAGGGAAATGGCATCCGAAGGACCCCCCGTGTTGAAGCGAAGGTCAACTATCATGGCACTGGTGTCCTTCAGGGGTACCCACACCTTGTCCTCCAGGTGCGGGCCGAGTAGAGGCATCAGGGCACCACCAGGGAACTGGTCAAATCGCAGGTAACCAATGTTGCCTGGCAGGATGTCCACCCGGAACATGGAGCCCAGTAGGTGTAAGAGGGAGCTGGCATCGCTCGCTAGGTCCACCGAAGGGCTGGGCGCCAGGGCTCGGGGTGGCACTGCACTCACCCTGATGGTCAACCTTGGGTCCTCACAGATGGCCTGCAGCTCGCAGTTGAGCTTGGCTGCCAGGTCTTGCTCAGAAATCACTGCCGAGGCGGTCAGTTTGGAAATTCGGCGCACCAGGGAGGGGACGTGGTCCACAAAGGTGTAGTAGCTGCGCAGCAGATCGGATATCCTGGCAATCACACCGGGCACTGCCTTCCTGATGGCTAGGATTGAGGTGGCTTTCTCCAGTGCCCTATCAGCACTGACCAGCACCACTGGGAAAACCCCATTCACCTCCCAACTTTGGCCAGTGATGGGGCTGATGGACCTTGAGAGGGGGACAGTGATGAAGAAATCTGAGGTGCCAATGCGGAACTTCTGGACATTGAGTGAGCCGCCCGCAGTCCTCTCGCCCACCAGAAGAGCCCGGTCCAAGTGCTTCAGAATGTAAGCCACATCCTCTGGCACCCCTTGGGTGTTGCTACTGACCAGCACCAACAGGTCCTTGTCCTGGCTATACCGCTCCCCCAGGACACTGGGCAGTGTCCAGAGCTCCATGGTGGAATTGGAGGGCCGGTTGTAGACAGAGTCGATGTGGATTGGATTGCTAGCCTCACAGAAGTAGGAGATGAGAAAGGGGACCCCAGAGATATTTCCACTTTCGCTGTATCTCAGGTCCAGGATGAGGGCGTCGGTGCTCACAATGTGGTCCCAAATGCTCTCCACCAAAATGGGGCCAAGCTCTTTGACCATCTCCGCCCCAATGATGTGGTCAATCCGCAAGTAGCCCACGTTGTTGTCCAAGATCTCAAACCTGACGGAGCTCTGCACCAGCTGGAGATGCATCTCGGGGCCGAGGGGAGGGAGGGTCACTGGGTCCTGGATGGAGGTGCCGGGCTCGTAGGAGATTCGCAACCGAGGGTCATTCAAAGCCCCCTGGACCCCTGCCGTCAACACCGCAGCCAGGGTGTGCGGCTCGGTCACATGTAGGATCTCCTCACTTTGGTTGGCCTGCCGGATGGCCTCCTTCATACCTGCCAGGTTTTCCGGGAAGCAGTAATTTTCCAGCAAGACTTCAGCCATGTCCAACATCGTTGTGGATTGGAACATCTTAGCACTGGGCACCCAGCTCACAAGTATAACCATCAACCAAAGTCCTGACATTCCTGCCATGCTTCTTAATGAGCTGTTTCTCCCTACAAAATCAAAACATAAACACCCTGGTCTATCGGTAATGGAGACTCAACGTTATCTTCCTTGCTGTCACTCTGAAATGAAAGGCAGGCAGCAAGGCAGTACTAAACCCCAAGAGACAGGATCAGCCAGATTACACGTACTCAGTGGTGCTGAAAGTTTAATCTCCTTAGGTGACCTGCCTAAGCAAAGCACTGTCTATAAATAATAAAACAAATATTCAGAATATAAGATATAAAACAGAAAAGCTGCAGGATGCTGAAGATCTGAAACAGAAATTGCTGGAGAAACTCAGCAACTCTGGCAGCACTGTGGACAGAGAAACAGAGTTAACCTTCTGGGTCCGGTGACCCCTTTTCAAGAATCTCTTCCTCTCTCCACGATTGTTGCCAAACCTGCTGAGTTTCTCCAGCACTTCCTGTTTTTGTTTTAGATTTCCTGCTTTTGTTTTTTTTTCTGGACAATCTGTATTGGGATTGCTGACTGACCAAATTTATGAGTTAGGGGCTTAATTATTTAGGCCATAAGACATAGGAGCAGAAATTAGGCCATTCAGCCCATCTCCTTTGCCATTCAATCATGGCTGATGAGTTTCTCAATCCCATTCTCCCACTTTCCCCCTGTACCCCTTGATCCCCTTGACAGTCAAGAACCTATCCATCCCAGTCTTCAATATACCTAATGATCTAGCCTCCACAGCTTCCTGTGGCTGTGAATACCACAGATTCACCACTCTCTGGTTGACAAGTTTCTCCTTATCTCTGCATTTGACATGAGATTCTCTTCAGCATTGGTGAATATCGATGCAAGTCCAGTGTGCTCATTAGGGATCAATACATAACTGTTCACTTGGGGCCTCAGTGAAAGACAGCGAGTCTCCTATGCAATACTGTTTTGACCTCGTGACCTCTCTTCAGCCTCTGTCCGCGTTCTGCACACAGATCCCAAATGTTCCCCAACGGTATTAGGTAAATGAAACCTGGCGTGACTCTAATCCTGAGCAAATAGGTGATTAACTCTTTAACACGGCCCAGCAACATATGGCTGTGTCTTCCTATCAGCTTCAGCCAATTGCAGGCGCTTGTTACACAACACCACTGGTGCTCAAGCTAGTGATCCCTTTAGCCTGGGTCAGTGTCACCGCCGGGAGACACTTTGAGACTGAGCTCCGTTTGTAAACATTTCCTAACCCGTTCACGCCTCTGGAGCAGGTGGGACTTGAACTAGGCTCAGAGGTGATGGCACTACCACTGCCCCACAGCAGCCCTCCCAATTATTGTTCTATACGAAGCTTTCAACAGAAAAACATTAATCGACCATTGAGAGACAATTGTTGGCGTCACGCTGAGGAGGAATTCAGGCAAAATGATGGTTCTAAATGTATTTCAAAATTTGTTTTTTTTAAAAAGAAAAGATTGCTTCCAGTTTCATTTCCTTTCATTGATTAGACGAGTCCACATTTAAAAACGTCTCCCGGAATGTGGGAGGTGATTGCAACAGGATTGAGATTGCAAACTAATTCATTGCCTCCCTCAGGAACTTGGAAACGGATTTGGTGAGATTTAGTCCGAACAGGGGCAGGGTTCAGTTTTAGGAGAAAGTGAGGACTGCAGATGCTGGAGATCAGAGCTGAAAAACGTGTTGCTGGAAAAACGCAGCAGGTCAGGCAGCATCCAAGGAACAGGAGAATAGACGTTTCGGGCATGAGCCCTGCTTCAGGAAGAGTTCAGTTTAATCCATCGCAATGTATTCTGTTCAGGCAGAGAACACTGGAGAAGCTCAGCAGGTCTGGCAGCAGTTGGGGAGAGAGAAACATTTCGACTCCGGTATAAGAACCCGTTTGATTCAGAATTCCAGCTGAATTTTGATTTCATTTGGGTTTGGGAAGAGTTGGTCCTGGGGGATATATTTAAAGAAAAAAGTTAGACGTTCTATGTTTTTCAATGTTTCAATGTTTTTCAAAGTAGTTTTAAAAGTATAAATCGTTACATTCTGTGAACTCGTTAAAGCTTCGAACTTTGTGCAGAAGGGGGAAGATTCCAAAATCAACCAAGTTTGGGTTTTCTCTCAGGCAGTCGAAGGATTTACTTCGGTTTTGGTTCGAGATGGCTTCACAATCTGGACTCATGCCTCAAATGTTTCTCTTTGAGAGAGGGCGAGCACGAGTCGCGGCTGACAGAGGTTGAAGGGTTTCATCAGAAAATCGCGGTCACTTTTCGAACCTTTCACTCTGTGTGGGAGCGTTTTAGTCGAAGTTAGAACGTCACGGGAACCAACGACTTACCTCCAGAGACACTGAATCTCATTTTCGGCTGTACACCTCCCCATCTCCTTCAAAGATGAAAAGATTTTAAAAAATTCCTTAAAACAAAGAAAAATCTGCTCCGTATCTTTGCGCATTCAATCTGACAAGTCTGGTAAAATGCGATCCTCAGCTCAGTGTCATTGTACAGTATTGGAGATGGTTATAAACCCCGTCTTTAAATGATCACACAGTCTCAGGCGTTTTAAATAAAATGAGATGAATGCATATACCCCGTGTGCCACCACGTTCACTTTTTAATATAAAGTAGCATTCCATTTGTTATAAATAATTATGCTACTGCTTATCCTGATATTGGATTATTTTGAAGCAAACCATTTTAAAAGAGACAACTTATAGGAACACAGTTCATTCTTTCTCATCCTAAACAATTCATGAAACGCTGATTTCTAGTTGTACTATATTTGGCATTATTGGGTGTGAAGCTGGGTTTATCATGACACTGCTTTCACAGGAATACAAAAATCGCTGATATATATGTACGTTTTATTTTATTTTCTTCCGGTCTCATTCCCACTTTCCCTGGATCACCACAGGATGGCGCTGGTGCCACTGTCTTCGCAATTCTCCGTTAATACTGCTGACACTGGTCAGAGGATAACTTTGGAAACACACAGTTACTTAATTCCGTAAAGTACTGCAGAGATATACTTTAAAAAAAATCATTATTGACAACATGTGAATATTGCAACACTAAAATGAAACAAAGAATTACAAATGCGGAAGCTTTGAAACAAAAACAAATTGCTGGAGAAACTCAGTAGGGTCAGTCAGCACCTGTGCAGAGAAAACATTACAATATTTATACATTCTGCGTGAAAAATCTATATTTTGGTCATTTCACTTCGACGTTACAAATTTCAACAGTATTCATCAGCACCTGAAACATTTTTAGAGATGTAATTGCAATAACTTGGACGTAACTTACACATTACCTCACTTGATTCATCCCCTTTCTGCCCTTTCAATTTACAAATTTCATTTGGTCCAGGGATTATCCAGGCTTGTGCTACTTAAACGGTGTAGGGAAACAGTTGTGAGTGATGATTATAATCATAGCAGCTTGTCCTGACTCCAGTATCATTAATTGTGACGGAAACACAGGGGAATATTTATTAATGCAGACAAATACACAATTAAAACTAAATGCATTTGGGTATTTTTATCAGTATAATTCTGAAAGGTCAGACATGTTTATTATTTGTAATTATAGGACAAAAACAGTAAAATCGCTCTCCTAACTTGGCTTTAATACTGATCTCATAACTTTATAGTGTTTATGATAATGATTTTTATTGAGCCTATTTTTGGTAATGGAGCTGGGAAAGTAGCAATGTCGCTACACAATTCAACAGCAAGGTGCATTTATAAGGCACTTTTAATGTCATAACATGTCCCATTGAGGGAGAAATAGTGGTGTAGTGCTAATACCTCTGGGCTAGTAATCCAGAGGCTTATGTTAGTGATCAGCTTCATATCCCACCATGGCAGGAGTTGGAAATACATTTGATTTACAGAAAGCTGAAACATAAAGCTAATCTCTGCACTAGCAACCATGAAATCATCCTTAATTGTTGTGCTAACCCATCTATTTCACTATTGTCTTTCAGAGAAGGAAATTGACCATCCTTACCTGGTCTGGCTTACATGTGACTCCAGACCCACACTTAACTTCACTCAAGAACACGCTTTCTGAAATGGCTAAGCAAGCTATTCATTTCAGTGGCAATTAATATTGGTCTGCCCAGTGATGCCTACATCCCATGGATGGAATTTAAAAAAGAGAAAAATAAGGAAGACACTATACTTGTTGTAAATAATGATAATGCCTACTTTACAATGTGCCACATTAGATGTGAACCATTGGCTCTCTGATCAAAGCTTATACTCAATAGCAAATCACCTGGGCTCCATGATTTTAAAGTGAATGTGAACTCTAGTACTTGGTTCAGACTTGACAGGGACTTCTCCTTTTTTCTGCCCATTCAAGGCATGTGGGTGTCTTTGGTTGGGCAGCATTTGTTACCAATTGCTAATTGGCCAGAGGGCATTTCAGAGTCAACCACATTGTTGTGGGTGTGGAGTCACATGTAGGCCAGACCAGGTAAGGATGGCAGATTTTCTTCCCTAAAGGATATTCATGAACCACATGGGTTCTTATCAACAATAAATGGTGTTCAATACACTAACTTCTTATTACAGCTGCTTTTTGTTGAATACAGATCTCACCAGCTGTCAAGGTGATTCAAATCCATCTCCCTAGTGCTTTTCATTTCATTACTTCCACTCATTATGTAACTGATGTTGCTTCGGCTGCACTTGCAGTTCACTTATGGTCTCCATAATGAAACTGACACGGTCATTAGCTAAGATAATGCTAAAAACAGTTAACAGGAAAGACACCAGAACTGAGACACGAGATCTATCAGGAAACACAGAACAGTTTGAAAATAGAAGATGGAAAGGTGACATGAAGAATTGTGAAGGGGATCCAAAAGGGTAGGGAGGATGCCTCAGTTTCTGAGGCAGTCCAACACTAGGGACCAGCGATATAAAATAGAAAGACTTGCCTTTATATAGTGTCGCCAGATATTACAAAATGCTTTACAGCAACTGCACAGTGGCTCAGTGGTTAGCACTGCTGTCTCACAGTGTGCCAGGGATCCAGGTTCGAGTCTAGCCTCGGGCTACTGTCTGTGTGGAGTTTGCACGTTCTCCCTGTGTCTGTGTGGGTTTCCTTGGGTTCTCCGGTTTCCTTCCACAGTTTAAAGATGTGCAGGTTAGGTGAATTGGCCATGCTACGTTGCCTGTAGGGGTACGTGCATTAGTCAGAGGGAAATGGGTCTGGGTGGGTTACTCTTCGGAGGGTCGGTGTGGACTGGTTGGGTTGAAGGGCCTGTTTCCACACTGTAGGGAATCTAATGTAATCTAATCTAAACTGAAGTAGCTTTGAATTGTAGGCATTGTTGTAACATTGGAAATTCACCAATCAACTTGAGCACAGCACATTCCCACAAACCACATGATGATAATAACTGAGAACCTTAATATAGATTGAGAGGTAAATGTTTGGATGTAACTTTCCTGTGGTTTTTGAAATAGTTTCTTAGGAACATTTGCCCCAAGCTGGCAGATGGAGTCTCATTTCAATACCTCATCTGAAAGACAGCACCTTGGACAGTGCGGCACTCTCTCAATACTGCATTGGAGCATCAGCTTTAACTTTTGTACTCAAGATCTGAAGCTGTATGTGAGAGATGATAGTGCTACTAACTAAGGAACACTGACACTGGGCACTAGGTATGATTTACCAAAAAGCCAAAAGAACTGTGGATGCTAGGTATCAGAAACAAAAAACATAAACAGAAATTGCTGGAAAAAACTCAGCAATGATTCCTTCATCCATTGTATTCTGAGGGAAAGAGTTCCAAAATTATGCAACCGTCTGACAGAAAAAGAAATCAATCATCTTTACCATGAAATAGCTATCCCTAATTTTAAAACAGGACTCACCCACAAGAGGAAACATCTTTTTCATGTCTACCTCATCGAGATCATTCAGGATCTTATACACTTCAATCTAATCATCCCTCACTCTGCTAAATTCTGGGGGAAACTAGTAATGTTTCCGACTTCCTCTCTCCAACTTTTCCCCATAAAACAACCCACTCATTCTGGAGATCAATCTAGTAGACCTTCTCTGAACCTTCTCCAATGCAGTTACATCCTGACTTAAATCAGGAGATCTAAACAGCATAATGTATTTGAGATGTGGTTCACCAGTCCCCACGTATAACTGAAACATATCATCCTTTCTTTAATGTTCAGGTCCTCTGGTAACTAAGCATAACAGCTCATTCACCTTCCTGATTTTGTGCTGTATCTGCACATGAACGTTTAGATTTGGATTTATGTTTTATTGGGATGCGTACTCAAGTATGGGATACAAGAGTACAGTGAAAAATGTACAAAGACAAAGTGCTGTCTCAGTACAAATTCTGTCAGTACAAGGTACCTAGGTACAAAATGATTTGGATATGCCAGTATTGGACTTGGGTGTACAAAGTTAAAAATCACAAAACACCAGGTTATAGTCCAACAGGTTTAATTTGAAGCACTAGCTTTTGGAGCACTGCTCCTTCGTCAACCACCTGATGAAGGAGCAGCACTCCGAAAGCTAGTGCTTCCAACTAAACCTGTTGGACTATAACCTGGTGTGTGTTTTTTAACTAGGTACAAAATCTTAGTTCCAGCTGTAGAAAAATAAAGGAATAAGTTAGGGAGTTCAGCACTACAGTCTTCCTAGTATAAAAGTAGAAAAAAATAAGTTAAAATGTCAAACATTACAGCCCTTTTTTTAAGCTTTTGCATCTGTCTGTACAATAAATAAAATCTTCGGGAATGTTACAGTCTCTCGGGAACGCTTAAGAGTTTAGAGAAAAGTTTTTGCTAACCGTGAGGAAGTCTTGCAGCCAGCTGACACTAATTCCGTCCCAGCCAGGACTTCCTCTAGAGGGTGCTCTGAGAACACTATACGTGACCTGAATGTTCAGCTCAATGCACTGAGAGAGAGCGTGACCCTCCCACCCTGTAACAGGCCTCACACGAAGGGACATCTCAAGTGCACTTCGCATAATCTTCACACATAATTGAACTGGGAACGGAAGTCTTAAAGTAAATGCATCATCCCGCAGCACATTGCCTCCCAGTGTTGTACATTTTATCTTGATGTCAAAAATAATTAGTATAATTACTAATGCACGAATATACTGCGTCGTGATAAGCACACCCTGGGAATTAGAGAATATTTTTTCAATATTTAGACCAAGAGTATTGCTAAACCTCCTTTGTTTTCTAACACAATGAACTGTGGAATAATAATTTAGACATCTTAGTGAGTTGAGGCTGCTTCCAGCAGTGATTCACTGAGGCCTAAGTAACTAATTGGATCTATCGCTCAGTTGCAACCGATCTGTGTGCTTTTGCATCCCATGTTTACTACCAATGCTGACCGATTTTCAGTGTGAGTTTCAGGTGGGGGTGATATTGCTTGGATTGTGTCATTGTTAACCTCACATGAGCTGGCCATGCAATTCCTTACACAACTGTGCCGTTGTTCTGGTCTAATACTGAAAATCCAAACACAACGCAAAGATACGCGTGGGCAAGGCTGATCTGAGGGGTTAAAGTGAGAGTGTGCGTGTACAAGAAAATTTATCAACTTCCAAACTCGTGACTCCAACTATTTAGAAATATAAGCGCAGCAGAGACATAGAAATGTCACCACCACCTGCAAGCTCCCCTCCAAACCACACTCAGTCCTGACTTCATAGCATTTCTATTTAATTATTTAAATACCCCAGGCGGTAGTGCTTATTTTTCCCAGCACCCATGGTGTGTGTGTGCAGGTGTGAGACACAGTGAAAGGTACAAGGTGAACAAATCTTTACTCAATTTCCACCACCAGAAAGAAGGAAAACACCCAAGTGGCCAGTGACAAGCAGTGCCCTTCACATCAAAGGGCAATGCTGTGTGTTCACACAATTTCTAGAGTGCGAAAACAGGTCATTTGGCCCATCCAGTCTACACCCACCCTGTGCTGAGCTTCCGTCCCAGGCCAACTCCATCCCTGTAACCCTGCATGTCTAACCCACCTGAGCTACATACGATGGGTAATTCAGCATGATCAGTCCACCTAACCTGTCCATCTTTTGGGTTGTGGGAGGAAACTGAAGTACCTGGAGGAAACTCATGCAGACACAGGGGGACATGCAGACTCCACACAGACAGTCACCCAAAGGTGAGATTGAAGCGGGGTCCCTAGTGCTGTATTGCCAATGTATTGCTATTCTTTCAATGTCACTGTGTTAAAATACTGTAATTCTGTTCTTAACACATTATTTCTACTTGTGCCTCATGTTACTTTTGTGTCTTAAGTAACTAAATATGAATTTAAATGTAATCACTGTAAAATGTATAAAGTGAAGCACATGAAGATGGTGCTGCATGTTTATGGACTTTATATAATCATTCACCTTGCAGTACAAAAGTGGAAGGCTATGAGGGTTGTGACACAAAACTTGATTATAAACAAAGTTCCTGGATTCTGGCAACAATGTATCAACTTACAATTTGACTTAGTGCATTATGAATACTATAGCAGTTGTTGCTTTGATATACAATTACAAATCTTTTTGGATACAATACTTCCATTAATTGTTAAATTCTACTGGACCTACCTGCTCAGTAGACATCTAAATCGATACTGCATATTTGAAAATTTTGAGACAGTGAATTTCCTTATTATTTTGTTTTCAATGAAGATAGTATCATAAAACAATGCTGTATTATAAATTATGTTATGTATCGACTGACAGGAAACCACTAATTGAAATTTAGGAGGACTAAAACCACTTTCTAATGACTTGCAATCAAGTTCAAAGATGGCTCCATATCTGCATCACTTTACCTTCTATCTTCCAAGTGAAGAGAAGCCTACTGGGTTGCAAGAATCTTTTCAAAGGCAACTACATTAAATGAATGTGAGTGAAGGACATCTGTTGTCCCCATTCACAGGACATTCAAACTCAACTAAGTTCCAGCATTGTATGCAATCATTTCAGACAAACAACGTAAACTGACAGGAGAATTTCCAGCCTTACAAAAGTCAAATCACAACTGAAATACACTAGTCATGACCCTATTTGGGTCACTGGGATTTGGGGAGAGAGGGTCAAGTGACAAGCCAGCTAACACTTTGTACATTTACGAAACTGTTTCTTGACAGACCAAGACATGAACATGAGACATGAAGAAGACTGTGTGAGTCTCTCTCTCTCTCTCTCACTCACTCTCTCTGCAGACAGCTGGCAAATTTGAAATCCCATCTAATGTTTTCAACTCAGTGTGCCACAGAGAGATAATTTAAAAGGAACTCAAATACATGCACCTGCTGCTATCTTCAAAAAACAGGCAAATTAAATTCGATATCTTTAAAGTACCTCAGTGCTGACTTAGAAAGACCTGTCTGAAGCCAGTCTTATCACCCACCTTTAAGAACAATATGCCCCTGTAACTCTGATGGACTTAACTTGCTTAATCTATCCTGTAATCTATTTGTGTGTGTCTGAACCTCGATCTTATATTGTATTAAACATGATATTCATATCGTATATTAGGTACTAGAAGACTTTCAGAGATTTACAAAGGTTTTATTGTAAATCTATAATTTAGCAAAAATATCAGTTTCCAGCTTTCCCATCAGCGGCCTTTCCTTTCCCATCAGCTGCCTTTCCTTTCTCCAGAAACCAGCCCTGGAAAGAACTCAACTTTGTAAAAAATTGAATAACCCGCCAGCACTTTTCAATTTTCAAATCAGCCTCTTCAGAAGTATTATTATACAACTCTGGAGCAAGTGAGCCCTGAATCCATGTACTCTAGTCCAGAGGTAGTATTACCTGGTCGCGTTCAGCTCTGGAGCTGATCAGTTTGAGCCTTAAAGAGACAAAACTCTGATATGTGCATGCTTCAAAGTGAGACTTTATTATTTTTCTTACAATGGTATTTTTATTTTATTTATTTGTGGGACATGGGCATCACTGACTGGGCCAGCATTTATCGCCCATCTCCAGTTGCCTTTGAGAAGGTGGGGAGCTGCCTTCTTGAACTGCTGCAGTCTGTGTGCTGTGGGTTGACCCACAATGTCATGGGGAGCTGCCTTCTTGAACCGCTGCACTCTGTGTGCTGTGGGTTGACCCACAATGTCATTAGAGAGAGAATTCCAAGATTTTGACCCAGTGATGGTGAAGGAACAATTTAACAATTTAAAAAAAAATCCTTTTCTGAGACCTCAAAGAAACTTATCCGAGGTGTCTTTTATAGTCACAGCATGTAAACAGTCAAATATTGACTGAATTGGCAAGCATGCATTTTTAATAAAAGCCCATTGTGGCTAAGTGGGGAATGAGGAAAATGGGAGTTGTATAACTCCTCCTCAACTGCTTGTAACATGATGTTGAATGAGATGAAATAAATCCTACTGCTTGGAGTGAAAGGTCTGTCAGCAGTATATGCAACAGAAATCTTAATGAATTGATACATAGTTGGCTAAGCTGTGATCAAAGAATTTGGATAGAAACTAAATACAGGATGTGATCTACAGCCTTCTATGAGAAACGTACAATGGTCTGACTGTGCTCCATCTGTGGAGCAGAAAAAAGGTTCAGAAGTACTTAATTGACTGCTAAATATAGTATCAGGTACAGGTTTAACACCTGATGAAGGCATAGATTGATACTGGGGGAGCTAAGGCTTGGGCACTAGAGTAAAAGCAATGAAAAGGCAATGACGATATGCAGAACAGATATTCTGTAACCTGACACGGGAGCTGTAAAAGAGCAGGTGGGGCTGAAAGTGGTCCAGGATTGCATATTTCACATTATAAATAGAGCATGATGCTTCCTAAATAAAGAACAAAGGTTCACCAGGAAGTTGTTCAAATAGCTCAGCATGATATGAAAATTCATAATTTGAATGAGAATACTGCCAATCTGAAAGTATAAAAATAAAATCACTGGAAACATAATGTAAGTCTTCAAATTTGGAAAGGGAAACCTATTTAATATTTGAGCTGAATTATCAATGTTCTGCCATTGCTCGATAGGAGTATTATCTTATTCAGGAATTATCACAACACATGATGCATGGTCATCATGAATTTTGGATTCAGAATCATGGCATTAGGATGTGTTCACACAATGATTGCAGCTTTCCAATGATGCAGCAATTATTGCCTAACTCTTCAGAATCCAAAGCAGAGAGACATTCCATCAAGGTGCTTGACTTCATCCATTTCCCTTCAGAGTCAGCTTGGGTCTTGAAATTCAATTTATACTGCAGAAAGTTTGGTATTGGTGTGAAGCTCAAAACGTTACACATTGAAACTAAACTCATTGTGTGAAAATATTATTTATCTCTGTGACCCGACCCCCCCTCCCCCTCCCGAATTTGAGTGTAACCATATGAGGGTATGGGCAGCCTCAGAGCTGCTGGTTAAAACTAATGATGAAAATGTATTTTCTAGATCATGTTCCTAACAATATATGAACAACAAAAACATCGGTCTCTGGTGCCAGCCAACGACTTTGCTCTCCATTGATTGATCTCCTACCAAACTAATGGTTCCACAGTCCAATCAGAATTAATAATAGGAAACAGGTTTATCTTCCTCATAATCTCACATTACACATTACATTTGGCTGTTCCATTATTAAGGTAACTCAGCCCAGGTGGTGAGTTCATTAATCCCATTTAGAAGCTTTTGCATATTTTCTACATGTTTATTTACAATCTATGTCACATTTTATTTTGATAAAATACTTTTTTAATAACTTCATTCCACCCTTTCATTCATTAATACAGGAAGCGAGAACAAATGTTTGTCACCAATCTCATCAGTGAGTGTAATAGAAAACAATGCAAAATATCTGTCTATAATGATCACTTATATCCTCTTGTGATATATATAATGTTGTTATCGCAGCTGATGTTATTACTGGGCAAGACAGCATTGGAAATCTGCCTTGATAGATCATATTTTGTTTGAGCTTTGATTTTAATGAGTGATCTTTTAGTGAAATATAAGACCACAATGCTGCAGATTTGGTTTGAACAATAAAGCAGAAATTTATTATGCAAAAGTAATGAAAAGCAGAAGTAGGATAAATGAAACTATTTACTTACAAGAAAACTTGAAAGGTTTCAAAACATGCAGTATAATACAGTCCAATTAATTCCAACAGCACTCTTATACAGTACAAACCCTAGAGAGAAATCCTTTCACTATCATATCTATGGGGAATAATTTAACTGAGGCTCCTATTTCCAATCTTGAGAATCTGATAGCCCCGTCCTTGTATAATCATACAATTAAGCTTATACGTTCTCAGCTTCAAATAACTCCTTCAGGATTTTAATCAACTACTTCTGGTCTGGAACTTTCAAACTAAATTCTTTACATTAAGATAAGCTGGCTATTAACAGGTCTAAACAATCTCCCTTCCTCAGGAACAAATGTCCTACACATCCAGCTTCAGTCAAGACCTTAGCAAACTGAAACCAAAAGGTTGTTCAAGCTATAGGTGTCCCTGAAACAAAAAAATCCAGAAATCACATGACACCAGGAGTTCACCTGACAAAGGGCCTAAGCTCTGAAAGCTTGTGATTTCAAATAAACCCATATGACTATAACCTGATGTCATGTGATTTGTGACTTTGTCAACCCCAGTCCAACACTGGCACCTCCACTTCAAAAAAAAATCCATTCTAAAACCTTTAACTAAAGCCTAAAACACTGCACTGTTTATTCTGTTCACTTCCAAAAAACTGCCAAAGTAAACAAAACCCCACTACTCCCAGGGAGTAACTCTGTCAGGTAGTATCTTAACATATATTACATGGCTACAGAAATACTTATAGGTTAGTTAGTAAACCCCTTCATAGAGGCACAGACCAATTCCCACATGTCACTAGTTCAAAACACAAACCCTAGAAATATTTTATATATAAAACTATGTATATATACACGTATATATAAATCACTCATCTTATATCATAATGTGCATGTTGTTCTGCTATAATGCACATTTCATTTACGTGAATTTGCTCTAGTGTGATTGATGAATTGGAGACATTGTTTCTAAAGCATCAACTTTTAAAATGTGTGTTGACTGTAATGTTGTTACATTGCCAACATTTTACTGTTTCTAAAGCGTGATCTTTCCATAACACTGGGTTGCACGAGAACGTAACCATTGTGTTAAAGAAGAACTACTGTATGCTAGTAAACTGTTAGTAGCACTGCCTTTGGTCAATTATTCTTCTTGTGCATGTTGTTGATGAAGTTGGGAGATTTCATAAACTAATCTCACACTGTCATGTGATGATTTGAGCTGCAATTGTAACTGCTTGACACACACAATATCTTCAGTATGTTTATACAAACTGTTCAAATGTTAAGTATTGACAAAGCGTGTCTAAAAATTGTAATAGGAAAAAGTTTGACAGGAAGTCTCTGTGTACACAGGATTTTGTGTTTTGAATATGTTGCAAGTAGCAGTGTGTTCTATGGCTATAATTGCCCTGTGTCTAATCTACTTGAATGTAAATTGGGTTAAACAAACACCAAAGGAAGCATGTTCCAAAAGAAACACAGCAGCTCATTACCTCAACTACTGCTGAAATTTGAACAGCATTGATGGGAGACAAAACTACTTTGAGATGTTACACAACCTGAACTTGAACCAGATGTGAGAAGGTGAGGAGGGTGGGCAGTCGTGTAAAATCACGCCTGAACCAAATTGGCATCTAGTCATTATTTTTGGAAACATTTGATGAGATGACATGGTTAGTATCCAATTGGATTAATGCTCATAGTGGTGTGTTGGCTATGCAGGTATCTCTGCTGGCAATTCGGTATCTGCAGAGGGAATAGACCTTGCATTGGACATAATGTGGCTCCTGCATCAGCTTTTAATCAACAACAACCATTGCAGTGATTCATGTTTGGAATGAACTTCCAGAGGAAGTGGGGGATGTACAGTGTTTAAAAGACATTTAGATAACGTCCTGAATAAGAAATATTCAGAGGGCTATGGGTCAAGCACAGTCAGGTTGGACTAATTTAGTTTGGAATTATGATCAGCATAGACTGGTTGGACCGAAGTGTTTGTTTTATCAGTTTTGATAAATGCTGATGCTGCAGCTCTATCATACCATTGTTGAATTAAGATCTGCTCCAAAGATTAGAGCATATAGTCATAGCTGAAATCCACTTGCAGGAAGAAAATCTTTTAGAGGTGGTATTAAATCAAAACTCCTTGTAACTGTTCGGATAAATGGTGAAGAAATGTGGGAAATGCAGGGTTATGGGGTTTGTAGGGGTTGGGTTGGTATGGGATGTTCTTTGGAGGGTTGGTGCAGAATTATTGGGCTGAATGGCTGCTTCCACACTATAGGGTGGTGAATATCCCACCTGACTGGTGAAGCAGGAGCAGACATTCCCAAGAATTTATAATCCTTAACCACATATTCATTGCCTGTGTAGACAATGTGGCTACAAATGTTGCCTACCTTACCACAGTGTGTACACATCAAGAGTACCTCATTGATTTTGAAGTATTTTCATCGAAGAGTTCTTTATTTCTTTGATTAGCTGATATTTTACACCCATCTCATGCTGCTCCTTATTGTTTTCTTCTGGACTGCATCTTCTCTGGTATCTCATTGAGCCCTACTTACTTTGTTCAGCAAATACTGAAGTACACAGGACACCACTATTGCCATTCTAACTGGATTATACCACAGAACACTCCAATGGTGCATTTGGAACAGCTTTAATGATAGCTTTCATTATGACAGTTTTCCTAGAATCCTGTGAAGGCACGTAGATGTAACAACACAATGATATTGGTTGCCTCGGACACATCCAAGCTTTGGCTTTCTAGTTGAAAATGAAAGGCACTACTGCAGTGATTACATGTTCAAAGTAATACACTGGCTGCAGAATTCATTGAGACATGCAGTGGAGTTGAAAAGTGCAACTCTCTCTTTAATTTTTAGTTTGCCTTAAAATGAGAGTGCCGTGGTCATTCACAGAGTCATAGAGATGTACAGCATGGAATCAGACCCTTCAGTCCAACTCATCCTTTCCGACCAGATATCCAACCCAACCAGATATCCTACCTGCCAGCACCTGGCCCATATCCCTCCAAACCCCTGGGAAAGCAAGCACCTTTGATCATTATGTAGGGCTCCTGGTCACAATTACCTTGGCATTGAGTGAGTAGAATAACTATCTTTGAAAGAACATGATGGGATTAATGAATGGAGCATAAATGAATGCAAGTTATGACTCCTTTTTATTCAGAGGTCCTGTCAGTCTATAGAACTCCATATTCCTCATGCCAGCAATGGTCAATCTATGGACAGTGACTATAGAATCATAGAACCCTATAGTGTGGAAGCAGCCATTTGGCCCATTGATTCTGCACCATCTCTCCGAAGAGTGTCCCATTCAGACCCAACCCCTACCGTATTCCATAACTCTGTATTTCTCACAGCTAATCCACCTAACCTGCATATCTTTGGATAGTGGGAGCACCTGGAAGAAACCCACATAGACACAGAGAGAACATGCAAACTCCACACGGACAGTCGCCCAAAGCTGGAATTGAACTTGGGCCCCTGGCACTGTGAGGTAGCAGTGCTAACAACTGAGTAACCATGCTGCCACTGAATGTCTCAAAAGTACTGTCTTCAACATCATTGAATGGCTCAATGAGTTCTGTAGGCCCCATGATGATTGGCTTGTTCAAGTGAACTGTGCATCTGTGACTTGTTTAATACATCCTTGCCCATCCTTGATTGGTACCTCAGAGAGAGTGTGGAAAGATATGGTAACATGACATTTTGGGAACATTTTGCAGACACTGGCAGTACACTATCAATGGCGGGCACTATAAGTCTCCTAACTCTTTGGTGGATTTGCTTATGAAGCACAACTTGCAGAAATAGCAATCATAACTCAGTTTGAAGTCAGACCAATTTGGACTGGTGTTCCAGTGGTTGATTCCTAATGGTTCCCGTGACTCCATCCTTCCTTTATCTCCATTAAACACAGATGAGGGGAAGACAATGACATTATCATAATGTCACTGGACTAGTACTTCAGATACTAATGTTTTGGGGACAATTGATCAAATCCCTTTATGGCAGCTGATGGAATTTGAATACAATTAATAAAATCTGGAATTGAAAGTTAGTCTCAATAATGATAACTATAACAATTATTATTGCAAGAAATCCACCTGGTTCACTGAAGGAGAGGAATCTGCCATCCTTACCTGGTCTGGCCTACATGTGACTCCAAACCTTCAGCTTTGTGGTTGACGATTAACTGTCCTTTCAGATGGTGGAGCAAACCACTTGGTTCAGTGGCACTTGGCTGGGCAACAATGGCGGCCTTGCAAGTGACACCTACATCCCACGGGGGAATAAATAGAAAATCAACAGCAAAGCTATTCTGCCTCTGTGGGAAGGGGGAGGAGGGGGGATATAAGAATACCACGGCAGAGGGGGAAAAATATTGTTAGCAACCTGTTAACAGTGGGAAAGAATCCAAAAAGTACAGTTCAGCATTAGGAACTTTGGAACTCAATGCATTTGCATTTAATAGATGCTAAACAACATGAGACATGATAATTCTAAGTCATTGTTAACATGTCCAACATGTCACTGCATCAGTAAGACCTCACTCAATCAGATCCATCCATATTGGGGCAGGTGCAGTCAATGTCCAGTGGAAGTAATTGCAGAAAATTGGACCGACATTAAACACTTGCAGGGATAATGTATGACAAGTTTCCAATCCATCTTCCATCCTCACGAACTGGAACCCTTTACAAAGGTCAGGCAGCATTCAGAAAAGAAGTTAGCAAAGACCAATCACTAGGAATCCTTATCTATTCTGCGCAGTTGGTGAAATTTAACTGTATTTTAAGAAAGATTCTTTGTTAAATTCATCGTTCCTAGCAAGACCAGAATTATATCCAGCGCAAATTGCTCACTCACCTAGGTGGACTGAACTGCAAAAAGGCAAACAAAAACATATACACAAGACCATAAGGTACAGAAACAGAATGAGACCATTCGGTCCATTGAGTCTGCTTCGCCATTCAATCACGGTCAATATATTTCCTGACCCCATTCCTCTGCCTTCTCCCAAAAATATTAGGCTTGGCTTCTCTTGTTATGAACCTAGGGACATAGCCACCATCTCCCCTGCAACCACCTTTCCCCCTGCATCCTTAGGAATGCAGATCTTTACCCCTCACTCCAGGAACAAATGTGCAACTCTCCACTCCAACTCACTCGTAAGTAAAATGCTGCAGGAATGAACAGTGCACTTTGCATTTATTATTTTGGCTAGTTTCAAAAAACCCAGGCCCACAGAAAATTGAACTAGTGAGAACTTCAAACCCACTCCTTTGTTTTAGATGTTGGAAGGGGAGTTGTAATGGTACTCATTACAATTCTGTTGCTGAAATGGATTTAGAGTCATAGAGTCATAGAGATGTGCAGCATGGAAACAGACACTTCAGTCCAACCTTCCATGCCGACCAGATATCCCAACCCAATCTAGTCCCACGTGCCAGCACCCGGCTCATATCCCTCCAAACCCTTCCTATTCAAATACCCATCCAAATGCCTTTTAAATGTTGCAATTGTACCAGCCTCCACCACATCCTCTGGCAGCTCATTCCATACACATATCACCCTTTGCATGAAAAAGTTGCCCTTTAGGTCTCTTTTATATCTTTCTCCTCTCACCCTAAACCTATGCCCTCCCGTTCTGGACTCCCCAACCCCAGGGAAAAGACTTTGTCTATTTATCCTATCCATGCCCCTCATAATTTTGTAAACCTCTATAAGGTGACCCCTCAGCCTCCGACGCTCCAGGGAAAACAGCCCCACCCTGTTCAGCCGCTCCCTATAGCTCAAATCCTCCAACCCTGGCAACATCCTTGTAAATCTTTTCTGAATCCTTTCAAGTTTCACATCATCTTTCCTGTTCTCTGAAAGCTTTTCTGCTTCAGTTTATTCTAGTTCTTCTCATTTTTGCTCTATTCTCTGGGATTTATTCTAGGAAATTCTAGGATTATTTTGTATTGTTACGTTTCTGTGACCGGCAATTTTTAATTTAGATTTTTAAAAATATGGTAAAGTAAATTTTTATGAAATGTAAAAACTTTCTCTGCAAAACGCTTGTCTCTCTTTCTGTCTGTTATAACCCTGGTCCATATATTTTCAGGGAAAAAATTTTAGAAAGTCAAAATTAAAGTTAACTGCAAATAATTATATAAATGTTACTTAGTTAAACTTGTATTCTTGGACTACAGATAAATGTACTTTTCACAGTAATTCTGTTCAGACACACACCAACATCCACCAGTATTTTTTTTAAATCTCAAAATGAACCATTACAAAATAATTTAAATAGGTTTATTGCATTGATGCAATGTGTGTATCCTTTCCATCTGTAGGATTATATCCCTGTATCTTAAAAAAAATTAACAAAGACCAAACATTAGAAATCCTTATCTGATCAGCGTAGTTAAGTATATTGTTAAACAAATTTTCTTTAAATGCTATGTCACTGGCAAAGCCAGAATTTATTGTCTATCTCTAATTGCCAGTGCGGTAATGGTAGTGAGCTGTCATCTTGAACTGCTGGTACAGCAGTGCCTCTTCTTCCTCAGATGGCTTATGAAATTCGGCATGTCCATAAGGACTCTCACCAACTTTTATAGATGCACCAGATAAAGCATTCCATCCGAGTGCATAACAGCCTGGTATGGCAACTGGTCTGTTCAGGATCATAAGAAATTGCAGAAAGTTGTGTACACATACACCTATCTCATCTGCTGTGTCTGTTGCTCTCGATGTGGTCTCCTCTACATTGGGGGGACAGGATGCTAACCCACTGGAGCACTTCAGCGAACATCTCCAGGACACCCCACCGCTCTGTAACCAATCACTTCAACTCCCTCTCCCACTCCACCAGGGGCATGCAAGTCCTGAGCATCCTCCACTGCCAAATCTAAACTACCAGATAACTGGAGGAAGAAAGCCTCATTTTCTTCTTTGGGACCCTACACCAACATGGTACAAATTCATTTCACCAGTTTCCTCATCTCCCCTCCCCCACCTCATCCCAGATCCAAGCCTCCAACTCGGCACTGCCCTCTTGACCTGTTCAGCCTCCTTCCCACCTCTCTGCTCCACCCTCCGCTCCAACTTATCACTATGAATTGAATTGACTTGAATTACCCTCCTAACGTGTTCCCAGCGATCTTCTCCCCAGCCCCACCCCTCATTTATCTCTCAGCCACCTCCCTCCTCTACAGTCCTGATGAAGGGCTTATGCCCAAAATGTTGACTCTTCTGCTCCTCGGATGCTGACTGACCAGCTGTGATTTTCCAGTACCACCCTATTCGAGTCTGACTCTCCAGTATCGGCAGTCCTCACTTTCTCCTACACATCACAAAAGCCAGCCTCCCTTCTATGGATTTGATCTACCTTTCTTGTTGCTGTAGAAAGGCAGCCATCATCATCAATGACCCCTCCGACCCCGGTTATATTCTCTTCCAATCCCTTCCGTCAGGCAGAACGTACAGAAGTTTAAACACATGTACCAATAAGTTCAAGAACAGCTTCGTTCCTGCCGTTATTAGATTGCTGAATGGACCTCTGTAATTTCAAACCTAATGTTGATCTCACTTTTGTACACCCTGTGCAGACCTTGTGTGCCTCCCTCTGTCTGAACACTGCATGATCTGTGTGTCCTTGCATGTTATGACCTGTCTGTACTGCTCACAAACAAAACTTTTCACTGTACTCAGGTATATGTGACAACAATAAATCAAATCAAATTTGAAGTAAAGAGCCATTATTTTGCCTATTTACCATTGCCCCAACCAACCCTATTTGCTGCTTTCTCTTCATGTTTGTGCACTCTGTCCTTTCCTGTCGCACTCTTTAGGTATTACTGCTTAAGTAGCTGCCCTGGAATGCTGCTCAATCCTTTTGATTTGTACACTTACATTTCCCTTCTCCTGAAATGACCGTCTTCCCCGGTTCAATTAAAGTTTTTGTTATTCAATTGCTAGGAGACTGGTCCCAGCACAGTTCAAGTGAAGTTCATTCCAACACAACAAGTCCCTCCAACCAGTGGCAGTGATCCATGAAGTGAAACCATTCAACTCATACCAATCTTTGAGACACCTGTTTAACTCTTTTACTTTATTTACCCTGTGTCAGTTTGCCTGTGTATGGGTAATAACCCAGAGACTATTACTTTGGAGGTTTTGCTTTCTAATTTATCTCATAATTATTCAAATTCTTTCAGCAGAACCTCCTTTCTGGTCCTCTCAATGTAATTGGTGCCAATGTGGATGACGGTAACTGGATCCTTTCTCCTTGCACTCCTCATGAAACGCCAGGGTCCTTAACCCTGGCGCCAAACAGGTAACACAACCTTTGGGACTCGTGCTCATGGCTGCAAAAGTCGGTATCTATCTCCCTAATTGTACACTCCTCTACCAATACTACATTCCTATGGGAATAGTTGCACACTGCTTCCAAAATTTGTGCAAGTGTTGGATAACTGCTGACGCTCCTTAAAAGCTTCCCCTAAGGTGGCCATAGCTGTCTCACTTGTTCCTGAACCTGATTAAGACCAAATTTATATTACTTATTCTGAGAGTGTGACCAAGGTATCCAGGTAACTTTTCCTCTCCTTAATGTGGTGCAATGTCCGCTGCTCGGGTACCAGCTTCTCAACTCAGATCACAAGTTGCAAGCGCCTACTATAAATCTGTTCACTCAGGATCACATTGGAATCCAGCAGCTCCCACACGCTGCAGTAGCAACAGCTCACCAATTTGCCATCTCTATTATATTTTAATTAATTTATGGATTACTCTTAGCATCCCTACTCTTTGCCCTTCATGGAAATATTTTTACACCAATTTCAATCTTATACTTAACCAGATTTTTGTTTAGAAAACACGAACAAAAAAATAGAAACCTAAGCACAAAATAAAGACCTGACTTTTACTTTCAAGTTTAGAAATTCTCCCAATTCCTATTACCAATCAGCTACTTCATTCAGGCCAAAGAAAATAAACACCTCTGTCCTTCCTCCACTTAATATTGTTCAGGTTGGACCAAAGGGTCTGTTTCCATGCTGTACATCTCTATGACTATATAAATGCTGCACTCTATCACACTCAATTGGTTACTTACTTATGCTCCCAAGTCTGAGTCACTTAATGAGAATCCAGTTTCAGCTGGTTCTTAATTAATCCACTATTTCTCTGAAAGCCAAGCAGGTAAATACTGTTTATGGCTAACACCTAGAATACAATATAACTATAGATTTGAGTTTAATGTCAGCTATATACTGAATTAGGCGAAATTAGGTTTCTACAAATGAAAGATTCCTTACCCAGAAAGTACACACATTCAGTCCTAACTTGAAAGGAGTTTTCAAATTGTAGCACTATTTTGGCAAATTCAGCAACGTTGGTCTTCCTGGTATCACTCACACTGGTCGCACCTTTGGTATGCTTGTTAAATGAGTTGAATAGAAAGAATCTATAGCCCTGGTCTCGTCAATGAGCCAGAATGGCTGATTAATCATGATAAGTTGTAGCTGGCCCTGCTTACTTTATGTACCAAATCTCCAATTATATCATCATAGAAGCATAGAATCCCTACTGTGTGGAAACAGGCCAATTGGCCCAACGAGTCCACACCAACTCTCCGCTGAGCATCCCACCCAGACCCAAGGGGAGTCTTATGACACAGCGGCAGTATCCTATTCTCTGGGCCAAGAAGCCTGGGTTCAAGTTCCACCTGCTCCAGACGTGTGTAATAATATCAGTGAACAGGTTGATTGGAAAATATTAATCACCAATTCTGCTAAGTTTAACTGATATGTTCTGAATCTACAATGAGGAGGCAGTGACATAGTGTTCATGTTAGTGGACTAGCAATCTAGAATAATGCACTGGCAATATGGCTTCAAATCCATCAGCGGCTGGGCAATTAAATTGATTGTTCTACTTATTTACTTATAGTCAGCGAGAAAAAAAAATCTACGTATCTTCCAGAAACTAATCGAAAAATCCCAGTGGAGATCTTTTTCTGAAGGGGTCTTTGCATGTGTTCCTCCATTTCCACTCCCTGACACTCTGCAGCAGATAACCTCTGATTTGACAGTGACCAATATCAAGAAATATACTATATATATTCCACATTACCATCTGAAAGCTGCTTTATTTTGCATTGCAATATTAGCAGGGCAGGTCTGAACAAACAACTGAACCAAAGTGAGAAATATTTATAAATGATCAGTCTCAGAGACTCAGTGGCAGCCTTGTTGCCCCTGTGATTGAGAATGTGTTTGTGTGTGTGTATGTGTTGGGGAGGGAGGTGGGTGGGAAAGACAGAGAGGGAGATAGAGAGACGGAATTCCATATCCACTGCAAAATTGAGCATAAACTTCAATGCAATACTGACAGGGTGCTGCACAGCCAGAGGTGCTTTCTTTCAGATGGAATCGAATACCACCAGCTGGACGTGAAGGAGTCCAGGCCTACCACTTGAGGACGAGGAGGCACAGGAGTCATGTTTGGTCAGAAATTCTAGGTTCAAGTGACACACCAAGACCTCCTGTCCATGATGGCACAGTGATGCTAAGGACCCAGGTTCTATCCTTGGGCAACAGTGTGGGTTTCCTCTGGATGCTCTGGTTTCCTGCCACAGAACAACAATGTGCAGGTTAGTTAGATTGGCCATTCTAAATTGTGCATAGTGTCCAGGGATGTGTAGGCTAGGTGGATTAACCATGGGAAATGCAGGGTTACAGGGATAGTTTAGGAGGTTGGACTAGGTGGGATGCTCTTCAGAGGGTCATTGATGGGCTGAATGGTCTGTTTCCACACTGTAGGGACTCTATGAGGATGCCCACAAGTGTGAACCAATCCACTGGACCTCTAAGAATCAATCTTGGAGGAGGAAATTAGGCAGATAGATTTGGAGAAGAGCCGGACAGTCCTTTCCAGTGCCCAGGGTGAGATTTATCCCTCAAGCGTTAATATCGAACATATAGATGACGCTTAGCAGAATTGGCGGCGGAATATGAGAGAGGAAAATCTAGCCATTGCTCTGGGGGACCCGGCTGAGCGCAATATTGCTGCTGTTCCCGCTACTGTCCCACTCAAAAAGTAGTTAAATGGCTGTCAGTGGGCGAGGAAGGTTATTCTCCCGCACACTGAATAAAGATTACATCTCAGACCGACACCAGGAAGCAGCGAAAGGAGAATGAACATTTTCCACAGACCGCTGTTGACTCTCCCCCATACCCCTGACAGGTCACGACAGCGCAGAACCGAAATAGCTGGAGAAATTCGGGCAACTCTGTCAACATCTGTGGAGAGACGAATCCAGATAAAAAGGTGGTTGGTCTTCAGCGTTCCCCTGGGCAGGACTTCAGGTTAAATCCACCTGAATTCAGTCGAGGAGAAACACATTGAGTAGAAGATACTTAAGGGGCGTGTTCACGACTTCCAGCGAATTCTGTACAGATTTTGTTATTTGAACGGTTAGTGCCTCCGGTTCGATGTGTATTTATAAGTGGAAAGATTTGTCTTTCAACCCCTCAGGAGAACGATTCCAGATTCGCGCCAAATTGCAACAGATTTCGATACTCGGCCACCTTCGTCAAACGGACGAAACATTTGACAGAGTGGGGTGGGGGGGGGGGAGGGGGTTGACTTAAAAATTGCCCAGTTTCCCCCCATCAATCCGCAGCTCATCGTTTCTACATTACCTTGCACAACCTCTTTCGCGAGGGCACCCTTCAGAAGCAATTCGGTTTTGCTTCCTCCCCCCCTCCCTTCCCAAATTTAAACAAAAATTATTGAAGTTTGCAACACGAGGTGGTGAGGCGAGGTATGATTCCCAGAAACAGGCTGAGTTTGGACAGCATTTGGTTGATCTGTCGTGTCCTGACCTCTCGCTCTGTCCTCGCTAATGGCGAGAGTGTTCTGGAAGAAGCCAGATTATCTAATGCAATGTCCTTTCTTTTCTGATAAAGTATTTACTGTTTTGCAGGAAGTGATTGCTGGCGGGTCGCTGCAGCTGCTAGAAGGTATGTGCTGTTATCTGTGAAGAAGCGAGAGGGAGGAAAACAGCGTGGTATGTTGTCGGATAAGACTTGCGTTTGGGAACTAGTCCCTGCTCATCACTCGACACCTGATTTGCCAATGATTATAAATAAACCCACCATCACTCTTTACTTTCCGCCCCCCCCCTAGGGCTCACACCACGCTTAGACAATTGATTACTCACACAGCAATTGTTTCTTTTTATTTCTCCACCGTGATGTTAAAACAGAACCCAACTGTACGCAGGAAGCGCGTCACAGAATTGTGTGAGGCCGTGCGGCCCATTGTGTCCATACTGTGCATTCGAATTGCACGTTGAATCCCCTGCCCTCTTTATTGCACTCACATTGAGGATACTGTAGAATGTATTTACAGAGAGGCTTTAAGATATAATCTTTGGAAGGTGTAACGCTCCTTACTAGTCGGCTGTACACATTTAAATAAAAACAATTATATATAAATTTGCATCGCAAATGTACAGATTTACAAAGGGTGTGTGTGTGTGTGTGTGTGTGGGACCCATCCTCCCTCTCACTATCTGCAGCCACACTCAGCTACAACCATTCCCTCATATTTGTATTTATAAGTGATCACCCCAGCGTCATCCTTATACAGAACCGAGATGGGGTCTAGTTTAGTAGGCACGCAGCAAGCTCGGACCGCTTTCTTGGGGTTGGAGCGGTTGACCAGGGTCTGGATGATGGCATGTTTGGTGGGGGTGACATGGTCGGTTAGGGGGAAATGGCAGAACCCTCGACATTCATACGCTTCATAGCTTTTAGGTGCAATGATCCAAGAGTCCCATCCAATTTCACTGAAGTCCACATGCAATGGGGAACGCTTGCAGTAATCCGCTTTCGCGTTCCTGCGGGTCCGGGATGATGTATCCGAAGGGAAGGCGGCCTGGGCTCGGAGCAAATCCCCCGTCTGGTCT
The DNA here is from genome assembly GCF_047496795.1 of Chiloscyllium punctatum. Lineage (NCBI taxonomy): Eukaryota > Metazoa > Chordata > Chondrichthyes > Orectolobiformes > Hemiscylliidae > Chiloscyllium > Chiloscyllium punctatum. The sequence goes on from NC_092751.1 coordinate 88,524,450, forward strand.
CCAGAGCCCGAACCCACCGCCAGCGCTTCCCTCTCCTTCCCAATCAGCTCCTTCAGCTCATCTCCCGCTTCCCTCCGGCCGTGGCTCCGGTCATCCGAGAAGACCACCAGCAGCGGCATATCCCCGGGGCTGCTGGCACTGCCCGGGGCCTGAGGACCCCCTGCCTCCGGCGTCTCTCCTTGCCCAGCACCGCCGTCAATCTGAACCTCCAGCCGGTGGCTGGGGACCCCTGAGCGGATCCAGCGCTTGACGGCACCGGTCACCTCGAACGTCTCGCAGCCGCTGTCCTTGGCCCCCAGCCGCTTGGTGAGGAGTAGAGCGAGTGGGGGAGAGTCCTGGGGTTGCTGCAACACTTCGTAGACCGTCACCGTCCTGTCCTCCCCTCCGTACTGCCTCCTGTCTCTCTCCACAAAGGTGTGGAGCCTCAGCTCGGCCATGGTGATCTCCTCATGCCGCGGGATGGTGATGTTAAACACCAAGACGTGCCTTCTCACCTCACTCTCTCCAGCCGGGAGAGTGGATGGGGTACCTGCCAAGCAATAAAACAGCAACTCCATGAGGGACTGGACAGAGGGGGGGGGGGGGGGGGGAGACTAAACTGTGCAAAATGCAGGACTTACACCCTCATTGTAACAATATAAAATCAAACCAGTCAGCAATACTTTTCAGACCACATCATCTCGGCGCTCCTAACCTCTTCCACTGGAAAAGAAACTCCCAAGAAGAATTGCTGGGAATCTGAAACACACACTGAAATTGCGAGAGAAACTGTCGGCCTCTGTGGGGAGAAATAGCTCTTCCATTGGAGTGTCACTTTGTACTTTATGGGGATGGATTTTGACTGTGGTGAGCTCGAAGTACAAAGTAGAGCTCTCCTTCCAAATTTATGAACTCCCCTCACTCACTTCATGCGGTTTCTGCATGGCTAGTCCTTGGCTGCAGATTGTATTACAGAGACCAGTGCATCTTATGTGAGGCCAGAATCGATACACTTTCCTTCCCCCCCCAACCCCTGCTCTGTCTTTCTCCGCCAAAGGGGAGACCCATTTACCTTCGTCCCTGAAGCTTCTGACGATGTTGGAGGAGGGCATCGATGACCTGTCGGTGGCAAACTTGTTGTACAGGTCGACCATAAACTGCGGTGGCTCTACTTTGAGCGGCTCCTGCGTTGGGATGTCCGACAGGTTCAGGGTCCGCAAGAGCTCGTCCTTCACGCTCTGCAGGAAGGCGTTGAAGTCAAACCCCACGTCCTCATCCAGGACGCCTTCACGGTGGGAATTCTGCGACCCCTCTCCCTCTGTGGACAGGTTCCAACCGGTCAGCGGTTTGCACGTTGCAACTTGCACGAAGAAACTCAGGGAGGACAGAACGGCGAACCAGGTAGAACAGGGCATCGCTTCTGACCTTGAGGGCTCCCCCTGAGATCCAGAAGGTTATTTTCTCCCCCAATGGATTAATCGACCTCCCAAGGAACAATGAAAACAAACGCGGGTTCTGTAATAAATTGGTCTTCCCTTGGCTTGCGCCTACTGTTCTGAGCTACTGCACGCAGCTTCAACCAATATCATTGCACAGTCTTGCAGAGATGCACAGTCTTATCATATCCATTGATGCCCCGCTTGAATTCCCCTTATCTTGCAACCCTCTTAGTTAATGAAGATTCTGTAAACAGTTGACGAACACATCGGGCTAATGGCAAGAGCACTGTATACCGCAAGCAGCCATGTTCTGCACTCCAGGGTCAATGCCTAATTATTTCCACCACATCGCTGCCAATTCTCAACAAACTTCACAAGACGTTTCCTTCAACAGATCACGGCCTTCTCTGGCCCAAATTACTTCTGCATCCGCAGTGTTTTGAAAAACAGCTCTTGAGCAAACAAGTGTCAAGTTTTCAGTGGCTTCTGATGGTTGCATGTTGCTGAATTGGTCGATGGTTTGGGGGGGGGGGGGTGTGGGGGGCGGGGGATGTGAGGGGGAACCAGGTTAATCAGGATTTAATTACCCTCTTAGCCTTATTTTCAAATTATCAGTTAACCAATACAGCTTTTGAGGGCCCGAGCAAAATTCAGTCTGCTTTGTGTCAAAATGTTTTCCCAGCATTGGTTTGAATATACTGACAACCGGCTTGCAGTTTATCACTGAATTTGTTAATGGGCAGTGGAAAGTTCTGTTTTCCACAGTGACTTAAAGTTCGGACTAGTTAGTCATTCATGGTGTACAGACTTGCTGATCAATTGAGATAAATGATGGAGGAATTGATATGGGCACATTCTGTGTCTGAAGAATTCTGAGGTGGTGAAAATGTATAGGAACGAGAAGCTTTAAGATGCAGCAGGAACAGTCAAATGGACACTTGAGGTTTTATTTTCTGCTGTCAGTCAGCTCAGATGCATCTGTGTGCTGATGTAATGTGGATACAAATCATTTCACTTCATTGAGTGCATTCTTTCATTGATAGCAGGGGAAAGAACTGTCCCAAGGGACTGAAATGAACACGGGGAGATGGGGTATCAAAATCTGGTGCCTGTAATGTACCAACTGTAATATTCAGCTCCACTGACTTCAATAGAACTGCATGTGAGGCAGGTGAATAAGAGGGTGCCAAAAGCATTTCTGCCTGCTTTTATTTGCACTATCCCAGTCAGTCCCAACAGGACCTATTTACTGATATATCTCAGCTCTAGGTTATATATTTTATTGCCATTTGTCAAGCTGATGTGTAGAAAAAAAACCTTAGCACAACAGAACATTTCAGTGTTAAAGTTTAGTTTAAAGGCAATGTATTTGAATTTTCTGGTTTTGGCTGCTTTATGGCGATGGAGCTCATCTTTTCAGTTCCATTGTTATGGTATGTGTTGTCCAGGAGTTACACTTGTGTTCCTGAAGATAAGTAAAGTATGTGAAGACTCAATCCATGTGCCAAGAATGCAGAATGCTGTGAAGCACTGATGTAATTGCACATAAGGCTATGACAAATATTTTACAGATAACAACTGCTTTGAACAATAATAGAATGAAATATTTACTTTTTTTGTATGAGTTGAAATAGTTTCCAACAAGACACTTTCAATTATTTAACAAAGTACACTAAAAGTCATTATAATTAAGATTTAATTCCAAGCAATGACAACTGATGCATTTATATTGTTACAATGAATGTTCTGTTCGGATATAAACTGGAGCTTGGGGACAGACATGCCTTATGCTTTAATCATCTTGAAAACCCTTTTACCAACATAAAACGGGCAAAATATTCGCTATAACCCCTAGTAGATAAGACGGTTTCTTAAATACATTTGGAATGTATCAAGTGCATGGTCCTTCAAATCTTGTGAATGTGACCATATTTGATGTGGTAACCTTTGAAAAGATGCATGCTTTATGCATGTAATCATTGGAATGTCTGCTTACATACTCTAACATACTAATCAAAAAATGACAACTCAGTAAGATGATTTAATATGTTGTTCACTTTGTTTAAAATAGCCCATATTGATAGTTGTCATCACTTTATTCTTATTCTGACTTTCTTGCTCCTGAATCACCAGTCTATTTTTGAAAGGTTCGAATAGATCATTCCAATTTTTCGGACTTACCACATAAAATAAATGGACCTCTTAACTGATTTCTGCCTCATTGGTATTAAGTTTGATCTGTGAAATCCCATTGAAGATGTCAAATTTTGTGTTTGATCCAAACCAAGGGAGAAATTTCAAGTATCCTTAAAATATGGTTCCATGGTTAGTCTCAAGGCCATGCTGTCGACCTGCAGATAATCAAGTTTGAACCCATAAGCCAGTGTGTATCATTCAAAAACAGGATTAATCAACGTTCTTGTAATGTAAAGTGTGAGACATATATATTGTAATGTTTAGTTTAGATTTTCAAAATTGAACTTCTGTCATATGGGTTTTCTATGTGTCTGAAAAGTTTTCAGATTAACTTGTAAATGTTTCTACAGCCATGGTGATTTATTATAAAAAAACAAAATGAGAGAAAGACTTCCTGAAGAGTAATGGGTTACATTGGGAACATTTTACCAACAAGGTAAACAGTTGTGCGTTATGCTCCGGTTTGGCTGGTCAAGGATTGAGGTTTTTTTTTGGTTGGGGAAAAGCCCATAACTTGAAAAAAAAAAGTTTTGTTTCATTTCAGTTTGGACAGTTTTGAAGGAGTCACGGTTGAAGCTGGATGTTTAAAGTAGTTGCTCCTGAGAAAGGAAAAATATAGTTTTGAACTTTTAAAAATAGATTACTTTAGTGCAAGGTGTTTAATGAAAGTTCCAGATCAGCAGTGTTTGGTTAAAACTCTGAAGGGATTATTTGAAGCTAGAAGAGTGGAAGCTTAGTTGCAGGAAGACTCTCAAGACTGGGAGCTGAAGCCACTGTTAAATTAAGCCCTGAAGAGATGATAGAGGAGGGAATTTGCTTTGGTGTGAGTCCTGTAAAAGGATGATTTTGGGATTGATGTGATTGTATTTTTACGGTGCATTTCAAAATTTCTAAATGTGTGTTAATATGTGGATAGTTTGGGGTATTCTCTTTTATTTTCAGTTCTTCTGCACGATAATTTTCTGTTTTATTTATTGAAAAACAAATCTGCATGATCGTGTATTTTTACTTCAGTGGAGACTACCTTGTTAAAATTTTATGACAAAATCTGCTAGGGCTGATTCCAAACTGGGATTTGACTTCCCCAATAGTAACATCAGCTGGAATTATAACAAATTCAAGCATTTTGCGATTTGGAATTTCTTTCTCAATGATTTCTGCTGATTTCTTTGAATGTAAGCTCATTACTATAGGCTGATGACAATTAACATGCTGTCAAAATAATGGTGAGGATAACCAATGGAAACATGAGATGAAAACAATGCAAGATATCAAATGTTGAATCACTCTGGGGCTAATTCCACATCTCATAGAACTCCTACTGTGTGGAAACAGTCAATTTGGCCCAACAAGTCCCCACCAACACTCCAAAGAGTAACCCACCCAGACCCATTCCCCTACCCTATTACTTTACACTTAACCTTGACTAATACACACATTCCTGAAAACTATGGATAATTTAGTGTGGACAATTCACCTAACCTGCACATCTTTGGACTGTGGGAGGAAACCCACACAGGGCAAATGTGCAAGCTCCAAACAGACAGTCAGCCGAGGCTGGAATCAAACCCAGGGATCTGGCACTGTGAGATAGCAGTGTGAACCACTGAGCCACCATGTCACCCATGCACCTTGCTGTTTGGCTCAGCTTTCAAACATCTTGAACAATGTAACATGCCTGTACTTGCCTGGAATATGCAAACTGAACTTCCTGCAAAAACTTGAATTAAATTATTTCCAAATCTAGCTACTCTTTTAGTAATTAACGAGGCTGGTGCGCTCAGTTGGCTCAGTGATGGCAACATCATGCGCTGGTTGAGGTTACCATGAAGTTCCTACCTTCTCAACCTTGCCCCTCATCTGAGGTGTGATGACCCTCAGGTTAAACTCATCACTGGTCATCTCTCTGTAAGACAGCTATGGTGGCTTTACCTTTACCTGACCAATATTTATCCCTTAATCAATATTGCTAAAACAGATTACTATCACATTGTTGTTTATGGAGGCTTGATGTACGTTCATTAGCTACCATGTTTCCTAAGTAACAACAGCATTTACACTTCAGAAGTACTCAATTGGCTGTAGAGCATTATGCAAAGTGTCAATGTTACGAAGGGCACTATATAAATGCAAGTATTTAAAATTTTTAACTGGAAGCTGGAAATGCCTTTTTCATGGTCTCGCTAATTAATGTAAAGTGACCCTATGACTTCAGTAAACCCAAAGGAGGAGTTTATCAGCAGAACTGAGAAAAGAAGTAGAAAGTAGATTCTTGAATCAATTGTACATTACAGAATTATGAAATAGATTCATATTCAAAACCTAGTGTGATATTAATTTTAAATCCACACATTTTCTATATTGATGCCACCAGAATAGTTTAATGTACTGGCAAAGAGCTTACTTCCACTAATATGTAAAGGGAAGACGAGAAAACTTACTGAAATCACTGAATTGGTGATGGGCAAAGGATAGAGACAATGTTGGGTGAATGTAATATGATCTCAACATCTCTCTAAGCCATATTTAAACCTAGATCAGCAGTGAGCATACTTTTACACCACAGATGCAGCACTGAGATGCTTAGAGTCTAAGCTGTGCCTTGAGCAAGTCAAAATCTGTCAGTATGATACTGCCAGGAACAAGTAGAATAGGGCATAATGTGCAGAGCAAAGATCCTTTCTTCTGAATCCTTTCTCCTTCAAAGAATCCAAGACAACTAATAGTGAAAGTTTTTCATTTCTCTGGAACTGCTTTGTTTGAGACCAAATACTGTTACCCAAACATTCATTTCTCCATATGTTGACAGACTCAACATTAGAATGACTGAAATGTGCTCCTCCTGTTCTATTCTTTTGTGACTCCTACGGTGAAATGTTTAAACCCTTGATGCATCTGATAATGCTATCGTTACTTACTCAGGTTCATAAACAGGTGATTTTACATGACTGAGGTGGGAGATAAACAGAGACCAGAGAAAAGGTTCAGGGAACTAAGCAATCAGTATTGAGCAGATCAATCGTCTTAAATTTTCAAAGATATTGATCATGTTGCCCATGTGAACAATAAAGTTATGTTGACAACTGCAGACTGACCTGTCAACATTGAAAGGTTCAACAATGCCCATTCAGTTGTAAATAAAGCAAATTTCTGACTATGCACATGAACTCTGTTGATGGGTTAATCTTAAGAATCTTAAAGGAGATTCAAAAATATACCTTGGAGGATTTAATAGCTGTGGTATAGCCAGGATATTCTTACTTTGAACAAATTTGTGACACTTAAACTTCTAAATTGTGGGCATCCCATAAGGAGAGATTGTATCAAGCCTGCAGAACAGCTGTATTTGCTTTCTGAACTAATATGTTTAGATTTGTTATGACCCACCTCTGGAGCAGATGGGACAGGAACTTGGGACTCTTGGCGCAGAGGTAGGGACTCTACCAATTTTCAACAAAAGCCAAGTAAAAAGGTTTCGCATGTGGGACAAGGCGATGGTGCCATCGCCTGCAGGCCATGGCACCATCAAGCATTTATGAACTGAGGGTGCCAATGGCTAGGCCAGCATTTATTGCTCATCCCTGATTGCTCAGCGGGCTCTTTAAGGTCAACCACATTGCTGAGTGTCTGCAGTCACATGTAGATCAATTGTAGGTCAATATAAACTATTCTATAGTTATTATAACCATCTTAGTCAGGCACATTATGACATATATTCATGGCGGTGGGACTTCAATCAAGACCTCAAAATAGGATGAGAATAATTAGGCGGTTGTTCTTGACTGGCATGGACATGATGGGCTGCAAGGCCTTTTTGTGTTCTGTAGATTCCATAACACTCTCACTACCACTGTACAACAAGAGATGAATAATTGTAAGCTGTGATTAAAAGTCAGCAAAGCATTTGAAATTTTAAGAAGATAGTTGGTGGACTTTACTTGCACTATAGATTTGAAAATTACTGACTGGAAACAGCAACAACTTTTGTCAAGGGTGGTCAACTCTGTTTAAAGGACTGAAAGACAGAAGAGGTGCACATTTTCGTGGGCCTGAAGCTCAAACCTTATTCCACACCACTCCCTCATTGAAGCCCGTATTTAACCTTGAGCTTCCAGAGCCTCAGTTGCAGTCATAGAGTCACAGAGACCTACAGCACAGAAAAAGACCCCTTGGCAAGTTGGCTCTGTGCTGGTTGAAAATGAACCACCTAACTGTTCTAATCCTGTTTTCCACCACTATATGCCTTGGCATTACAAGTGCAGCATCTAAATACATCTTCAATGTTATGAGGGTTTCTGCTTCTACCATACTTACAGTGGTGAGTTCCAGATCCCCTCCACTCTCTGAGTGAAGACAAGCCTCACGTCCCTTTGAAACCCCTTTGGCCCTTACCTTAACTTATGCCCCCTCGTCATTGAATCTGTCACCAGTTTTATACATCTCAGTCATGACCACCTCGGTTTCCCATTCTTCAAGGAACACAAGTTCAGTTTATCCAATCTCTCTTCATAAGTAAAGCTCTCCAGCTCACGTAGCATTCTGGTAAATCTCCTCTGCACCCTCACATATTGTGGATTCCAGAACTGCACACAATACTCTTGCTGTGACTTAACCAATTTTTTTGTACAATTCTAGCATAACCTCCATGCTCTGGAACTCTGTCTCAGCTAATAAAAGCAGGAATGCCACCTTAACCACTTTATTTACCCATCCCACTACCTTAAAAGACTAGTAGACTTGCACACCAAGTTTCTTTGACCCTTAGTGCTTCCTGGGGTCTACCATTCATCATGAATTCCATTGACTTAGAGTCATAGAGTCAAAGTGATATACAGCACGGAAACTGACCCTTCAGTCCAACCTGTCCATGCTGCCCAGATATCCTAAACTAATCTAGTCCCATTTGCCAGCACTTGGCCCATATCCCTCTAAACCCTTCCTATTCGTATGCCTATCCAGATGCCTTTTACATGTTGTAATTGTACCAGCCTTCATCACTTCCTCTGACAGCTCATTTCATACATGCACCATCCTCTGCATAAAAATGGTTCCCCTTACGTCCCTTTTAAGTCTTTCCCCTCACCCTAAACCTATGCCCTCTCATTCTGGACCCCCCAAACTTATTAGAGTCATAAAGTCATATAGATGTACAACATGGAAACAATCCCTTCGGTCCAACCCGTCCATGCCGACCAGATATCCCAACCCAATCTAGTCCCACCTGCCAGTACCTGGCACATTTCCCTCCAAACCCTTCCTATTCATATACCCATCCAAATGCCTCTTAAATGTTGCAATTGTACCAGCCTCCACCACTTCCTCTGGCAGCTCATTCCATACCCGTACTACCCTCTGTGTGAAAAAGTTGCCCCTTAGGTCTCTTTTTTTATCTTTCCCATCTCACCCTAAACTTATGCCCTCTAGTTCTGGACTCCCTGACCCCAGGGAAAAGACTTTGCCTTTTTATCCTATCCATGCCCTTCATAATTTTGTAAACCTCTATAAGTTCACCCCTCAGCCTCCGACGCTTCAGGGAAAACAGCCCCAGCTTGTCCCTGTAGCTCAAATCCTCCAACCCTGGCAACATCCTTGTAAATATCTTCTGAACCCTTTCAAGTTTCACAACATCTTTCCAATAGGAAGGAGACCAGAATTGCACACAATATTCCAGCAGTGGCCTAACCAATGTCCTGTACAGCCGCAACATGACCTCCCAACTCCTGTACTCAATGCTCTGACCAGTAAAAGAAAGCATACCAAATGCCTTCTTCACTATCCTATCTATCTGCGACTCCACTTTCAAGGAGCTATGAACCTGCACTCCAAGGTCTCTTTGTTCAGCAACACTCCCTCGGACATTACCATTAAGTGTATACGTCCTGATAAGATTTGCTTTCCCAAAATGCAGCACCTTGCATTTATCTGAATTAAACTCCATCTGCCACTTCCCAGCCCATTGGCCCATGTGGTCAAGATCCTGTTGTAATCTGAGGTAACCCTTTTCGCTGTCCACTACACCTCCAATTTTGGTGTCATCTGCAACTTACTAACTGTACCTCTTATGCTCGCATCCAAATCATTTATGTAAATGACAAAAAGTAGAGGACCCAGCACCGATCCTTGTGGCACTCCACTGTTCACAGGTCTCCAGTCTGAAAAAGAATCATCCACCACCACCCTCTGTCTTCTACCTTTGAGTCAAATGGCTAGTTCTCCCTGTATTCCATGAGATCTAACCTTGCTAATCAGTCTCCCATTGGGAACCTTGTGGAACGCCTTACTGAAGTCCATATAGATCACATCTCCTGCTCTGCCCTCATCAATCCTCTTTGTTACTTCTTCATTTCTCAATCAAGTTTGTGAGACATGATTTCCCAGGCACAAAGCCATGTTGTCTGTCCCTAATCAGTCCTTGCCTTTCCAAATACATGTACATCCTGTCCCTCAGGATTCCCTCCAACAACTTGCCCACCACCGAGGTTAGGTTCACTGGTCTATAGTTCCCTGGCTTGTTTTTACCACCCTTCTTAAACAGTGGCACCACGTTTGCCAAGCTCCAGTGACCTCACCTGTGACTATCGATGATACAAATATTTCAGGAAGAGACCCAGCAATCACTTCTCTAGCTTCCCACAGAATTCTCAGGTACACCTGATCAGGCCCTGGGGATTTATCCACCTTTATCCATTTCAAGACATCCAGCACTTCCTCCTCTGTAATCTGGACACTTTGCAAGATGTCACCATCTATTTCCCTACAGTCTATATCTTCCATATCCTTTTCCACAGTAAATATTGATCAACCATCCTACATTGCTATGAATGGTTCACTAGTATCACCATCAAATGTACAGCTAAGGGAGATTTTAAGGGCATTAAAACATCAAGGAGCTGTCTATGAAATCCCAGAGTCTCTGAATGCACTTACACCTTCAGCAAGCAAATCAATTCAGGGCAGTGAGCACACCCATCTCAAGTAGGAGCACTGACTGGCAGCTGCATTTGCACACCACACTATAGAATAAATAAATACCCTAATGAGAACTTTATGCTGAATACTTATTTGTCATTGACATTAAAGCATGATATGGCAGTGGGTGACACCTGAAGTACTGAAAGTGCGTGTAGGAATGAATAATTTAGGTTTGGATACTTCTCAGATCTGGGTTGCCTTTCTAAGAAATTGTTCAGATGTTACGTTCGCATGTCTACATTTAGTGCCTGATACAACAATATTGTATTATTACAGGAACTGCTGTTAATTTCTCACTGGCATTTTGCTTTCTGCCATTAATTTTTCTTAATTCAAATTCTTTGAGATACAAGCAAATTGCTGAAGCTTCATGCAGCATGAAATTAGTGAAAGACTTTTCCCAGGAGTAAAGATACCTTCTGACAATCCTGGTCGTAGCACATGCCTTACTATAACTGCAATCTGCGTTCATGTAGCAGGGATATCATTGGCCCTGGCGATTTTCCATATTTTAATTCTATTGTGTGGAAGTGCCAGTTTTGGACTGGGGTGGACAAGTCACACGACCCCTGGTTATAATCTAATGGGTTTATTTGAAAGCTGAAAGCTTCCGTTGAAATAATCACAGAGAATAGCCTTAAAACAAGGGCATTATGATAAGTTTTGAGAAAACTGGCATTCATCTGCATGATTCTGTGGTGATCACAAGTTCACAAAGTTATGACATATCAGGAAACTCATTGATCCCATATTCCTTATTTTGCAGGTGCTTGTTTATTAAATGTATCCCAGGTTTTTCCTTCCCTGTTCTCTTGGGGGGTTCATTTCAACCAGTGATTACTCTTCGCTTGAATGATATTTCCTTATTGTCATCCTAACATTCACCTTTAATATTTTGAATCTGTGTCCTCTGTGTCTCACAGCCCTGCACTGAAAGCAGCAGCTTTGGCTTAGTGATAGTACTCTAGGCTGTACATTATTGATTCAGACCCCATTCCCTGGGTCTTTCATTGCATTTAAATATTGATGCGTTATTTCCTTCTTTCTTAGTTAGGTCTGTCAATGTTCCTTGGTCTATTTGTTTAAAATACATCAAATAGCTTTATGGCCTCCTCTTTGCCAGAGTACACTCACTTGTCTCAGTTATTTTCTCCTCATATTTTAATTTGTTCTTGCAGTTTTCAATAACATAGGTAGCAAATTTTTAAAAAACCGTCCAGTTTGGATTATATAAAATATAATGTAAAGTATAAAATCAAATTAAGCATCACAAATGTCTCCTGTCCACTACACACTGCAGTTCCTCCACTCCCTTCAATAAAGACCTTCAAACTATTTATTATGTATATCCAGAACCAACCACAAATCCCACAGTGATCTACCAGGCCCATTTTATCCCAGTAGCTTTCTAATAGTTTCAAATCGTTATAGAGTCATAGAGTCAGACAGGACAGAAACACACCCTTGTCCAACCAGTTCAAGCTGAACATAATCCCAAACTATCCTAATCCTACCCGCCTGCATTTGGCTCATATCCCTCCGAACTATTCCTATTCATGTACTTATCCAAACATCTTTAAAATGTTGTAATTGTACCCACATCCACCACTTCCTCAGGAAGTTCATTCCACATGTGAACCACCCCCTGTGTAAAAGATTTGCCCCTCATGTATTTTTCAAATCTTGCCCCTCTCACCTTAACAATGTGCCCTCCAGTCTTGAAATTCCCCAATAAGGAAAAGAAAACTACCAATTAACTCTAATTCCCTCATTATTTTATAAACCTCTATAAGGCCACCTCTCGCCCTCCTACGCTCCAGTGAAGAATGTTCCAGCCTATCCAGCCTTTCTTTATAACTCAAACATTCCATATCTGGCAACATCCTGCTAAATCCCTTCTGAATCCTCTCCAGCTTAATAAAGTCCTTCCTATAACAGGGCGACCAGAACTGGACACAATACTCCAGAAGAGGTCTCACCAATGTCCTGTACAACCTCAACATTACTTCCCAACTCCTGTACTCAAAGGACTGAACAATGAAAGCAAGCCCAATTCTCTTTTGAATTGAATCTATATCCAAAACCCTTCAGCTGGTGCTTTTCACATCTGAAAATAAGGAACAATTCCAAAACAGTGCCTTGGTTCTTTGGCTGAGAAATATAATTTGTGTTTTTTGGTTTACTAACCTTTTTGAAAATAGATTTGACGTATTTATTCCACTGAATTTTGCAGAATCAAAAAAAATGTTAAGTTCAGCCTTTATAATTTACAGCGTATGGACTAACTGTAGCTAATCCTAGGGGTGGAACAGGGGCTCAGTGGTTAGCGCTATTGCCTCATAGCACCAGGGACCTCGGTTCAATTCCCACCTCGGGCAACTGTCTGTGTGGAGTTTGCACATTCTCCCCGTGCCTGTGTGGATTTCCTCTGGGTGCTCCAGTTTCCCCCCACAATCCAAAGATGTGCAGGTTAGGTGAATTGGTCATGCTAAATTGCCCATAGTGTTTGGTATATTAGTCAGAGGTCAGTATTGGGTCGGAGACTAGGTCTGGGTGGGTTACTCTTCAGAAGGTTGGTGTGGACATGTTGGGCTGAAGGGCCTGTTTCCATGCTGTAGGGAATCTAATCTTCAAAAAGAATGTCAAGGTGTAAGAAAGAGAATTGAAAATATTTATATGGCTCCAGAAATGTTGCACTTCAGTTGTGTGGGAGACTGGAGAAAGTGGAATTGTTCTCCTCAGATCAGAGAAGGTAGAGGGGAGAATCAAAGCAATCAAAGAGAGCTAATGAGAAGAAACTATTTCCAATGGCACAAGGATCAGTAACCAGAAGATGGAGATTTAAAGAAGTAGAGAAAATGACTAGAGGTAAGATTCAGCTCTTTTTGCCTTAAGTTGTTATGATTGGAATGCACTGGCTGACTTGCAAATTTGATAGTGACTTTCAATAGGAATTGGGTAAAATGGTCAAGGAGTGGCATTGGCAGGTTAATGAAGAAAGTGGAGAGGAGTGGGAGAAGAATGAGGCTCACTACCACCTGCCCAAGGAAACTAGGGATGGGTAATAAAAGCTGGTCTTGCCTCGCCAGTGAAGTCTGCACTCCGAGAATGAAGAAAACGAAAATGAGTCCAATTAGTAATGGTGTAAAGGGTTGGGGGATAATGTTGGTAAAAGACTTTGAATTGTTTAATGAGACATGATCTGTATTTAATGGCACAGCAGTCTTGATGGGCTGAATGGCTTACTCCAGTTCCTGTTACTATGACCCCATGTAGTTGAGGGAACCCTGGCTGCAATAGTTGAAGGGTAGAGTTACGTCCTCAAGAACACTCACCTGACCAAGACCAGCTCAGGTCAACCTCCATGATAACCACAAGAAGCCATTTTCTTTAGCTTCATAATACTTCAGTGAATCCGCACAAATAAATTTGCTTAAGTGCACCGGTACGTTGCACCAGTACTTTTGAAATTACTTTTCAAATAAGCCAATCTCCTCAGATATTAGAGAGCAGGACAGGTAATCAAATACTGTGTGCATGAGTATATTGATTAAATTAAGGAAACTTACTTAAGGTTGAAGAGGCAAGGATCAAACAGGGCTCTTGAGGGTTACAAGGTGGCTAGAAAGGAAGTGAAGAATGGACATAGAAGAGCTAGAAGGGGGCACGAGAAAGCTTTAATGAGTAGGATTAAGGAAAACCTGAAGGCATTGAACAAGCTGCCCTCCTATCTATCCAACCTAAACTTTGGGTCCGTTATGTAGATGACACCTTTATCATCACAAAATGGAACAAATTAGAGGAAACATACAACACCATCAACAATATCCTGATAGGCATAAAATTCACAAAAGAGGAGGAGAATGACAACAAACTCCCATTTCTAGATGTGACAGTTGAACGTATAGTTAACGGAGAGCTTCAAGCCAGTATCATCAGAAAAAACAAAAAACACACAGACCAAATACTTAACTTTGGAAGCAATCATCCCAACTCCCACAAGCGGAGCTGCATCAAGACATTATTTCAATGAGCTACGTCAGACTGCAGCACCCAAGAATTACAAAAAACTGAAGAAAACTATCTCTACAATGTTTTCAAGAAAAATGGGTACCCAATAAAAACAATCTGTCAATTCCTCAGAAACAAACCCAAACAAGCAGACACAACGCAACCAAAAACTATAGCCACATTACCTTACATCAAAGACATATCAGAAATGACTTCCAGACTACTTAGACCCCTTGGCATCATGGAAGCCCACAAACCTACCAACACACTTAAACAGTGACTGATGAACCTAAAGGATCCATCAGATACTACCAGCAAACTAACATCATTTACAAAATATCATGCAAAAACTGTAAAACACTACATCAGACAAACCAGCAGGAAACTTGCCACCAGAGTACATGAACACCAGTTGGCCACAAAGAAGGACACCATTTTGACTGGGACAACACACACACCCTAGGACAGGCAAAGCAAATACACGCATGAGAATTCTCAGAGGCATGGCACTCTAGCCAGAACTCCATCAATAAACACATTGATTTAGATCCTCTCTACCTCCCCTTGAAAAAAAGAACCGGAAATGACATCACGCACCTTAAGAAACCAAGACCTATAAATAGAGAGGTGGCCCACTGATGATGTTAACTAGTATGGTAATGAAACATCTGAAAACAAACCTTCAAGCTCAGCGAGCTAACTTACACACTTATCATCAACCTGAACTATAAATCTTCCCAAAAATCACAAATCCTAAATCATTCTACATTTATGTGAGGAACAAGAGGATGGCCAGAGTGAGGGTGGGGCCGATTAGGGATAGTGGAGGGAAGTTATGCCTTGAGTCAGAGGAGGTAAGGGGGGTCCTTAATGAATATTTTGCTTCAGTATTCACTATTGAGAGGGACCTTGACGTTTGTGAGGACAGCGTGAAACAAGCTAATATGCTCGAATAGGTTGATGTTAAGAAGGAGGATGTGCTGAAAATTTTAAAAAAACATAAGGATAGATAAGTTCCCTGGGCTCAATGGGATATACACAAGGTCACTACAGGAAGTGAGAGAAGAGATTGCTATGCCTTTGCTGATGATCTTTACATCCTCTCTGTTCACCACAGTAGTGCCAGATGATTGGAGGGTGGCAAATGTTATTCCCTCGTTCAAGAAAGGGAAGAGGGAAAATCCTGAGAAACACAGACCAGTTAGTCTGATGTTGGTGGTGGGCAAATTAGTGACGAGGATTCTGAGAGACAGGATTTATGATTACTTGGAAAACTATAGTTTGATTAGAGATAGTCAGCATGGCTTTGTGAGGGGCAGGTCATGACTCACAAGCCTTATCGAATTCTTTGACGATGTGACAAAACATTGATGTAGGTAGAGCAGTGGATGGATTTTAGTGTGGCAACATATAAAAGGCATCCAGATCGGTACATAATTAGGAAGGGTTTAGGGGCATATGGGCTAAATGCTGGCAAATAGGTCTCGGTCAGAATAGGATGTCTGGTCAGCATGAATGAGTATGACTGAAGGGTCTGATTCTGTGCTTTATGACTCTATGATTCTATGACTCTGACTGAGACAGAAACTCAGATAATAATGTGAATTGAAACTGATTCATCTTTATCCATGCAAGTCCAGTTCCGTACTATGTAAAACCTGCAGAGATGAGAAAACCGAAATATGACCAGAATATACTAGGAATCTCAACTGGCTAGTTAGCATCAGTGGAGCGAGAAATATAGTGAACATTTTAGACCAGTGACATTTCATCACAATTGAAAAAAGTTAAAACAAATTGGAACAAGAGGTGGGTGGGATAAGGGCAGGAAGAATGGCTGTCTGTTCGGATGAGATACTGGAGAGATTCGATGAGAGAAATGTTAGCCCCCCAGAGCCAAAGGGAATGGACTTGGGTGGGAAAAGAAACTGGAAAGGAACAAGAGAATAAACCATGTGCTGACAGTGTGTGTGCTAATGGCTGAAAGCTAAAAAATAGTATGAAAGAAAAGGGAACACATTGGGATTTCAGGAGTTCACATTTATAACTCACTAAAGATGGCCAGGCAAGTTGAAATGGTTGTTAAGAAGGCTCATATAAATAGCAGAATAGAGTATAAAAGCAAGGAAGTGATGCTGCGTCTCCACAAATCTCCGTGGTCGGACCACGTTTAGCGTATTGCAAGCAACAAATGCTAGAGATCACAGTGGGTCAGGTAGCATCCATAGAGAGAGAGCAAGCTAATGTTTCGAGTCTAGATGACTCTTCATCAGAGCTGATTGTTGCGTTCAGTATTGCGTTCAGTTCTGGGCACCTTGTTTAAGGAAGAATGTGTAAGCCCTGGAGAAAGTTCAAAGGTGGTTTAATAGAATGATACCAAAAATGAAGGATTTTCGATACAAGGAAAGCAGAGTGAAATTGGGCTGATTCTCCTCGGAGCAGAAGAGATTAAGCGGTGACTTTACTGAGTGTTCAGAATGATGAACGCTTTTCACAGGGTAAAGAATGTTATATTGTTTCCACCAGTTGATATGTCAGTAACTGGGGTCACAGTTTCAAAATTGTCAATGAAAGAGGTAGACTGAGATGAGGAGTAAATTCTATACTCAAAGAGTTGTTAGGAATTGGAATGTGCTGCCTGGGAGAGAGGTGGGATTGGATTCTGTGGGAGGCTTCAGTAGAGAGCTGGATATACGTTTGAAAGAGATGAATGGGAAGGCAATGGCCTAATGTTGTTATTGTTGGAACTATTCATCCAGAGACTCAGGTAATATACTGAGGATTTGGGTTTGAATCCTACAATGACAGAATGTTGAATTTAAACTTAATAAAAATCTGAATTTAAAATGACTAATGATGATCATGACTCCATTGTTGATTATCAGGAAAATGCTACTAATGTCCTTGAAGTGAGGAAATTGCCATTCCTGATGAAGTACTTACGCCCGAAACATCGATTCCCCGGCTCCTCGGAAGCTGCCTGACCTGCTGTACTTTTCCAGTGCCACACATTTTCACTCTGACTCTCCAGCATCTGCAGTCCTCAATTTCTCCCAACTGCTATCCTTACCTGGTCTGGCCTATATGTGACTCTAGTCCCATAGCAATGCGGTTGACTCTTAACTGCCCTCTGGGCAATTAGGGATGGGCAATAAATGCTGGCCTAGCCAGTGACGCCCTCATCCTGTGAATGAACATTTTAAAAAAAAATATGGCAGCTGGAGAGATGGGGGCTAGCTGGGTAGCTCGTTCATGAGGTGGTATTGATACTCTGGGTCAAATGGCCTACGGCTGGACTGAAAATTCTACGATTCTATAACATTTACAGATCTCGATTGTTAAACTCAATGTTGAGTCAGGAAAGTTGTAACATGTTAAATTGGGAGATGAGATACTGTCTCTCAAGCTTTTGTTGAGTCTCACTGGAAAAGTGCAAAAGACTGAGGACAGAGATGTCAGTGTGAGGGCTTGGCAGCAAATTAAAATGGCAGGCCATCAGAAGCTCAGCATTGTGCTTACAGCCAGATCCATCAACATGGTGACCCCTAGTTAGTGTTCTGAGCAGTGAATATTGTACAGTACTCTAAGAAAGAGTCTAGTCTCCTTGCTACAGGAAACATGTTATTAAATTTGAAAGGGTTAAGAAAAACATTTACAAGAATGTTGCCAGGTTTGGAGGGTTTCATCCAAAGGGAGAGACTGAAAAGGCTGGGGTTGTCTTCCCTAGAGCGTCAGAGGCTGAGGGGTGACCTCATAGAGGTTTATGAAATTGTGAGGGGCATGGCTAGGATAAATAGCTAAGGTCTTTTCCCCAGGGTAAGGGAGTCTAGAACTAGCGGGCATAGGCTTAAGGTGAGACAGGAAAGATTTAAAAAGAACCTGGAGGGTACATTTGTCATGCAGATGGTGGTCTGTGTATGGAATAAGTTGCCAGAGGAACTGGTGGAAGCAGACACAATTACAACATTTAAAAGACATCTTTTAAAGGAGGTAAAAAGGCAGTTGTTCCCTTGAATGGGAAGGTGCCAGGGGAAGGGGACAGAGTGAATGGGGTGAATGTTGCTGTGTGTTTCAGGCTTTTGCAGAGGGAATGATCCCTATGGAATGCTGAAAATAGAGGGAACAAACACTTGTTTGTGGTATCACAATGAAAGTGGTGAAATGAGCGGTTGAACATGAAAGCTGGTGGGACTAGAAGGTGAGGATAAGGGTACCCGATCATGGTACTGGGATTGAGCAGAAGGGGTGAGAACAGCAGTGCAGGAAATGTGAAGAATAGGGTTGAGGACCCCGTCAGTCAATGGGGAGATGTTCCCTTGTTGAGGGTAAAAGACAGCATCTCAGAAGAGATGTTAATGATATTGAAAGCAAGATTGCAAAGAACACAGAATCCATTCAGCCCATCTAGCGCATCCTTTTGTGGAAGCTTTAAATCTCACCATTCTAGCATCCTAATGTCTCCATTGGTCTCTACTACCTAACCAGAAAGATTATACGAGAAGTCTATTTAGTAAAATACTTCCTGCATTTGTAATGAATTTACTGCCACTTTTTAATCTATGTCTCCTTGTTCTGCAGTCACAAATCCACTTGAAACTGTGTTCAGGATTAAGTTAATCTTCATTCTTCTTGGCACCTTCTATATTTCCATCTCATTTGTCTGCTTTCAAGAATTTTAACCTTCCTTCAAAAGTTCATTGTTCCTCTGGCATTGCTTCCCCTGTTCTTGTGTTTCAGTAACTGGAATTGAAGTCAATCTCAAAGGGATTGCATGACCACAATACAGCTTTCAGCAAAACAGTCTCATAATTATGAGTTAAATTCTCTGTCTGTCAGGAATTCAGGGGATTATGCAAATTCAGGCTTGAAAGTGTCAAATACGAAGGTTTCCTGATTCTTTATTGATTCGGAAATGTAAGTTGATGATATGTTTGTTTTTGTTGACTGTTGCTCTGCAATGGCTGGACATGATACTTATAAATCTATCATCACACTCTAATCTCTTTTACAACTAATTTGTCATCGTTAAGTCTGTTTCCCATTTTGCTTCCAACATGTAATGCTTGACGCTTATTAAATGTCATGCACCAATGTTCCAAACAAAATCTTTCAAATTCTGTCCTGATACTTAAGTTCCTTGGCTCTTTCGTGATTCCCCAGTCCTCGCAGATTTGTAGCATCCACAGAATTGAGATTGTGTTTCTATGCCGAGATTACTTTAAGGTATTTTCTCATCTTTACATCGATAGTTTGGGACCTGCCTCAATTATTAACTGAAGCAGCAATTGCCAATCTAACCTAACTATGGAAAGACCTGCAAATTGATTTCTCTGAAATGATTTATATCTTAGTGCATAGGGAACACTTGCAAAGTTTGTGGATGACACAAAACTTGGACGACTTGTGAGGAGGACAGTGTAAGACTTCAAATGGACGCTGACACATTGGTGGACTGCCTGATGCTGGAGATCAGATTCTAGAGTGTGTTGCTGGGAAAACACAATAGGTCACACAGCATCCAAGGAGGAGGAGAATCGACATTTTGGGCATAAGCCCTTCATCAGGAATCCTTATGCCCGAAACCTCAATTCTCCTGCTCCTCGGATTCTGCCTGACCTGCTGTGCTTTTCCAGCAATACACTCTTGACATTGGTGGAGTGGGCAGGTAGGGGGCTGATGACGTTAAATGCAGAGAAGTGTGGGGTAATGTGCTTTGATACAAACAACATAGAGAGAAGGTATAAAATAAAGGGTACTAGTTTGAAGGGTGTGTTCAAGCAGAGAGACTCAGGTTTATATGTTCAGAAATCACTAAAGGTGGCAAAACAGGCAGTATGAGTTGTTAATAAAGCATTCACAATTCTAAGCTTTATAAATACCAGCACAGAGCACAACTGCAGAGTGGTTATGATGAACCTATATAAGAACTCATATAGATTAGTTAGTTCTCAGCTGGACTATTTTGTACTGTTCTGGCACTAAACTATAGACAGGATGTGCACACACTGGAAAGAGTGCAGAATAGTTCCAGAAATGGAAAATTTTACTTACTATGATTGATTGGAGGAATTGGGACTGTTTGCCTTGTAGAGGAGAAAGCAAAAAAGGAACTTTTATTGATGTTTTCAAAATCATGAGGAGTCAGGACAGATTGGATAGGGAGAAGCTGTTCCCACTCATACATGCATTGAGAACCAGAGGACACAGGTTGAAAGTGTTTTGCAAACTAAGAAAATATAGAGTCACAGAGATGTATTGCACAAAAACAGATCCTTCAGTCCAACTTGTTCATGCCAACCAGATATTCTAAATGAATCCCTTCCTATTCAGATGTCTTTCAAATTTGTAATTATACCATTCCCCTCCAAAAGCTCATTCCATACACGGACCAACCTCTGCATGAAAAGGTTGTCCCTTAGGTCCCTTTTAAATCTTTCCCTTCTCACCTTAAACCTGTGCCCTTTAGTTTTGGATTCCCCTACCCTTGGGAAAAGACCTTGGCTATTCACTCTATCCATGCCCTCATGACTTTATAAACCTCTATAAGGTCAACCTTCAGCCTTCGATACACCAGGGAAAATAGCAGCAGCCTATTCAGCCTCTCCCTCTAACTCAAACCCTCCAACCCTGGCAACATTCTTGTGAATCTTTTCTGAACCCTTTCAAGTTTCACAACATCTTTCCTATAGCAGAGAGACCAGAATTGAACACAGTATTACAAAGCTGCCCTGACCAATGTCCTGTACAGTGGCAACCTGACCTTCCAACTCCTGTACTCAATACTCTGACCAATAAAGGAAAGCATACAAAATACCTTCTTCACTATCCTATCTACCTGTGACTCCACTTTCAAGGGACTATGAACCTGGACTCCATGGTCTCTTTGTTCAGCAACACTCTCCAGGACCTACCAAAAAAAGAAAGAAAAAGCTTTTCTTCACAATGAGTAGTGAGAGGATGGAATGCACTGCCTTGAAGTGTAATGGAAGTAATTTTAATTGAAGCATTCAAGAGGGCATTCGATGATTATATAAATAGAAAGAATGCGCAGAGTTACAGGGAAAAGACAGGAGAATGGCACTATGTTAAAACACAGAGATGCAGTGCAAATACAACAGGCCAAGTTGCCTCCATCCCTACTATAGCAGTTCTATGTTATGTTCAAATGGCCTCTAGTGTAATGTATCAACCAAGCTGGGCTTGGCAACTCCTCATAAACCATACTGATGGAAAGGTGAATTCAGCATAAAGAGTTGGCTGTGCGCTGTAATTATTGGATTCATCATGTGTTAGTACAATCTGGATCATGGGTTGGTTGGTTCACTTGGCTGGTTTGTTATGCAGAGTGATGCCAGTAGCATGGATTCAGTTCCTGTACCAGCTGAGGGTACCATGATGGATTTTCCTTTTCAACCTCTCTCCTCACCTGAGGTGTGATGACCCTCAGGTTAAACCACCACCAGTCAGTTCTCTTCAATGAGACATGAGGACTATGGAAACTTTATAACACTGGATTATCAAGTTGTGTGCTTGTTGTGTCTTTGCATTGAACCATGCTTAAAATTAACTATATTTTGCTATTACAATGGGACCTTCAACAGCAGGTGATGACTGTGAGGGAGAACATCCATCAGGAGAGTTTGAACGGCCAATCATACCTGTTCTGGAGGAAGGAATGCCTTTGTCAGAAAGATGCCTCATGGAAAAAGGGACAGAAAAGGCGTTTCTCAATCAGATGTTAACCACAGGTGTATTTCCATGTAAATATGTTTTTTCCCCCTAGTGTAGCCTGAATTTCTCTTCATGTTTGTAAAGTCCAAATGGCAATGAAATAAAGGATTCTTACTTCAGGATCTTCAGGCCATTTGTGCAGTTAAGTATCTCAATATTATGTTACAGTACTAGTATCCATTGGTGGTTGACAGGAATACACTGTGAGAGGTGGGAGGGGAAGAGACTAGTCCTATTTTTGGTTTTATGAATGGGATGCAGCCATTTCCCATCAGATTTGGACTGGAATGAAAGTTCTTTGTCTCCACCGCACATTGGAGTCATGTTTACATTTCTGATCGCCATTAGTTTTGGTACAATGGGAAAACACATGACAGATACACATTGTGGGACATGATGTTGCTTGCTGAAAACAATCCTTTAGGCAGATGCACACTTCGGTTTATGGCTTGTATCATGTGCTATTTAGTGAACAGAATGACCCTAAAGATGGAGTTGAGATACAGTTAACCATTGAGTGGGAAAACAGGGATGAATGGGTTTTTAAAAATTCCTTTGTGGGATGTGGGTGTTGCTGGCTGGGCCAGCATTTATTGCCTGTCCCTAGTTGCCCTATTCCATTTCCTATTTGTGAGTGCCTGAATATTTGATTCTTGTAGGAAATTAAGTTGTCTCCACCCGTATTCATTGCAACAGAGGAAGCTTCTGAACAGCCCATGATTGGAAGAGGTTATTAGCCTGAGGGACACAAATGAATAGTTTAGGTGAGGCCCCGTTGCGCATTCATAGTGCTTCATAAAGAGCAAAGCAGTTTCCGTGGTCTCTGAAAATCAATTTTGTCTTTCTCAATTAGTAGAAACATTTCAGACAGCCTGGTCCAGTTCTCAAGTATGAAGGGCAACTCTTTTGGTCGGTGATTAGTCAGTAAGTAATATGTCCCCAGGAGGCAGTTAAGGGAGATAGGCAAGCCTTTCAGATATTACAAGTTTATTTTGTAACTTGAGATTTGACTACATTTTCCAAATTAGTCTCTCTTCAGAAATCATTGACTAAGCTTTTCCTTTGTGCTGCTCGAGGCACCACAGAGGAACAAGGCCAACAGAAAAAAAGCTTGAATATGGAGAGTGTTGAAATTTCCAGCACTTTCACGCTACAAATAACACAGTGGACTGAACAGTGCAATGTAATTTAGTTTGACTATTTGAAATTTGACGGACATAACAGATTTACAGTTCCACTGCTAACGTGTTATAAGATTGAAGGTCATTGGTTATAAAGCATTTTATTACCTCTACTTCGAATGATATCTTATCGTGATGTACATTTTGGATCAACCACCCACTGCAGAACATTGCAATAGAATGTGTACAGAGATCCAGTCATGCTTCATTGCTACACACTGTGTATGTGTAAGATTTCAACATATACAACCATTTGAAAATAATGCTTATTAATTTTTCAATTGTGAAATTGAGGTATGAATTAATCACTTAATAATTCACTATTAAATCTGAATTAGGGTTTGGAAAACAAGAAAGGATAGACGAACTACATCCTAAAATATCTAGAGATAAGCTAAGAAATTTCTGAAACAGTTATTATTTTAACTGGAGTCAATAGGAATTCCTGACTGGAAATGTGCAATTGTCGCTTCCAGGTTCAAGAACCTTGCATAGTATGTTACATTTTGGGGTTTCTGGTTGTGACTCCATGCGAAGACTTTGATGTAATAGCTTAAAAATGTTACTATTGTGTTAAATGTCACATGTAAGGGATTAAACTCACGGGATAACAAAGTTGTGAGGTGTACATCAAAATTCAGAAGGAATATGAACTAGTTAACAATAAAAATGATTCTGGATGTTTAATCATACTTATTCTGTTGATATAAGTTAATTCATGGGTGCTGATCAGGAATGGTTACCAATATAGTCTGGCCGGATTCTCAGCAAAGAGGAAGTTTTGGCCAGGTCCAACAAAGGCTGGGAGAGGACAGGCCTTCTTCTCAACTGGGAATGGTTTTACAAACTACAAATGTCAGAAGTGGAAAAACACAAATTAATACATTGTCTGCTGTCCAGTATTGTGCAGAGTACTTTTGTTGTTTTACGTTATTATAGGAAGTGGTGTGAAAGTTTACCACAAATCTTGAATTGCTACTTTTTCAGGCCAATGCACTCTTGTGTATCCTCCTCCTGTACTCACCTCATACAGCTGGATAACACTTGAAACTTCAGCACTCCTGCAACTTTGGATCCTTGTTTATTCCTAATTAAACTTAATGTCTCCATTGCAGACCATTCCCTCCTTAAAACTTTGGTCTCTCTACTGCTTGTCCTGTTTTCAAGATGCTGCTTTATACATACCTTACTGACAAAACTTTTGCTGACCTGTACTAATAAATTGAGTATGAAGTGCTTCATATTAATATTGTATTAATTTATATTTTTATATTATTAATTGTCAACAGTTATTAAATTATTTTGTTATTATTAATTTATCTTATTAATATTCTATTAATTATACTAATATTGCAAGCAGTTACATAGGTGATTGAGGTAATTGATTAAGTAATGATATAAAAGGACAGCAAATGGAATTGGTTTATAGAAGCCGCTGCAAGAGAAGTAAGTTTGCTGAACATTTTAGTTTTAAAAATTGCCAGCTCAGACTGATTTCATGTAAAAACTCAGAGGAAGGATTATACTTATGTTTAATTGGAACTGAACATCCTTCTAACACATGGTCTTATTGAGACTTGTTTTGAGTGAGGAACATGAGAAGACAACACTGATTTATACTGAACCATTTGTACCACACGCTGGCTGACAGTTGCCTTGGGCGCCCCCAAAATATTTCCAACAAAAAAGTTGAGGTTGCATTCTTCCAAATGAAGAGCTGACCTCAAATAAATAAAAAACCCTACATAAATTTCAAACCACCAGATAGCTCATCGCTCCCTACAGCCAATGAAGTGCATTTTAAGCATAGTTACTATTGTAATGTTAGAAACACACTGCCAATTTGCACACAGCAGGCCTCCACAAACAGCAACTTCATAAAGATCAGATTTTTTAAAATGTGTAATGTTGTTGGGGGATAAATTCTTGAAAATGTTAGCATAGGATTGTATGTTCTGGATGTGGGTTTGCTCACTGAGCTGGAAGGTTCATTTCCAGACGTTTCGTCAACCTACTAGGTAACATCTTCAGTGGGCCTCCGGGTGAAGCACTGTTGATAATTCCTGCTTTCTATTTATATATTTGGTGATGTAATTTCCTGTTCTTTTTCTCAGGGGGTGGTAGATCGGGTCTAGCAACAAACACATTGAGTTAGACCCCATCTACCACCCCCCGAGAAAAAGAACAAGAAATGACATCACCACAGGAAATGATGTCACCGCAGAAAATGACATCACCAATCCAAAGAAACCAAAACATATAAATAGAAAGCAGGAATTATCAACAGTGCTTCACCCAGAAGCCCACTGAAGATGTTACCCAGTAGGGTGATGAAATGTCTGGAAATGAACCTTCCAGCTCAGCGAGCAAACTTACATCTAGAACATCAACCCAAGCTACAAATCTTCTCAAAAATTCACTAGGATTGTATGTATCCACTAAAGTCAGTTGATGGGAACTCAGTTTCACAGCATATCAGGAAGACAGCACTTCCAACAGCTTTTGTGTTTAAGTCCTGGAACAGGACCTGAAACCCAGAACTTTATAACCCCAAAAGGCAAGAGTGATACCAAATGAGCCACAGCTCACATGAGTGACACAAGTTTCTGGCAATCTAAGAATTACAACATGAAAATGCTAACCTCTCTATTCCCCTTCCTCCTCAGAGACAATCCTTGAAACATTTGACCAGGCTGTGGGTCATTTGTCCAAATATTGCTTTGTGTAGCTTGGTGTCCAATTATGCTTCATAACGCGCCTGTGGAATGTCATGGGATGTTTTATTACTTTAAAAGTGCTATATAAATATAAATGGCTATTGTTAGAATATCAGCATATGTTGAGTGTTAATTGTGTCCTGAAATCAAAAAGCATGTAGACTCTACAAGGTTCTATTATTTGAATTCCAAGTTATCACATAAAAAAGGAGAGGGTGTTTCTATAAATACAACTCTCAGAAAATTTATTGCAGAATTAATAAACACAATGCCATAATTTCCTTGGTTTTCTTAAGCCATGCATGGAATACGTTCTGTGCCAAGCGAACACAAATAATTGAAGATGCTCCTTTAGGGTCATGCTTTAAACTTGTTGACACCATTATACTTTTCAGACAGCACCAAACAAAAAAAAACTGCACAGTAATTCTCACTGAATCACACTGCAAAGTGATTGTTTGCTCGTAATCCCTGTCTATCTAAAAATGGCTATGTATAACCATATTA
Source organism: Chiloscyllium punctatum (assembly GCF_047496795.1). Classification (NCBI taxonomy): domain Eukaryota; kingdom Metazoa; phylum Chordata; class Chondrichthyes; order Orectolobiformes; family Hemiscylliidae; genus Chiloscyllium; species Chiloscyllium punctatum. The sequence continues at coordinate 88,551,183 of NC_092751.1, forward strand.
GGAGAAAGGGTCAGGTAGATGAATAAGGATAGATGCGACAATGTGACATGCCTGTAGGTGAGTGATCTACGAATACTATAAAAGAGGCTAGACCTCTACCAAGATTGACTGATGGCTTTAAAACAAACAGCTGTAAACAAGGCACCAATATGGCTTCCTCTTGAAAGCGCACAATTCTCATCTTCCACATAGTATTCAAACTGTTGGCATGCTGACTGGAGGGAGATACGAAAGGTGGAAAGAGTTGCTTCTCATAACAGGATGAAAGGGCACCAAAAAAAAGTGGTTGAATTATCTCCAAACCATGCCTGTGTGTCATATCAGAACCAAAAGGAAGATACATTGGCTAAGGCTGAAATTAAGTCAACTGTGCATTACCTCAAAGAAGAGTATTTTGCACAGAGACGTATTGAGAAGAAACTAACATACATTGAAATAAAAATATTCTTACTAAAAACAAGATTTGCAAGATCCTATGGATCTTGGTTGAATAATATCTTGACAGCATACAATTTCATTCCAATTTGAACCTTTAATTTCTGAAATACTATTAATGTTACACTGCAGATTATAAAATGTAACCTCTGGGCACTGTGCACATTTTACAACATATATTTAGAAATATTACATTACTAACAACATATTCTTGGACCTTTTCAATTCTACCTTGCAGCTTCACATTTGGATGGAAAGAATTATGTATTCTTTTTGTTTTGCTGTTTTAGTGATAATTGTAATTTTAACAAATCCAACCTGAATGCTTCAACTTTAGTACCTTCACAGAAGATTGTCTAAATATCTCATTTTTTTCAGGAGCTTCATTATTTTAACTTTGTGGATATTAAAATTAGTACCATAATTCAGGACTTAGTACATTTTACATTGTCTGTTATATATCAGATATATGTTAATTTAAAATGATCTATTTTGAAATTAATGTTCTTTATACAATTTACAAGGAGTTTGCAGCTAATCACAATGTCCCTCTGATTATAAAAAAAATTAATAACCATTCCCTTCTCAGATAGTTATGCCAATGTTTAGTTTATTGGGCATTAGGTTAAAAAGCAACAAGAGCTTCTGGCAGTTGCCCTATAATTATTTAAATGTTTTTGTTCTTTAGAAAAAGAGGAAACCTCATCCTTGCTACCAGGAATACAAATAAGTATTAAATAAGTGAACTGACAAATAAAGATTTGAACTCACAATACACAATACATCAAGATCAGGAATAGAGTATAATCTACACTTAAATAGACTGCCATTGCTGGTATTATTATTAATTTACATACAAGAGCACACGAAAGCTTAAGTACCACAATTTGCACCAAACTGTCCTGCTACCTTTAGAATAAGGGAATATTGTGGAAGACCAAATACTACTTCATCTGATAATGGTTGCATTTGTGTGCTGTAAACAGAGATTGGGGTTTTCTGTGTTGCTAATAGTTGTCCACATGTTGATGCCCGATGTTTACCCCATCTACACTTTGCTACTCAATGCCATATTTAGCATGTTGATGTTTGCAGAGGGAAGGGGACAGAACTGGTATCAAGTTCTTAAAGTGAAAATGACACAATGCAGCTTTTACTTGTTATGCAGCAATACAGCGTACTGTATTAAACAGTTCCTGTCTTTATAACTTTGTTTCCTGGCTGTGATAAATAACTCTATCTACAGGCACAGGTTTCCACTGACATGTTGGGATACACCTTTAAAACCACGTTTTTGCTCTCATCAAAGAAGAGAACACTTAAGGCATTCATTTTGTCCGGTACACAGCAGGGCTCTGGAATTCCTGGGATAATCCCAACAGCCTTGACAATGCTTTGGATTGTTGCATGATTAGAAGGACGAACAACCTGTGATAAAAGGCAAAATAAAATCATTAGTTACTTGAAATCTATTTCCACAGTTAGTCGATTGGAGAATGAATAATGTCTTGAGTCTGTAAATTTCAAATTCATAATCTTCTTGTGCTGGAATGTCACATTCCATTGCATAGTGTATATCTAACAATCACTGCTAGACAATTCTTGTATTAAGTGACTACCACATTATCACAATTCAGTGATATAAATGCCAAGTAAATTTGTAATTAGTTAAATGGCTAATTACAGCAATTTTTCTGATCAGATGCATTCTTTTTAGAGCTGCCGGAGTTTCTTTTTAAAACCCACTCAGAAGCGTTGAGCTGGTAAAACTACAATATTAAAAATATCAAAGTCTAAATGTTAAAGGTTTTTTCAAAATAATTTAAAACAACATTGCTAAAATATGCAGTAAATGTCTTAATAGCAAATTATACTCATGAGAACCTGTAATTTTTGCTTCAGGCATTTGTTTGGCTGCAAATAAAACAAATCAGCAAAAGAAATAAGAATCAGGCTAAGGAGAGTGTTAATGGCATCTCTTAGTCTCTGGCTTGGAAAGACAACAGAGAAACTGAAACAAAATCCAACATTAGAAATTGAAGAACATTGGGCAACAATAGGACAGTGAAATTAAATCAGTCTCTCTTTTTGTGAACGCCCACTTACAGAAATGGAATACTGATGTTACATTTAAACTTATTTGCAAATATATAATCAATACTGTGAAAAGCCAGAGACAAATTTGGCTTAAAACAACTCCAGTATTTTGAAAGAGGGTAGAAAATGTAGGTGTGAATAGATTTGACAAGGTAGGTAATGAAGTATGCACAAAAAGTCATTTGTATACAAACACAGAGATTGCATTTGTCTCGCAATGTCTATCAAATCTTGCCTTTTTTAAGTAACAGCTTAAAAAGCAAATATGCCTTCAATACTACAGGGTATTCTGTTACAGTTAGTGACCATCAAAACATGTCTGCATGGTTGTGTGAGTATTATTTGAAATAAATTGCTTGATATAAAGGAATAACTGCCCTTTTCTTCTGTTGTAGCTTTGTGTTTGTTCTGCATCTGTGCTCACTCCCACGAAACAATGTAGACAACCGTGTCCAATCAAAGCAATGGGTGGGCTCAATATTTAATTCACAGCTTTGCAAAATAAAAGGGTTTTGTCTACAGAAAGAGAGCCTACATAATTCTACCTCTATCATCAGGACATAGCTGAAATGCCTTATGTACATTATTTTTCACCATGTCAGTGGCAGAAATAATTTTGCCTTTGTGCCATTATTTTTACGGCTGATCATCTTGGCTTGCAATATAAACATACTTGATAATGTGACAAATGCCTTTATGCTAATAGCTGTTTTTCTTCTTTTAAATTAATTTCTGGGATGTATGCATCCCTGACCTTGCTGCCCTTCCCTAGAAATCCTGAGAATAAGTTGGACACCTTCCTGACTAGTTGCAATTGCATTTACAGCAGTTTACTGTCAGTAAAAGGTTCATTTCATAGGGCTGTACAGATATGTGGCTGGAATGACACTTTGGTCAAACTGGATAAGGATAGCAGGTTTCCTTCAGTAAAGTGCACTGTATTGGAGACAGAGTTCCTCTATTCTTAGACATTTAAAAGTTGTAGAATGCAAAATCCTCTGAATGCACAGTTTTCCTAAGTGCCTTCAAAAGCTGGAGGGTTTTTTTATGAACGAAATTTCTGCAAAGTCGAATTGAGAACTCAAGATTCCTCACGAAATTTCACAATGGCAGAGGTTGTCAAAGCTGAGTTTGCACCACATTATAAATCTTCACTTCCACAATCTCCAATTAAATTTTAATTTGTCCCATTATAATTTCTAAACTGGTCAGTTTAAATAATTTAGGTGAAAGTGGGTACTGCAGATGCTGGAGATTAGAGTCAAGATTAGAGTAGTGCTGGAAAAGCACAGCAGGTCAGGCAGCATCCGAGGAGCAGGAGAATCAACATTTCAGGCAAAAGCCCTTCATCAGGAATGTTGATTTTCCTGCTCCTCAGATGCTGCTTGACCTGCTGTGCTTTTCCAGCAGTACTCTAATCTTGAGTTTAAATAATTTAACTAGTTCAGGACTAATGCATGGTGACTTCATACCGATGACATATTCCTAATTCTAATTGAATAGTCATTGATTAAAACTGATTATATTTGCATACTCAATAACGTGCACAATTAACTAACTTTTGTGATTCAAAGGGAATTTGATGGCCTCCATTGCAACACTGCTAAATAATCCTCATTAATCTTATAATTATAGCTTTAACTCTAATTCTGGCTCAAATGTATTTAATTACAAGTTGAAATTCTGAATCACATTGTCCACGCTTAATACAATTATTTCATATTAATGAATTAAATCTCCTATTGTTCACCATAATCTTCAATACCAGTGCACTGCAAGGCTGCATACTAAGCCCCTACTATACTCCGTATACACTCGCAACTGTGTGGTCAAATCCCACCTCAGTTCCATTTACAAATTTGCTGAAGACATCACCATTGTGGGTTGGATCTCAAAGAACAACAAGACAAAGTACAGAAAAGAGACTGAGTGCTTATTGGCATTGCATAAAGCCAACAATCTCTCCATCAGTGCCAGTAAAATGAAGGAGCTGGTCATCGACTTCAGGAAATGGAGTGAAGGGCAAGCCCCTGACTGTATCAATTCTGCTGAGGAGATGATTGACAGCATCAGGTTCCTGGGAATGATTATCACCAATAACCTATCCTGGTCCACTCAAGTCGTCAAGACAACACAACAATGTCTCTACTTCCTCAGAAGGCTAAGGAAATTTGGCATGTCCACAAAGACTCTTACCAAATGTTATAGATGCACCACAGAAAGTACCTTATCTGGAAACATTATAGCATAGTATGGCAACTGCTCTTCCCAAGACTACTGCAGAGAGTGGTGAACACAGCCCAGTCCATCACACAAACCAGCCTTCCATCCATTGGCTCCACCTATACTTCCCACTGCCTCGGGAAAGCAACCAACATAATCAGAGACCCTTCCTTCCCTGGTTATAGTCTCTTCCACCCTCTTCCGTCAGGCACAAGATATGGAAGTTTGAATAAGTGTCCAAATAGATTCAAGAACAGCTTCTTCCCCGCTGTTATCAGTCTCTTGAATGGACCTTTCATACGTTCATTCTGATCTCTTTTTCTGCATCTCCTCTGCAGCTGTAACACAGTATTCTGTTCTGCTCCCCTGAAGCAGTTTGTATGATACGATTTGCCTGTATAGTATGGAAACCAACACCTCTCACTGTGACCAGAATAAATCAATCAATCAGGAATATCTGTCGCTCACGCCTCTCATCTACCCAAGAAAAAGTCTTGATCGGTGAACATCTGAAGTCCTAATTAACGTGGATTTTACATGAATTAATTTGAGTATTAACATGGGCCAAACAGATCTAATCAGATTTAAAACCAAAATACTGCGGTTGCTGGAACAGCAAAGGAAAAAAATCAAAGTGCAGACCCACCAACATCTGTGGAGGGCGAAACAACGTTAACAGGTCAGTGGGTCGTTTTGGATGAGACGTGAGGAACTCACGCCGTGAACATTGTGTTTCCTTCCTGTCAATGTTGGAGCAAACTGTAGAATGGATCTGAATACAAAGATGGTAGACGTTCTTAACACACAAATACATGAGGGCCCCAACGCTGCAACGATGAAGGGAGTCAACTATAAATAATGGGGGGGGGGGGGGGGGCACGCTGGTGATAACGTTTCTTGTCCTGCATTTTGTTTTTGTTTTAACATACACAGTGATGTCTTTATTTGATGCTCCCACTCAATTACCCTCAAGACACCACAGCAGAAACCCGACAGCCTAAAAGTTTGTTGTAAGCCCTTCCAGTGATTCAGGGAGCCCGTGAGCGCTGAGCCTTTCCTAACGAACACTCCCCCTCTGTCTCCAGCTGTTCCCCGCTCAGTAAATAATTCATCGAGCTGTCTGATCCCAGGCAATATGCCACTGCTACCAACCACCACGTCCTCTATTTTAACTGGCATCTTAGAGACAGAATTAACACCGTTACCGGCTGGTTTAAATCCTTGCCAGCACTCCCACACAAACCCGAGAGAGTGTGCGGAAAACTAACAATCCAAATGAACACAACTGCTCTCTAGTTCAAAACAAATGGTGTCCTGTGTCCTTCCCTGCTCTATATTGGGGACCCAAATTGTATAAAGGGTACCTGAGGAGGCAGTGGCCGTGTAGAGGTAATATTCATTGTTCAGGGGCCGGGTAGGTTCAAATCCCATCATGGGAGATGGTGAAGTTTGAATTCAATAAAAGTATGTTTTTTTTCAGTGGGAAGGCAGTGATGTAATGGTAAAGTCATTTAATCAGTAACGCAGAGCTAAATTCCAGGGATGGGGGGGGTGGGGTGGGGTTCACAACCCTCCAGGGCAGATGGCTAAAGTTCAATAATATCTACCTCTTTTAAAGCCGTTATTGAGGTGCAGTGTCCCTACCTCCAGGCCCATCGGGGTATATCGTGAACAAATCGATTTCAAAACGGATTTATAAACGTGAAGTGTAAGGAGAAATGACATGTGTATTTTCAAGTAGGGTTCTTGGAGCGCAGTTTGAGCACATCCCTACTGGAGAGGCGTGTGTGTGACAACATCTCTGAACAAAGCAATACCTTCTCTGAGTTTTCAACACGTTTTGCGAGATCTATCCGGGTTTCAGATGACAGATTTGAGGGGTTTGGGCTTCAAAAGGGACAAGGAGCTGAGTCTAACGGTCTCGGTGTCTTCCCCTTAGCCTGTGTTTGAAATTCACAAATCGTTTGACTTGTTGCAATCTCATAAAGTAGTGTGTAATTTCCTTTGCATTTCAGTTTGACTACATATCAGTATGAAAGCAAATTACTGCGGATGCTGGAATCTGAAACCAAAAGAGAAAATGCTGGAAAATCTCAGCAGGTCTGGCAGCATCTGTAAGGAGAGAAAAGACCCTTTGTCAAAGGGTCAGTTAGACTCGAAAAGTCAGCTCTTTTCTCTCCTTACAGATGCTGCCAGACCTGCTGTGCTTTTCCAGCACCACTCTAATCTTGACTCTAATCTTCAGCAGTACCCACTCTCGCCCTGCTCTCGGGTGTGTTATTTGGTGGAGAGGGAGTTCAGTGAGGGAGCGCTGGATTGGGCAATTGAGAAAAGATTGCCTTTTAGCTATTGTTTGGAGAGGAGACTACAAGACCAAAATGACTGAGAAAGGCAAGGTATTCACAATTTCTCTCTCTCTCTCTCTCTCTCTGTGGACTGTCTTGTCATCTTACCTTGGGCATTGGGAATTCACATGCACCCGCGCAGTAATAGGCGTCGAAGGATTTTGGAGATATAATCCACTCGCTCCAGCCAATGTCAGCGAAGTCTACTTTCAGATATCTCCTGGAGCAGGTCCTGGGCTCGTTCCACTGCCTCCTCCTGGCCTTCCGCATGGTTTTCTCATCAAAGCTGAGGACCTGGGAGCGCAGAACCTGGTGTTTGCTGGCTTCCTGTTCCTTCCGCCTCCTCTCCTTGCGGGCCACTTTGGGCTTGAGGGAACGCTCTGCATTTCCCCAGATATCGTGCTTGTGGTATTGGCTGTACTCCACCCCAGGCAGTTCGTTGTTCTGCAGGGAAGGCGAGGAAAAGTAGGTTTCCCTCCGGACCCGGGAGTCCCTGGAGGCGTTGGGGGACGGACTGGCTTCTTCCTCGTTGGAGGGGAACGGCCCGTACCGCTGCAGGGTCAGGCCCACGCTGTTGGGCTCAGAAATCGCCAAGTCATTGGCGTAGATCAAGATGTAGGGTAGGTGGCTGGCTGGGGTGGGATTCTGCACCTTCTCTCCAAAGTCGAGCTGGGCGCTGAGCAGGAGCCTGTCCTGTCTCCGGGCTCCCTTCACAATCTGGGAGATATCATTCAGGCACCACGCCCCCCTCCTTTGGGGTGTCACGGTCAGATTGCCCAGCAGTTTCTCCCAAGGGGAAGAGGGCGAGGAGCTGGTGAAACTCAGCTCCACCGGCTGGCTCTTGTGCAGCGGGAGACACGGCGCGTTCTTGGAGTTTTTGCAGGAGAGGTACCGGTTCCTCCAGCGCTTCTGGACGAAGAAATGCAAGGTGGCGACCAGGATCAGTTCCGACTCTTGGATGGAAGTCAAGTTGAAATAATACAGGATCTGGTGGTCAATAACCTCTGGACAAAAGTAAACCAAAACCAACAAAAATCGGTTAGCTCAAACACAAATCGAAAGGACCGTAAGTCAGAAACAATAAACAGAAATGGCTGGAAAAGCTCAGCAGGTCGGGCAGCATCCGTGGAGAGAAATCAGAGTTTACGTTTCGGGTCGAGATTGGAACTGATGAGTGGAGCTCGGGGTATGGGGAATCTCATGGTGTGGAGAGAGAGAGAGAATCTTAAGGCTTCACTAGACCCTAAAACATTAACTCGGATTTCTCTCCACAGGCGCTGCCAGACCTACTGAGCTTTTCCAACATTTTTCTGATTCGGTTAACAGATAGAGATTTGGCTCGAAATTTCTCTCTCTCTTACACCATGAGATCCCCTGTACCCTGAGCTCCACGAAACAGACTAACACCTTCTGATGAGGGACTGTCAGCTTTTTTAGAAAATTGAGAGGCATAGCAAGTGCCTACCGAATGTGCGTTAGCAGCAATTTTGCAGCGAGTTCTCCCGCTAGTTCGGTAGTGTCGAATTTTAGATCATCTGTCCGTTCCAAACGGGCACAGGCACATGCCTCTCTCTGGGGTAGTTTATTTTAAAAATATTGCTGAAACGCAGGCTGTAGCCGGATCTCGTCTTTGGCGTTATTTTGTAAATGACCAACCAAGCCCAGCCTCGAACCCCCTTCCATGAACAACTGCTCAGACGATTCCCAGTTCCTCTGTATCTCACATTCACTGTTTCGGCTAAATTACTTCTCCTAGCCAACATTTCAGACTGAAAGAAAGTCCTTTTAGGGGCAGACCCGCTACCTGGTAAATCGAGCTGGAGTAGTTAAAGTAGTTAACGACGGATTGCAGTAATTACCAACTCGGTGACTACGCAACTGGAAAGTGAACTACGTGCCACTGATGGCCCAGAAAACCGCGTCAAATCTCCCGGGACTTGTTCCCAGAAAGTGCAAAGTCCCAGCCAAACCCCCGGTACCACACGGGACTGTATATCTTTCCAAACCGTCAGAGTCATTGAGGTATACAGCATGGAAACAGATCCTTCAGTCCAACTCGTCCATGCTGACCAGATATCATAAATTAATCTAGTCTCATATGCCATCACTTGGCCCATATCCCTCTAAACCCTTCCTATTCCAATGCCTCTTAAATGTTGCAATTGTACCAGTCTCCACCACTTCCTCTGGCAGCTCATTTCATACACGCACCACCCTCTGTGTGAAAAAGTTGCCCCTTAGGTCCTATTTAAATCTTTCCCCTAAACCTATGGCCTCTAGTTCTGGACTCCTCCACCTCAGGGAAAAGATCTTGTCTACTTATCCTATTCATGTCCCTCATGTTTTCATAAACCTCTATAAGGTCACCCCTCAGCCTGGACGCTCCAGGGGAAACAGCCCCAGCCTGTTCAGCCTCTCCCTATAGCTCAGATCCTCCAACCCTGGCAGCATCCTTGTAAATCTTTTCTGAACCCTTTCAAGTTTCAGACATTTGGGGAACAAGCTGTGGGTTTCAAATCCTTGGCTTGGTTATTTGTTGACGCTTGCCGGACACTCCCCTTCAACCCCCCAAATGGGTCACAAGGAGACAACATATCCGCAACTAGCATGTCCTAGTTTGAGTCAGGTTTCTGCAAATGTTAGTTTCTGTAGCTGAGGAAGTGGAGGACACTGAGGGAGTCCGGGTGAAATACCGTGTAGATGGCGCTGTGATTGACCCTGGTCTCAGTGATTAGAGCCCCTGTCCTGTGTATGGGGCTGGGGTGGGGTGGGAGGGAAGGGGTTCTGTATTAACAACTAAGGCTCCCCACTCCTGCCTGGTGTACACAATCATTGCACACTTATATCAAATAGCCTCAGTGCACTCCAAATCTCCACCGTGCCAATCGTTTCGACATGTACTGTGATAATTTTTACACTTAGGGAACATATACAAGTGCTTTCCTAACTCCCGCCCCCAGCTCCCGGTTTGGCCAGCGCTTCAGGCATCTTGAGATTGACCAAGTGTCCTGCCCTCCCCAGGTATACACACACACACACAGACAGACAGACAGACACACACTCACACACACACACACACACTCTGCCTGCTCCTTACCCTCTCTCGCCTTGAAGCTCCGCACCGTGTTGCCGTCCCTTGGCCGGTTCCCTTCTCGCTGGTACTTCTCATACAGTTTCAGCATGTGCACTCCCACCGTGTCCTGAGCGGCTCGCCCCAGCGCCGAGATGTGACTGGGTCGGGCCGGCTTGCTGGCATCTCCCGCTGCCCTCTCGCACTGGCCCTGGAGCCCAGCGAACGCCAGGGAGGTCAACACCTGAAGCAAGAAGCGGTGCTCTGCCCAGCGACAAGTCATGGTGCTGGGGATCTGCAATGACTGACTTTCTGAATCTCCCTCCTTCTCCTTCCTCTCTCTCTCTCTATGCCCCCTTTTAAGTTTGAGAAGCAGACCTACTTATCCTGACAGAATGACGGTAACAGCATTCCCCTCACACTGGGTATTCAGGAACCTAAAGCTGCAATCCTTTTGAACTGAGCGCTAGTTTAGGGAATGCTGGTGCAATCCCTTACTGTTTCTCTCTCTCTGTCTATCGCCTGCAGCTAAGTCCCCGCTCTCCTCACTGAATCTCCTGCTCTCCTCGGTCTTGTACTCAGCACAATAAAAAAAAACCAAGATGTGGAACTTTCTTCCCACTCCAACACCCAGAGAGAGAGAAAAAAACTTTTCATTTTAGGCGAAGGTACCGGTGACGAAATGTATCCACAAGCCAATCGGAGGTCAGACCCTTCCTGAGCCAGCCAATGAGCAGGTAGGGGATGGAGAAGGGGGCAAATGAGTGAGGATGTCCCCTTTAAGGGCCGGTCTCCAACCCATTGATGGCGAGCGGTCCTTTTAAATCCCCCAGGGGATATTGAGTGGAGCTCCGTAAGGAGATAGAAATATCAAGAACCCTGTGGCTCCCTATCCCAAATTAAAATAACCATTGTGCTGCTTTTTAAAGAAAAAAACCGGTCCTTGTGTTTGCAGTTTCAGAACAGAGACAAGTTATTTCTCTTTGCAATGACATTGATGTTTGCTGTCTGTCAAAGAGGATGTTCCAGTGTCTGTTCTTGTAAAACAAAACCCGTTTCTGCTGCGTGATGTTAAATGCTTCTTTGAAGGAATGCGATTTAAATCCCTTTTGTGGATTCGGGCGTATTTTCAGGAACCCGGTTTCTGGGAAAGTCAGGAGTGTTATTTTGGTGGGAGCTGGGAGGGGTTGACACTAGCTCGAATGTGACCTGTTTCCCCACTCTCTGCCCCACATTGTCCACCGGCTCAGGGGCTGCTCAGGAGATGCAACATTACCCTCTGTGCGCTGACTCCTTTTATCGCCTGGGCGAGGTTACTGTTTCGATCACTTGCAAATATTCACATCCTTCCCAATGAGGGGGAAAAAAATCACAAGCCAATGGGACGTGTGGACATTTCATCCCATGTTGTCAGTCTTTCTCTTACGCTTCAAGGGTTAGGCTTTGAAAATGAGATCTGCTGGTCTGAAAGAAAGAATGTAACTTCATGTGGCATATCATTGAAATGACTAGATTTGAACAATTTAAGGAGAAAAAATTGAATTCTCCGCCAGCAATTGTTGCCCATCCTCGAAACATTGATGAGGATGGACATTCTTGAACCGCTGTGCTAAATAATGATCAAAGCGACCTGAATATCAATTTAAAACACACACACACACGTTTATTTTTATTCCCAAATTGGACGGCATTGTCACTCTCATCCTTGTGATGTTAATTATATTGAGCTGTTCAAAGCTACACTTTTTGCTACAAAGCCCTGGGTATCTCAGCGTGCAGTTTTACATTTCAGCCCCTCAGCTTTAGGAGTCAGATTTGCAGTTCGATCTCACCCTGCAGCTCCTTCATCTGGTGCCTATCTAACATCTCCCCGCTCATGATTTTGTTTGCCTTGGCTTGGTTTCTGCTTCCCCAGCTAATTGCCATTTTGATTCAAGGTCCGAAAGAATCAACTCCCCTGCAGGGATGAAACTCTGAAGCCATGGCTTTTGTTACGCCCTGACAACAATATTAACAGAGAGGGAGAGAGAGAGAGAGAGAAAGGATTCCGATTCTCCCACTATTTTACCTGGTGTGCGGATTTGTATTTTTTTTTCCCCCGTCAGGAACACTTCTCTGCTGTCCCTCCTGGAAAGTACAAGACCAGAGTTAATTTTCTGACAGCTCTCTAGCTCACTCACTGCACACTGCAATTCTGATTTTTAATTTGATATGGGTCAAATCCTTCCCGTGTTGACTATTTGTGACTATGATGGGAATGGTGTGTTTTAAATACAGACTGACTCAATAGTCATTTCTGAGTTTCCATCTAGATTGATAGGATATCGGACTTTTGACTGCAGTTGTCCATGTGAGACGTTGGGGCAGAATGAAGGCAAGTTTGAGGCATGAGCTCAGAGAACAAACATCCCTAATTTGGCACTGGACTGAAAATCTCTCTTAGTTGGCAAATGGAAAACACACACCTGGAATAAAGTCATAGAGTCATACAGCATGGAAACAGATCATTCAGGCTAACGGGTTCACACAGAACATGTTCCCAAACTAAACTAGTCTAAATTTCCCCATATCCCTTATCTATCCAAATATCTTTTGAACTTATAACATACCCAACTCTTCCTCATGTCCTTTTTAAATCTTTCTCCTCTCATCTTAAAAATATGCCCCTAGTTTTGAACTCCCTCACCTTATGGTAAAGACCTTGTCTATGCCATTCATGATTTTATAAAACTCAATAAGGTCATCCCTCAACCTCCTAAGGTTCCAGTGAAAGAAGTCCCAGCCTATTTTTATAAAGCAAACCCTTCATTCCTGGCAACATCTTGGTAAATCTTTTCTAAGCCCTCTCCAGTTTAACAGTATCCTTCCTCTAACAGGGTGACCAGTAGTGCATGCAGTATCCCAGAAGAGGCCTCACCAATATCTGTGTAACCTCAACATGATATCCTAACTTCTATATTCAAAGGCCTGAGCAATGAAAGCCAGCATGCTAAATGCCTTTTTAACCACCCTGACACAAATATCAAAGAATTGTACACCTGAACCCCTAGGGACCTCTCTTCTACAGCACTACCCAGGGCTCTACCATTAATTGTATATGTCCTAACCTTGTCTGTTTTACCAAAATGCAAGGCCTCTATTTATCCACATTAAACTCTATCTGCCAATCCTCAGCTCATTGACCCTATTTATCAAGATTTCTTTGCAATTTTAGATAAGCTTCTTCATTGTCAACTGTACCACAAATGTTGGTGTCATCTGCAATCTGACTAAACATACCTCCTAAATTCTCATCCAAATCATTTATATAAATGACAAACAAAAGTGGACCCTGTACCAATCCCTGTGGGACAGCACCAATGACAGGCCTCCAATCTGAAAAATAACCCTCCACCACCACCCTCTGTCTCCTACCATAAAGCCACTTTTGTATTCAATGGGCAAGTGGGCTAAAGCACATTGTAAATGTAGAGTCATAGAGTCATAGTCATACAGCATAGAAACAGACCCTTTGGTCTAACCAATCTATGCTGAACATAATCCCAAACATTTCTTAAGAGAGGTACTCTTCACTTGTCAAGACTATGACTTGCTTTGTTATTTTCACTTTCCTCTTTGCTGAGAAATTTACACAAAAATTTTTGCATAAGACCAAAAAATGCAGTGAAATAAAAGCAGAATGTGCTGGAGAAACTCTGGAACTGGCCAAGAGAATAATTGAATTCAAAGTTAACACTGTTTCTCTTTCACAGATGGTGCCAGACCTGTTGAGTTTCTCCAGCAGATATTGTTCCTACAATATTTTGCTTCCATTAAAGAATTATAAAGAATTATATATTATTGAGCTATCAATGAAGAATATTACATATATTGGAACAGAAGAACCCCTTTTATCATTGCTTGTATCAATTCTCAAGTGAGGTATTGTCATTCAAGAATGACTTCCAAAATGTTAGTCTTTAATTATCTTATTCTGGACAGTAAGAGTTGCTTTGAACTGTGAAGTTCTTCTTGCTTGGTTTACTAGCCCAATTTAAAAATAATGCAAAAATTAAACCGCATACAAAACATTCTGTGTACTATGGAATTAAGTCACATACGCTGATGCTTGTGTAAGCTTAATGCAGTTGCTTATTTTTAACATGACACTAAAACAGCTTGTCTAGCTGTCTTAAAGCAAACGACTATGTTTATCTAATATATATAAATGAAAGCTTTACAATGTGAACTATGTCCTTGATCTTGTATATCTAAAATATGGAAGATACCAATAGCCTAAAAATAAAGTTTTTATTGACTATGTTCCCCATGAATTATACCAAATTGATGATGGATTTGAGAAATTAGGCAAATATGTTTTATGAATCCTAGTTTAGATAATGGGTGCATTGGGCATTTTGAGTTGTGAGATCCTACCGTCTTTTGTGAATATTTCATAATCTAGTCACTTAGTGTACAAGTGTGGACCGTAGCTTAATCCAATATAATGGCAAATGTATACATTTCATTAGTAGAAGTAGAGTGAAGATTAGCTGGAACTGAGTGGAAATAATTACAAGTATAATGACAGATCTACCCTGCAAGACTCTATTAGTGGGTCAGAATGGCTGGTTAATCATCGGCAATCGTGCAGACATGGCTCATTCAAGTATTGGATTACTGAGCCTCTCACAGATGTTTAACTCAGTGCTGAACATCCATCACCAGGCGTGTTATCTTGGAGCCAGTTTTTATGCATCTTACCTCTCCCCTCCAGAAAGATAATTACCAGTTGGCCATTAGGCAACTGATACGCACAAGTCTGAGGCATCATTAGCTGCACAGCAGTTACAAGAATCTCATGATTGGCTTGAAACGCAGCACAAATAGCTATAATGCGAATGCGTCGCCATCAATTAATTGATTGAAACCTACAATGATCTCAAATTTCAGTTTCCTTATCAGCTTCAAATAGAAGGACGTACACAGTAAAGTTTCTGCTCTGTTGGTTACATTGATCCTGCGTACATTCAAGGCTAATATCGTTACCAGTTTCACTATATTCCTTGGTTCCCTAGTTCTCTCCCATATCTTGTAGCACATGAGGCAGAGAAAACACATTCTTTATGTTTCCTGGGACAATTGGTCAGAGGCTGTAGCTTGAGGGGGGCACATCTGCATCAAGCATGACTGATCAGGGGACTCTGCCACTCTTATTTCCCCCAAAGGTGTGTCAGTGGGATTCATAGATTGACTATCAAACACTGTTTGCAACCATCAAGTCCAGGGGACTGATATGAATCTGGTCCTTCTGGCTCTGAAGCAGGGGCACTATCCATTATACCAAAAGTCCTCACCTTATTATTTCCCAACTGTTAAATGCAAATGCCATTCTGTGGTGCTTTTCTGAAGAGTTATGCTCTGCCATCAGGTTTTTACATACCAAGTGATGGATTGGTGTGAAACCTCTCCTCCAGACAACACATGGTTCTAAGGCAGCATTTCCAATACTAAGACTAGTGAAAGAGAACTGTTTGGATACACATTGTTATATGTCTTGAGTTTAACCCTGTTGTGGAATTTTGTTGAAACTGAAATACATGAAAAATATATTATCCTTTGGGTATTGCCCTGATGTTGATATCCTTCAAAACATTCAGCTTCTGAATGAATCAACAGTTGGAAAGAAGTGCTTCTTTTAATAGTCCAAATACTCACTTTGGAATATCCTCTTGAGCTGTACCAGAGCCCATCCATCATCTGAATGATACAAGTCAGGAGGGTGTTGGAGTACTCTCTCTTAATTTGCTAAGTGCAATTCCAATAAAATTCAGAAGCTAAATATCACCCAGGACAAAGTATTTTTAAAAATTCTTTCTCGTGATGAGGGTGTTCCTAGTTAGATGAGTGTTTGCTGTCTGTCATTGATTGTCCCTGAGAAGGTGGTGGTAAGTTGCATTTCTAAACTGCCATTGTTCATCTGGTGTAGGTATGCCCCCATGCTGATAGTAAGGGGATTCCAGCGTTTTCGCTCCGTGACAATGAAGAAACCAGGATGTAGTTCAAGTCAGAATAGTATATAACCTGCTTGATCAGCACAATGTCAATTATCAATGTTCTCTTCCTCTACCACTGCTGCACAGACTGTATACTGCAAAAGATAACACCAAGACGCCCTCAATAGCACCCTTCAGACTATGACTACTACCACCTCAAAGGACAGAAAAAAAAGACAAGCCTAATGAGATCCATGAAGCCATTCTCAATTGTCATAAAAATCAGTTTGGCTCACTAATGTTTCTCAGTGAAGAAAACTTCTGCCATCCTCACCTGGCCTTGCCTACATGTGACTCCAGATTCACAGCTATGTTGTTGAGTCTTGAATAACCCTCTGAACTGGCTGAGCAGGCCACTCTGTTGTATCTAACTTGTAAAAAATCAACTATAAAACTGGATATACCACTCAGTATAGACCAAGGCATTGGAAATGATGACAGTACACACAACCATGTTGGTCCCTGCAAAGTTCTCATTACTAGTGCCTGGGAGCTTGGGTCAAAATTGAGAGAGCTGATTTTGCCAGGAGGAAATGAATCTGTGAGAACAACAATGTCCCAGACACCATTATTACTGTCCCTGGGTATGTCCTGACCCACCAACAGAACACACCCAGCAAAGATGGCACCACAGTGGGAGACAATTCAGAAGGAGTTGCCCTGGGGTTGATTTCAGACCACATGAAGCCTTATTTCACCAGGCCGAATATGAGCAAGGAAATATCCTGCTGATTACCATCTAAATGCACTCCTCAATTCCTCAGCTAATGAATCAGTATTTCTCCAATTTGAACATCTCAAGGACACAGAGGTACCCTGCTTGGGGAATACAATGTCCTCTATCAAGAGTGGCTTCATAGCAATACTACTGATTAGGTTGACCAACACCTAAAGGACATTACTGCTAGACTGGCTGTGGAGCCAGTGATGAGAAAACCAATAAGAGAGAAGAATATATGCATAGGTTTGAGGGGAGAGGAGAATATTTAAAAGGGACCTAAGGTGTAACTTTTTTACACTGTTGTGGTGCATGCATGGAATGAGCTGCCAGAGGAAGTGGTGGAGGCTGGTAGTTATAACATTTAAAAGGCATCTGGATGGGCATATGAATAGGAAGGGTTTAGAGGGATATGGGCCAAGTGCTGACAAATGGGACTAGATTAGGTTAGGAAATCTGGTCGGCATGGATGAATTGGACCAAAGGGTTTGCTTCCATGCTGTACATCTCTATAACTCTATGACTCTAATTATCTTGAAGCAGGATGTAGCTATCCCTGACAATATATATAGCAGTGAGAACTGAACAGTGCTTGTCTTCACATTGAGGACTCCATCTATCATTTAATGTGGCACTATCTCTTGCTAAATGAAATAGGTTTCAAACGTATCTAGTAACTCAGGACTGGGCATCTATGAGGCTATCAATATCCAGGGTGACATGGTGGCTCAGTGGTTAGCATTGCTATCTCACAGTGCCAGATACCCAGGTTTGATGCCAACCTTGGGCAACTATCTGTCTCAGATAGTTGGGAGTTTGTACATTCTCCCAGTGTCCTCTGGGTGATCCAGTTACCTTCCACAATCCAAAGATGTGAACATTAGGTGAATTGACCATGTTAAGTTGCCCATAGTGTTCAGGGATGTGTATGTTAAGAGCATTAGTCAAGGTAAGTGTAGAATAATAAGATAGGGGAAATGGTTCTGGGTGGGTTACTCTTTGGAAGGTCGGTGTGAACATGTTGGGCCGAATGGCCTGTTTCCACCCCGTGGGGTTTCTATGATTCCATGAAGAAATTCAATCAAAATCCATCATTATATAACCCACCATATCCCGGTCTACCATTACCACCAAGTCAGAGGAGCAAGCCTTGCTCAATGGAGAGTGCAGGAGGACAAGCCAGGAGCAGTGATAGGCACACTTAAAAATGAGGTGTCAACCTGGTGAACCTACAACACAGCAAGCAGCTAAACAGCTGAGTGAGAAAGCTAAGTGATCCTGCAACCAACTGATCACAGCTAAGCTCTGAAGCCTTTCCACATCAGTTGTGAATGGAGATATACAATTAAATCATTAATTTGAGGAGGAGGTGTCACAAAAATCCTTATCCTCAATAGTGGAAGAACCGAGCAAACGATAAGGCTGAAGCATTTGCAAGCATCTACAGCCAGAAGTGCTGAGTGGTCAATCAATCGCGGTGTCCTCCTGAGGTCCCCAACATCATAGATGCCAGTCTTTCAGCCAATTTGATTCACTCCACGTGATATCAAGAAATAGCTGAAGGCATTCAATGCCACAAAGACTATGAACCCTGACAATACTCTAGCAGTAATAATGAAGACCTATGCTCCACAACCAGCCATGTTCCCAATTAAACTGCTCAGTACAGCTATAGTACTGGCAATCTTACAATGTAGAAAATTATTCAGTTGTGCCTTGTTCACAAAACCACAAGACAAATCCAACTTGGCCGATTACTTCCTCATCAGTCTACTCTCAATTATCTGCAAAGTGATGGAAAGGGTCATTGGCAGTGCTATCAAATCAAATTTGCTCAGCAAAAACCTACTCACTGATCCTCAGCTTGTGTTCAATCAGGCCCACTCAGCTTCTGACCTCATTACAGTCCATGGGTCTAAACATGGACAAAAGAACTAACTCAAGAGGGGGAGTGATGGGAGATAGCCATTCACAACAAGGCCACATTTCACCAAATGTGGCATCAAAGAGCTTGAACAAAATTAGAGTCAATGGGAATCAGGGGATAAACTGCTTGGAGTCAAACTTAGCACAAGGGAAGTTAGTTGTGATTGTTGGAGGTCAATCACTTCAGCTCCAGGACATCTCCTGTTGGAATTCCTCAGGGCAGTGCCCTTAGGCATCACCTTGACCCTTTCCATCACTTTGCAGATAATTGAGAGTAGACTGATGAGGAAGTAATCGGCCAAGTTGGATTTGTCTTGTGGTTT
The DNA here is from genome assembly GCF_047496795.1 of Chiloscyllium punctatum. Taxonomy (NCBI): domain Eukaryota; kingdom Metazoa; phylum Chordata; class Chondrichthyes; order Orectolobiformes; family Hemiscylliidae; genus Chiloscyllium; species Chiloscyllium punctatum. Next base: position 88,570,355 of record NC_092751.1, read on the forward strand.
TGTGAACAAGGCACAACTGAATAATTTTCTACATTGTAATTTTCTACATCTCCAGCTCCTTTATCAATGACCATAAGGTCAGAAGTCAAAATGTTTGCCAATGATTGCATAATGTTTATCACCATTTGCTCAATTACTGAAGTGGTTTGTGTAAAAATGCAGCACGACCTGGACAATATCTAGATTGAGGCTGACAAATGGTCAATAACATTTGTGTCAAACAAGTGCCAAGCAATGACTACTGCTAATAAGAGAGAATCTAAACATGATCCCTTGACATTCAATGACATTACCATTGCTGAAACCCCCTCTATCCACATTCTGAGGGTTACCATTCACTAGAAACTGAACTGGACTAGCCTTATAAATACCATGGCTACAAGACCAAGTCAGAGACTAGGAATTCTGCAGGACGTAACTCACCTCCTGACCCCTCAAGAGCTGGTCCACCATCTATAATGTGTCAGGAGTGTGATAGAATACTCCTCAGTCACCTGGTTGAGTGCAGCTACAGCAGCAATCAGGAAATTTGACTACATCCAGGACAAAGTAGTTCATTAGATTGGTACCTCATCTAACACATTCAACATTTAATTGCTCTACCACTGACACACAATAGCACTGCAACAACTCACCAAGGCTCCTTAGACGGTACTGTCCAAACCATAACCTCTATTATCCAGAAGGACAAGGATGGTAGACACATGGGAACTCCACTTATTGGAAGTATCCCTCCAAGTTGCACACCATCCTGATTAGGTCAAACACCATCCCCAAACAGTCCTTGCTGATTAAAATCTGAAAATTCCTTTCCTTCCAGATCTGTAAATTTGTACAAACTAGATAAACCCTCGAGGCTCACCAATACCTTTTCAAAGACAATTATTGATGTGCCACAAATGTTGGTGTAGCCAATGATACACACATACTTTGAATAAGTAAAACAAAACCCAATGTCACCTTGGTAGGACAGCCGTGAGGTGTTGCATAGTTTTCCAACATTCTCATGTGACTACAATGCAGCCTGGTTTTATAGTTTTCTGATCTCTATGTGTCTCATATATATTGTGCGCAATAACACCTAAGTAAGGCACAGCTCCTATCTTCAAGATCCATAATTAGTATTTGTGCTGACTATATTCCCCTTTTAATATATGGAAAGGACAACTGCACTTTGCGGAAGTAAAATTGCCTCACATGGAATCCTACTTACCACATCAGAATAGTAGTCAGAGTGTCATTTCATTCTCTGTTAGACAAATCTATTTGTGTTCATCTTCCCCAATCACCCACGCAGAGCAACATTCCAATATTTAGCAAAAAAACCGCACCAGGCCTGCGGCCTTACTGATAACAGAGTGGATGGATCAACAAAGGAAATTGTCAGAGGAAATGAGCACCTGACACATTGTGACCATTCGGTTTGTACTACACCACAACCATGAAGTTTCATTTTAGAAGACACTGAAAAACACACGGCTATTAGGGAAAGAAATTCTGGAAAATTCCTCTTTGAACCCTCTCTCCCAGTTCTTAACATGTTGATTACTGCAAGACCACTTTGCTTCTGGAAGGTGTGACCTCTGTGCCAGTCAAAATCCAGTCCAAATGTCTCCTGAACTGGGGTGGCATGGTGGCTCAGCAGTTTGATTGCACCCCCACTGTCTGTGTGGAGTTTGCGCGTACTCCCCGTGTCTGCATGGGTCCCCACTGGGTGCTCCGGTTTCCTCCCACAGTCCAAAGATGTGCAGATTAGATGGATTGCCCATGCTAAATTGCCCATGGTGTTTGGGGATGGGCAGATGAGGTGGATTTATAGGTGGGAAATGCAGGGTGACAGGGATGGGGTGTGTCTGGGTGGGATGCTGTTCAGAGGGTCAGTGTGGTCTCAATGGGCTGAATGGCCTGCTTCCACACTGCAGGGATTTTGAGTGCAATGAGCACTCACTTCACCAGCTGGCAATGTATGCTAGAGTCTTCCAATGCATCGGGAAAGTAAAAAGCTTCCTATCCTTGAATCCACTGTTAAGATAATTTGATTACATGTCTCCATGCCCTTGAGAATCTGACAAACTGTGAAGTAGTTTACATTGCATCCACTCTTGTCATCCTTTTCAAGAATTAAATGCATACGCAGTGTTGGATTATCTAAATTAAAGTTGCCTTTGCTTTCTTTTGTCCATTGTTGCACGTTTTTGAGCATCGTCTTTGCTAATGCAGAGCCTGCTGCAGAGATTGTGTGCAGCATTGGCCTGGTAGGTGAACCCAGAGTTAATGCTAACACTGGTGCAGCAGAGGGGGCTCTTTTTAGGTTGGAGCCAGGATGTGTTGGGATAAAGTGACTCTGTGTTTTGGATATTTTAGATACAGAGACTGAGCACCTGAAATGAGAAAAGCTGCATCTTCGATTTTGTTAAATACAGATAGTATTTTATAAATAAAAAATGCATTCTGGTATTGAGATTCTTTTTAACATGTTTACCACTCTTTGATAGACTTAAAATTATAATTAGAATTAGGTTGATTGTCACACGTACGCACACGAGCACAGTGAAAATTTTACAATACCATTCTAGTAACAAAAGTTTCTAGGTGCAGATTTTCAGAATAAATTAGAAAAATAAAGAAATAAAAAGTCCAGCATCACAGACCTGTTAGGTATAAAATGTATCTCCGTATAAAACCTTAGAAATAAATTAGAAGGATAAAGAAATAAAAAATTCAGAATTACCATCATTCCAAGCAGGGAAGATGGAGTAGATGAGTCCGCGCTGGCCTCCATTCAGCACTGGGCCTCGCCTTGAGGCTCTTGAATATGGATTCCGTGATGGTTTCACCCGAGACTGTGAGTCCTCATTAAAAAAGGGATTAAAAAGGTAAAATCATGTTCACAGGGCTTCACTAAGAAGTTATTACTGGCTTCTCAACTGTGGATGTTGGGCTAAATAAATTGTGCTTTGAAACATGCAATCTTTTTTTTAGACGTTATCCAGACATTTGGAGATTTGCTAAAGTTCTCTCCTTATTCATTGCATTGACTGCCCAGACCATGGCTGGTTAGAAGTAGCACTCAAACAAACTCACTCAGTTGAATGCACCAGCCATGTTGTTCTCCCTGCTTTAACTAAAGGGGCATATTTTCACACATACGTCTTCCCACATAAAACCTTTGAAAATGAGAAGTCTCAAAATATTTCATTTAGTTTTACTTTTCGGTCTCATCTCAAGCCTTTGAATTGGTGGCAAGGTTGAAGGAAATTTCTCTGCCGTGATACAATATGAACTTTACTGCTGGTACAATCTGGGAACTAAGCTTGATTTGTGTCTCTTATATAGGCCGGAGTGACAGTTCACAAAGGACCCACATTAAAACTTTTCTGTTCCTTGCAAGTCCCTTAGCTTGTCAGGAATCATGAGGATTCGTACAGTGCTATAATAGTTTTGCTGCTAGGTCATCTTTGTCACCATTTCACTTACAAGAATCATTTATGTTGTAAGAGCTACTCCTCCATGAGTGAAATTTCTTCCAGAATATTGATATTGGTAGGACACATGGAGGACTTGAAGTTTAGTATTTGAGAGCATTTGTTGATCTGTCTCAGTGTGCAGTCACATTTTGTCATTGTCCAACTTATTGAATGGGACCTGGCAGAAGTTACAGAAACTGTTGGAGAAACACAACAGGTCTGGCAGCATCTGCAGAGAGAAAACAGAGTTAATGTTTCGAGTCCAACTGAGTTTCTACAGCAATTTCTGTTCTTGTTTCAGATCTCCAGCACCCGCAGTTCTTTGGTTTATTCTGATAAAAGCTTGTTTCTTCAGGCACGCAGTAGATTTGTGACTGAGCACTACTGTAATTATTACTTGATGTTTAATCTTAATCATTCATTCATTAATGACTTTGATTAGGGTCACTTGGATGGTGGCATCCATAACTCAGAAGGTACCATTTGGCCTTGTGTTTGAAGGTCTATGGTCCACCTTCTTCTCTAGAGTCCTATCAGCACAAAGTGTTGTACCCAGGGAGTGCAATATTGTCAGAGGTACTGTCTTGCAGATGCGACACTAAATTAAGAGCCCATCTGCTCCCTTTTGTGTATGCATAAGAACTCACAGCAATATTTTGAAATTGAGCTGAAAAGTTCTCCCTGGTATTTGGGGTTAATATTTCATCCCTAATCATGTGACTCAGGTTAGTTACATCATGTTTGGAGAAATGTGATATGCACAGTTTAGGTTGGCACAGTGGTTCAGCAGTTAACACTGCTGCCTCACAGTGCCAGGGACCTGGGTTCGATTCCACCCTTGGGCGACTTTCTGTGTGGAGTTTGCACATTCTCTCTGTGTCTGTGTGGGTTTCTTCCCACAACCCAAGAATGTGCAGGTTAGGTGGAGTGGCCATGCTAAATTGCCCAAAATGTCCAGGGGTGTGCTCTAGCTCTCTGCTTGATTCTTTGGACTCCACCTTGGATAAACATCACCAATATCTCAGGGCACACTTCACAAGCAGTGGGCACATACATCCATTGCCTATGGATATTGGTATCTGACACATGCTAGTCTGTGCATACCAGTACAACACATCTCCACTAACAGCATGCTTTGGAGCAAACTGGCATTTCTTATTGCAATGCTACCACAAGGGCACATTGGTCACAGGGGTGGGCAGGCGGCTGACTGATTTGACCAGACTGAGGGCTGCTGGCCAGTTATGTTTACCTAGATACCCCCAGTCTCTTTGCCTTTTAGTGGAGACATGAAGCTAAGCAGCTTTCCAGGTTGTCAGCAATCATCCACGCAAGGGTGGGCAGCATCACACTATCTTGGAACCACATATGCACCATTTGCCAAATGCAAACATGGCAGGTAGCTGTCCACAAAGTAGGGCAGAAAGTTCCCCTTCCCTGCCTATCCAGGTATTATGGATGAGACCAACCCCCCTCAGAATACTCAGAAGATAGTCTAGAACCTAGATTTTTATTATTTTCAAAGTAAATGTAAGGTATGGAGTTCCAGATTCAATTTGATTGGACCACCTACTGGATTTAAAGCAAAACACTTTTTATTCACCCGCTACAGTTAAAATACAACAAAAGAGAGAAGGAATTGGAATAACTTAACTCTTTTAGATTCATGGAGTTATAGAGATGTACAGCACAGAAACAGACCCCTTGGTCTTACTCATTCATGCCGACCAGATATCCCAACTTAATCTAGTCCCATTTGCCAGCACTTGGCCCATACCACTCAAACCCCTTCCTATTCATATACCCATCCAGATGCCTTTTAAATGCTGCAATTGTACCAGCCTCCACCACTCCCTCTGGTAGCTCATTCTATACATGCACTACCCTCTGCATGAGAAAGTTGCTCCGTAGGTCCCTTTTATATCTTTCCCCTCTCACCCTAAATCTATGCCCTCTCCTTCTGGACTCCCCCACCCCAGAGGAAAAAAGACTTTGTGTATTTATCCTATTTGTGTCCCTCATCATTTTGTAAACCTCTATAAGATCACCCTCAGCTTCTGACACTCCAGGGAAAACAGCCCCAGCCTGTTCAGCCTCTCCCTAAAGCTCAAATCCTCCAACTCTGGCAACATGCTTGTAAATCTTTTCTGAACCCTTCCAAGTTTCACAACATCCTTCCAATAGGAAGGAGACCAGAATTAAAAACTTAACAAAATATTAGATACAGTAACTATTGCTAAATAACTGTTCCAATACAGCAACATCCCATAAACACAATCTTGACAAAAGGCAAATTCAGAAAACAGACTGTCTCACGTGCAATCCAGTCAGCAAGAAAGATATACGTGTCACATCTCCCCAGAGAGAAAGAGAGAGAGAGACAGAGAGACAGAGAGAGAGAAAGAGAGAGAGAGAGAGAGAGAGAGTCATACAGTCATAGAGATGTTCAGCACAGAAACAAACCTTTTGGTCCAACATGTCCATGCTGACTAGATATCTTAAGTTAATCTCGTCCCATTTGCCAGCATTTGGCCCATAACCCTCTAAACCCTTTTAAATCACGTACCCATCCAGATGCCTTTTAAATGTTGTAATTGTACCAGCCTTCACCACTTCCTCTGGCAGCTCATCCATACATGCAGCACCCTCTGCCTGAAAATGTTGCCCCTTAAATCCCTTTTAAATCTTTTTTCTCTCACCTTGATCTGATACCCTCTAGTTTTGGACTCCCCCACTCCAGGGAAAAAACCTTGTCTATTTACCATATCCATGCCCCTCATGATTTTATAAACCACTACAAGGTCACCCCTCAGCCTCCGACGCTCCAGGTAATAACCCCAGTCTATTTAGCCTCTTCCTGTAGCTCAAACCTTCCAACCCTGTAAACATCCTTGTAAAATCTTTTCTGAATCCTTTCAAGTGTAACAAACATCTTTCCCACAGCAGGGAAACCAGAATTGAACATATTACTCCAAAAGCGGTCCAATCAATGTCCTGCACAGCTGCAACATGAACCCCCAGTGTGCACAAACTGACCAACAGAGAAAGAGAAGTTTTTTCATTCCACAATCTCAGGTCACTCTCACTGACAAAGTAAAGCAAAACCTACAAAATCCTCGGCCTGTGTGGGTCTCCACCTACTCATGCTTCTATTGTTCCAACTTTTTAGAAAAACACCCAATGTTTCACAAGTTGTTTATCTTCTCATAGACTGCTCGATGCCTGTTCCCCCTAGCTTTCTCTAAAATAAACCAGGAGTAAACACATGGTATCATTACACAGGACAAATGCCCATGAGCTGTACAGAGCCCTCTGGACTGCCAACATTAGTTTGGGTGAGCAATGGCCTTTTTAAGAAGGTGCTGCCACCAGAGTTCCTGATCTGGATTTCCCAGCAATGGTAAATATGTCTGGCTACAGCGAGAGGGAGCATCAGTTTGGCATTAGGCAAGAGGGATGCTGTGGGCTCAGGGTGGGTAGTTAATGAGGCAAGTTGGAGTAATAGAGTGAGAACACTCACCAGGTGGAATGAAAATCTCTATGAAACTCAATGCAAACGACACTTTACCAAAATATAGTAAGATTCAAACCGCAGGCTCTAAAAATCATTTTAAAGAAGGAAGTAAGTAGAGACACTGAGGGATTTTGTGAGCGAACTCTAGAGGTTTTTTTTTGTAAACCTAAGCCAGAGTGAAAACACAGCCACCAAACATGGCACACAAAATTTGCCAATGCACCAGAGATGGGAAATGAGGCAGCACAGAGATCTTGGAGAGTTGTAGGACTGGAGAAGACTACAAAAGTAAGGAGAAGTGAGGCCATGAAAGGAATTGTTAACAAAGGTGAGATTTTTAAAATCAATGTGTTGCTGATTCAGTAACCTTGGACAATCTTTGACTCAATTAGTTGCACTATGGCAAGTAGTGGAGATGTGCAGGCAATTTCATTTCTGAAAGGAAAATGTTACATGAGTGATAAATATGAGCTATTATATTGATGATTAGATTAAATTCCCTACAGTGTGGAAACAGGCCCTTGGCTTGACAGGTCCACAACGACCCTCCAAAGAGTAACCCACCCAGTCCCATTTCCCTCTGACTAATGCACCTAACACTGTTGGCAATTTAGCTTGGGCAATTTAGCATGGTCAATTCACCTGACCTGCACATCTTTTGGACTGTGGGAGGAAAACATATTGCATCTTCTGATTGTATACCCAAGAGCTTGATGAACTGTAGCTACAGTAGTCATTTGACTAGAAATTGCGGCAAGCTTAATGTGACTCCTGAGGAATAAGCAATGCTGTCAGCATTGAAATGATCATTTCTATTTAAAGAAATCCCCTGTTTTAATTCATATCTGTATGGTACGTTCACATACTGGGAGGTGAAAAGGTTGCCTGTTAGTTAGCCAGCTTGGAAAGACAATGAAACTAGACTTAGGAATACACACTGAATTTCATTTCAACAGGTGTTTTTGAACAACAGGTTAGAGGGAAGGAAAAATAGATTTGTTATCAAGAACCGGTACGACTCTCTCTCACTATCTGTTTCTTTCATCATTTCAGAAAGCAAAGCCTGTTGAAAAAAAAGACAAACTACAGAAGCAACCTTTCACCAAGCATTCTGAGGTTTCTACCACCTTTGCTAATGCTGAGAATACCAGCCAGCGATTAACAATTGGTGGTCTCAGTAAAACACATCAATTACTTTAAAGCCTTTCAAATTGCATAACCTTTATTGTCCCTCTTTGTATTGGATACTCTCCATTTTAAATTTATTGGCTGTGTTTGATATCACATGTTTAACCTTTTTTCTTCTATTTAGTAGCAGCTAGTAAGAATCCTATTTGTACTATTCAGTCTCCCTTTTAAAACTTATTTCCTGTGTTCGTGTATTTAATGTCACATTTTAATTATCTTTTTGTGGTGGTTATTTGGTAATAAAATCTCTCTTTCTTTTACTCAAGAAAGCCTTGGTAATTGGCTATTTTGTTTCCTATTTAACTACATTTTAATTGAAGTGTGATGCAAACTAAAATGAAAATAAGTATTTGTTGCAACAGACTGAGGGAGGGTCAAAAACAGGGAACCAATTCTCCATTCTCACCTGGTTAATAACAAAAACAAATTTTGTGACATGAAATTCTATAGATGGCTTAAATCTATTTGAATATTCTAAACTAAACCCAAGTTGATCATTTAAAATTAAGGCTCTTGATTAGTTGCATGCTATATATTAAATATATATATATATAGTGGAATGCATACTGTAATTTCAAATCTTTGTGAAGTATTGCATGCCTAAAGTGTTGTAATGGAAAATATTGTAATTATCCAGAATATACAGGCGCAAGATGCAGATTAGAATGTGTCGCATTATAAATTGTATTCCTTCAGCACATATTATGTCTAGTGTGATTTACAATTAAATAAGTGTCATAATTAAATTTGCTTTTTGAAACATTTTGGCATTGATGCAATAAATGAAATTAGCTTTTGTGGTTATTTAGGAATATTACTGTGCTAACAGATGTATCCCAGATGGATGGCAATTTGTGCCAGCTTTATATAGTGCAATACTTTAAATGAAGTTTCTCTTACTACAGTGGGTTAGCTGAGTCATTAGCGGCACCAGCACTGGCTGTAAATATAAAACGACTGAACACGAGGCAGACTAAATTGCATATTAATAAATATACAGATATTTTCTTAATTTACTATTTGCTTTTTTCCCACTTTAAAACTGCATTGAAACAAAAAGAGTTGACCAGGGTCTCTGCTGTTGTAGCCTCTGTTTTCAATGAGAAAAAGTGCTTCTTAATTAAAGTTTTGGTAAACTTCTCTTTGGGAATTATCCAGGGCGCCTTTTGTTTGATGCTTTGATCTTATTCACAGCTTTATGTACATGACCTCCACGAGAGCAGTATGTTGACCTTGCCTATTTTTGTTTTCTTGTCTGCACTGCTTTTACACAATGCTGCTACTGTGATAAGAAGACAGCGAACAGCAGGAGATAGCAACAAGCTGAGCTGCTTGGGTCAGTATCCTATTTACTGCTTTCGCTCCTTCACTTTGGTTGAAAACCCCATTCATATAATATACATGTCTTCGCCTTAAACCAGCATCGAAAGCTACCAAGCCCTTGATACTTTGACATTGTTACTGGAGAACTGCAGAATAAATCAAAGATAGCTAATATTTCTTGCTCTATTTTATTGGAGAGCAGCTGGAAAGCAAAGTCATTAAGCTGTATTCCTTTGATTCTTTTATGCGACTGAGATGATGAAATAATAAGTGGGTAGAGAAGGAATTCAAATTAGCTCTGGGTCACATAATTCCTCCATTCTGTATATGGTTAATCAACAGCATCTCTAAGGTCCAGTAAATAAAGAGCTATACAATTTCTGTTCATAGAGAATATTGTTGGCATTGGGAAAACGCTTTGCCAGTCGAGTAGGGAATATGCAGTCTTCAGAACAGCAGAATGCACAACTTAGCTTGTCCTGCCTCCTCTATTCAGCCTTGATGCTGTCCCATGCTGTGAGTTTTATAAGTTTAAAGCTTGTGCTAAATAGGAAAATGTACCTTACTTTCCCCATGCAAGTGTTTTAAAGCAGCGTCTCCAGTTTAGACACGTTTGTGTCGTTGAAAAGAGAAAAGGGCTTCGTTGCATTATAAAAGTAAATGGAACAGATGGAGGCTATTCAGCTGTTCATACCAATGCTGGCTTTTTGTAAAAAAGCGCTCCAGTTAGTTCTCTGCTCCTTCCCCATAATTTTCTCAACCGTTTGCTTTTCACATGTATCCCCAATGTATACATATCTCCTTTTGAAACCTCAGGGTTGATGATATTGGATCAAAATCCTGGAATTCCCTCCCTAAGGGTGTTGCAGGTTGGTATACAGTACGTGGACTGCAGCAGTTCTAGAAGGCAGCTCATCACCACATTCTCATGGTGATGAGGGACAGGCGATAAATGCTGGTCCAGTCAGCGATGTTCATGCCTCATGAGTGAATAAAGAAAAAATGGTCACCTTGAAGTATTTTGTAGCCGGTGACATACATTTAAATTGTATTGTAGCTTTTTTTTTAACTTAGGAAGATCCTGCAGACAACAATGTAATAATGATCAGATAATAGGGTTTTTTTGAAATTAAATGCTGGTTGAAACATAATTATTGGTCAATTCATTTGGAAAACACCCTTGTTAGACTTTGAAATAATGCTGAGAGGTTTCGTGTCCACTTGAGAGGGCAGCTGAGGAGTTACTTTAATGTTTCGCGTGAAAAAATTAGGATGTTATATTTTCAAATTTGATTTCGATTAATATATTAATGCAGTTTGGTTTTGTGCAATTAATACCCTGCTCTTTGAAAACTTTAAAGTATTAGAAACCCTGTGTTAGAATATTAGAATCCCTATAGTGTGGAAACAGGCTCTTCAGTCCAGCAAGGCCACACTGACCCTCTGAAGAGTATCCCATCCAGACCCATTCCCCTAATACTCGACATTTACCCCTGACTAATGCAGCTAACCCACCGTTCGCCTGGCAATGTCACTGTCTGCAAACTGATGTTCAGCTAGCTGCTTTGACTGAAGTGATATTATAGCTCTGGCAAACAACTTAAAGATCACACATTTAAAATCACTCCAACTGTTCAGTTGATTTGTTTACTGAAAAGGCAAGGTCAAAAGTACAGCGATTGGCAAGGCTTACAAGGAGAAGGAGATAAAATTTGCAAAATCAATAAATCAAGTTTAGGTGACTTCAAGTTTTGAAAAATAGATTTTAAATGAAAGGCACATTTGAGGAAAGTAAAGACTCATCAGTTGGGAGGCAGTGAAAAGACGCCATGATGGAAAATGTTGACCTGAGCTGAACAAAATATTATTCATGAGGAAGAGACAGAAAAAGTATTGTGATAGAAAAGCCAGTTACCAGAGGTAAGATGGCTTTGTCTGATGAGCTTTCTCTTGGATTCCCCATCCCCCTTGGCCAAACTCTTGATATTGTATCAATCTAAAGTCCTTTGGGGAAGGAAATCTGCCAGCCTTTACGCATGTGAGACAGACCCACAGCAATATGGTTTACTCTTAACTACCCTCTGAAATGGCGAAGACAATCACTCAGTTGTACCCAAATTGAAACATTGCGATGGTCCGAGAATGCAGGTAAATATTACCTCCTAAATATTAATTAGGGATGAGCAGCACATCACATTCTGAAGTAGCATTATCCCACGAAAGAATTTCAAAATCACAGACAAGAACAATTCTGATAACTTTGCTGTATCCTTCTCTGCTTACATATTCTTTTGTCATTGCCATGCCCAATTATTTCTGTAAAAATGCTTGAGGGGGAAGAAAATATCCCCCTAAGTTACTTGCACTTGTCCAACTGTTGCTGTTCCACTCTTCACAATATCACTGCAGCTGCTGACTCAAGCACACCATGACTTCCCACCTTGGTTGCCCCAGTCCCTACTGGAACATTACTTCTCCCTCTCACCATAGCTATTTCCCTGGTACAGCCCTTAGCCTGTTTGGTGGGGATGATAGCATATTGTTGGACTGTAATCCAGAAACCCAGGCTGATGTTCAGGGAATATTGTGTGGTGGAAGCTGGTGGGATGTAAATTCAGTTCATAAAATCTAGATTATAATAATAGCCTCAGTAATAGAACATAGAACAGTACAGCACAGTACAGGCCTTTCGGCCTGTGATGTTGAGCCGAGCATTTATCTTAATCTAAGATCAATCTAACCTCCACACCCCTCAATTTACTGCTGTCTGTGTGCTTGTCCAGCAGTTGCTTAAATGTCCCTAATGTTTCTAACTCTACTACCTGTGCTGGCAGAATATTCCACGCACCCACCACTCTCTGCGTAAAGAACCTACCTCTGACATTTCCCCTATACCTTACTCCAATCACCTTAAAATTATGACCCCTTGTGACAGCCATTTCTGCCCTGGGGAAAGGTTTCTGGCTATCTACTCTATCTATGCCTCTCATTACCTTGTACATCTCTATCAAGTCACCTCTCTTTCTTCTTCTCTCCAGTGTGAAAAGGCCTAGCCCACTCAACCTCTCTTCATAAAACACACCCTCCAATCCAGGCAGCATCCTGGTAAACCTCCTCTGCACCCTCTTTAAAGCATCTACATCCTTCCTGTAATGAGGTGACCAGAACTGAACACAATATTCCATGGTGGCCATGACAATTATCATCAATTGTTGCAAAAATCTCTCTGCTTTATTTATGACGTTTAGGGATCTGCCATTTTTATCCAGTCTTAAGATTGCAGACCGATAGTGATGTGGTTGAGTTTCATTGCCCTCTGAATTGACCTAAATTACAATGTTAAAAGTGCTATACAGATGCAAGTTGTTGTTACATTGTGCACACCACTGCTGGAAACTTGGAAAGTCTTACCAGGTACTGGGTGGTTTCTGGCTATGCAGACAGCTGAGTAGATGCAATTGATTACCCATATGCTTCTGTGATATTTCTCAATGGAGGTCCAACTGTTTCTCAGAAAGCACAATTGTCTCCTTATGTCTGACATGCTCCCTATTTCCTATTGCCGCATGTTGAGATAGACATTCTCAGACATCCCCCAGGCAGGATCCAATTATTCCAGTTTTGCATTTTTCACAACATCTTTTCATGTTTATGGCTAGACTTCTGATTCTATGAGTAGACAGTCAATTAGGAACGGTCTCTATCCTTTGCAGTACATGACTGACAGGGGCCAGTGATATTAGCAATTCATCCTTAATCTCTCTGAATGACTGAAAGCAGAATTTGTGAAGCATCTATCTCTTTTTAGCTCAGAAGGTAGAAAATGCTACATCTCCTTCAAATTATTTTTTTGGAGATATTCTCAATATGAATCATCTACAGGAACTGTGTGAGCCTCAGGATATCCGCAGTTCAATAGCAAACTTATAGAATCATAGAGTTATAATGCACAGAAACAGATCCTTCGGTCCAACTAGTCCACATTGACCATGTTCCCAAACTAAACCAGTCCCATTTGCCTGCGTTTGACCTGTATCCCTCCAAAGCATTCCTATTCATGTTCTGGTCCAAATGTCTTTTAAATGTCATAACTGTACCTGCAGCCACAACTTCCCCTGGCAGTGCATTCCATGAAAAAAGTGTTAAAAAGTTGCCCCTCTTAATCTTTTTAAAAACTTTTTCCTCTCATCTTAAAAAATATACTCTCCAGTTTTGAATCCCCCAACCCTCGGGAAAAGGCCTTGTTATTCACTTTATGGATGCCCCATGATTTTATAAACTTCTATAAGCTCACCCTTCGACCTCTTAAGCTCCAGTGAAAAAAGACCCAGCCTATTTTTATTACTCAAACCCTCCATTCCCAGCAATATCTGGGTAAATCTTTTCTGAGCACTCTCCAATTTAATAAACTTCATATCAACTTTTGGACACAGAAAGTATTGCAATGATTTAGCTCCTCTGAGTGGATATCTGAAATCATTGTCTGAATGTTCTTGATAGACTTTGAACCCTAACCTAAGCATCCAAGAGAGGTCCCTATGTGGGAAGCAGTCACTCATTGAGATTTCCCCTACTGTAGCTAAGTATTGGCCAGATGCCATCCAATTCAACATGGAGTTCAGGGTCTTGAAACTAAAGGGCCAACGGTAGCCTTCCAGGGTAGAAGTAGCAGTTGGTTGCTGGTCAAATAAACTCAGAAAACTGGTCTTAGTAATGGTGACCATGAAACTATCATCAATTTTCAATTACCATCACAGGATAAGTTTCAGGGGATCCATGTTCAAATCCCACCACGGCAGATAGTGGAATTTGAATTCAATTTAAAAAAAAACAGGAATTCAGTCTAGTGACGATCATTAAACTATTGCCAATTGTCAGAGAAACCCATTTTGTTCGCTAATGCCCTTTAGGGAAGGAAACTGTCATCCTTACTTGGTCTAGCCTTCATGTGACTCCAGAACCACAGCGATGTGGTTAACTCTTACCCGCCCACTGGGCATTTAGGGATGGGCAATAAATGCTGGCCTGGCCAGTGACACCTACATCCTGTGAATGAAGATGAAAATGGATAAACCTTTTAGGACTGAGCTGAGGAGAAATTTCTTTATCCAGAGAATGATGAGCCTATGGAACTCACTACCACAGATAACAGTTGAGGCCAAAACATTACACATTTTCAAGAACAAAGGACAAAGAAAATTTACAGCCCAGGAATAGGCCCTTTGGTCCTTCAAGCCTGAGCCGATCCAAACCTACTGTGTAAACCTATCGCCCAATTCCTAAGCATCTGTATCCCTCTGCTCCCTAACTACTCATGCATCTGTCCAGACGCACCTTAAATGAATCTACCGTACCTGCCTCTACTACCTCTGCTGGTAACTCGTTCCAGGCACCTATCACCCTCTGTGTAAAGTACTTGCCGCATGTATCCCCCTTTCACCTCTCACCTAGAATGTGTGACCTCTCGTTATTGAATCCCTCACCCTGAGAAAAAGTTTATCTCTATTCACCCTGTCTATACCCTTCATGATGTTGTTGACCTCAATCAGGTCTTCCCTCATTTTCCTTTTTTCTAATGAAAACAATCCTAACCTACTCAATCTCTCTTTATAGCTAGCACCTTCCATACCAGGCAACATCCTCATAAACCTTCTCTGCACCCTCTCCAAAGCGTTCACATCCTTTTGGTAATGTGGTGACCAGAACTGTACACAGTATTCCAAACGTGGCCGAACCAAAGTCTTGTACAATTTTATTATGATCTGCTAGCTCTTATACTCAATACCCTATCCAATGAAGGCAAGCATACCATATGCCTTCTTGACCACTCTATCCACCTGTGCAGCAACCTTCAGGGTACAATGGACCTGAACTCCCAGATCTCTCTGCTCATCAACCTTTCCCAATGCTCTTCCGTTTACAGTATAATTGGCTCTAGAATTAAACTTCCCAAAATGCATCACCTCACATTTGCCTGGATTGAACTCCATCTGCCACTTCTTCGCCCAACTCTCCAGTCTATCTATATCTTCCTGTATTCTCTGACAGTCCCCTATGCTTTCTGCTACTTCACCAATATTCGTGTCATCTGCAAACTTGCTGATCATACCAACAGTGTCCTCTTTCAGATCATTTATGCATATCACAAACAACAGTGGCCCCAATACTGACCCCTGTGGAACACCACTGATTACCTTTCTCCATTTTGAGAAACTCCCTTCAACTACTACTCTCTGTCTCCTGTTGCTCAACCAGTTCTTTATCCACCTAAATAGAACACCCTGCACACCATGTGACTTCACTTTCTCCATTACTTTACCATGGGAAACCTTCTCAAATGCCTTACTAAAGTCCATGTATATGACATCTACAACACTTCCTTCATATATTAACTTCCTCAAAGAACTCTGTTAAGTTGGTAAGGCACGATCTTCCCCCACACAAAACCATGTTGCCTATCACTGATAAGCCCATTCTTTTCCAAATATAAATAGATCCTATCCCTCTGTACCTTCTCCAGCAACTTTCCCACCACTGACGTCAGGCTCACTGATCTGTAGTTACCTGGAATATCCCTACCACCTGTCTTGTGCAGGGGGACAACATGAGCAACCCTCCAGTCCTCCTTTTCAAGAAGCAGTTAGATTAAGCTTTTGTTGCTAAAGTGATCAAGGGATTTGGGGGAGGACACGATTATGGAATTGAAGGTCAATAATCAGCCTGGATCATATTGATTGATACAAATCTTCTCAAAACTCGCTAATATTGATTATTGGAGCACGCTTGGGTGGACATACTCCTGCTCCTGTCAAAAGGGGCAGAAAAAGAAAATAATTGTTATAAATATCCAATTTGTTCACTAATATTGCTTGGGGGAGGAAATCTGCTGTCCTTACTGGGTCTTGCCTCGGTGTTTCTCCAGACCTGTAGCCATGTGGTTGACTCTTAATCTCCCTGTGACATGGCCAAGTTGGAAGACAATCATGGATGGGCCACAAATGGGCAACAGCACCCACAACATCCCAGAAAAGAATCAAGAAAAACATTACAATAGAGAATGAGGCCACAGGCCCATCATATTCTCTGGTTCTCTGACAGACCTAGCAGTGTCACTCTCTGTTCATTTCTCATAGTCCAGCAACATTTCCCCTTTTAAGTAGAGATCCAATTTCCTTTTGAAAGTTCTTGTTGAATCCAATTCTGCCATCATCAGAGGTAAGTGCCCTCTGAATCGGCCCTCTGACAAGCTGCACAGTTCAAAGCCGAGTGATGAATGCTGGCCTTGCTTTATCTGAAAGAATTTTTAAAAATTGCATGTGTAGGTTAGGTGGATTGGACAGGATAAATTGCCCCATAGTGTTCAGGGATGTGCAGGTTTGGTGGAATGTCCAGAACAATTCCAATTGTTAAGTCCCTATATCCTCAGAAGTGATGCAGAAGGCACAGAGATTAACAGACCCATGTTCAGGAAAGCTGTTCTGGCTTGGAATAAATTATATTGAATCTCATTTTGATTGTGCAATGATATTAAAGGATGTAAAGTGAAGTGGGAGCTAATTTCGTCAGATCAGGGATGCGATCTAACTGAAGGATAAAATAGTATCAAGGGCTAATGGCCTGCCTGCTCCAAAAGCTAGTGTTTCCAAATAAACCTGTTGGACTATAACCTGGTATTGTGAGATTTTTAATTTTGTACATCCCAGTCCAACACCGGCACCTCCAAATCACAACATAATGAGGAACAGTGTTACTGTCATATAAACTTGCAAATTGCTAAATTAATCATGCAAAATAAACATTGACACAAATGTAAAAACCTTAATCTCTTTTTTTATGTTCATTCCTTTTCAGTTTCATTTTAATCTTCAGTTCAACTTTCTTTTTTTCTACATAATTAACTACATTTATTAACTACTTAAAATCCTAAGCCACTGTTTATCAAATGGCCAACTTTCTAATAAACCTGTCAGAAGGCAGGCAGATACAGAAGGCATGTTCACATTTCTGCAATGCTGTAAAATGGGCGATGGCGAATTTACAACCCATTTTACACATCTCTAATTTTTATTTCCACTGAATTTAACGGGATAAAAGTCATCCAGCGGTCAAATAGGTGAAACGGATGGCTACAAAATGATTTTTTTTCTCCATACAATGTTGAAGCAAGAATGGGCCATTTGGCTTCTCCAGACTTGCTTCCTTATTTTGAAAGGTTGGTTGGTCCACTTAGGGGTATTATGACAGGCTGTGAAGATTTGTGGAGTGTGGATACAGTAATTGGATGCAATGGCAGTGGTTCTGTGTTCACTACCACCCATTCCTGTTGCAATTGTACTAATAGTGGATGAGATTTCAGGTGCTTGCTCATCCATGGGCCAGTTAGATCACAACTGATCTGATCAGCCAGACTCCCTCTTGGCTTGCCACATTCCCCGACCAAAACCTTTCAATGAGATTCAATGTATTTGATTGAACCTCAGCCTCAACAAATCTCTGGGACATGGGAGTTCCAGATTTTTCTGTGCCTCTTGCAGCAGCCCTGAACTAGGAGATTATCAGATTGATAAACTCGAATGGATAAATTAAGGTAACCTTTGACCCCCCCATCCCATTGCTAGTATAGTCACAATGGACTAAATGGCTTCCATTCTTCACCAGTCACACAAAAGTGCAAGTCTATGGCTGCCTTTGGCAGGAGATTCTAGTGATAGCAACAACTGCAATGGAGGCTGCAGCATTTGGGAAATCTCCAGTCATCAAGGTTTCCTGGTCACTGGAACTGGATCTGCTTTCCGATGAGGACCATGTATGTATGGATATGCAACAGCATTCTCACGTTAAAAGATGTCCCAAACAAAGCGTCCACCTAAAGGAATTCAACACACACCCTCAGACTCATATGACCAGTGACATGAAATGTCTTAGGGGGACAATCATATTCATCAGCATTTGATTTCTGATGGCGAAAACAAGTTCCTCACATATAGATGAGGAAGGAAACCACTTTGAGTGGGACAATACTTCCATCCTAGGACAAGCCAAACAGAGACATGCACAAGAATTCCTAGAAGCATGGCATTCCAACCGGAACTCTATCAAGAAACACATTGACTTGGACCCGATTTACCACCCCCTGGGAGAAAGAACAGGAAATGGCATCACCATAGGAAATGACATCACCTCAGGAAATGACATCACTAATCCAAAGAAATCCAAACATATAAATAGAAAGCAGGAATCATCAGCAATGCTTCATCCGGAGGCTCACTGAAGATGTTACCTAGTAGGGTGACAAAACGTCTGAACATGAACCTTCCAGCTCAGCAAGCAAACTTACATCCAGAGCCTCAACCTGAGCTACTCATCTCCTAAAACTCGCTAACAGCTTATATATCCACTCAGCTTTGTAAGGGTCTATTGTGTTTGGAGGATTAACTGACAATGCAGAATTATGAATTTAGTTTGCTTACATTCATTTGACGAGGTGTGACCGGAATGCTGATGTTGGAAATTTGTATTTTGGTTTCTGTATGATATAGATTCCCTTGGCACAGATTCAACTTAGAGCTTACAGGACATAGCAGTATGCTATATTCATTGAAGTCAGCACAAGTTAGGACTTTACAGTAGTTTAGAAAAACAGAAAATGCCTACTTTCAAAACTGAGGAATAAATGGTATATTAGTAAAACAAATATTAGTCTAACTCATTTTTGGATCTTGATGAAGAATTGTAAAGTCACAGATGAATTGAATTCTGGCTGACTATATCAATTTGGTCTATAATTTAGGTTTTCAGCAAGGGATTACTCAAAACTCGATAACTAATCCAAAACAAAAATTAGCTGTAATACATTCAAATTGTCATCTTTAGTGTAATCTGTTCTATGATTTCTGGTTTGATGAGTGCCCCAAGTGATATAAGAATTACAATTGGACAATGTTTTTACCATGTGAAAAACTGCCATTTTATGAATGGTTCAAATGTGAATGGAGTTGGATTATTTTAAAGGCAGGTTTACTTGACGTTATGCCTGAGGCATGTTGCCATATTACAGTGTTATGATCCTACCCAGTCTGCTACTGGTACATGTCTCAAAGCTTCGCAACTGCGTAACATTTAATGGGTACTCAGATCACAACCACAGCCAATTGGCTAAAATTGCTTTTTACTCTCCAAACATTCTCCCCTCCTCTGCTGCCCCTGACATCTTATGCCAATGGTATTTCTGCGATCAGTGTTGGTGGGTCTCTTTCAGCATAAGGTCAATTTGACCTTTAGAGGCATCACACACAAACCACTTTAACCCAAAGTTCACTTGCCTGCACAGAACAGCTGGAATCACTAACTGACAATTTGGAAGATACAAGACAGAAAATCTGTATAGAATGTTCCTGTCTCTGTATTGTATTTTGCTCTGTAATTCTATATCGTATAAAATCTTACAAATACCCTCAGAATTCCATAACTTCTTTTGGCATCACTGAACTAACGAGCTAGTCCCTGGTGCCTTGTAGCTTTCAATTGTGTATGGCAGCAGTGGTGGTTTTCAGATGATTATTCACAAAAGGCAATGGGGAGTCTCTTTATTGATCCTTAAATAGCCCTGAGTAATCGACAATATCCACTTGTGCAGAGCAAGCTTTGGTTTTAATGAAGCAAAGCAGGATCCCTCCATTGCTCCTCTGAACTGTTGGCCTGCGCTTTGTGCTCAAGTCCCACAGAGGAACTTGAACTTGGGATCTCATGATTCACGGAACGAGAATGTTATCAACCCAGCCAGCAAGGACTGCAGCCACTGGCTGATTTTTGACTTAAAGTTTGACAGAAATGTGAATAGCTGATTAGTTATTTTGCATCTACTGTAACAAAGCAAACTTTGACATGCATTTTCTAACCCAAGTTTATTAACATAAAACCAATGCCAACACAGGCAGTCAGCTCAGCATGAATGCATCACTGTGCATGATCCTGAAAGAACATCGAAAGTGGGGAGCTGTGCTATTTTTATGATTGTTTAATAAATCTAAATATTTGATGAATCAAGTCAACAATCAAAGAAATGCCCTTGCATGAGAACAATCATTTCACACAGAATCGGATAAATGTTTTAAAAAAGTTTGTTTACTCTGTGTCCACACAGTTTGGTAAACCAACAAGTTTCTTAAATTATGACTTCCTGTTGGGAGAGCAAAGTCAACCTTACAACTATCTCATGCTTCAAATGTTTGAGGAAATGTACTTTCCAGGGGAATGATAATTTCTTCCAGCGAGTAGATGATTAATTGGACATCAGGGTACATTTCCCAGTCCCAGAGCTGAGGCAATGGAACCAATGCGCTACAAATGCGCGCTTGTCAGAAATACGATGGGCCAGTTTGGACGGATCTTCCGATCCCATAACTCATCGTGAGCTCCCTGGATTGAGCCTGCCAATGGGTCATCATCTCAAATGGAAGTGGAACGGTGATTGGCGTGGCTAAAGAGGCTGCAACTGTCATTAGAGAATACAGGGATAGCTCCAGCAGAGTTGCTAATATGAACAACACCTAGCACCAGGTTAAATCTGATCTTCCCAGACCTGGAAGGGGAGGGTGAAATGAGGACAGAGTCAGTTTACTTCAAGGGATGACATTTAGTGTAGGAATCACAGGAATGGCCCTGTATGGGTAAGAGGCATGGTTGATGTGAGGTTAGGTCCAGTGATGTATAAAGTGTAGGTAGGTGCTGGAGAAACACGTGGACCACATGAAAGCTTTAAACTCACAAATAGTGCAGGAGCATACAGTCATAGAGTCATAGAGATGTACCGTATGGAAACAGACACTTCGGTCCAACCCGTCAATGCTGACCAGATATCCCAACCCAATCTAATCCCACCTGCCAGCACCTGGCCCATATCCCTCCAAACCCTTCCTATTCATATACCCATCCAAATGCCTTTTAAATGTTGTAATTGTACCAGCCTCCGCCACTTCTTCTGGCAGGTCATTCCATACAAGAACCACCCTCTGTGTGAAAACGTTGCCCCTTAGGTGTCTTTTATATCTTTCCCCTCTCACCCTAAACCTATGCCCTCTAGTTCTGGACTCCCCGACCCCAGGGAAAAGACTTTGTCTATTTATCCTATCCATGCCCCTCATAATTTTGTAAACCTCTATAAAGTCACCCCTCAGCCTCCGACGCTCCAGGGAAAACAGTCCCAGTCTGTTCAGCCTCTGCCTGTAGCTCAAATCCTGCTTGGGCTTCTCAACTGCCTTTCTTACAGTTCCAGAATGTGTGGGTTCTCCCTTTCCATCAGGTGTTGATGATACTTCAGAATCTGAGATGGCCATGACAGATGTTGCTGTCTCAATGCCCTTACCACTTAAAGAGAGGAATGAATTTCTTCCAAGATGCTCCAGGCAGAAGAGGCAAAATACAGGGCATTACGCACTGCCTGTATCAGAGGCAGATTTGGAGGAACCTGACCTGATGTTAAAACATCCCAGGAAGAGTGATATAAAAAAAACCCAGCCCATGTCCTTGAACTCAGAGGCAGAGGAATGTAGTGATTGTAACTAGAAAGGAATTAATTCTTTTGGCAGTAACAAGGGCATAATGTAAAGAGCTGGTGTCCTTAATGAATCCCAGCAGTCAGAGATACAACTATGAGTGGCACCGCTGTATAGTAGCAAATTCAAGAAGGAAATCAAAGTAAAGTTATCCCATTTACCAGTGAAGGACACCGTGGCCATCTCATAATACCGACTACAATTCAAGGCAAGAATCAATCTGAAGAATTTATACAGCAATCCTCATTTAAAGACCTTGAATACCTTTGAAAATGCTAAAATCCTCCCAAGGTATCTCTCCTTGAACAAAGCAGACAGGGAAAAGATTCATGGAGGGAGATTTTTTTTTAATTGCAAAATTATACTTAATTCATTAAAAAACCTTTACCTCCATTCACAGGTACTAAAGCAGTTCTGTCCAATCTTTGCACATCTTTCAGTGTTCTAATACCGTGACTTAGAGTCATAGAGATCCACAGCATGGAAACAGACCCTTCGGTCCAACCTGTCCATGCTGACCAGATATTCTAACCTAATCTATTCCCATTTGCCAGCACTTGGCCCATATCTTTCTAAACTCTTCCTACTCCTATACCTATCCAGATGAGTCTTAAAGGGTTAGATCTCATGGAATACAAGGAGAACTAGCCATTGGATACAGAACTGGCTTGAAGGCAGAAGACAGAGGGTGGTGGTGGAGGGTTGTTTTTCAGACTGGAGGCCTGTGACCAGTGGTGTGCCACAAGGATCAGTACTGGGTTCACTACTTTTTGTCATTTACATAAATGATTTGGATGTGACCATAGGAGGTATAGTTAGTAAGTTTGCAGATGACACCAAAATTGGATATGTGTTAGACAGTGAAGAAGTTTACCTCAGATTACAATAAGATCTTAATCAAATGGGCCAATGGACTGAGGAGTGCCAGGTGGAGTTTAATTTAGATAAATGCGAGGTGCTGCATTTTGGAAAAGCAAATCAGAGCAGGACTTATACACTTAATGGTAAGGTCCTAGGGAGTTTGCTGAACAAACAGACCTCAGAGTGCAGGTTCATCTCTCCTTGGAAGTAGAGTGGCAGGTAGATAGAATAGTGAAGAAGGTGTTTAGTATGCTTTCCTTTATTGGTCAGAGTATTGAGTACAGTCATATTGCGGCTGTACAGGATGTTGGTTTGGCCACTTTTGAATATTGCACGCAATTCTGCAATATTACATCCTTGTATTGGATATAATGTTGCATCCTTTCGATTGGAAGGATGTTGTGAAACTTGAAAGGGTTCTGAAAATATTTACAAGGATGTTGCCAGGGTTGGAGGATTTGAGCTATAGGGTGAGGCTGAATAGGCTGGGGCTGTTTTCCCTGGAGTGTCAGAAGTTTATAAACGGATAGGATAAATAGAAAGTCTTTTCCCTGGGGTGGGGGAGTCTGGAACTAGAAGGCATAGGTTTCGGGTGAGAGGGGTAAGTTATAAAAGAGACTGAAAGGGCAACCATTTCACACAGAGAGTGGTATGTGTATGGAATAAGTTGCCAGAGGAAGTGGTGGACATTAGATTACTTACAGCGTGGAAACAAGCCCTTCGGCCCAACAAGTCCACACCGACCCGCCGAAGCGCACCCACCCAGACCCATTCCCCTACATTTACCCTGCACCTAACACTACGGGCAATTTAGCATGGCCAATTCACCTGACCTGCTCATTTTTGGACTGTGGGAGGAAACCGGAGCACCCGGAGGAAACCCACGCAGACATGGGGAGAATGTGCAAAGTCCACACAGTCAGTCGCCTGAGGCGGGAATTGAACCCGGGTCTCTGGCGCTGTGAGGCAGCAGTGCTAACCACTGGTACAATTGCAACATTTAAAAGACATCTGAATGGGTATCTGAATAGGAAGGATTTAGATGGATATGGGCCAAGAGCTGGCAAATGGGACTAGATTAGGTTGGGATATCTGGTCGGCATGGACGACTTGGACTGAAGGGTCTGTTT
Organism: Chiloscyllium punctatum; assembly: GCF_047496795.1. Taxonomy (NCBI): domain Eukaryota; kingdom Metazoa; phylum Chordata; class Chondrichthyes; order Orectolobiformes; family Hemiscylliidae; genus Chiloscyllium; species Chiloscyllium punctatum. Next base: position 88,594,392 of record NC_092751.1, read on the forward strand.
CCATGCTGTACATCTCTATGACTCTATGGCTCGAAATGCTACAACTGTACCAGCCTCCACCATTTCCTCTGGCAGCTCATTCCATACATGCACCACCCTCTGCCTGAAAATGTTGCCTCTTAGGTCCCTTTTATATCTTTCCCCTCTCACCCTAAACCTATGCCCTCTAGTTCTGGACTCCCACACTCCAGGGAAAAGACTTTGTCAACTTACACCATCTATGCCCCTCATGATTTTTTAAACCTCTACAAGGTCACCCCTCACCCTCCAACGCTAGTAGCCTAACCAATGTCCTGAACAGCTGCAACTTGACCTCCCAACTCCTGTACTCAGTGCTCTGACCAATAATGGAAAGCATACCAAATGTCTTCTTCAGTATCCTATCTACATGCGACTCTACTTTCAAGGACCTGAGAGCAGATATCTGATGGGAATGAGCCTGTGAGGAGAAAGCGAGGTCTTACAGCTGTATTTGAGAACCTCCTGTGTACAGATATAAATAAAGGACTGTTACAGTATATGAGGAGTTGAAGAGCCTTACTTCAAGATAAGTTTCCCCTTAGGTCCATCTGCTCTACTCCTGTCAGTTACAACATTTATCAACGTCCACACATCATTCTCCGAGAAAAGAAGTTTCTCCAACATTTCTTATTGGACTTATTCATAATCATCTTTTATTTATAACCTCTGCCTTGGAGTCCTCGATTGGAGGCAGCATTGGCAACAGCAGAGGTGATTGGTGGAGCATACTCCGTGAGAAGGCTGACTGAAACTCCAGGCCAAAGCAAGGCCCAGGGAGACAACAATTTAAAATTCAGGCATTGCCCTTTCTTTTTGCAAAAGGACTTGCAGATCTGGGCAATTTTTTTTCTTTCTCTTTTGGCTCTGCATCTTTCCTTTCTTCCCTTGTTTAGTTTTAAAGTTTGGTTTTGTATTTTGAGATGGCTCCATCGAATGGCGACTTTGTACACTTTTTGCAGTACTCCTGTATTCCTGTACTTGAGTACATGAGACAATAAAATCTAATTGTAATTGTAATCCTAATCTGCTCTAGAGTCACAGGGTCACGCAAATATGGACCTTTTGATCCAACTCATCTATGCCGTCCAGATATCAAAATTAATCGAGCCCCATCTGCCAGCACTTGGCCCATATCCCTCTAAACCCTTCCTCTACATCTACCTTTTAAATGTTGTAATTGTACCAGCCTCCACCACTTCCTCTTGCAGATCCTTCCATACACGCACCGCACACTTGTGTGAAAAAATTACCCCTTAGGTGCCTTTTAAATCTTTCCCCTCTCACCTTAAACCTATTCCCTCTAGATTTAGACTTCCCCAACCTTGGGAAGAGCATCTTCAGACTGTGGGACGAAACTGGATCATCCAGAGGAAGCCCCACACAAATGCAGGGAGAATATGCAAACTTCACACAGTTACTCAACGGTGGAATTGAACCTCTGCCCTTAGCACTGTGGGGAAGCAGTGCTAACCATTGGACCAGCATTTTTGTGCTAGCTTTTCGCATTAATCCATACAATTTACAATAAGCCCAAAGACTGTTTAACCATTAAGTAACGTAGAAATCTATCTCAGCTCAACATCATTCCCAATGTACGTTATCTTCTTTTAACAACTTCTACTTTTAGTTCAGCGTTCAGGAAAAAAAACATAAAGATCCCACAACACCAGGTTATAGTCCAACAGGTTTATTTGGAAGTACTTCCAAACAGGATGTCAAAACATTCCGGCACATGGAATATTGAGAATTCAGAAACCATGGACAATAACTGGTTGCCAGCTCATCATCAGGTGAAATATTTACAAGATGATCATGTAGCTTATGCAGTGACTTGGAATATCCTACGGAGGTCTAATCAGGCAACTCAGTCAAGGTTGCCATTGTCAGTTTGCACTGAAGTTTCCTGTGGAATTCATTGTGCTACCCAGAGCACTAAAGAAGAAAGCACCTTAATGGAATGGTAATATTAGAAAAATCACTCTATGCCGTGTGACACATCAGAATGATATTTTAACACACTTATTTCATAATTGTCAGAATTTAAAGCAACAATTGATGAGGCCACTTTTAGAATGCTGAGTACAGTGCAATTCTGGTCTCCCTGCTACAGAAAATATGTTGTTAAACTTGAAAGGGTTCAGAATGGGCGGCACGGTGGCATGGTGGTTAGCACTGCTGCCTCACAGCGCCAGAGACCCGGGTTCAATTCCTGCCTCAGGTGACTGATTGTGTGGAGTTTGGATGTTCTCCCCGTGTCTGCGTGGGTTTCCTCCGGGTGCTCCGGTTTCCAAAGATGTTCAGGCCAGGTGAATTGGCCATGCTAAATTGCCCGTAGTGTTAGGTAAGGGGTAGATGTAGGGGTATGGGTGGGTTGCGCTTCGGCGGGGCGGTGTGGACTTGTTGGGCCGAAGGGCCTGTTTCCACACCGTAAGTAATCTAATCTAAAAGATTTCCAGGGATGTTGCCAGGATTGGAGGGTTAGATTGACAGGGAGAAGCTGAGTGGGCTGGGGCTGCTTTCCCTGAAGTGTCGGAGGCTGAAGGGTGACCTTTGAGAGGTTTATAAAATCACAAGGGGCATGGATAAGGTAAATAGGCAAAGTCTTTTCCTCAGGGTAGGGGAGTCCAAAATTAAAGGACATAGGTTTAAGGTGAGAGGGTGAAGATTTAAAAGGGTCTAAAGGGGCAACTTTCTCATGCAGAGAGTGGTGCATGTAAGGAATGAGCTGCCAGAGGAGGTGGTATGGACAGGTAGAATTACATTTAAAAAGCATCTGGATGGTTCGATGCCGAGGAAGGGATTAGAAGGATATGGACCAAATGCTGGCAAATGGGACTAGATTAATTTTGGATATCTAGTCAGCACAGACAGATTGGCTGAAAGAGTCTGTTTTTGTGCTGTACACCTCTATGACTCTACGGTTGCTCTGCAGTGTTGAAATGCTGAGGGCAATCTTAATTTCATCAAAAAAAAAAGACGTGCCTAATGGAGGGATGGAAATTTGGAGGACTACCGGCTACGTAGCGTTGAAGGGAGTGGTAGCCCCTGAGGAACTACAATTTCCTGCAGAAGCAGACTGGTAAGTCCAGGCAACTTGTGATAGGGTGGACACCTGGAGGGAAGTTGGTGAGGGAGTGGGGAGGGAGTGGGGAATAGTGCATCGCCTGTCTGGAGAGGCAAGGGCGGCTGGATAGAGTCATCAGGGGGCACCCCAGATGGATGCTGGGGGAACCCACTGCTAAGAAGATCAACGCCTTCATGTCTACCAGCAGCCCGGCTCATGAAAGCAGCCGAGCTGTTCTCATCCTCCCACCCCCGTGGTCCTCCAACCTTCCTCCCTAAAGACAGAGAGATCTCAGTGGAGGCTGACGGAGGCCCATTAAGTGCCCACTGCAGGGCCTCAATAGGTTTTCCTGATACCTTACCCACCCCTGCAATATGGGGCACAGGCCATGGATGGGCAGAATGGTGACAGGCTGGTGCCCTGCTTTATTTTACAAGCCCCTTGCTTTGAAACCCTCTGGGAGTGGGGTGGGGAGGGATGCAAGGAGAATATAACTTTCACGAGTATTCATTCCCCACTCCTCAAGTGTAGACAGCACCATTAGAGCACTTTTCACTCTGTTGTATATCCTTGTCTTAATCTCTCAGTCACTGTTTTGTCATCTCATAATGCAGATCCTATTTCCCAGTGTATAGCAAGCTTCTGCCCAACTTACAATGTTCTGGGTTCAAGCTTTCACCTCAGAGACTTGAACAGGGTCAGTTGTTGTCAATCACTAGCGAGTGAGTATGGATGTCTATCTCGGATAGTCCACGGTCATGGGCTCTGTGGGGCCTTGTGTGGCTGATGAACCCTAACCGAGACCCGCATCTCCGACCACACAAATGCCAAGTGTTTCCAGGAGGTGGAATTAGCCCTCAGTTTCATGATCATTGCCATTCCTTTCCCTGGTTTCTTTTCCATCTTTTATCTTGCCACCAGGTATCTCAAAGGCATTTTTCCCTTCATGCAGGAGTTTCTGAATGATGCGGTCAAGGGCTTGACATCTACATGTATTTCTTGAGGGAAGCCTTCAGGCAGTCTTTGAAACAATTTGTTTGTCATCCTCTTATTCGAGTGCCTTCCGTGAGCTGGGCAAAGAAGGTTTGTTTTAGCAATCAAAAAGCACGGGCATCCTAAGCACATGGCCGGACCAGCGGAGTTGGTTTCAGATGATCACAGCCTCAATGCTGGTGTGAATGGCTGCTACCCTGATGCTAATGCTGGATGCCTGTCCTCCCATCTGATATGGAGAATCCATCTCAAACAGCATTGACGGCACTTCTCAAGGGATTTGAGGTGGCGTCTATATATAGTCCAGGTTTTGGAGCCGTATAGAAGCATTGGAACGATAACTACATTATCCTTGAGGATTTTGGTATCAGTACCAATGTCATGGCCTGGTCCTTAGATGCCCGAAGATAATGCTCATAGATTGGGTGCAACGTTGAATCTCTGCATCAACATCAGCCTAAGATGACAGGTAGCCTTCCACATTTGAGAGCATTTTACCATTGATCTCAATGGAGGAATGGACCGGAACCTGACCTTGGGATGGTTTGGTAAAAGATCAGAATCTTCGTGACATTGAGACTGATACCAGTTCTTTGCTAAGCTTCCGTGAAGGCTTTAAGTGAGGCTTGAAGACCCTCTTCTGAGGGAGTAGAGATGACATTGTCATCTGCATTCTGAAGTTCGAGGAACAGGCTCATCAGCCATGTAAGGATCCACAGAACCCATAACCAGAGACATAGAATTTTCTAGGTGGACAATCACATTTGTTAGTGAGTGATTGCCACGTAAATAGCATTGGTCAGTGGCGATCAAATGCTAACATGTATGATTGTTCAGTCTCTCTGACTATATTCTGCGGGTCCTTTAGATCCTTGAATAGGGCAGACTGTATGTTGTTGTAGAACCAATCCTCTTAGCAAGAACCAACTCTCTATGTGCTGTCTAGATGAGTGCAAAAAATTATGTGGAGTGATTCAAAACAGAGCCGGTGAGTTATCCTAGTCAACATTCATTCCTGAATCAATATCATAAAAATCTTATTCCTGCATATTTGCTGTGTCAAATATGAGGGAGTTGTGATATAACGATGATGATGAAGCCATTAGATGAAGAATCCAGAGACCTGTATTTTGGGATCATGGGTTTGAATCGCACTGTACGATTTGATGAGCATGTAGTCTTAATAATGATGACCATAATCAATCATATTAAAAACACCATTTGGTTCACTATTGTCCTTTGGTTACAAAGGATGTGTTTACATCTGAATCCATAGCGAAGTTTCCCTGGAGCAGAAACTAAAACAGAACTTGCTGGAAAAGCTCAGCAGGTCAGGCAGCATCTGTGAAGAGAAATCAGGGTTAATATTTTGGGTCCTCAGTTCTGAGGAAGGGTCACCGGACCTGAAACCTTAACTCTGATTTCTCTCTGCAGATGCTGCCAGACCTGCTGAGCTTTACCAGCAACTGCTGTCTTTGTTTCTGATTTGCAGCATCTGCAATTCTTTTGGTTCTTATTTCCCCTCCCCTGAAATGTGTCTCTCAAACAATCACCAGGGACTGTCACTTAATTGCAATTACATCTTCCCCCCCTTACCCCTGTCATTAGCATATGTGAAAGATTTGCAGGTTAATAATGAAAATATTTGATCATATTAAGATTGTATCTTCCTTGGCCATCAAAATCCCACTGTGGGACTTGAACTTGAAGCTTTTATCTCAAAAGATGCTAGCCACTGTGCTACAGAACCACTAGCTCCAATAGATTATACAGGGAATGAGCACTTGCTCTGGAAAGGAGTCAGTGGTGAGAGGTTATCAATTTTGACCTGTTTGGAGAGAGATTGGGAATAGATATATTGGTGGGCACTGTAATTTGTGATCAAAACAATTGCATCTTGTAGGAGGAAGGTGCATAATTCTTTGAAGCAGTGGATGATACAAGATAGCGAGGAGAGAATATGGGGACATGGAACTAGTTCTGGATAGCATCAGAAAGGTCTGTCGAACCATGGTAATCTGATTGCCCTTCTTCAGTGCTGCATGTCTCTATGGTTCTCTTGAAGGGTCAGTAGGTGGAAATGTGGATGAGAATGGATGGCAATGAGGGAAGAGAAGGAAAATTAGTTGGAATGAGTGAAAACTGGACAGCAATGCACAGTCAAGTAGAGGGGAAATGAAGGAGATAAGGAAGTGGCGGGGCAGTGAGAGTGGTGTTTTGGGTGGCAACAGGTTGGCCTGTATTAGATCAGAGAAGGGGCAGAAATAGTGCAAGGGTTAATGTGGTGGGGAGCAGAGTCCATCTTCCGTAGTTACACCGGCACTACTCCCCACCTCTTCCTCCGCTACATCAATGACTGCATTGGCACCACCTCATGCTCCTGCAAGGAGATCGAGCAGCTCATCAACTTCACCAACACATTCCATCCCAACCTTAAATTCACCTGGACCATCTCTGACACCTCTCTCCCCTTCGTGGACCTCTCCATCTCCAGCAATGACGATTGACTTAACACTGACATTTTTTACAAACCCACCGACTCCCACAGCTACGCAAATTACATCTCTTCCCACCATACCTCCTGCAAAAATATTATCCCGTATTCCCAATTCCTCAGCCCCTGCCTTATCTGCTCCCAGGAGGACCAGTTCTACCACAGAACACACCAGATGGCCTCCTTCTTTAAAGACCGTAATTTTCCTTCTCAAATGGTTGAGATGCCCTCCAGTGCATCTCATCCACGTCCCGCATCTCCACCCTCAGACCCCACCCCTCCAACCGCAACAAGGACAGATATCCCCTGGTCCTCACCTTCCACCCTATCAACATCCGCATAAACTGTATCATCCACCGACATTTTGGCCACCTCCAAATGGACCCCACCACCAGGGATATATTTCCCTCCTCACCCCTTTCCACCTTCCGCAAAGACCGTTCCCTCTGTGACTGCCTGGTCGGGTCCACGGTCCCCCCCCCAACAACCCACCCTCCTGTCCTGGCACCCTCCCCTGCCACCGCAGGAACTGTAAAACCTGCGCCCACACCTCCTCCCTCACCTCCATCCAAGGCCCAAAAGGAGCCTTCCACATCCATCAAAGTTTCACCTTCGCATCCACCAATGTCGTTTATTGTATCCATTGTTCCTGATGTGGTCTCCTTTACATTGGAGAGACTAGTCGCCTCATCGCAGAGCGCTTTAGGGTACATCTCCTGGACACCCGCACCAATCAACCCCACCGCCCTTTGGTTGAACATTTCAATTCCCCCTTCCACTCTGCTGAGGACATGCAGGTCCTGGGCCTCCTCCACTGCTGCTCCCTCACCACCCAATGCCTGGAGGAAGAACGCCTCATCTTCCACCTCAGGACACATGAACCCCACAGCATCAATGTGGATTTCACCAGTATCTTCATTTCCCCTCCCCCACCTTATCCCAGTTCCAACCTGCCAGCTCAGCAGCATTCTCATGACCTGTCCTACCTGCAAATCTTCCTTCCCACCTATCCACTCCACCCTCCTCTCCGACCTATCACCTTTATCCCCACCCCATCCACCGATTGTACTCTTGGCTACCTTCTCCCCAGCCCTACCCCCCCTCCTATTTATCTTTCCATCCCAGAGGCTCCCTGCCTCATTCCTGATGAAGGGCTTTTGCCCGAAATGTCGATTTTCCTGCTCCTCGGATGCTGCCTGACCTGCTGTGCTTTTCCAGCACCACTCTAATCTAGACTCTGAACTCCAGCATCTGCAGTCCTCACGTTTGCCTAGCAGGGTTTAAGTGCCAACCTGAACTGAAAGTGGTAGAAGAAGTCTAGCTGGATTGATGGGGGTGGTGAGGAAGGCAGAGGAAGAAATGGGTCAATTTGAGTGATAGGGTTGGAAGAGGAGAGTCTCTTTAAAAGGGGGGGGCAATTTGATAGGGTGCAAAGTTTGAGATAGAACCTGTTTGAATGCTGCTAAAATGGGCATTGGCTGAGGGTGTGTGGCTATTGAGGTAGGTTTTGGATAAAGTGATTTGATTTGCCATATTTTAAAAAATAAAAATTCTATTCATTGTGAAATTGTTTCCAATTAATCAGCATGCAATTTTTGTTCGATGCATGGTCCTAGAATTCTCAACAAATTCACCATTAACTTTTGATCCCTCAACATTTGCATCTCTCCTTTCAAATGAGTCTTTATCAATTTCTCATTTTTCTTCCACTACAAATAAGAAGCAGTTTAATTCACAAAGAACATCATTTCCTACATCCGATAGGCTTGCAAATAGTGCTATTAAAGAAGTGACAGATTTTTTGGGGGAGATTAACAAGCTGTCACTTATTTTCCTTTTGCCTTGGATCTGATGTCATCCATTGACACAAAGGCAGTTCATAAAACAAGTTTAGTTTGAGACTACAAATTGTGGTACAATTGAATACAAGAGAGTTAGAATTGCGGGTTTAAAGTTCATTTTACAAGAAAGAAGCAGTGAAATGTAATTATATGAGATAATTGTTAGCAGTTTGATGCTTTAATCTTTCATGCGATGAGGGCAACGCTAACATGGCCAGCATTTATTGCTCTCAATCTGAATGGCTTACTAGGCCATTTCTGAGGGTGGTTAAGAGTCAACCAGATCATTGAAGATCTGGAGTCACATGCAGCAACAACCAATTTCCTTACCTAAATGACATTTATTTACCAGATGAGCTTTTACAACAATTGACAATATTTTTACAGTAGCCTCTATTGAAGCTAGCTTTCAATTTCAGATTTCTGTTTTGTTAATTGAATTATAATTTCGTCGGCAGTTGTAATGGAATTTGCCTTTTTATATACAGAACAGTGACCTGGAGCATCTGACCTACAAGTCCAGTGACATGATTTTAATGCCACTATCTTCCCTCATGTGGAGTCACTAACCCGTTAACTGTGGGCAATGAGCTATGTGTTGTGTCCCATCATTACTGAAAAGTGAATTCCAAGTGAAGACAACCACCTGATAAAGGAGCGGTGCTCCGAAAGCTAGTGCTTCCTGTTGGACTATAATGGGTGGCAATGGTGGCACAGTAGCTCAATGGTTAGCACTGTTGCCTCACAGCGCCAGGGACCTGGGTTCAATTGCCTACCTTAGGTGACTGTCTGTGTGGAGTTTGCACGTTCTCCCTGTGTCTGTGTGGGTTTCCTCTGGGTGCTCCGGTTTCCTCCCACAGTCCAAAGCTGTGCAGGTTAGGTGAATTTGTCATGCTAAATTGCCCATAGTGTTAGGTGTATTAGTCAGAGGGGAAATAGGTCTGGATGGGTTACTCTTCGGCGGGTTGGTGTGGACTTGTTAGGCTGAAGGGCCTGTTTCCACACTGTAGGAAATCTAATCTAAAACATAATGTGTGATTTTTACATTTGTGCAAAGGTTTTTATAAGGTTCTGTGCTAAATGATTGATCCAATTACTCTGGGAGATTGTAGGTTGTTCTGTTTGCAGAGGTTTGGCGCTACTGTCCTAGTGAGGTCGAGATAGCATGCGCAACTCGATTAAAAATCCAATTTGAAAAGGAAAATGTCGATTACGTTATGGTTATGTATTGAAAATACAAGGCTAGATCTTGATGTACTGCGATAGTGCTAAATGGGTGAAAGCAGATTGGCAGCCTATTTTACATCGCTCTCAATTTTTATTTACTCCAGAAAAGCCTGGATGATCAAATATACAATGGGATACAATGAAAAGCAGCTTGTCAAGGCAGACTTAAGTTTAGCATTGAGTTTAAGTGGAGATCCGCCAAGTTATGCTTGCTGATCCTTTTTACTTCATCTCATTTAAAACTCTTTTTCAACTTGTCTCTCAATCTTCTATCACATTGCATTACCATCACTATTCCAATTTTTGACTTTCCGTTGTAATAAGAACTTGTCCAACGGTCTGGATATCAATGGAGAATGTATTAAAAAGAGATATGGTCTTAGATGCTAAAATGCTGTGAGACACAAGCTGTTGGGTCAAATGTTAATCAGACCCGTATGGAATCAAATAGGAAACAGTAGTTTCAATGAAACTCCTGCAAGATAAAGCTGCTGAAAATGAAAGTGTTCAAAGTTAGACCTCAAGATATTATAATAAAAAGTGAAATCTGGATGATTAAATATTCCATGCAATACAATGGATTGCAATTAGTTACTGGAATAATAGAGGTATCAATGTATAAAATTATGGAGCTGGATTATTGTCAGAGTTAAGTGGGAAGTGTCAGAGATTCAGAAAAAGGGGGTTTAATTCCAGTTGTGACATCTATTTTGTCCTGGTCTCAATGCATGTTCTCCAATGAGACTTCTTCTTCAGCTACAGTCTTTCAGTTGTTGCATTTGCTATTGACCATTCTTTGGATGCTCGGGTACTTGGTATATTTAACGGTAACTGCATGTAATTGGTAGTCAGTCTGCTGGGGATAATAAAGATTCCTTTACCCTCTTATTACTTAGCTGGTGAGGGCTGCTTGTAACCGAAGCTCATAATAATCAGTGGTTCTCCTTCACTATGGTGGCTTCAAGGCAGCAGTGTAATTAAAGGTTTAAACTGTTTTACCTTTGAAAGATAAGTCATATGAAATGGGCGAGTATGTGTAACCTGAGCTCAGGGGCAGTCTTAGAGTATAAAATGCAAAATTCTAGGTGTGGAGTCATTTTGAATACAAAGGGGAAATGATTCCCAGCCAAGCTGGTCAAAAGCCAAAAAGCCGTATTGTTTTTGCTAACAGCTCCCTTAGGCTGATTTACTTTTAGGAATCCATATCACCAATGCGAATGCAAATGGACCCACTAAAACTTTAATGGGCCTTTTACATTACAGACACTATCTCTGCAAATGTATCCATGAGTTCTTGTGAATTCAGTACCAAACTTTATTGTGGGTGCCCTTGTGAACTGATGGCACAAGGTTTCCATCTGACTGTGACATTTTGGGCTAGAATCATAAAGCCGTGATGTAAACTACAAGTACAATTGAGTACGACAGCAAAGTGACGCAATATGATATTTCACATAATGTTAGGTATGGAGACTGGCAGTAGTCTGGACAGATCAATGGAAATGATTTTTCCTTGCTCCTGGTCTGAAAAGGTCATTCAGACTAACATGTTTAGATTAGATTAGATTAGATTACTTACAGTATGGAAACAGGCCCTTCAGTCCAACAAGTCCACACCGCCCCGCTGAAGCGCAACCCACCCATACCCCTACATCTACCCCTTACCTAACACTACGGGCAATTTAGCATGGCCAATTCACCTGACCTGCACATCTTTGGACTGTGGGAGGAAACCGGAGCACCCGGAGGAAACACACGCAGACATGGGGAGAATGTGCAAACTCCACACAGTCAGTCACCTGAGGCGGGAATTGAACCCGGGTCTCTGGCGCTGTGAGGCAGCAGTGCTAACCACTGTGCCACCGTGCCGCCCATAAAATGGACAAACTTCTCAAATAAAAGTTTGCAGCTAAGGAACAATACTAATACATCTTAAGAAACAAAGAGGTATTGTCTGAAAAGAATAGATTTATTGGTTGGAGAATCTCGATGTGCAGACAATGCATTATAGAAACATAATCTAATTGAGATTCTCTTGTTTTGACTGCATCCTTGGGTATAGTAAAGGCTTATACTGTCTATCCAACACATTCCTCACTTCCACTTTCCTGCCCTTTCCCTGTAACTCTTGACTTTCCCTACTGATCAAGAATCAGTCTTAAATATGTCAAGGATTCTTCACTGCGGCAAGGAATTCCAAAGATTCACAACCCTTTGAAAGAAGAGATTCCTCCTCAGCTCAGTCTTAAATTGGCACCTTTTTATTTTGAGACTATGCCCTTTACTCCTAGACTCTCCCATGAGGGGAAACATTCTCTCAGCATTTATCCTGTCAAACCCCTTAGTTCAATGAGATCACCTCTCAGTCTTCTAAACACCAGTGAGTAGAGTCCTAACCTGTTTACCCTTTGTTCATAAGTCTTTCTCTCCATGCCAGGGATAATCCTAGTGAAGCTTTTCTGAACTGTTTCCAATGAAATGATGTCCTTCCTCAAATAAGGGCCCACAGTACTCCAGATGTAGCCTTACCAGCACCCTGTACAGTTGCAGTAAAATTTCCCAATTCTTATACTCCACCCACCTTGAAATAAGGGTCAACATTCCTGATCAACTTCTACCCCTACAGGTGCGAGCTTTTGGAGTTTTATGCACAGACTCCCCTAAGTCACCTTATGTTGCAGCTTTCTACAGTTTTTCTCAATTTAATTAATATTCAGTTCTTTTATCCTCCCTTCCAAAGTGAACAATGTCACATTTTCCCACATTGAACTCCATCTGTCAACTTGCTACACACTTACTTAACTTATTAATATCTCTCGATTTGTGTCTTTCTCACAACTTGCCTTTCCATCTATTTTTGTGTCATCTGCCAATTTTGCTACAATACGTTCACTTCCTTCCTCCAAATCATTGATATATATTGTAAGCAGTTGCAATCCCAGCACTGATTCCTGTAGAGGTCCAATGCTATGCTGAAGTGGTTCAGTGAAAGATTTAGCGTCAAGGTCACCTTTCTGGACAAAGCGAATCCCTGTCCTCGTCTCCTCTCCACCTCCCCGAGTAATGGCACCACTTTCAAATGAAGGTTTCATCACTGTTGAGAAAAATGGATTATCATCCAGGCAACAGTACCATATGATTAGATTTGAGGGCTTCACTCTGCGTACAAGATAAGTTCAGGAAAATTGGAACCACCTTAATATTTTTCACACAATTCATCCTGTGTTGCTGACAAAGAAACTACTTTAGACAGCCATTGCACAAAACCCCAAGAGTATAGCCAGCCCATTGTCTCTGCAGTCCACTATGAAGACGTCAGATGCTCGCTATGTGTGATAACAACTCCACAGGCTACATTTGGAGTACTGTGGGCCCTTATTTGAGGAAGGACATCATTTCATTGGAAACAGTTCAGAAAAGCTTCACTAGGATGATCCCTGGCATGGAGAGAAAGACTTATGAACAAAGGGTAAACAGGTTAGGACTCTACTCACTGGAGTTTAGAAGACTGAGAGGTGATCTCATTGAACTAAGGGGTTTGACAGGATAAATGCTGAGAGTATGTTTCCCCTCATGGGAGAGTCTAGGAGTAAAGGGCATAGTCTCAAAATAAAAAGGTGCCAATTTAAGACTGAGCTGAGGAGGAATCTCTTCTTTCAAAGGGTTGTGAATCTTTGGAATTCCTTGCCGCAGTGAAGAATCCTTGACATATTTAAGACTGATTCTTGATCAGGAGGGAAAGTCAAGAGTTACAGGGAAAGGGCAGGAAAGTGGAAGTGAGGAATGTGTTGGATTGGCAATAGTCCTGTTGAATGTGGGGTAGGCTGGAGGGGCCTACTCCTGTACCTGTTTCGTATGGTCTTATTAAGTGAAGGAAGGTGTTACTTAGATTTGAGTGCATTACTTACAATGACACTGTCAGCATGTGCATTCAATCCCATTCATATGAAGTGACATCCATGAAAGAACCAATGTTCGTGATATAGATATTGCACATTTATTGAGCATTGATGCCACAGCTGATTACTGGGAACTAACTGTCAATGAATGCACATTTTGAATGAAATTAAACACAAGGATGGAAGCATGGAAACTACCATCTGTGAATTTGACTTACACACCTGTGACAGGAAGACAGGAACAAATTATCTTCAACATTCAGAACACTGTTTCTCTGTTGTTCCTGTTGTAACTTTGCTGTCATTTATTTGGCACCAGCAAATGGTCTTGTGTGGTGAGGGGGTAGGTCTAGTGCAGCTGGCAGAATTACACTAAACTGAGCCGTGTTTCAGGAATTATTCTGGATCATTTCAAACATTTGGGTGAGATCTGCCAGAAAAAAATTAGATAACCTGTAATTTGCATGTTGATTTTAACTTGTTACCATTCTATAAATGGTGCAAGTTAAAATCAACATGCAAATTACAAGTTATCTAATGTTTTCTGGCAGTGCCTAAAAAGCTCCTGATGAAGGGCTTATGCTCGAAACATTGATTCCCCTGCTCCTCGGATGCTGCCTGACCTGCAGTGCTTTTCCACACTCTCAACTCCGTTCTACAAACTGGATGCTTATATGTGTGAGGAACACACTGTTTAAAAAATGACATTGAACCTTTCATGACTGTAGTACTAGTGATCGTGATGCAGGTCCCCTGTGTGGGTGAATCAGAATAGCTCCAGAGTTGATTGAGAGATGTTGCTCATTTGCCTAGTGATATTATCACTGGACAGTTAATCCAGAGAACCAGGGAATCATCAGGGGACCTGGGTTTGAATCCTGCCATGGATTGGTGGAAATTGAATTAAAAGGGGAAAAGAAAATCTGGAATTAAAAGTGACTGTCGGAAAAACCCACCTGGTTCACTAAAGTCCTTTCGGGAAGGAAACTGCCATCCTTACCTGATCTGGCCTACATGTGACTTCAGACGCACAGCAATGTGGTTGATTCCCGATTACCCACTGGGCAAATAAGGATGGACAATAAATGCTGGTCTAGCCAGTGATGCCCGCATCCCATGAATGCTTTTAAGAAAAGGATGCTGGGTTCTTCACCAATACTCTCAAAGTGTTTAGAGAGAGGTGGACAGCAGAGTTCATTTTAATTTCCTTACTGACTATGTGGCAGTGACCTCCAGAACTGGAAGTAATGCTACAGTTGGCATGTCAAAGCTAATTGCTCGGGCTGAAAACCTGGAGCAGCTGTGCATGTGTGCAGCTAAGAGGGAAACATTGGTGGGCACTGCAGAGGTCTGAGTGGATTATTCCCCCCTCCAACTCCATTTTAACTCAATCCCCTCCCTCTTTCTCTTCCTTTCCCTCTTATTATTGTTGCTCAGCCGCCCCATTGCATATAATTCATTTATTGCATTGAGACATGAGTGAAGGCTTCAAAGAAGGGGAGCTGGGTCCTTACGACACTTATGGCAAAATCATACTTCTGGGCTAGAATGCCTGGGCTCAAGTCCAATCTGCTCCAGAGATGAATCATGTCTGAACAAATCAATTATAATAACTATCGTGAGCAACTCCTCCAATAATTTATTGCCCTGTGTATGAGTACACTGTCCCCGATGAGCAGTTTGTTAATTGGGTATTCTGTGGTGACAAAAATAGAGTTAACGTTTTGGGGTCGAGTGACCCTTTCCTCGACCCAAAACGTTAACTCTGATTTCTCTTCACAGATGCTGCCAGACCTGCTGAGATTTTCCAGCAACTTCTGTGCTTGTTTCTGATTTACAGCAGTTGTTTTGGCTTTTATTTTGTTAAATGTGGCATGGGTCTATTTAAAAGAAGAAGCTGGGCTCTTCATAGTTGAGGGAAAGGATCCAGAAGGGAAATGTGAGAACTGGTGTTTGTGCCATATTATAGATTTGAAATAAACATTTGTAACTCTCTGAAAACCTTTTGCTGCCTAATTCTACATATGCTTGTTGGTTTATTAAACAATCAGAACATCTCAAAGCCCTTTGGAGTGTCGTTGCTGTTGCAATACGGGAGGAAATATGGCATCCAATTTGAATGTAGCAAACTCCCACAAACAGCAAAGTGATAATCTGTTTCTCTGATGTTGATTGAGAGATACATCTTGACCAGGACACAAGGCACAGTTCTCTTGCATTTCTTCAAAATAGTACCAGAGATGAACCCATGTAGGCAGATTGACATGGGTTGTGACATGGGTTGAATGTCTCACCCAAACAGAACAGAACTCCTTCTGCACTGTATTGGAGTTATGGCTTTGATTTTTCTATTCAGAGCTTGGAATGGGAATTAGAACATAGAACTGTACAGCACAGTACAGGCCCTTCTGCCCTCAGTGTTGTGCTGACCTTTTATTGTACTCTAAGATGAAAGTAACCTACATACCCTTCATTGTACTATCATCCATGTGCCTATCCAAGACTCGCTTAAATGTCTGTAATGTTTCTGACTCTACTACCACCACTAGCAGCGAATTCCACACAACTACCACTCTCTGTGTAAAGAACCTACCTCTGACATCTCCCCTAAACCTTTCTCCAATTACCTTAAAATTATGCCCCCTTGTAATAGACATTTCTGCCTTGGGAAAAAGTCTCTGACTGTTAATTCTATCTATGCCTCTCATCATCTTTTACAACTCTATCAAGTTGCATCTCACCCGTCTTCACTCCAATGAGAAAAGCTTTAGCTCCCTCAACCTTCCTTCATAAGACATGTCCTCCAGTCTAGGCAGTATCCTGGCAGATCTCCTCTGCGCTCTCTCTAAAGCTTCCACATCCTTCCTATAATGAGGTGACCAGAACTCAACACAATATTCCAAGTGCGGTCTAACCAGGGCTCTGTAGAGCTGCAGCATAATCTTGCGGCTCTGGAACTCAATCCCTCTGCTAACAAAAGCCAACATACCATAATCTTTCTTAACAACTTGGGTGCAACTTTGAGGGATCTATGTACATGGACCCCAAGATCCCTCTGTTCCTCCACAATGCCAAGAATTGCCTTTAACCCTGTATTCTGTATTTAAATTGGACCTTCCAAAATGAATCACTTCACACTTTTCCAGCTTGAACTCTATCTGCCACTTATCAGCCAAGTTCTGCATCCTTTCAATGTCCTGTTGCAACCTACAACAGCCCTCTACACTATCCACACATCCACCAACTTACAAACCCACCCTTCCACTTCCTCATCCAAGTCATTTATAAAAAATCACAAAGGGCAGAGGTCCCAGAACAGATCCCTGTGGAACACTGCTGGTCACTGAGCTCCAGGTTGAATACTTTCCATCTACTACCACCCTCAGTTTTCTGTGGGCAGCCAATTCTGTAACCAAACAGCCAGGTTTCCCTGTATCCCGTGCCTCCTTACTTTCTGAATGAGCCTACCATGGGGAACCTTTTCAAATGTCTTGCTAAAATCCATATACACCATATTCACTCCTCTACCTTCATCAATGTGTTTTGTCACATCTGCAAAGAAATCAATAAGACTTGTGAAGTGTGACGTGCCTCTCACAAAGCCATGCTGACTATCTCTAATCAAACTATGGTTTCCAAGTAATCATAAATCCTGTGTCTCAGAATCCTCTCCAATACTTTGCCCACCACAGATTTAAAATTGACTAGTCTGTAATTCCTAGGATTATTCCTATTCCCTTTCTTGAACAAGGGAATAACATTTGCCACCCTCCAATCATCTGGCACTATGCCAGTGGACAGTGAGGACGCAAAGATCATTGCCAAAGGTTCAGCAATCCCTTCCAGCACTTCCTGTAGTGACCTAGGGTATATCTCGTCTGGCCCAGGAGACTTACCTATCCTTATCCTATCCTGAAGCAAAGTATTCATGAAGCACCTCCCCTATCTCCTCTGACTCCAGGCACAAGTTCCCTTCACTAACCCTGATTGGCCAGGCCCTCACTCTGGCCATCAAGTTGTTCCTCACATTAGTGTAGAATGCCCTCAGGCTTTCCTTAATCCTGCCCCTAAACCTTCTCATTCAGAACCATAATCTGGGACTGACCCATGTCGGTGTGGACAATATTGGTGAAAAATATATTGATAAGAGTCAGAATATTTTGAATATTTTGAATATGTCAGAATAATTGACTAGCTGGGAAATGTGCTTTGTAATTAGTGTTTGGTCTGTGATTGAAATTCTTGTGCACCAATTCATATATCAGAGAATATAAGAAAAATTACAAAGAGGCAAAGTCCAATTATTCTGCCAAATAAAAATCATGCTACAAATGCTCACCACCTACCAGTCATGTATCTGGAAACCATCCATCTGGTAAGGGAACGTACAAGAGCTGACTTGACTTCCTCATTGGTTTATCGGCAATATTTAATTGAGTTTACATGTAGAATCCTTTCTACAGAGTAGCCCCTGTAATGTGGAAGCTGGTTTTTAAATATCATGGACATGACAGCCTTCTGAGACAGGTGGGAATTGAACCTATACCTTCTGTCCCGCAGGAGGGGACACTGTCATGTTAACCATGCCATAATCATTACCCACTGGGCTGCTAATAATCACAACTGGAGCGCACCCATTATATGCACTCAATTGACATAGCACTTACCACATTAGCATCAGCAGCCAAGTAATTAATCAAGAAGGTCAAAAAATAAACAAATTGCAGCCTAATTGAGGGCAAAGCAAATGTCCCAGAAATTCTCTTTTTTTTTATGTCAACATGGGGGCATCTTGAAAAATTGTTCCTTGTTTCATCCCAACATCATGAGTTCCCTGAACTTCAGAAGGAATGGATACTTCACTCTTTGTCCTTTCTCTACAATATGTTACTGTTTGGGCATATTAGCCTAATACATGGGGCTAGCTGCCATGTCTATACTAACATTCCCCAGCTGTGAAGGGCTGATGCTCGAAGCATTGATTCTCCTTCTCCTCAGATGCTGCCTGACCCACTCTGCTTTTCCAGCACCACACTCTTCAACTCTACTCCTGTACTCAACATCCCGATGGGCTCTCTGCTGTCCAACAGCTCATCCAGCATTCTGTCTTGGGACATGATTTCCAGCATTTATTAAATTGGGAAGAGCTCTGTCAGTGTGTTCAGCTCCTCCCTGCTGACTCCATACAATTGATTCCAACCCCGTCCTCTTGTTGAGATCAGGAGGTTCGTGAACTTGGCAGCATATTCAACCCCACATCTCAAACCCTGTCTGTCATAAAGCCCGCCTACTCTAAACCTGGCCACCTCCGAGCACACAGCAGCCCACCTCCAATGGTTTTGCTGCAAACTCTGACCATTGTTTGCTTGTGCGTGGAAGTTTCATTTCGGTGTCTGAGGAGGGTTTAAAAACAGCTCTGTTCTTGCCCTGCGCTTTGTGGAACCTCTAGAATGGGGTGTGTGAGGTGGCTAATCTGAGATACAGTCAGCAGCTCAATTCTGATATCAAGGTAAAGTTACCAGAGGGCTTCCCTGTCATTAGAGAGAGATAACTGGTGGTGGTTTAACCTGAGAGTCACCACGTCTCAAGTAAGGTTGGGAAAGCAGGATCCTCATGGTGACCGCAGTCAATACGGCTTTCAAACCATGCTATTGGCATCAGTCCGCATTGCAAACCAGCCTTCCAACCTAACTCAGGGGTCACTGCTCTACATTATACTACTCTGGGGACTGAGCAGAAGACTTCTGACTGCAGTGCTAAACCTCAGATGGTGAAATACTGGTCTTGGAGACATCCACATTCACAAACTGGAAGGATCCTTTTTGGCTTGAAGTAATATTTTCCACATTCCTCAACTTTGGGGTTATTGAGATAGAAGTACCTCAGAGTGGGAGACTTTAAATTCCAGTCAGCACAGGCAAGTTACGCTTAAATGATTGACAACAAGACGGGCTATTGAAAGGGCCCTTCAGAACTTGCGGGTGAATGATGATACAGTTCGATGGGACAAAGAAAAACTACAGCCAGTTCTGTTCAAACTCTATAATAACTCATAGGACATGTTGCTGCATTGCTGAAACCTCAATAGCACTTGGTTGATGCGCCAATCCCTTGGCATGCCTTGGGCATTGATTTAAAAATAAAAACCAGAGTAAACAAATAACTGAATTAATAATATGATGTTGTTGGGCATTTTGACAGATGGTTGTCAACAAATACTAAGTAGAAGCAGAACTTATCCTGCATAATTTTGACTGCATAATGGAGCACTTTACACTGGCGAATGGGTTGGTCTGTATTACTGACCTGCTATTATATATAAATAGAGCTGCGTTTTTAACTGTCTGAAACTGAATAAAATCTGAACTAATTTCCTGCCTGTCATTTTAGTGAGGGTTGCACTCATTAGGCCACAGCTAATGCAGCCAATAAACACATATCCAGAGGGAAAAAAAAAACTCCTTTCCCTCTTCCCAAGCCCAGCCGAGGATCGAGCTCAGGAAAACATGGGAAATCTGGTTTGTGGTTTTGGCTGGGGAAATTGAGAGGGGGTGCGGTCAGGAGATAAGGTGCAAGGGGAATGAACGAGTCATAAGAAATAAGAATTGGAGCAGGCCCTTGTGCCTGGTCTGCCATTGAACTAGATCATAGCTGACCTTCTTTGTTAGTACCCATTGCCACACTATTTCCATATTACTTGATATCTTTAATATCTAGAAATGTATCCATGTTTGTCTTCAACATGCTTAATGGCTGAGCTTCCGCAGTCCTTTAGCGTAGAGAATTCTAAAGCAAATCAGAGTGGCGCAGTGGCTCAGTGGTTAGCACTGCTACCTCACAGCTCCAGGGACCTGGGTTTGTATCCAGTCTCAGGCAACTGTCTGTATGGAGTTTGTACATTCACCTGTGTCTGTGTGGGTTTCCTCCTACAGTCCAAGCATATGCAGATCAGGTGGATTGGTGATGTGAAGTTAACCTTGGTGCCCAGAGCTATGCAGGCTAAGTGGATTAGTCATGGGAAATGCAGGGTTATGAGTGTGGAGTGGGATGCACTTTGGAGGACCAGTGTTGACTCAGTGGGCCAAATGGCCAGCTTCCACACTGTAGCGACTTTATGAAAGATTTGCCCTTACACTGTCTGAGGAAATTCTTCCTTAACTCTGTGTGAAATGGCCATTCTATTATTCTGAGACTGTGACCCTAGTTATAGACGTCCACTCCATTCCAGTTAGGAGATACATCCTTCCTGCACCTACCCTGTTAAGCATGTCGTAATTCTGTCAGAATTTCAAGGGTCAGATGAGAGGCACTAGCTCACTTATTTCTACATATTCTGGGCCTCATTCTTCAATGAAACAGGAGAAGTGGTGGTTTAGGGGAAACTGAGGGAATTTGGCCCTGGGAATTTTACCTTGAAATAAGGCACTGGTTTTAGAAGGGAAAATTGAAAGAAAACATACATTTCCTACAGTGGTAAAGCATATCATATACGCTCACTGGTAGCCTTTTTAAGGTCAATTATAGGGAAGTGGATGTTGTTGGGCAGGGTTAACTTTTATTCCCATTTCTTGTTGCGCCTGAGAACTTGGTGTCAGGTCTGTCTTCTCAAGCTGTTGCTGTCCATTTGGTGAAAGTGCACCCAAAGTGATGTAAGGGTAGGAATTTGACCCAACTATGCTGAAAGAACAGTTGGGCATGTCCTGATGCTTGCAGGGGATCTTGAAGAGTCCTTCTGGCTGGTGAAGGTAATGTGTTGGGAGTTGTTGTCAAAGAAACAATGCAGTACAAAGACACATAGACAGGTGGTGGTCAAGGCAACATTCACAAAGCCGACCCTTAAAACACAAAGGATACCCACAAACATCAGCTGGAAGCCCCTGAAGAGCCTATAAACCATCCTCACGCACCTCCCCTGGCCATTACTTTCAAAGATCAACAGGGCATCCAAAAAAATCCCTCAAAACCTGTTTGAAATGACCTCAAAATCCCACGAGCTGCCTAGTATAAAAACTACAAACTGACAGGAGAGCCACTCATTTACCCTGATGACGACTCACGTGAGGCCTGGTCAAACGAATCTCTCAGCCATCAACCAGTAGGAGGGATTCGCAGGAAATTATCTCAGTGCTATGTATCTTGCTGTGCGGACCTATGTTGCATTTCCGTCATTTCACTCAAGAACTCCAATGGCAACCGCTTCACTGGTCGCAAAGCATTTTGGGACATCCAAAAGGCATGAAAGGTGCCAATCTTTCTTTCCCATATAGCAGCTCCCATTGGCCACGGATTCAGGACACAAGACTGGGCTAGAGTTAGAGAGACTTTGACTTGGCAATGTTTGATGCTGACTTTGGGGTTCCCTGGAAAACACGTCACATTCTTCACTCACGTTTTCAATGCTCCTCATTTTGAAGAGCTGACCGTGTGCAAACTTTTACCTGGAAGGGCAAGAAAGTAAATGCTGTCTCTGTTGTTTTGAGAGCCTCAATCTCCTTTTTGTCAATCCATTTCAGCAAAGACAGAACTTGGGCTGGCATGGTGGCTCAGTGGTTAGTACCGCTGCCTCACAGCAGGTGGGAACTGGGCTCAATTCCAGCCTCGGGTGACTGTCTGTGTGGAGTTTGCCCGTTCTCCCTGTGTCTGTGTTGGTTTCCTCCCAGTGTTCAAAGATGTGCATTTCAAGTGAATTGGCCACACTACCTTGTTAGGTGCATTAGTCAGGGGTAAATATGGGGGAATGGGTCACTCTTCAGAGAGTTTGTATGGACTTGTTGGGCCGAAGGGCCTGTTTCCACACTATAGGGAATCTAAATAAACTCATGGAATCTCCAATGCAAAAACATGGGATTGTCTGTTTTCACAACAATTTATCATGCACTAGCCAAAGGGCCAGCTGGAAATTATTATTCTTTCTTACCATAATTTGAAGGAATTTTCACTTTTAGTCAGTATGTGTTATGGACCTGTATCTTTTATGGACACAGTCAAACTTTGTTGCCACAATATGATCACTACAACGCTCGGGTATTGAGTAAACATGAAAACTCATGTTGTTTCAGTATCAGACATTATGAACTAACCTGCACAAGACTCAGAGAGGATGGAATGGTCTTCAAAAGTCTTCATAAACCTCAGCAGGAAGGTCATTCTTAACACTTTCCAGGGTCTCTCCTGCTGTCTCTTGATGGTCACTAGGCCAACTCTAGGCCTCACTACCAGAATCTTACCTCCTTCTCCATTTTAGGCAGATTTGCGGAGGATCATCCATTCCCCAGTATGCTTTTGACACAAGGGAAATTAGAATTTTGTTTCTAACCTTTGAAGAGTAAAAAAACAATCATAATTACCCATGTAGGGATGAGTGTATGGAACCACTGGGCTGAATCTTACCAGAAATGGGTTAAGAGGAGTCAAAAACTAGAGGACATAGGTTTAAGGTGGTAGGGGACAGATACAAAAGGGGTCAGATGGGTAGCTTTTTTTCACAGGTTGGGTGGAGAGTATCTGAAACGGGCTGCCAGAGTGTTGGAGGTGAGCACAATTTTGTCACCTAAGAAACATCTGGCCAGGTACATGGATGGGATAGATATGGAGAGATATGGAACAAACACAGGCAAATGGGACTAGTTTAATTGTGAAAACTGGGTGGCACAGACCAGCTGGACTGAAGGGCCTGTTCCCATGCTATAAACCTCTATGTCCCTATAACTTGAAGTGCTATGTTTTGGCGAGCTTCATGGAGACGTTCTCTCAGCAAGGCCAAAAGAACCTTCTCGCGCTATAGTCTCAAACTTGCCTCATATCCTGTGCATCATCACCATCATCGGCGGTCCCTCTCAGTTGGGGATGACTCTCTCCCACCCTCCGTGGGGGCTGTACAGACCGATATGGCTACCACAGACTCTCTTAAACTTGGGGCAGAAGGTGGTCATGGGAAGGGAATAGTGGGGGCGTTGGTGTGGTAACACCCTCCTTACGCTGTTTTCACTTGCCTTTCAACTTTTCCCGGTGGCGAGTCCCGAGGAGCTCGATGCCTTCCCGGATGCTCCTCCTCACTTTGGATGGTCTTGGGTCAGTGATTCGCAGGTGTCTGTGGGAATGCTGCAGTTCCTCATTGAGGCCTTGAGTGTATCCCTGAAGCGCTTCCTCTGTCCACCTGGGGCTCACCTGCCGTTTCAGAGCTGGGAGTACAGCACCTGCTCGGGGAGTCTCGTGTTGGTCACGGGGGTGATGTGCCCAGCCCATTGCAGCCGATTGAGGTAGGTCAGTGCCTTGATGTTGGGGATGTGGGCCTGGGTGAGCACACTGGTATTAGTGTGTCTTTCTTCCCAGCGGTTTTGCAGGATCTTGCGCAGGCAGCATTAGTGGTACTACTGCAGCGCCCTGTGATGTCTGCTTTGTCAGCCTGTGCACCACACCCCATCCATGCCCCAGTCATCGAACTGTCCCACTTGGTGTTGGTGCAAATACTTGTCTCTGTTAGGAGCGCTCGGCTTCCATGTTTGAAGCCTGGTCTTGCACCTGGTCAAGCATTGGCAGCCTGGAGTTGCCCTTTGCAGAGCACGCAATGACAGAGCAACCACAAACTAATGCCTCTTGGGGCACATAGCTGCCACTTCACGACATGTACAAGTGAATAGCCTCACTTCCATCACTGCTTAACATCCAAGACACATAGTTTTGTCGCATCCCATCATGCAACCCTGTCAAAGCCAGTGCTGTGTTCTCCACTTTCCCCAGTGGCCGCTCTAACCCAGGATCTTCTTATTGGTCAATGTGAAACCATCACATGCAGGAAAGCCATCAAACACTTCAAACCTTTTATGTTTATTTGGCAAGAGCAGAAGTGAACAATAAATAAACAAAAGCTGGGCTTGCGTCTTGGAACAGCTGCTTACCTGCTGGGCAATGTCAAATTTACAGCCGATAAATGTTCATTGGACCTCGCATTCATTGACTGAAACTGGGTGCCAGTAAAGTACTGTTTGGTTTGATGTATCCAACACTGCACCACTCCATCCCTTGCGATGTCATGTCCTTATCCTCATCCTTGGAAGGCTGCTGCCACTCTCCCAGCTGGTCAGCAAATAGTACACACCATCTTGGTCCTTTCAGTTGTGTAGAACACAGATATGAGGATTAAGTGGCACAGTCTATGTGGACTATACTACAAAGTGCCCACAGACTGATCTGGGCCATTGGCACCTCACCTTCAAGAGATCTGTCATCTGCCCCAAAATGGTTGCAGGATAGGATAATTGATCTCTGTCAGGGGGTTCTGTAACAGGGTAATCAGCCACGGTCTCTGACAGTTACCCTTATCTTCCAGTGACCTTCCGGTGACCATCTGAGCCAGAGTCGTGACCACCCAGGCCACAATACTGACCTCCCGGAGCAGAGAACTGTCCACAGAGACAGAGCACTGACCTGCCTCAGGCCGGAGCACTGAACCCCTAGGCTGGAGCACTGACCACCCAGGCTGGAGCACTGACCACCCGGGCTGGAGCACTGACCACCCGGGCTGGAGAACTGACCATCTGAGCTGGAGCACTGACCACCTGGGCCAGAGCACTGACCACAGGGGCAGGGCACTGACCACCCTCAGGCTGGAGCACTGACCATCCAGGCTGCTGCACTGACCACCCAGGTCGGAGGACTGACCACCCAGGCTGGAGCACTGACCATCCATCCTGGAGCACTGACCACCCAGGCTGGAACACTGACCACCCAGGCTGGAGCACTGACCATCCAGGCTGGAGCACTGACCATCCACGTTGGAACACTGATGGCCCCCAGGCTGGAACACTGAAAATCCATCCTGGAGCACTGACCATCTGGGCCGGAACACTGACCACCCAGGCCAGAGCATTGACCGTCCAGGCCGGAGCATTGACCGTCCAGGCCAGAGCATTGACCGTCCAGGCTGGCGCACTGACCATCCGGGCTGGAGCACTGACCATCCAGGCTGGAGCACTGACCATCCGAGCAGGAGCACTGACCGTCCAGGCCAGAGCACTGACCACCCAGGCTGGAGCACTGACCACCCAGGCTGGAGCACTGACCATCCGGGCTGGAGCACTGACCACCCAGGCTGGAGCACTGACCGTCCATGCTGGAGCACTGATTGTTTGGGACAGAGCACTGATTGCCTGGGCTAGCACTGATTGCCCAGGATGGAGCACTGACCACCCGGGCCTGAGTGCTGACCGTCTGGGTTGGAGCACAGACAGCCAAGGAAACACACTGACCATCCAGGCTGGAGCACTGTCCACCTGGTCTGGTGCACTGACCACTCAGAATGGAGCACTGACTGGCCTGGAGCACTGACCATCCATACCAGAGCACTGACCACCCAGGATGATGCACTGACTGTCCGGGACAGAACACTGACCACCTGGGCTGGAGCAATGACCGTCCAGGACAGAGCACTGACCATGTGGCTGGAGCACTGATCATCCAGCCCGGAACACTGACCACTAGGGACAGAGCACTGTCTCTCCAGGCTGAAGCACTGACCGCCAAAAGGCTGAAGCACTGTCTGCTTGGGACAAAGCACTGACCATCCGGGCAGAGCACTGACCATTGGTGCTGGAGCACTGACTGTCTGGGCAGAGCACCGACCATCTGGGCCAGAGCACTGATTACTTGGGACACAGCACTGACCATCTGGCTGGAGCACTGACTATCAGGGCCAGAGCACTGACCATCCGGGACAGAGCACTGACAACCCAGGAATGGAGCACTGACTGTCCAGGCCAGATCACTGACCGTTCAGGACAGAGCACTGACCGTCTGGGGTGGATCACTGCCCATCCAGTCCAAAAACACTGACCACCCAGGCTGGAGCACTGACTTGCTGGGCCAGAGCACCAACTGCTCAGGGCAGAGCACTGACCATCTGGCCAGAGCACTGACCATCTTGGCCAGAGCACTGACCACCCGGAGTGGAGCACTGACCATCTGGGACAGAGCACTGATCATCTGGGACAGAGCACTGACTGTCCAGGCCAGAGCACTGGCTGCCTGGCACAACACATGACCATCTGGGACAGTGCACTGACCATCTGAGACAGCACACTGACCATCTGAGACAGTGCACTGACCGTGAGGGACAGAGCACTGACCATCTGGGACAGTGCACTGACCATCTGAGACAGCGCACTGACCGTCTGGGACAGAGCACTGACTGTTTGGGACAGCACACTGACCGCTTGGGACAGAGCACTGACCCGCTGGGACAGTGCACTGACCATCTGAGACAGCACACTGACCGTCTGGGACAGACTGACCATCTGAGACAGTGCACTGACCATCTGAGACAGCACACTGACCGTCTGGGACAGCGCACTGACCCCCTGGGACAGCGCACTGACCTTGACATGGTGATAAGAAATGAAGTGGTGGGACCTGGCACAAACAGGTAACAACCTTGATACCATTGTGGGTGGACAACTGAGAGATCCAACACAGCTCTCTAAAGATCGAGAGATCCCACACAGAGTGGTGGTGGTGGACTGGAGGCTTGTCACCAGTGGTGTTCCACTGGGATCAGTTCTAGGCACTGTCCTTGTTTGTCCTTTATATAAATGATTTGGATGAGAATATAGGAGGCATGGTTAGTAAGTTTGCAGACAGCACCAAAATTGGTGGGATAGTAGGCAGTGAATAAGGTTTTCTAAGATTAAAAAGGGATCCTAATCAAATGGGTCAATGAGCTGAAAAATGGCAGATGCAGTTCAATTTGGATATACGCAAGGGATTGCATTTTTGTAAAACAATCAGGGGGCAGAATTTATACAATTAATGATAGGGCCCTGGGTATTGTTGTAGAATGGAGGGACCTAGGGGTTCAGCTACATAATTCTTTGAAGTTTTTCTTCACATCCAGACAGAGTGGTTAAAAAGGTGTTTAATACGCTTGCCTTTATTGCTCAGTCCTTTGAGGATAGGAGTTGGGAAGTCATGTTGAGATTGTACATGACGTTTGTGAGGCCTCTTCTGGAATACTGTGTCTCATTTTGGTCACCCAGTTATAGGAAGAATATTATTCAGCTAGAGAGGGTTTAGAAGAGATCTACAAGGGTGTTGCTGGGTATGGAAGG
The DNA here is from genome assembly GCF_047496795.1 of Chiloscyllium punctatum. Taxonomy (NCBI): domain Eukaryota; kingdom Metazoa; phylum Chordata; class Chondrichthyes; order Orectolobiformes; family Hemiscylliidae; genus Chiloscyllium; species Chiloscyllium punctatum. The sequence goes on from NC_092751.1 coordinate 88,622,033, forward strand.
TTTGGGTTATAAAGAAAGGCTGGATAGACTGGGACTTTTTTTTCCTCGAGAATAGGAGGATGTGAGGTGACATTATAGAGGTTAATGAATTCATAGGGATTGTAGATAAGGTGAAAGGCAGGTGCCTTTACCCTAAGGTGGGAGATTGCAAGACTAGGTGACATATTTTTAATGTCAATGGTAGTCATGTATGGAGGTGCCAATATTGGACTGGGATGAACAAAGTCAGAAGACACATGACATCAGGTTATAGTCCAACAGGTTTATTTGAAATCACAAGCTTTTGGAGCGGTGCCCCTTTGTCCTTGATTGTGATTGCAAATAAATCTGTTGGACTATAACCTGGTGTTGTGTGACTTCAGACATATTTTTGAGGTGAGAGGAGAGAGATTTAAAAAAAGACATGAGAGACAATTTGTTTTACACAGAGGGTGGTTTGTGTATGGTATGAACTTCCTGAGGAAGTGGTGGATGCGGGCAGTTACAATTTTTAAAAGATACTTAGATAAGTGCACAAATAAAAAAATCTTTAGAGAGTTATAGGCCAGGAGCTGGCAGGGGGGACTAGTTTAGTTTGAGATTATGTATGCTGTATGACTCTTTGTAACTTCAAAGTGCTTAAATACATTTTTCAGTGTAATGACTACTGTAGAAAGCATGGCAGCATTTTGCACACAGCAAGATCCCACAAATTTTGTTGTAATTAAAAATGTCATTTTTCTTCATTCTGTATATGTAAGAATGCAATACTGAAAAAGCAGTACAGTATATTTATGGCAGTTAACAGAGAGCATTCTGAGCCAAACATATCATTTATCTTGGAAAAAGAAATTAAGGTGCAATCTTCTTGTCAAAATAGGAGCCTAAGTTTCTTATGATATTCCTTTAGGAAGCATTACAACGTAGAATCATTTATTGAAATGTCTTTTTCTTACACAGCTGTGAGATGTGCCAAGTTTAACTCAGCGATTGCCTGCTTCTTGATTCAATGAGACCACCTGCAGAACAAAGTTCCTAAATGACAAAATGAATGTAACTTTTTTTCAAAAATCTCTGTCTGGCTGGATGTCCACTCTGGCAGAGAAAGAAATAGGTAAGCATAACCATCGAGCAATTAAAGATAATTCACCACTTGCTGAGAACATTTGCCATCACAAAGCACTAGTTGCATTAAGTTAATGTCCCATCATTATAAGTTCCTGAATTAAACTCCAGAGAATTCTGAAATTAATTCAGGGGATGTGAATTTTGCTGGTGGTGCCAGTATTATTGCCCATCACTCTATGCCTGAGTGGCACCTGAGTGGTTATCAACATTATTGTGGGTCATATGTAGGCAAGACTGGGTAAGGCTGGCAGATTTCCTTCCCAAAAGGGCCTGAGTTAACAAAGTAGGTTTTTAATGACAGTTTCATGGTGACCATTACTAAGACTTATTTCATGAACTGAACTTGAATTGAACTCTTGCTTCTGGATCATTACTGAAGGCCTCTGGATTGTTCATTCAGGAACATAACAACTTTGTTACTTTATCCTTCAAGTTTTTTTTCTGTCTGGACTCCTTCATTTTTTCAGTCTGTCAGAACAAAGAACTGTCCGACAGCCAGTTCTGAAGTGATGCTTTTAAGTTGTGCTGGCAGACACTATACCGGAAACACCTGTAGCAAACAGAGGGACTTGAATTGCACTTGATGCATAGAGGAGTTGCATAATGGTCCAGATTGATAATGCAAATGATTTTGTTACTCCAAGTCAGAGATCGACTGACTTGCTAATTTTCAACCGTCCCAAAGGCTGCCATAGCAGTTCACTATAATGATTTCATCATATTGTAATTGCTACCAGTATTTATGCATGAGCATAAGTGAGGAACAAACAGCTTACATTGTCTCTTTGCGTTCTGTGGACTGAGCTCAAATCCCAGCTCTGAAAGCTCCTTGTGGATCTCCTGGGTTACCGGTGAGTTTTCCATTGTTGGAGAAGTGTCCACTCTTGCCCTACAGTCTTTCCAAGTCAAATGCATCTCGCACACAGTCAGTACAGACAAGTGTTGATCTGGTGAATTTTCTACTGTCAACATGCAATTTAGGGTCCGTGTAATAATTGATTGTCTGCAATTTTGATTAATGTTGCAAAATACGTCTGGCAACTTCCAACCATCAGCACTTGCAAACAGTGAGTGGCCATATTTAGGTACATGGAACAATCGATTTCTGAATTTGTTCCATGGTGGGGATGAAAGATTGTGTTTGTATATCAACCAATCACTATCTCTAATATAATGGACTGAATTATGAAATGGACTTCAAAGTTAGAAAGGTTTTGGTCAAAAATGTTTTAAAGCTGGACACCAGAACATCATGTTTAAATTAGCAGAAGTGATTGAACAGTTTGGGGCCTTTTTTTTTTCTCTGGAAGAAAGAAGGCTAAATGACCTAATGTAGCCTTTTGAAATTATGAACAGGCTTGAATAGGGTAGATGTGGAGAAAGAGGTTCAAGTTTGTGAGGTCATCTAAAAACAGGGGCGATCAGTATATGATAATCAGATCCATGGCAATGCCTCGGCCAATCACCCTCTTGCAGAATAAATTGTTGTTCCTGTTGAACTTTGGCTCTCTTGTGTGCGTGTCCTGATGAGTGCAAGATGTAAAAAAATTGACAGCATGTCTCTTCTTTCAACAATACTCAAGATTGTCATTGATAAGGATTTCAAGGGATGCTCGGAGGCATTCATGTAGAAGATCAGTCGTGTTTGAGGGACTGAATGATCTACTTCTGCTCCTACGTCCTATGTTCCCACATATTTATTTCCCAGACAGTAGTTCGAATGGGGATCTTGCTACCACATGAGGAATACCATATATGAATTTAACGAGAGTTTAGGCAATTCTATGAGGTGGGAAAGAACAAATGGACAAGTTGGCAAGATTACATGAAGTAAGATCAGAGGAGGCTAGTGGGGCACATTATCACTGGCAGAGAACACTGTGCTGAATGTCAACATAAGGTGCTGGCTGTGTATTTAATATATATCCAGGTATTCATATTGTTCACACAAGCCCTTTTGCCATGGTATATTTCTTTGTTTATCACCAGTGGTGCATTCTCAATGTTAATGTTTCTGTGTAATAAAGGAATTCAGCCAAAGACCAATACTGATCCAAACTAGAGACCCAGACAGACACCCGGTGACTATGGCGAGGACTGAATGACAACACAGGTTCTCAAAAGAGACAATGCAAGATAGCAGATGATGAAATATCTCTCCCAGATCATCTCAATGCCTTCAATGCTTGCTTTGAACAGAATTTCGGCAGAGAGGTAACACCTATTCTGACAAGTCCTGACAAACTTATCCCAACAGTCACTGCATCAGAGGTCAGATCATATTTCCTTCGTGTGAATCCAGGAAAATGATGGGACCAGACGGAGTACCTGGGTGTGTACGCAGGGCATGCGCAAATGAACTGGCAAAGGTTTTCTCGGACATCTTCAACCTCTCCCTGCAGCAGGCCACTCTCCCTGCCTGTTTTAAGAAGGCCAACATCATCCCTGTGCCTAAGAAGGATCATGCAGCATGTCTCAATGACTGCCACCCATGGCCCGAACTTTGGTGGTCATGAAGTGCTTTGAAAGGCTGGTCATGGCATTAATCAACTCCAGTCACCCCATTACTCTTGACCCATTCCAATTTGCCTATCAGACCAACAGATCCATGTTAGATGCCATATCGCTCCTCCCCAGAACATCTTGACAGCAAGAACAGCTATGTAAGAATCATACTCATTGACTACAGTTTAGCCTTCAACACCATTATCCCCTCAAGACTGATTACTAAACCTTTTGATCTCGGACTGAGTCCCATTCTCTGCAACTGGATCCTCAGTTTCCTGATTCACAGACCACAGTGAAGATTGGGAACAATATTTCATCCTCACTAACACTCAACACTGGAGGCCCCCAGGGGTGCGTACTCAGCCCCCTACTGTACTCACTGTATACTCATGACTGCTTCGCCAAATACCAGCCTAATGCCATTTACCAGTTCGCTGATGACACCACCATAGTCGGTTGAATCTCAGATGGCGATGAAGCAGACTACAGATGGGAGGTGAAAGATCTGGAAAAATGGTGCATTGAGAACAATCCAGTTCTCAATGCCGGCAAAACCAAGGAACTCATTATTGATTTTCGACGGGATGTTACTCATGCCCCCCCCATACATCATTAGCACAGAGGTGGAACGAGTGGAGACTGTCAAACTCCTGGGCGTGGTCATCCACAACAAGCTTTCTTGGACTCTTCATGTGGATGCACTGGTTACAAAGGCCCAACAACGTCTCTTCTTCCTCAGGCAGCTGAGGAAATTTGGCATGACAGAGAATACCCTTGTCAACTTTTATAGGTGCACCATCAAGAGCATTTGGTCTGGATTTATCACTACCTGGTACAGCAATTGAACCATTCATGATTGGAGACGGTTACAGAGAGTGGTGAACTTGGTCTGGACAATCACAAAGGCCATCTATAGAATCCATCTATCAGGCCCACTGTCAAGGAAAGGCCGCCAGCATTCTCAAAGATCCATGCCACTCTGGCAATGTTTTTCTACAACCTCTATCATCGGGGAGAAGATACAGAAGCCTGAACACATGCACCAGCCGGTTTCGAAACAGTTTCTACCCTACTGTTCTTAGAATACTGAATGTACTCACAAACTCTTAACATTTGTCTGTACCTGTGTTTTTTGTTTTTGCCACTGTTACCTATTATTTACTATCTATGGTACTGAATTCTGTGACCTGCCTGTATTACTCGCAAGACAAAGCTTTCCACTGTGCCTCGGCACATGTGACAATAAATTCAATTCAATTCATTCTGCCATTCAGTGCCTTGTATAAACATATTCTTCCTGAGTAAGGACAGACAGGGAATGCTGGGCAATTTGTTTTTGAGGTACACGATAATGCAGTTTGCACCTGTTTTCAACTGAAAAGCATACCTATACACTTTCTATCAACTATCAATAAGGAGCAGAAGTCCTGGACAAATCCTTCCAGCTTAGAAATGATGTGGCCAATTGTAATATTCTTCTTATCTGAATGAGATAAGCTACGTTGATTTAGACTAAGAGAAAGTGAGGATTACAAATGCTGGAGACCAGAGTTGAAAAATGTGGGGCTGGAAAAACACAACAGGCCAGGCAGCATCCGAGGAGCAGGAGAATCGACGTTTCGGGCATAAACCCTTCTTCAGGAATGAGGCTGGTGTGCCAAGCGGGCTGAGACAAAGGGTAGGGGGGAAGGAATTTGGGGGAGGGGCTCTGGGAATACGATAGGTGGAAGGAGGTGAGGGTGAGGGTGATAGGCTGGAGAGGGGGTGGGGCGGGGAGGTCAGGAAGAAGATTGTAGGTCAAGAGGGCGGTGCTGAATCCGGGGTTTGGGATTGAGATAAGGTGGGGGGGAGGTGAAATGGCGAAGCTAGAGAAATCTACATTCATCCCATGTGGTTGGAGGGTTCCTAGGTGGAAGATGAGGCGCTCTTCCTCCAGGCATCGTGTGGTCAGGGTCTGGCGATGGAGGAGGCCAAGGACCTGCATGTCCTTGGCGGAGTGGGAGGGGGAGTTGAAGTGTTGAGCCACGGGGCGGTTGGGTTGGTTGGTCCGGGTGTTCCAGAGGTGTTCCCTGAAACGTTCCGCAAGTAGGCGGCCTGTCTCCCCAATGTAGAAGAGACAACATCGGGTGCAGCGGATACAGTAAATGATGTGTGTGGAGGTGCAGGTGAATTTCCAATGGAAAGATCCATTGGACCCTTGGAGGAGGGAGGTGTGGGTGCAAGTTTTGCATTTCTTGCGGTTGCAGGGGAAAGTGCCGGGAGTGGAGGTTGGGTTGGTGGGGGGTGTGGACCTGACGAGGGAGTCGCGGAGGGAGTGGTCTCTCCAGAACGCTGATAGGGGTAGGGAGGGAAATATATCCCTGGTGGTGGGGTCTGTTTGGAGGTGGCGGAAATGATGGAGGATGATACGATGTACCCGGAGGTTGGTGGGGTGGTAGGTGAGGACTAGTGGGGTTCTGTCCTGGTGGTGATTGGAGGGGCGGGGTTCAAGGGCGGAGGTGCGGGAAGTGGAGGAAATGCGGTGGAGAGCATCGTCGACCACGTCGGAGGGGAAATTGCGGTCTTCGAAGAAGGAGGCCATTTGGGTTGTTCGGTATTGGAATTGGTCCTCCTGGGAGCAGATGCGGCCGAGGTGAAGGAATTGGGAACATGGGATGGCATTTTTACAGGGGCAGGGTGGGAGGAGGTGTAATCGAGGTAGCTGTGGGAGTCGGTCAGTTTGTAGTAAATGTCTGTGTTGAGTTGGTCGCCCAAGATAGAAATGGAGAGGTCTAGGAAGGGGAGGGAGGAGTCTGAGATGGTCCAGGTAAATTGAGGTTGGGGTGGAAGTTGTTAGTAAAGTGGATGAACTGTTCAACCTCCTCATGGGAGCACGAGGTAGCGCCGATACAGTCATCGATGTAGCGGAGGAAAAGGTGGGGGGTGGTGCCAGTGTAGCTGCGGAAGATGGACTGTTCCACATATCCGACAAAGAGGCAGGCATAGCTGGGGCCCAAGCGGGTGCCCATGGCTACTCCTTTGGTGTGGAGAAAGTGGGAGGATTGGAAGGAGAAGCTGTTAAGAGGACCAGTTCAGTCAGTCAAAGGAGGGTGTCAATGGAAGGGTACTGGTTGGGTCGGCGGGAGAGGAAGAAGCGGAGGGCTTGGAGGCCTTCATGATGGAGGATGGAATTGTATAGGGACTGGATGTCCATCGTGAAGGTAAGGCATTGAGGGCCAGGGAAACGAAAATCATGGAGGAGGTGGAGGGCGTGAGTGGTGTCCCGAACGTAAGTGGGGAGTTCTTCGACTAAGGGGGACAGGACAGTGTCGAGGTATGCAGAGATGAGTTCAGTGGGGCAGGAGCAGGCTGAGACAATGGGTCGGCCAGGGTAGATTTAGACTAAGAACTAGGACTTCTCTTTTCTACATAGGAACATCGGAATAGGAGGAAGTCATTCAGCACCTCTAGCCTCATGCATCATTGGTAGGGCAACATTACAGAGAGAGACAGATAGAATCAACATAGAGTCATAGAGTCCTACAGCATGGAGACAGACCCTTTAGTCCAAACTGGGCCATGTTGACCAAAATGTCCACCCACGCTAGCCCCATTTCCCTACACTTGGCCCAGCAGGGATCTGACGTGCACTGAATGACTCACCTCTATTCTTATGCCCACAATGAGCTAAATGCCTGGCATCACCATGCCAACTAGATATCTGGCTGCCTTGTCGTTATATTACACAGGGGAAGCTTTCATTCCTTGGGAGTGGATGTTCACCTCTCAGTGACAGGGAGACCTGCTCTAGAGTTCAGCTGCTCAGTCTGACTGATGGGCAGCTCTGTAGTCCCACCAGATGTCACCACTGTGGCTACAAGCAGACTCCAGGACTTGAAGGTAGATGCAGGTATTTTGGATGAACGGTGATTTGGATGAACTCGGTGGGGGTGGGCAGGATTGGGATTAAGAGGGAAGCTGAAAGTGAGGGTAGCACCTTGGGTGTACGGCCAATGGGCACAATGTACCCCCACCATCTTCCTGTCCATCTCTAGACCAAACATTGATAGATACCTGGGTGGTCACCTCCCTTTTACCTACTACCACAGGCTGAAATAGAGGCAGAACAAGGCTTTTAATTAATTGTCCAATTACAAGCCTCAATAAGCCTTAGTGTGTTCGTGGAAAATGTTCCACCCTATTGAATCCTTTTGTCATTTTAAATATTCTGGTTAGTTCAACCTTCAACTCTCTGTACTGAATCCTCGAATATGCAAGCTGTTTCCTATAAGACCTAACATGTAGGAGGAGAAGTATGCCATTCAGCCCATCAAGTCAGCTCCGCCATTGAACAAGATCATGGCTGATCTAATCATCCTCAACCTCACTTGCCTGCCTAATTGCCTTAATCCATGATTCCATTTCTGATTAAAAATCCGTCCACCTCAACCTTGAACATATTTAATGGCCCAGCCTCAACAACCCTCTGTTGTAAAGAATTTCACAACGTTCCTACAGAAAGTTCTTCTCATCTCAGTCCTACGTTGGTGACCCCTTACTCTGAGATTGTGCCCTCTGGTCCTAGACTCTCTCAGAAGGGGCAATGACCTCTCCACACCTACTCAGTCAAATTCCCTCAGAATCATATATGTTTAAATAAGATTACATTTCATTCTTCTAAACTCCAATAAGTACGAGCCCAACCTACTCAACCTCCTCTCATAACCAAATATCCCTCTAGGATCAACCTTGTGAATTTTCTCTAGACTGTCTCCAATGCCAATATATCTTTCCTTCGATGAAGGAACCAAACCTGTTCATAGTACTCTAGGTGTGGACTGACTAATGCCTTATACAGTTTTAGTAAGACTTCCTCAATTTTGTATTCAATTCCCTCTGAAATAAAGGACATCACTCTATTTGCTTTTCACATTACCAGCTGAACGTAGATCCTAGATTTTTTGTAATTCATGCATGAAGAGCTTGAAAATCCCCCTCTGCTGCAGCTTTCTGGAGTCTCTCTCTATTTAAATAAGATCACCTCTTTTATTCTTTCTGCCAAAGTGCATAACCTCACATTATATTCCAACTGCCAAGTTTTTTGCCCACTTGTTAACCTGTCTATATCTCTCTGTAGAGTCTTTGTGTTATCCTGACTACTTGTTTCCCCATCTGTTTTTGAGTCATTTTCCATCACCATATGTATTTTTATTCATTCATGGGACATGGGCATCTGCCACAAATAATTGTGGTCCCTGCACTGAGCTCTGTGACATTCCACTAGTTACAAGTTACCATCCTGATAAAGTCCTATTTATCCTGTCTTCTATTCGTTAACCAATCACCTATCCATGCAAACAAACTACCCTCAACGCTGTAGGCTATTATTTTATTTAGAAGCCTTATGTGCAGTACCTTATTGAACACCTTTTGGAAATCCCAATATATCATATCTGCTGGTTCTACTTTATCTATTCTGCTTTTTGACTTTGCATATAATTGTCAAATTGTTTGTCAGATATGATTTCCTCTCATGAAGTGATGCTGACTCTGTTTGATCATCTGATGTATTTTGAAATGATTTGCTATTATATCCTTTATAATAGACTGCAAATGCTTCTCATGACAACTGACAATGACAATGAGTAATAGAGTCATAGAGTTTGTACAGAATGGAAACCACCCTTTGGTCCAACTCATCCATGCCGACCAGATATCCAAAATTGATCTGGTCCTGTTTGCAGCATTTAGCCCATTTCCCTCTCAACCCTTCCTATTCATGTACCCATCCAGATGCCTTTTAAATCTTGTAATTGTACCAACCTCCACCACTTCCCCCGACAGCTCGTTCCATACACGCACCACCTTCTGAGTGAAAAAGTTGCCCCTTAGGTCCCTTTTATGTCTTTCCTGTCTCACTTTATAACCTATGCCCTCTAGTTTTGGACTCCACTACCCCAGGGAAAGGACTTTGGCTATTCATCCTATCCATGCCCCTCATGATTTTTATAAACCTCTAAGAGGTCACCCCTCAGCCTCTGTATTCTAGGGAGGAAGCCTTCCAAGGGATTAAAAGCCCATCTTTCATGTGATAGTTTGGAAAGATTCACTGGGATTGGTGGTATTATTTAGTAAGGAAGTGTTAATTAGGTCGGGTTTATATCCACTGGAGTTTGAAGGGATGATTTTATTGAAACATATAAAACATATAAAATCCTGAGGGGACTAAACACACTGGATGCTCAGAAGATATTTAAGGCAAAGAAGTTCTTTCCCTCAGAGGTTTATGAGTCTTTGGAACTTCCTTCCCCCAACATCAATAGAAATGAGGCATTAAATATTTTTAAGGCATGGCAGATAAATTCTTGACTAACAAATGAATCAAAAGAGATGATGGGCTTGGGCCATAATCAGATTAGCCATGATCTTATCTAATGATTGGTTAGACTCAAAGGATTGACTGACCAATCCTGCACCTAACTGTTATGTTCTGGTCTGTCAGAATCACTGCAGACTATATTCTAGCTACAAACAAAAAGATAGGAGGTGAAGGAGCCGTGGATTACTAACTTGTACACAAATCGAAATGAATATTCCGAAAAGTTACTGTAATTTCTCATGTGAGACTACGTTAATGGCGTCAGAAAATAACAAGGTAAAAATGTCACAGAATATTGACAGTGGGGAAACAGGCCAATCAGCCCACTCTGGCCCTAAAAACAACATCCCAACCAGACCCTGTGACCATATATTTCCCCATGGCTAATCCACCTAGTCGCACATCTCTGGACAGTATGGGGCAATTTAGCATGACGAATCCACCTAATCTGCGCATTTTTTTGGAACGTGGGAGGAAACTCACTTGGACATGGGGATAATGTGCAAACTCCACACAGTCGCTGAAGGCTCAAATCAAACCTGGATCCCTGGTGCTGTGATGCAGCAGTACTAACCACTGAGCCACTGTGCCGCCATCCTACCAGACTGCAGGGTGGGGAGTGATTAAGTGGTTTAAATACTGAGGGTCACAATACTTCGGGTGAGGAGAGAGGTTGAGAAGGAGAATCGTTCACAATAATATTAGTTAGTGCATTGAGTATAGGAATTGGGACATCACGTTGTGGCTGCACAGGATATTGGTTATACTACTTTCTGAACATTGAATATCTCCTTCCTACAGGAAGGATGTTGTGAAACTTCAAAGGATTCAGAAAAGACTTACAAGGATGTTGCCAGGGTTGGAAGGTTTGAGCTACAGGGAGAGAGGCAGAGTAGGCTGGGACTGTTTATTCTGGAGCGTTGGAGGCTGAGGGGTGACCTTATAGAGGTTTATAAAATCATGAGGGGCGTGGAAAAGGTAAGTAGACAAGGTCTTTTCTCTGGGATGAGGAAAGGGGAAAAATTTAAAAGGGACCTCAGGGGCAACTTTTTCACATAGAGGGTGGTGTGTGTTTGAGAACTGCCAGAGGGAGTGGTGGAGGCTGGTACAATTACAACATTTAAAAGGCATCTGGATGGGTATATGAATAAAAAGGGTTAAGAGGGATATGGGCTAAGTGCTGGCAAATAGGACTAGATTAGGTTAGGATTCTGGTCAGCATAGATGAGTTGGACGAACGGTCTGTTTCCGTGCTGTACATCTCTCTGACATTCTCAACCTTAGCTGGTGTAGGAATCAAGCCCATGCCGTTGGTGTTATGCTGTATGCAAACCAGCTGCCCTGCTTTCTTGACAGGACACTCACTCATAAAAAGAACTTACAAATGGGAGTAAGCTAGTTATCCCTTGAACCTGTTCCTCAGTTCAAAAACATTGCCGCTGATCTGAAACCTAACTCCTTTGCTCCAAATCTCTTAATACCTCTGGGTAATAAAAAGCTATCAATATCAGGTTTAACATTTAAATCAAATACCATTTGTAAACTCCAAGCACCTTTTCTGTGTTGAAATGGTTTAGTAATTTAGTAATCCAGGGGCCATGGGAGCTCAGTGGTAACACTGCCGTCTCACAGCGTCAGGGACCCATGTTCAATTCCTACCTTGGGCCACTGTCTGTGTGGAGTTTGCACATTCTCCCCGTGTCTGTGTGGGTTTCCTCTGGGTGCTCTGGCTTCTTCCCACAGTCCAAAGATGTGCAGGTTAGGTGAATTGGCTATGCTAAATTGCCCGTAGTGTTAGGTACCAAGGGTAAATATAAGGTAGGGAAATGGGTCTGGGTGGGCTACTCTTCAGAGTGTCATTGTGGACTTATTGGGCCGAAGGGCCTGTTTCCGTACTGTAGGGATTCTGTCAATTCCCCTCAATCACTTGATGACTTTGATCCCTCCATTTAATAAATTCCAGGGAATATAATGTAAGTTTCGATGATCTCTCTTTGCAGTTTAAATATTAAATAAAATATTTTCCTTATTCATTACCAACACAACTTTTACACTTTTACAACATGTATTCTTGAGTCAAAGTCTATAACGTGTATCTTTTTTGAAATAGATGCATTTATATGTAGTGGTTCAGATGCTACAAGCATGAGGATCCAAAGTGCTGATTGAATTAAATTCAACACATAGTGTTTGGTATTTTAATAATATTCCACAATCCTCGTACGTTAGGGAATACTACCTCCTTCACTAAACCCCCATCCCCTTACATACCACACACGCACACAGACACTTGAAAACCTATCTTTATCTCAATCACAAGCAGGCTTTAAGCTCCACTGTACTGAACAATTTGCCAAAACACATATTTACAATAGTACTGAAGTAACATTCCTGTGTTTGACAGTAAATGAAACTTTTGAGAATGCTTGTATAGAGTTTCTGTTAACTCTTTGGGACTGTGACCAGTTTGGCACCCAGAGGAACATAGCTTTTGATCTCTGGCTATCCGTCAATCATAATTAGCTTCCCACTAGCTGCGTGTCTCTGTACTGCTGGTGATTTGAATTATTGCTCTCTGTGTGTGACCGCCTTTTATGGTTATATCACTGAACGATGTTCCCTAGAGCCTTAGAACCCTTTTGTCTTTGCGTATTTATGACCAAAATTTTCGAATCAATGTTAACATTTACAGACTCCATGACTTGCTGTAAATCCATGCAAGCAAACCAAAGTGGAACCTTGCTGATCGATAGATATTTTCCCAGTTCATAATTTGGTAGGAATGTAGATGAAGGTAACAGACGTGCTGCTAACTTATTGACTGCTTTGCTGATTCCTTTGGAAATGAGTTTGCAACAAAGATAAAATATTTAATGCGATCCGTTTGCCTTTTTGATTTTGCAAAGTGAACCTACTGCTGTGATCACTGGACGGTCATTCAGAGGTGCAGAGTCTCCCTTGTACTTTACTCAGTGTTTACCTATCAAAATGTACAGATTTGCAAAACACAGAAGGGCACCACATTACGTTCTCAATAACATTCCTGTATGGAACAGGAAAATGAAGAGTTTTGTCAGCTTGCTGGGCAAGTTAAAAAGTGCAGATGTGTATTGCCTGACTGTCAAAGCTCTTGATTGATGACATTGAAAGATAGGGCCAAAGTGAATGAGTGTATACCGATTGACTTATTGTCACTGACTTCTGACACCTCAGATGGATTTTCCCCTACAGGTCAGGGTACTCGGTTGACCCTTGAACCTGCACTGCAGTCTGCACCCTTCAATTCTTGAGCCAAGCCAAAAAGGAGTTCCCCTCCCTAAGACAACACCCTTTGTGAGTGAAAGGGTACAGAAGTAGGATGTTGTCAGATCCCCATAACTTTGCCAAGAAAAAAGGAGCCTGTCTCCTTCTAGGGAGCTATATTGTCATGTGTTGTGAATCACTGGAAGGAGATGACTTTGAAATGCAAGGTCAAAAGGCCAGAGGTCTCTTTAGTAAACCCCAAAGCTTGGTTTCAGGCTGAAAGTGCAACTGTGGCCTATCAATTACTGTTGGAGTGAAGTGTAAAAGTTGGAGCAGACACACTGAGAACCCACAGGGCTGGGTCTCAATCAGTGTGAAGTTAATTATTACCACATATCTTTTGAGAAAAAAAATTAACCCTAATAAACCTCAAAGAAATTCCCACCCAAATTCCTTCCAAGTGACCAAGTTCTGTGATAAGAAGAGAACCCAAGCTGTTTTTGCTTCTTTTCATTCACATTTTCTAATTAATGCATTCCATCCCAGATTGGACATCTCAGTCTGTTCACAACCCGAACTTGTTTGAGTTGTCTTCAGCGCAATTCCCTTAACTTGTATATAGGGAACTGGGAGGAAGCTAAAATGAAAGGCAATGTAAAACGTCTTTCAATCACTGAAATATGTACAAATGAAAATTCCTGACAATTTAATATTGTTGTGAAGTAGAATGGGTCTTTGAAATGTTTGGAGAGATGGAAAGTACATAGAGGATGGCTATAACATAAAACTATATAATTTATCTGAGGATTAGAGGATCTGTTGTAAAATATCAGTTGATATGAAATCAGTGGTCAGATTCAGATTGTATTGGTTGTGGTATTCAAAAATGATTTCTTAATAACTTGCAAGACTGTAATGTGTAATCTCCTCAGCAGAGATCTTCCAGTGCAGACAAATGTGAAATATTACACATGGTATAAGTGTCAAAATGGAAACTGAATAGAATATCCTTTTTATTGTCATATGTGCTCCACTGTAGGTGGACAGTGAAAAGCTTTTGCAATGTCAGCCTTCTTATGGCAACACCTGAGGTACAAGTACCGAGGTACAATTCCTTGGATACAGCAGTGGAATGAAAGTAAGTTGCATTACTTTACAGAGTTGAAAAATTATTTTAAAATAGGACATCATTAAAGGCTTGACATTAAAGTAAAAAGTCGGAAATTTCAAATAAACATCACAGTGTAGCAGTTCAGCACAGGACCTCTGCATGTGGTCTGACTGCACGCGCCAGACCCCAGTCTAACAGCCATTCCTGCTCCATTCCAACCCCCAGACCGCTCCGTACTGGCACTCAGCTGTTTCAAGGTCAGTTCCAGGACTGCGTCCCCAGTGCCAGTCTTTGCCCAGGACTCGCTGTGTGTGCTCTGCTCTGCGGCTGCTTCCCCACTCGCTGGTCCAGTGCACACAGCCACCCACGCTGCTCCGGGACTGCTTCTCCACACTGGACTGGGACACACAGCCCCCACACTGGTCTGGGACACACAGCTCCAACGCTGCTCGGGGATTGCTTCTCCACAATGGTCTCGGACGCACAGCCCCCACACTGGACTGGGACACACAGCCCTCACACTCGTCTGGGACACACAGCACCCAGCACCCACACTGCTCTGGGACACACAGCCCCCACACTGCTCTGGGACACACAGCACCCACACTGCTCTGGGACACACAGCACCCACACTGCTCTGGGACTCACAGCCCCCACATTGGTCTGGGACACACAGCCCCCACACTGCTCTGAGATACACAGCCCCCACACTGCTCTGAGATACACAGCACCCACACTGGTCTGGGACACAGCTGCCCACACTGGGCTGGGACATAGCCACCCACACTGGGCTGGGACACACAGCCCCCACACTGGGCTGGGACACACAGCCCCCACACTGGGCTGGGACATAGCCGCCCACACTGGGCAAAGACACACAGTCCCCACACTGGTCTGGGACACACAGCCCCCACAGTGCTCTGGGATACACAGCCCCCACAGTGCTCTGGGATACACAGCCCCCACAGTGCTCTGGGATACACAGCCCCCACACTGGTCTGGGACACACAGCCCCCACACTGGTCTGGGACATAGCCACCCACACTGCTCCGGGACAGCTTCCCCACTCCCTGCTCTGGGGCACAAAACCCCCACACTGCTCTGGGGCACACAGCCCCCACACCGCTCTGGAACTGTTTCTCTACACCCTTCTGTGGGACACACAGCCCCCAACACTGCTCTGGGACACACAGACCCCACACTGCACTGAGGCACACAGCCCCCACACCGTTCTAGGACTGCTTCTCTACATCCTACTGTAGGACACACATGCCCCAACACTGCTCTGGGACATAGAGCCCCCACACAGGACTGGGGCACACAGCCCTCACACAGCTCTGGGGCAAAAAGACCCCACACTGCTCTGGGGCACACAGACCCCACACTGCTCTAGGACACACAGCCCTCACACTGCTCTAGGACACACTGCCCCTCACACTGCTCTAGGACACACAGCCCTCACACTGCTCTAGGACACACTGCCCCTCACACTGCTCTGGAGCACACAGCCTCCAACACTGCTCTAGGACACACTGCCCCTCACACTAGTCTGGGACATAGACGCCCACACTGGACTGGGACACCCAGGCCCACACTGCTCTGGGGCACACAGTCCCTCCACTGGACTGGGACACACAGTCCTCACAATGCTCTGGGATACACAGCCTCCCACGTGGCTCTGGGACACATAGCCCTCACACTGCTGTTGGACACACAGCCCTCACACTGCTCTGGGACACACAGACCCCACACTGCTCTGGGGCACACAGCTCCCACACTGCTCTGGGGCACACAGCTCCCACACTGCTCTGGGGCACACAGTACCCAAACTGCTCTGAGACACACAGCCCCCAACACTGCTCAGGGACACACAGTCCCCAATACTTCTCTGGGATACACAGCCCCCAGTACTTCTCTGGGACACACAGCCCCCATACTGCTTTGGAGCACACAGCTTCCAACACTGCTTGAGAACACACTGCCCCCAACACTGCTCTGGGACACACAGCCCGCAACACTGCTGTGGGATACACAGCCCCCCACATTGGTTTGGGACACAGCCTCCAACGCGGATCTGGGACACACAGCCCCCATACTGGTCTGGGACACACAGCCCCCACACTGCTGTGGGACACAGCCCCCACACTGCTCTGGGGCACACAACACCCAAACTGCTCTGAGACACAAAGCCCCCAACACTGCTCTGGGACACACAGCCTCCCACACTGCTCTGGAGCACACAGCCCCCACACTGCTCTGGGACACACAGCCCCCAACACTGCTCTGGGACACACAGCTCCCACACTGCTCTGGGACACACAGCCTCCCACACTGCTCTGGGACACACACAGCCTCCCACACTGCTCTGGGACACACAGCCTCCCACACTGCTCTGGGACACACAGCCTCCCACACTGCTCTGGGACACTACAGCCCCCACACTGCTGTAGGACACACAGCTCTCACACTGGACTGGAACACACAGCACTCACACTGGCCTGGGACACACACAGCCCCCCACACTGCTCTGGGACACATTGCCCCCACACTGCTCTGGGACACTCAGTCTCCCACGCTGCTGTGGGACACTCCGCCCACGTACTGCTCTGGGATACACAGCCCCCAATACTTCTCTGGGACACACAGCGCCCATACTGCTCTGGAGCACACAGCCTCCAACACTGCTCTGGGACACTCTGCCCCTCACACTGCTCTGGGGCACACAGCCCCCAACACTGCTTGAGAACACACTGCCCCCAACACTGATCTGGGACACACAACCCGCAACACTGCTGTGGGACACACAGCCCCCCACACTGCTCTGGGACACACAGCCCCCAAAACTGCTCTGGGACACACAGCCCTCACATTGCTCTAGGACACACAGCCCCCACACTGCTCTGGGACACACAGCCTCCCACACTGCTCTGGGACACACAGCCCTCACATTGCTCTAGGACACACAGCCCCCACACTGCTCAGGGACACTACAGCCCTAAAACTGCTTTGGGACACACAGCTCTCACACTGGACTGGAACACACAGCACTCACACTGGTCTGGGACACACACAGCCCCCCACACTGCTCTGGGACACATCGCCCCCACACTGCTCTGGGACTTCCAGTCTCCCACACTGCTGTGGGACACTCCGCCCACATACTGCTCTGGGATACACAGCCCCCAATACTTCTCTGGGACACACAGCCCCCATACTGCTTTGGAGCACATAGCCCGCAACACTGCTGTGGGACACACAGCCCCCCACATTGGTTTGGGACACAGCCCCCAACGCGGGTCTGGGACACACAGCCCCCAACACTGCTGTGGGACACAGCTCCCACACTGGTCTGGGACACACAGCCCCCACACTGCTGTGGGACACAGCTCCCACACTGGTCTGGGGCACACAGCCTCCCACACTGGTCTGGGGCACACAGCCCCAACACTGCTCTGGGACACACAACACCCAAACTGCTCTGAGACACACAGCCCCAACACTGCCCTGGGACACACAGCCTCCCACACTGCTCTGGGACACACAGCCCCCACACTGCTCAGGGACACTACAGCCCCAAAACTGCTGTAGGACACACAGCTCTCACACTGGCCTGGGACACACACAGCCCCCCACACTGCTCTAGGACACATTGCCCCCACACTGCTGTGGGACACACATCTCTCACACTGCTCTGGGACACTCAGTCTCCCACGCTGCTGTGGGACACTCCGCCCACACACTGCTCTTGGATACACAGCCCCCAATACTTCTCTGGGACACACAGCGCCCATACTGCTCTGGGACACACAACCTCCCACATTGCTCTAGGACACACAGCACCCAACACTGCTTGAGGGCACACTGCCCCCAAAACTGCTCTGGGACACACAGCCCCCCACAATGCTCTGGGACACATAGCCTCCAACACTGCTCTGAAGCACTCAGCCTCCCACACTGCTCTGGGACACACAGCCCCCACACTGCTCTAGGACACACAGCCCCCAACACTGCTGTGGGACACACAGCCCCCCACATTGGTTTGGGACACACAGCCCCCACACTGCTCTGGGGCACACTGCCCCAACACTGCTCTAAGACACACAGCCCCCACACTGCTATGGAACACACAGCCCTCACACTGCTCTGGGACACACAGCCCCCCACATTGCTGTGGGACACATAGCCCTCACACTGCTGTGGGACACTCAGCCCCCACACTTCTGTGGGAGACACAGCCCCCCCACACTGCTCTGGGACACACAGCCTCCCACACTGGACTGGGAGACACAGTCCCCACACTGCTCTGGGACACACAGCCTCCCACACTGCTCTGGGACACACAGCCCCCACACTGCTCAGGGACACTACAGCCCTAAAACTGCTTTGGGACACACAGCTCTCACACTGGACTGGAACACACAGCACTCACACTGGTCTGGGACACACACAGCCCCCCACACTGCTCTGGGACACATCGCCCCCACACTGCTCTGGGACACATAGCCTCTCACATTGCTGTGGGACACTCAGCCCCCACACTTCTGTGGGAGACACAGCCCCCCCACACTGCTCTGGGACACACAGCCTCCCACACTGGACTGGGAGACACAGTCCCCACACTGCTGTGGGACTCACAGCCCTCACACTGCTCTGGGGGACACAGCCTCCCACACTGGACTGGGACACACAGCCCTCACACTGCTGTGGGACACACAGCCCCCAAAACTGCTCTGGGACACACAGCCCTCACATTGCTCTAGGACACACAGCCTCCCACACTGCTCTGGGACACACAGCCCCCACACTGCTCTGGGACACACAGCCTCCCACACTGCTCTGGGACACACAGCCTCCCACACTGCTCTGGGACACACAGCCCCCACACTGCTCAGGGACACTACAGCCCTAAAACTGCTTTGGGACACACAGCTCTCACACTGGACTGGAACACACAGCACTCACACTGGTCTGGGACACACACAGCCCCCCACACTGCTCTGGGACACATCGCCCCCACACTGCTCTGGGACACATAGCCTCTCACATTGCTGTGGGACACTCAGCCCCCACACTTCTGTGGGAGACACAGCCCCCCCACACTGCTCTGGGACACACAGCCTCCCACACTGGACTGGGAGACACAGTCCCCACACTGCTGTGGGACTCACAGCCCTCACACTGCTCTGGGGGACACAGCCTCCCACACTGGACTGGGACACACAGCCCTCACACTGCTGTGGGACACAGCCCTCACACTGCTGTGGGACACAGCCCTCACACTGCTGTGGGACACACAGTCCCCACACTGCTCTGGGGGACACAGCCTCACACACTGCTGTTTGACACACAGCCTCCCACACTGGACTGGGACACACAGCCCTCACACTGCTGTGGGACACACAGTCCCCACACTGCTCTGGGACACACAGTCCCCACACTGCTCTGGGACACACAGTCCCCACACTGCTCTGGGACACACAGTCCCCACACTGGACTGGGACACACAGTCCCCACACTGGACTGGGACACACAGCCCCCAGCACTGCTCTGGGACACACAGCCCCCAGCACTGCTCTGGGACACACAGCCCCGAGCACTGCTCTGGGACACACAGCCCCGAGCACTGCTCTGGGACACACAGCCCCGAGCACTGCTCTGGGATACACAGCCCCGAGCACTGCTCTGGGATACACAGCCCCGAGCACTGCTCTGGGATACACAGCCCCCACACTGCTCTGGGACACACAGCCCCCAGCACTGCTCTGGGATACACAGCCCTCACACTGCTCTGGGACTCACAGCCCTCACACTGCTCTGGGACACACAGCCCCCAGCACTGCTCTGGGACACACAGCCCCCAGCACTGCTCTGGGACACACAGCCCCCAGCACTGCTCTGGGATTCCTTCCCCACTCCCTGCTCTGCGGCACACAGCCCTCACACTGCTGTGGGATTGCTTCTCCACACTAATCTGGGGCACATAGCCCCTGTGCCGTTCTGGGGCTCACTGCTCTGGGGACTTGCTACCGGTGCCTGTCGCTAGTCCAGGATTTGCCTCTGGTCCTAAAGGGATGGAAGTAGAAAAAAAAGAGAGTAAAATAAAGGAAAAAAATGGGTGGAGCAGAGCATCTCCCTCCTCTGCAAGTTAATAAGCTGCATCTATTAGAATTCCTACAGTGTGGAAACAGACCATTTAAAGCCATGAGTCCACACCAACCCTCTGAAGACCAACCCACCCAGACCCAAATCCCTACCTAATCCCTGCAACACATAGCTAATGCACATAACCTACACATCCCTGAACACTGAGTAATTTTGTTTGGCCAATCTACCAAACCTGCCCATCTTTGGATTGTGAGAGGAAACTGGAGTATCAGGAGGAAGTCCACACACACATGGGAAGAATGTGTAAACTCCACACATACAGTCGCCTCAGGGTGGAATCGAACCCGGTCCCTGCTGCTGTGAGGCAGCAGTGTTAACCACAGAGCCACTTTGCCACCCATTTTTTGCCACTTCTTATCTTCCAAAAGAATCAAACGGGACAGATGGAGATCATTCATGTTTATGATGTGATCATATCCACCAGTTCCATCTGAAATCCTTTAGGTAGATTCAAAGGAGCGCCCCTTCTTATTGGTGTTAGCCTAAGTTACAGATACCAATTGGAAAAAGATGTCCATACAAAATCTTTGACAGAAGAGCAGCTCAGTCTTGAGTAACAGAGTAGGATTATTACATTGTACTGAATAGCTAGTTACATTTTATCTGAGTTACATGAAAATCTCGAATAAGATCTAAGACGAGCAATAATGTTTATCTACATTATTGCTACTCTACTTCTAATGCAATTACTAACAACAATTTAAAAAACTGAGAACTCAGAACTAGTTAGCTCTATCTCCCTGAAAGAGTCATGTAGTCATAGATTCATAGAGATCTTTCATGCAGTAAAAGGCCCTTTGGCCCATCAAGATCTTTAAAACCTGTAGGATAGAACTTATATCATATTGTTAGTTAAGGCTTTTGGGTACTAATTGACCGAGACCTAGTTCAGCTTATTGAGTTATTGAGTCATGGAGTCATGGAGATGTGCAGCATGGAAACAGATCTTCAGTCCAACTCGTCTATGCCAACCAGGAATCCTAAACTGATTTCCTGAAGAAGGGCTTATGCCCGAAACGTCGATTCTCCTGCTCCTTGGATGCTGCCTGACCTGCTGCACTTTTCCAGCAACACATTTTCAGCTCTGATCTCCAGCATCTGCAGTCCTCACTTTCTCCTAAACTGATCTAGTCCTATTTGCCAGCATTTGGCCCATATCCCCCTAAATCCTTCTGATTCATGTCAAGATTAGAGTGGTGCTGGAAAAGCACAGCAGGTCAGGAAACATCCGAGGAGCAGGAAAATTGACGTTTCGGGCAAAAGCCCTTCATGTACCTATCCGGATGCCTTTTAAATGTTATAATTGTAACAGCCTCCACCACCCTCTGCATGAAAAGGTTGCCCCTTAGGTCCCTTTTAAATTTTTCCCTTTCATCTAGTTCTGGACTTCCCAAGCCCAGGGAAACAACCTTGTCTATTTACCCTATCCATGCCCCTCATGACTTTATAAACCTCTATAAGGTCACCCCTCAGCCTCTGACACTTCAGGGAAAACAGTCCCAGCCTATTCAGCCCCTTCCTTTAGCTCAAACCCTCCAACCCTAGCAACATCCTTGTAAATCTTTATGAACCTTTTTAAGTTTCACAACATCCCTCCAATAGAAAGGAGACCAGAACTGCACACAGTACGCCAAAAGTGGCCCAACCATTGTCTTGTATAGCCACAACATGATTTTCTAAATCCTATACCAATGCTCTGTCCAATAAAGAAAAGCATACAAAATACCTTCTTCACTATCCTACCGATCTGTGACTCCACTTTCAAGGATCTAGGAATCTGCACTTCAAGGTCTATTTCTTCAGCAATACTCCCCAGGACCTTACCATTAGGTGTATAGGTCCTGCGCTGATTTGCCTTTCCAAAATGCAGCACCTCCCGCTTATGTAAATTAAACTCCATCTGTCACTCTCTCTGCTAGATCTTTCTAACTTAGTCATATTTCCCTGCTCTGCCCCCTTTATCACTGCATTATTTTCTCCTGCAACTATTTATCAACTTCTCTTTCAAAGGTCACTATTTAATCTGTTTTCATTATCCTAACTGATATTGCATTACAAATCCTAACCACTTATTGCATAAATGTTGCCTCCTGTTCTTTTAGCTAATTTCCTTAAATCTGTGATATTGAAAACAGATTTTTCATATTTAATTCTAATCCCTTCACGATTCTAAACACCTCTATCAAATCTCCTCACGGTCTTCTCTGTTCTAAATTGTGTATTCCCAGTTCTATCCATGTAAATGTAATCCTTCATCCTTGGACCTATTGAAGTAAATTTCTTATGGTACTGTTTCGAAAGCCTTCACATGGCTGATTGGAGTGCTGTTCAGACCCGAAGTTCTTTTGCATGCTAGCATTCTCGATGACCCCTTTCAGGGTTATGTCATCCTCCCAAATGCTACAATTGTCCCTCAAAAACACAGCTCTTCCCCTTTGCCCCCTGCCAATCCTTGATTCCTGCTACTGTGATTCGCCATTGAGCCTAACATTTCCTTTGAACCCTGTAATTAATTTATCTTTCCCAGCGATAGCATCTATTAATTTAAAACAAAACGTTTTGCCATTCAACCCTAAAGTAAATGATTATTGCCAATAAGAAGGATACAGAGGCAATCAAAGTGCTTGTTTAAATGTGGTGTGCTTCAAGACATAATATAATTAAAGACTCATTTCCTGAAACATACTCTAATAATTAACAATCTAAAAAATAATATAATAAAAACAGCTAATCCTGGATTAATGAACGACCACCCATATGTATAATCCTCTAAATATCAAAATAACATTGTTCTTGTGAAATCATTACCTTCGCGAATAACAGCCTAATCCTTTTAAGGGGAGTGATGCTGTGTCACTCTGCTGGAGGTGGAACAATTACTGCCAAAGTTGAGACAGCACATCCACTTTTGATGGTAATGCAATTACTGGCTGTATGGTCATAATGATATCATCTCAACCACTCCATGTAAGCATGCAGTTGGATAATTTTACTGTTCAACAGAGGTTCAACAGTGTAACTCCTGGCAGGGGGTGGTGGCTGGTATGCTTGGTTTGAACACTAATCTCTCACTCCTGGGAGCTAGGTTTGATCAAGCCCAGACTAATGGGTGGAAGTCTCTTCTCTCTGCTGGTTGTAATATTCCTAGAGTGAAGCACATTTGGACAGACTCAGTTACTGAGTGTGTCATACAGAGCTAATCATTATTCAAGATTAATTGCTCAGAAAAGCCACAAGGATGCGTAAGGGATGGTGGATTAACTCACAATGGAGTTACATTCTCCTGAGGGTGAACTCCAGAAATTATGTTGCATCTAATCCGTTTCATATCCAATACTATTTGCTAAATTTAATAATAAAAAAGTACTTCATTCTCAGGCAAGTTATGTTCTTCATTTGAAAAAGGAAGACAGAAAATGCATACAAGAAAAGCCAACACCTAGCGTGAAAATTATTCAGTGAGACATCACTGAATAAACCATAAGAAGGAAATTATGTTTCCTAGGCCTCATGAACAATGATTCACAATATTGCCCTCAGCCTTACCATTCCTCCCACAATTTCTAAAAGCCACGTTTATCACCAACAATTGAACAATACCTTTATCCCAGTTTCTCTCTTGCTGCTTTCAACCCTGAAGGTGTTGTAGACTTTGGGACTTCACCCAGGCCTCTTTACAATAAAGGTGAAAATAAACACAGGGTAAAGTCTGACATTCCACTGCGTACAATCTCTTTAAAGCAATCAAACCTCTTTAAAGCAATCAAATTAATGCAGTTTTCATCGTTGTTGGATGAATTACATTCGCAAAATTGGAATCTCTTTCTCTCGAGTGCAATGAAGTGTGTCATATGACATCCTTTAAAATTAATTTAGCAATAGCTTACATTATGTTGCATACAGTATCACACAACCCTTTAAATATCATCTGAAAGTTATAATCAGGTTAGCTTCTATCAACTTCAGAGACAGATCTATTGTTTATAAACTGTTTTAATTGCTGTCTTTCCAAGCACAGGCATTTTCACACATGCATGTCAACTTGCTGAACAAAGGACATTGCTGTTTTATCCTATTATTCAAGCATATCTTGAGAAACTTGCTCTGTTGATGTAGTTCAAAGCAGACCATTCTTAAGTCAGCCTTGAATGCAGCATATTGGAAAACACAGCATGCTTTAGCAGAGCTGAATATGATTGAGGGTCTCATTCCGGATGAGACATACAGACTAAACCCTGCAAAGATTTCATGTGATATAGAAGGAGAAAGAACACAAAGGGACATTATTAAACAGCCACAATCCTTTCGTTCCCAAGCACTGTATGTGATTATTAGCTCCAGCAAAATACTTATTAGCTCAGTGGAATGATCATCGGTGTTTCTGTTGTTGTTAATGCAAGTAACTCCCATGGCTCCTGGCTAAATCCCTCACTTGCTCTAAGAAAGCTACCTCTGATTAAAAGGTGGCGATTTCTTCTCGCTTTCTTTCCCCTCTCTCCTTAAATACTTGTTTCTGGTCTGCAGCATTTAGTGGCCACCTGGTCCTATTATGCTGCCTTAATTCTTTGGCTGCTCGCTTGAAGTGATCTCACTAAATGATTCCATTCACCTTCAGGTTGTCTCAGACCACACACCCAATCCTTGCTGTAGGGTGTCTCATTATCTGCAGAGAACTTCTTCATTACTGTAGTGGTAACTTTACCCTTGCAAACCTTATTAACCTCAACAATTACTAGCCAAAACATTTATTCCCCAAGAACTACTCACACAACTTTGAGAAATCCTTTCAGGACTTTTCAAATGAAATCTCACAAAGCACCAGTTTTGATACGGAAGTGCTGAATTGTTGGAATTGTCAGCCATTAATTGATGGCTTGCTTTCAGATCTTGATTGAGTGAAAATGTTTCCCTTTGTTTCCATGCTATTGTAGGCTTTTTTTTTGTCTTAACTTATCTTCCCATGCACTTTCTTGCCTTATGGGGAATAGTGGGGAGGGAGTGGATGGATTCTTTGTTGATTAAGCCACTTCATGAACACTCCTTCCATGGGTAATTATTGTTGGTGTGGGATGTGAAGCTTCTGACATACTGTATAACAAGGCCCCCAGATTATAGACTGTGAATTGTGCTGCCTGATATTATTGCACAAATCAATTAATGTGCTCCAACCATATGTTTTCATCCATTGCTTCAATGGAGCTGTCAGCTCATTTATTTCAGTGCCCAAAGGCTATAGACTCAATTATACTAGTGGGCACAAGAATATGATACAAACTAATTCAACCTTGACACAATAATATTGTAAAGTGCACATTACAGGCTAATATTTTTGTTGGTTATATAAAACCTTGAAAAGAACAATAAGAATACTGCAGATGAAAGAGCCAAAAGTAATAAAAGAAATGGAGATCATTTTCTTGTTTATAGAAGTTTGGGATTGATGAAAAAGCTTCTTGTTTGACTGTCTTTTTACTCACGGGCTTGGTGGGAAAAGCTCTACCTGTCTTAAAACTGAGCCATTTGAAGCTGGGCAATTCTAAGTTTGATTTCATATTTGTCTCCAAAGTGTGTTTAACACAGTTAGATTGAGATGAGAGACACCATAGAGGGATCTTTGGATGGAGGGAGAGGGCAATATTGGACAGTTTTGCTGCCCTGATTGACAATCAATAAACCCTAGTGCAAGATGTCCGTGTGTTAGAATTGGATTTTAGAATTAGAATTAGGTTTATTGCCACGTGTACTCAAGCAAAGAAGTACAGGAGTATAGAGAAAAGTTTACAATATTGTCCCTCACGGCTTCTTATACAATTATTTTGGAATTCACGGAGGAACAGATATTGGATTCTGTACTGAAAACAACAAATGCTGGAGATCACAATGGGTCAGGCAACATCCATAGAGACAGAGCAAGCTAACGTTTCAAGTCTAGATGACTCTTCAACAGAGCTGAAGAGTGGAGGCGACAGCATTTATGCAACCGTTTGGGGACAGGATGTAGACGGTGCAGGGTACTGGTGAAGAAAAATTGTTGATCGTACAGATTAAATGAGAATATGAGAATGACAGAACAATGGTGTGTCTCCTGCCAGACTTGAAAGGACAGTAAGTGGGAAGCGGGGAGAGGAGGACATGATAACAACCTAAAAGAAAGGGAAGAAATGTTTATAACATAAAGGTGTTGAACTCAATATGAAGTTTAGAAGACTGTAAAGTTCCTTGTCTGAAGAGGAGATGTTGTTCCTCCAGTTTATGCTATGATTCACTGGAACACTGCAGCATGCCGAGGACAGACATGTGGGCATGTGAACAGCATGCTATGTTAAAATGACCGGCTGTAGGAAGGTAGGGGTGTTCTGCAAAGTCTGTGTTCAGATTCTTCAATGTAGGTTAGCCCACATTGGGTGCAACGAATACAATACGTGGAAAGACTGTTTAGGCCCTTGGATGGTGAGCAGGAAAGAGGTGAATGGCAGGTGTCGCACCTTCTGCAGTTACATGGGAAGGTGCCACGAGATGGGAGGGAGGATGGTCTTGGTGGTCGAGGAATGCACTAGTGTGTTCCGGAGGGAATGATCCCTGCAAAATGCAGATGGGAGAGTGAGGGGAAAATGTGTCTGGTGGTGTTCTGCTGGTGTTGTCTGAAATGACAGAGAATGATCCTTTAAAATGTGGAGGCTGGTGGGTGATATGTGAGAACAAGGGGGACCCGATCACATTGTTGTGAGTGACAGGAAATGGCAAGGGCAGAAGCACAGGTGATCGGATGTGGTTGAGGGGCCTGTCAACCATCGTGTTTGGGAAACCACAGCTATGGAAGTAGCGAACCATGTCAGCAGCGCTGTTTTGGAGGGTGTCATCATCTGAACAGATATGACATTGGCGAAGGAACTGGGAGAATGGGATGGAGTCCTTGTAGGATGTGGGTTGGGGAGAACTATAGTGAAGGTAGCTATGGGAGTCAGTGGCTTTGTAATAGATAGTAGTGGACAATTTATTCCCCGAAATGAAGACAGAATATGGCGACAAGACACTTTTCATTGTATCTCCCTAGTTTTATGTGACGATAAAATCATTCATTCATCAATATTTTACAGGAAATCTATTTTCAGCTTCTTGGTTTCCTCTATTTCATTTCACACAAATATATGAATTAGGAGCAAGATGAGGCCATTGAGCCTGATCCACCATTCAACAAAAATTGATTATAAGGTCATACCCACATTCCCACTAACCACTGATAACCTTTCTCCC
This sequence comes from Chiloscyllium punctatum, assembly GCF_047496795.1. Classification (NCBI taxonomy): domain Eukaryota; kingdom Metazoa; phylum Chordata; class Chondrichthyes; order Orectolobiformes; family Hemiscylliidae; genus Chiloscyllium; species Chiloscyllium punctatum. The sequence continues at coordinate 88,649,779 of NC_092751.1, forward strand.
TTAACAAGAGTCTGTCTGCCTCTGCATTATAATATCCAAGGTCTCTGCTTCCACCACCTTTCAGAAGAGAGTTCCAAAGACTCACGATCTGCCAGGGGAAAACAAAATTCTCCTCATCTCTGTTTGACGTGGGCAACTCTTGGTTTTTAATCAGTGACCCCTAGTTCTAGATTTTCCCATAAAAGGAAACATCCAGTCTACATCTATGCTGTCCAGACTCCTCGGGATCTTATAAGTTTCAGTCAAGTCACATCATCGAGTCATAGAGTCATACAGCACGGAAACAAAACAGTCCACATTGATCATGTTCTCAACTAGTCCCACCTGCCTGCGCTTGGCCCATATCCCTCCAAACCTTCCCTATTCATGTCTTTTAGATGTTGCAACTGTACCCACATCAACCACTCCCTCTGCAAGTTGATTCCACTCACAAACCACTCTCTGGATTAAAAAAAATGCCCCCATGTCTTTTTAAAATCTTTCTCTACTCACCTTAAAAACATGTCCCCTTGTTTTGAACTCCCCTACCCTAAAGAAAAGAGTTTTGTTATTCACCTTATTTATGCCCCTCATTATTTTATAAACATCTATAAGGTCACTGTTATAAGGGAGTAATGGGTTTGAATTCATGGGATATTGGCACCAGTACTGGGGAAGAAGAGACGTTTTCCAAGGGGATGGTCCTCATCTGAACCGTGCTGGGACCAGAGGCATATTGCATCTCAAAACTGTTAGTGGTGATCTTTCAGGAATTCCTAGAATCAGGGAGGATCCCAGAAAGCTGAAAAATCGTGAATGTGACACCTCTGTTTAAAAAGGGACTAAAGCAAAAGATGGAATATTACAGACCAATTAGCCTAACCTCAGCGTAGGATAAGATCCTAGAATCCATTGTGAAAGATGAGATTTCTGAATATTCAGAAGTGTATGGTAAAATAGGGTAAAGACAGCGTGGTTTCATCAAGGGGAGATCATGCATGACATATCTGCTAGAATTCTTTGAGGAAGTAATAGAACATAGAACATAGAAGAATACAGCGCAGTACAGGCCCTTCGGCCCTCGATGTTGCGCCGATCAAAGCCCACCTAACCTACACTAACCCACTATCCTCCATATACCTATCCAATGCCCGCTTAAATACCCATAAAGAGGGAGAGTCCACTACTGCTACTGGCAGGGCATTCCATGAACTTACGACTCACTGAGTGAAGAACCTACCCCTAACATCAGTCCTATATCTACCCCCCCTTAATTTAAAGCTATGCCCCCTTGTAATAGCTGACTCCATACGTGGAAAAAGGTTCTCACTGTCAACCCGATCTAACCCCCTAATCATCTTGTACACCTCTATCAAATCACCCCTAAACCTTCTTTTCTCCAATGAAAACAACCCCAAGTGCCTCAGCCTTTCCTCATAGGATTTTCCTACCATACCAGGCAACATCCTGGTAAACTTCCTCTGCACCCGTTCCAGTGCCTCCACATCCTTCCTATAGTATGGCGACCAAAACTGCACACAATATTCCAGATGCGGCCGCACCAGAGTCTTATACAACTGCAGCTGACCTCAGGACTCCGGAACTCAATTCCTCTACCAATAAAAGCCAGTACGCCATATGCCTTCTTCACTGCACTATTTACCTGGGTGGCAACTTTCAGAGATCTGTGTACATGGACATGGACACCAAGATCCCTCTGCTCTTCCACACTACCAAGTAGTCTACCATTAGCCCAGTAATCCATCTTTTTATTACTCTTACCAAAGTGAATCACTTCACACTTAGCTACATTGAACTCCATTTGCCACCTTTCTGCCCAGCTCTGCAGCTTCTCTATATCCCGCTGTAACCTGCCATATCCTTCCTCACTGTCTACAACTCCTCCGACTTTCGTATCATCCGCAAACTTGCTCACCCAACCTTCTAACCCTTCCTCCAGGTCATTTATAAAAATGACAAACAGCAAACAGTTGAAATGAGCAGGTTAGACCAAGGAGAGCCAATGGATGTTATCTACCTGGATTTCAAGTAGCCCTTTGACTAAGGTGCCGCACAGGAGGCTGCTGAGTAAGATAAGGGCCCATGGTCTCAGAGGCATTTTGCTAGCATGGATAGAAGCTTGGCTGTCTGGCAGAAAGTAGACAGTGGGAATAAAAGGGTCTTTCTCAGGATGGTAGCCAGTGACAAGTGATATTCCACAAGGGTCAGTGTTGGGACCACAACTTTTCACCTTATGCATTAACGATCTAGATGAAGGAACTGAGGGCATTCTGGCCAAGTTTGCAGATGATATAAAGATAGGTAGAGGGACAGGTAGTATTGAGGAGGCAGGGATGCTGCAGAGGATTTGGATAGGTTAGGAGATTGGGCAAAGAAATGGTAGATAATGTGAGAAGTCTGAAGTGCAAAGAGGCTTGGGAGTTCTAGCCCAGGATTGTCTCAAGATAAGCCTGCAGACTGAGTCAGAAGTTAGGAAGGCAAATGCAATGATGACATTTATTTTAAGAAAACATGAATATAAAAGCAGGGATGTACTTCTGTGGCTCTGTAAGGCTCTATTCAGATCACATTTGGAGTATTGTGTGAATGTTCGGGCCCCATATCTCAGGAAGGATGCACTGTCCCTGGAGCTGGTTCAGAGGAGGTTCACGAGAATGGTTCCAGGAATGAAAAGCTTAACAATATGAGGAACGTTTGAGGACTCTTGGTTTATACTTGATGGAGCTTAGAAGGATGAGGGGAGATCCAGTTGAAACATACTGAATGGCCTTGACAGAGTAGATATCGGGTAGATGTTTCCATTGGTAGGAGAGACTAGGACCCGAGGGAAGTAAAGGGAAGGCCTTTTAGAACAGAGATAAGGAGAAACTTCTTCAGCCAGAGAGTGGGGAATCTATGGAATTAATTGCCACAGAAGGCTGTAGGGGCCAGGTAATTAAGTATAATTAAGATGGAGATAGATAGGTTCTTGAGAAATCAAGGGGATCAAGGGTTATGGGGAGAATGCAGGCTTATAGGGTTAAGAAGCTTATCAGCCATGATTGAATGGTGGAGCAGACTCGATGGGCTGAATGGCTTAATTTCTGCTCCTACGTCTTAAGGACACCCGTCAATCTCCTATGCTGCAGTGAAAAAAGTCCCAGTCTGTCCAGTCTCTCCTTATAACTCAAACCCTCAATTTCCGGCAACATCCTGGTAAATCTCTTCTGAACCCTTTCCAGTTTAATAATATCCTTCCTATAACAGGGCGACCAGAACTGGACACAGCACTCCAGAAGAGGCCCCACCTACATCTTGTACAACCTCAACATGGCATCCTAACTTCGGTAATCAAAGATCTGAGAGATGAAGGTAAGCATGAGAAATGCCTTTTTAATCACAGTATCTATATTTAACACAAATTTCAATGAGTTATGTGCCTGAACCCTTAGGTCTTTCTGTCCTGCAACACTACCCAAGGCCCTACTTTTAATTGTACAAGTTCTGCTTTTGTTTGTTTTACCAAAATGCAATACTTCATATTTATTCAAATTAAACTCCATCTGCCACTCTTCATAGTTATTCCTCAAAACTCTGTGAATACTAGCTGTGTGTGTATGTTTGTGGTTGACTAAAATTATAGATTTCACACATTAAGAAAAATATATTGTTCCTATTCATACGTTCCCAAATTTCTCTGCTTTTCCTTATCTTGCTCATGCCGAGTATGATCTCTTGCTCATATTGATTTCACTGGCCTGTTTGAATGTTTATTTTCTTGCTTGCTTTGATACACAGCAGCTGAAGGAACCTTTTCCTAAACAGAGGAACTGGAAGGTAAGAAGGGGAGGAGTGAACAGGGGGTAAATACATTCTGGATTAGTGGTGCTGGAAGAGCACAGCAGTTCAGGCAGCATCCAAGTAGCTTCGAAATCGACGTTTCGGGCAAAAGCCCTTCATCAGGAATAATCAGGGGGTAAATACAGCAGACTGTCATTAGTCAACCACTCAAGAATCCTGCTTGATGTCAAGAAGAAAGTTGGACAAGTTAAAGAAAGAAGCAGGGTTTGCAAATGTATCCAAAATCCTATCCAATCAGGGAGGAGTGAATAACAGGATATGTCGTGTAATATATGTCCTCAGGGTGTTTATAAAGTCCATGTACAATTATAACATTAAAATGATGGAAGTAGCAGATGAAGGAATAGTTCATAAAATGTTTCTTTTAATGTTAAAGCTGTTGTTAATTCTGACTTAATGTTCTTGAACCACTCTAAAGCAACTGGAGAACATTTTTAAATGATGTGAAGATGCCAGCTATATTGAAGCTTAGAAATTTGAACTCTGCTGCATTAAAATGTGATGAATGCAGTTATCGGCTACCATCTGTACATTAAAAGTTACTCAAGTTTAAAGTTACACAATGACTTTATAAACATCCGCCATATCTACATATAACAAGCCACACACTGTCGAAACTGTGAAATAGAACAGATTTGCATTTAGCACCTCCAGTGAAAGTTGTTAAGTATATTCCTTTTCTTCCTGCCTTTGGTTCTTTTAATGCCTGGCCTGAGCACCAACTTTTACATTTACTTGTTCAAAAAGAGTTGGTGCAAATTAACGAGGCCTCACTGGCAGCTAATGCTGTCAATCCATGGTCTTAATTTTGGAAAGTTTGCATGAATCGAGTATGCCTGGAGCAATATCTTCTGCTCCAGTAGGTGGCAAGCTTGTAGGCGGGAAGGGCACTTAATTAGATGGTGTGGTGATGTCTCCCAACTCTTCCAACATCTTGCTTCTGCTAGAATTAAGGTTGGGTGGGTTGACTTTTCTGTTCAGCAGCATCAGAGATTCTTTAAGCCAACAATGGAACATTTTAAGCCAATGACCTGTAACTGCTAGCACTAATCCAGCTGCAAATGGACCTGCTGTTATGTGGTACATGTGTGGGCAGCCTGGCACAGGTGGGTGAAGAACTTGCTCAAAAACAATCAGAGCCTGTTTGAGGGATGAGACATTGTTCAGGAGGTGTTTGCTGGGAGCCAACAACCCCCGCCCCCACCCCCACCCCACCCACCACTTTTGTTTTCAACCCTTTGTTTCCCCCTCAGCCAACATGCGTCCACAGCCCAACCAGTCAAGTCACTTGCCTTAGACTGCTCACATTCCTGGAATTCCAGAGCTGCATTTCCAGCAACTTCCACACCACTTCTGTGGCGCTGTTGAGCATGACAATGCTGGCCTCTGATTGGCTGTCTCTCTCTCACGCTCTACACAGAATGTCCACTCTGGGATTTCTGATTCCAGGGAAGGTCGATTGGTGGCCTTGCTACTGCCTAATTGGTGTATCATTGGAGGAGGAATTCTTTACTGTAGAGGGGTGTCAAGGCTGGCTCATTGTCTATGTTCAAGGCTCTGATAAACAGATGTTTAACAAACAAAGAGAATTCAGAGTTAATACAGGAAGATGGAGTTGAAGATTGTCAGATCTCACTGAATAATGGGACAGGCTTGTTGGGTGATTGGCATCCTTTAGCTCCTATGTCTTATGGTTCAATGGGCCTTCCCACAGGAGGCAATATGGAGCTCCCACCACTCTCCAGCCAGCAGCTGAGATCCCCAATAACCCAACAAGATTCTGTTTCTGGTGTCGGGAAGATAATGGGTTGAATCTTACCAGGAATAGGCAATTTCAGTGAATTTCACTGAGGATTTCTCAAATCTTCCCTCATAATTCTCTGAAACCTGCCTAATTACCTCTGCACATGCCTCTCTTGCACCTCACTCTTCTTATCTTCCCTCCCATGGCTCCCAGGGCCTTCCAGGGATTCTCAGCAGCAGCACGATGTCAAAGCTCAGCTATCCACAAGGTCAAATGCTGCCAGTTAGGGATTGCCCTTCATTGAGCGCAAAGTGGGAGGTCAGCAACAAAGAAACACTTCTTAGGGAACACAGACGGTATGGCCGACACTTCATTGTAGAAGTGCACATTCATAATTGTATTGCTATTTCAGAAATAAACTACACAAGCTGCCTGTCCTTAACATTCTGCCATCTCAATGTCTAAGGATGCAGTACCCTTCCCCTAATGTAGGCTAACATCTTCTCATTAGTCAATTATGGACATCATGTATTGCAGCTTGTATATTCAAATGGTTAAAAACTTTCACTTTAATTATGCAACAGCAGAAGTGAAGAAAATAAACAAAGAAGACATAAGCTTAATTCGTCTTCGGGAATAGAGAGGACTGTTTCCTTTCAAGATGCAACACATTTGCAGTCAATGAGCGATCACTTCACCCAAGGCACAGTGACTGGAACCAGGTGTCCATAACGTCCAATCTGGCTTGTTACCTCCAATGCTTCAGGGCTCTATCAGGCTGATGTTGATGTCCCTCCTGCTCAATATCGCCCCTTCCTCCTCAGAAGATGTTACCGCTCTCCCAACTCTTCAGTGTCCATTGCTTTGCTCTTCCAGAGCAAGGAGTTGACCTTGACTGAATGTTGCAGACTGGAACATTCCATGGTCCAGGACTATGTGCTGTACGGAAGCCTGGGGCAGCTGCAGTCAAGGCACAGTGGGGATAGATCACCATCTCAGCTCTCCCTGCCAAAGTTAAATGGGGGGGTCCATTCAGTTATCAGACCCTCCCAGTACCTCAAATGCATGTAAATGTAGTCTTGTATATGTAAGAGATGCCTTTGGTTTGTTGGATAGAGTCAAACTCCAAATCTTTTGGCTCCTTAAAATGCTTCTGTACAGAACCAAACTGCGTTTGTGAATATAGATTTTTTTAAGAATAAAGTGTATTTTTGAAACAAACAAAAAAATTCCCCACTTTACCTGTTGCACATCAGTGGGGCAGAACAAGCTGGGATCACTCAGACTGGACTGTACTACGAAGTTAACACCAGCCCCACCCTGAATCCCCAGAGCAATCCAAGCATTGGAACCCATCTTCAAGAGGCCTATCATCTGCTCTGTAATAGTTCTGATCAAAGTCAGCTTGGCCTCAGTCAGTGATTTGTGTAATACAGCCATCTCCCATGTTTGCAGGGAGTAAACATTGTCTCCCACCTTCAAGGCATCAGAGTTTTAATAGTTGAGCTTTCCTGTCCAAACACTGGGGCATGGAGGATTACTGTCCATGAGATTGATACAGCACACTGGAGTACAGTAACATGCCCACACCCTGACTAACCACAACAAGCTGCCTGCCTTGTGTCTCTGCTGAAAGGTAAGGCAAGGCAGGAGTGCTCTGAACTTTTATGTTCTAACTAATGGGACGAAACACTGAAAGGTAAGGCAAGGCAGAGATGCGCTGAGCATCTAAGTAGGGCACAAAGTGAGTGAGTGCAAAGAGAAAAATTTTTTTTCATTCATTCCTGGGATGAGGTCATCACTGGCTGGGCCAGCACTTATTGCCCATTCCCAATTGCCCGGAGGACAGTCAAACGTCAACCACATTGCTGTGGGTCTGGAGTTACAAGTAGCCAGCTCAGATAAGGATGGCAGTTTCCTTCCCTAAGGGATATTAGTGAACCAGACCGATGTTTTCAACAATCAATGATGCGCATCCTTAGACTCTTAATTTCAGGTTTTGATTTAAGTGAGTAGTAATGAGATCAAATCCCTGCGGTGGCAGCCAGTCCCTGCACACAGTGTGCAGCAGCATTACAATGAAAGGAGCTGGTGTGTTTCGAAGTGCAGCACTAAATTGGAGAACTGGATGGTAAGTGGGTGGGAAAAGTGCCATGAGGATGTAGTGAGGTTAGCATGTGTGGGATGCAGCATCTACAGACAGGTGTGCAGGGGGTTGCTGCCCATGGGCCATACCCTGAGATGTTAGTGACTCTTGGCCGAGGTCAATGAGCAGAGGAGCAAGCAACGAAGGGGACACACTAGCCTACCACTCTGTCAGTCATTGTCAGAAATTATTACCATCTAGTTTTGATTCGGGAGAATGTGAAACTGTACATCATTGAGGAGGGATTTGTACAATAATGGCACATAAACACACCTCTCATTGTTGACTCGTAAGATTCTCAGCTCACTATTCAGAAGTTGGTTGGAGAATCAAAATTATTCCTATAGACGTAAAGGTTTTCATTTTGACTGGCCGCACCATATTTACCCAACTAACTGGTCAACGTCCACAACATTGAGGGGCCAGGAAGATTCCAATGTAGGAGTCTGCATTCTCTCAGTTTCCATTATTTCTTCCTGTCTCTCAGTGGATTGTCTTCCTGCTCAGGGTTTCATTACTAAAGGCTATAAGTATTATCTATATTGTAATCCAAGTAAACCGTGCAGACATAAGCTATATGACGCAATGTGAGGTGATGCATTTTGGAAGATGCAATTTCAGAGCGGACTATACAGTAAATGGAAAAGTCCTGGGGAAAATTGATCTACAGAGAGATCTGGGGGTGTTCAGATCCATTGTTCCCTGAAGGTTGCAATGCAGGTCAGTAGAGTAGTCAAGAAGGCATACAGCATGCCTTCCTTCATCGGACAGGGTATTGAGTACAAGAGTTGGCAGGTCATGTTACAGTTGTATTAGACTTTGGTTTGGCCACATTTGGAACACTGCTTGCAGTTCCAAAAGGGTGTGGATGCTTTGGAGAGGGTGCAGAGGAGGTTCACCAGGATGTTGCCTGCTATGAAGTGTCCTAGCTATTCAAAGTTTGGGAGAAGATTTGTAGCTCGGGTGCTCGTTGTTGTGGTTCTGTTCGCCGAACTGGGAATTTGTCTTGCAAACGTTTCGTCCCCTGTCTAGGTGACATCCTCAGTGCTTGGGAGCCTCCTGTGAAGCGCTTCTGTGCTGTTTCTTCCGGCATTTATAGTGGCCTGTCTCTGCCGCTTCCGGTTGTCAGTTCGAGCTGTCCGCTGTAGTGGCCGGTATATTGGGTCCAGGTCGATGTGTTTGTTGATAGAGTCTGTGGATGAGTGCCATGCCTCTAGGAATTCCCTGGCTGTTCTCTGTTTGGCTTGCCCTATAATGGTAGTGTTGTCCCAGTCGAATTCATGTTGCTTGTCGTCTGTGTGTGTGGCTACTAAGGATAGCTGGTCGTGTCGTTTCGTGGCTAGTTGGTGTTCGTGTATACGGATCGTTAGCTGTCTTCCTGTTTGTCTGATGTAGTGTTTTGTGCAGTCCTTGCATGGGATTTTGTACACTACGTTGGTTTTGCTCATGTTGGGTATCGGGTCCTTTGTTCTGGTGAGTTGTTGTCTGAGCGTGGCTGTTGGTTTGTGTGCTGTTATGAGTCCTAGTGGTCGCAATAGTCTGGCTGTCAGTTCAGAAATGCTCCTGATGTATGGTAGTGTGGCTAGTCCTTTGTCCTAGCTATGATGAGAAGTGGAGTAGATTAGGATTATTTTCATTGGATAGAAGGCGGTTGAGGTAGGACCCGATTGAGGCCCACAAAATCATGAGTTGTATAGTTAGGCTGGAGAGCAAGAAACCTATTCCCAGAGTCGAGGACTCAATTACTAGGGGTCATGAGTTCAAAGTGAGAGGGGAAACATTTACGGGAGATATATGTGGAAAGTTCTTTATGCAGAACGTGTTGCCAGTGGAGGTGGTAGGGGCGGGAACGATAGCGTCATTTAAGATGTATCGAGACAGATACATGAATAGGCAGGGAGCAAAAGGATACAGATCCTTAGAAAATAGACAGCAGATTTAGAGAGAGGTTCTGGATCGTTGCAGGCATGGAGGGCCATAGGGCCTGTTCCTGTGCTGTAATGCTCTTTGTTCTTTATATTTGTGTACCCACATGCATGATTGTATCGAACATCAGGAATTTAGGAAGGAAGGAGCTAAGCAATTTAGAAGGCTTCAATAAGGCATTAGATTTAAAATTAATATTAGCTTTATTGTCACATGTGGTCAAATTACAAAAAAAAAGGAGTACAGTGAAAAATGCACAATGTCGCCAACACACAGCACCATCTTAGGTACAAAGTACCCAGGTACAAATCCTAGGTACAAAAATTAGAGAATATTAAGAAAAAATGTTACACAGCATTACAGATATACAGAATATAAATTAGGAAAATAAGAAATAAAACTGAAGAGACAGACATTACAATGTGCAGGTGCACACAACTTTGCTGTGAAGAAATATTGTACTGGTGAGGAAGTTGGTGAAACCTATTTTAAAATGAGCAGTATTGTTTTTCAGAGAATATGAAGTCCATTGCATTTTGATTTTTAAAACAGATGAGAGAAAGTAACAATAATTTAGTTAATTGACTTTAAACAATCACTTTTGCCTTTCATCACCTCTCCTCCAAGTATTTAATTTCTGAAGCAGCTGTTCTCGGGACATGTCAAAGTATTTCACAAGCTGTGCAGTATTTCTGAAATAGAGTCACTGTTGTAATGCAGCCAGTTGGCACAGAGCAAGCTCCTACAAATGGCAATGAGACATTAAATGCTAAATAATAAAGCTGTTGATTGAGGAATAAATATTGGCCAGGATGCTGAGAGAATCAATGTTCTTCAAGTTGTGACATTGGGTCTTTTGTGTCCACCTAAGAGGATAGAGAAGAACTCAGCTTAAAACCTCACCCAAAAGATGGCATCTCTGACAGTGCAGCAATCCATCTGAACCAGCATGGCTTTAGAAGGAAAAGAAATTGCTGGAAAATCTCAGCAGGTAACTGTGGAGAGAAATCAGAGTTAACGTTTTGGATCCAGTGACCTTTCCTCAGAACTGATGGTCACTTGATATGTAACATTCACTCTGATTTCATTCCATGGTTACTGCCAGACCTGCTGAGCTTTTCCAACAATTTCTGTTTTTATGTCTGATATACAGCACCCCCAGTTCTTTTGTTTTTTACGGCTTCAGAATCATTTATTATACTCCTGTAATGCTGCGTGTGGTTCCATATAACTGAAACTTAGTGAAGGCTCAGTAATCTCTCTTACCTGGTCTAATCAATGCCACCCCTAGTGACCCTACCTCTGAACCAGAAAGTTCCACAGGTGTGCCTGATCAGATTGGTTAAAAATACCGATAACATTGGCAACTTGCTTGTTGAGGTATGTCAATGATAGTACAGTTTGTATTTGTCATTTTTAAATGATTTGCCAAATCACAATGATAACTTAATGAAGAGAAGATTTTTGCAAGATGGAAACTCCTTAAGATTTGAACAATTTAACATTGATCTGGGGATTTGTTCACTCTGGGTGGGCTTTGGTATTAAAGGGAAGCTGGGAAGGACATGATGGAGTCCATAATGAACCGAGCAAGGCTGCTGATGTGCACATCCGTCTGATCTTACCTGCAAATGGATAGCCTGTTTGGTGGGCACTTGGAAGTGAGCAACAAACCTAGGCATGATATTGGGAGTGTTGGGGTGGGTAATCAGGAAGAGGAGTGATGGAGGTTTCCTCTCTGGAGAAAGTGCTGCTGGTGAAGATTGGGCTAGAAAGGAGATTGGCACCTTGGTGCTCGATACAAGAAAACTCTGCTGTGATTTGGGCTTGGAAGGAGAGAGGTGAAAAGTCTCTGGGTAGTAATCATAAGAAGAATTGGTATTGACCACATAGTCCCTTGAACCTAATTCACTGCTCAAAATGATGGCTGGTTTTCATTTCAGCTTTCCTACTCTATCTGTTGATTCACCTTGTGTCTAAAATCTCAGAGTAGAAAATTCTCATTGCAGCGTTCAAAGTTTAAATGAGTCTGTGATTGATCAGTGAACAGACCAACACCATCAATGTTCAATCTGCTTGATTGCTTAAGTCTGCAGATGGAGCTGGAGAACTTGAGTAACTGACATAAAATAGGTTTCAAAAGCCTTCTTGATCAGGGGGGCAATGGGCCGAGGAGTGGCAAATGGCGTTTAATTTATCTAATGTGAGGTGCTGCATTTTGGAAAGGCAAACCAGGGTAAGACTTATACACTTAATGGTAAGGTCCTGGGGAGACCTCAGAGTTTTTCAAAGTTACTTGAAAGTGGAACCACAGGTTGATGGGATAGTGAAGATCATTTTTGTTATGCTTGCCTTTATTGGTCAGTGCATTAAATATAGGAGTTTGGAGGCTGTTTTGTACTTGTACAGGAGATTGGTTGGGTCAGTTTTGGAATGTTGTGTTCAGTACTGGTCTCTCTGCTATAGGAAGCACGTTGTGAAACTTGAAAGCGTTCAGAAAAGATTTACAAGGATGTTGCCAGGGTTGGAGGATTTGAGCTATAGGGAGAGGCTGAATAGGCTGGGGCTGTTTTTCTTGGAGCGTCGGAGGCTGAAGGGTGACCTTATAGAGGTTTATAAAATCATGAGGAGCATGGAAAAGGCAAATAGACAAGGTCTCTTCCCTGGGATGAGAGAGTCCGAAACTAGAGGGCATAGGTCTAAGGTCAGAGGGAAAAGATTTAAAAGGACCTAAGGGGCAACTTTTTCATGCAGAGGGTGGTGTGTGCATGGAATGAGCTGCCAGAGGAAGTGGTGGAGGCTGGTACAATTACAACATGTAAAAGGCATCTGGATGTTTATATGAATAGGAAGCGTTTAGAGGGATATGGACCATATGCTGGCAAATGGGATGGGATATATCTGGGATGTCTGGTCAGCATGGATGAGTTGGACTGAATGGTTTGTTTCCATGCTGTACACCTCTATGACTCTACGACTATCAGGGTCCTGGCTGAGAATGTGTAGAGCTGTTGTGTAAATGCTGAGTTATTTTCAAGTGTTGTAAATAACTGTTTTGTAGATTTAGAACTGATGTAATCTTGCATTGCTTTGAAATAAATCTGACATGTAAGATTAAGACAAACCATGATTAGTTAACACAGGTCAACTAATCATCCACAGCCTTCTAGAGTAGAGAATTCCAAAGCCTCGGAGCTTTCTACATGAAGATATTTCTTGTCATCCTAATCTGAATGATTGACCTCTTATCCTGAAATTATAATCCCTGGATCTCCAGCCAGATGAAACAACCTTTCAGCACTTAATCAGTCTTTGGTTATGACACATTGCAATGAGATTACCTCTCACTTTTCTAAATTTAAGAGAATGCAGTTCTGTCCTGCTTCATCTGTCCTCCTAGTGTAGCCTTCTCATCCCAAGAGTCGGGTCAACCTTTATTGCAATGCCTTGAAGGCAATTATACCGTGTCATTCACCCTCCTTCTATATAATTGCAGCAAGATTTCCTTCCCTTGATATTGCAATCCCTTTGCAATAAAGTTCATTTGGATTGCTAATTGCTTACTGTTACCGTGTGCTTCCTTTGAGTCATTCATATACATGGATGCCTGAAATAACTGCCCAGAGGCCGGTATCCTGTCACCAAGTCAATCTCTATTTACATGTGGTTTGTACATGGGCTCTGACCAGCCAGTGGATAAACTGAGGAGACTCTCTGAATCCCCAGTTTATTATTTGTCAGCTAGGGCTCCCTGATTGACCCAGGTTAACATCCATATTCAAGAATCTCATAGTCAATGAGATCCACCTGGCTCTGGTTCCAACCACTGCAATGCCCCTAAACCCTCTGCTCACTTGCATTTATGGTTATGCCTCTTTTGAAGAGTATTCTGCTTTTCCATGTGCTTGCTATCGGAGATGGGGCAGCCAAAGACTCCCTTGTGAAGCGGAGGACTTCTGCTCCTGTTGGGCATTCAAGGAGTCTTAAAAGAGTGATACCTTTTGTTGGCAGCTACTGAGCAATTGCCAGCTAACGCCTTCCTCTCACTCCCAGTTAAAGTTAAGCTATGGCACCAGTGATGTCATCACGACGCGACATTGGAATGTTAATAAGGCCCCCGCCTGTCTTTATAAGAGGCTAATTAATGGCCTGATTTAAAGGAGTTGGAATGGTGTAAGGTTGGTTGTTGTGCAATCCACCTTCTCCCCCCACCTAATATCTCTCGTTCTTGATGAGTTGGGGGAGATTGAGTTAAAATCGAGATTCTCTGGTGACTTGTTTTATATGTATAAAGCAATGTGCTGAAAGCAATTCTATTCGAGTTATTATTGAGTATGGTTTACATAACTGTAAAGGACTGAGAAACAGAGGCTGGGGGATAGATTTTGTTAATATCTGCTGTTTAAAAATAAATGCGAGCCCCTTGTGATCTTATGAGCTCAGCAGAGAAACAGATGTAAAGTCAGTTCACAGCACACTTGCGAATTGTAAATTGCTTTAGAGTGTCTCAATATTTTCAGCAAATAGGGCCCAGAGTAAGGAGCTCTACAAATCAAACCAAGGCTGCTAGGCTGTTCGAATCTAATTGCAGGTTTGCGCTGGTGAAAGGGGCTGAGCAGCAGTTTATCAAGACAGCAAGAACTTGGAATTATCAAAACGAAAAGCAGTTGTTGCTAAGTGGTTGACGAATTGTTTACAAGGTTTACTGGATGGTGCCAAGGGTGAGGCAGCAAACATTTGGGCTTCACGCAATGGGTCTCACTGCTGTAACCCAGCAAGCTCCATGAAACCACAACATCTTTTAACACTTGGCAGTCCACAAGTACGCCTTTTTGGAAAATACTGCATTTTTCTCTAATTAATTTCTACAGACACATCATCTCTTTCTCTTTGCCTGAATTTCCTTCTCCTTTTCCTGGAAGTGCTGGCTCAGGGATTCTGGAAGTTCCCATGGTACTTATCCAAATGTGAACCCTCGTCTTTATGAAGCCATCAAAGGGGCAATATAGCTGAGCATTTCATCCAGAAGAACAATTAGGATTGAGGATAATCCTGCTCTATTCCATGTAATGGACCCATTTGTTCAAAGGAATGTAGAGAGTTCAGGTGGCTCTGTTAGGAGCCACACTGAAGCAGAGGTTTGTGAGTTCAAGTCTCCACCCAGAGACCTGGTTACAAGATTCCCTGCTAACGCTACAGTACCGAGGTTGTGCTGCACTGTAGGCGGTGCTGTCTTTCAGATGAGCACTTAAACTGAGGCCTTGCTTGTGCACTCAGATAGGTGTAAATAATCGGATGACACTATGTTGTGAAGAGCACAGAACCTATTTCCAATGCCTTCCATATATTTATCCCTCAAACATCAAAATATAATTTATTGATTATTATTATCCCATTTTATTGGACCGATTGCATTTCCTACTTGCAACAGTGGCGATTATGAAATTACTTCATTGAATATACTGCACTTTGGAATGTCTTGAGATTATGAAAAGTTTTATGTAAGTGCACATTATCTTTCATACAACACTTATCATTTTATTATAGATATTGTACTCTAAAACAGAGTTGGCAGCCATGGATTGGTCTGTGTATTTTACCTGGCAAAGTACTACCATAGTTTGCTACTGCCTCCTACAGGAAGGCTGATCAGGAGCATTTGCTGCTCTCACCTCCTGCCAACACTATCAGAAGGAGTACCCAGTCTGAGAATCAACCTGTCCAGCCACATCGTGAAGGTGGCCATCAAGTCGTTCGGTGGATCTTGAACATAGAGCTTCTGGCCCAGAAGTATGGACACTGCCACTGTGCCATCTGACCTTCAGCAGCCAATACACCACCAAAATAAATTGACCAGTTGTTTCACTGCTGTGGGTCCTCCTTGTTCAAAGGTTACCTGCGATGTTTGCCACATCAGCAATCTTTAGAATTCCTGCAGTGCAGGTAGAAGCCATTTCGCTTATGAAATCTGCACAAACCCCTCTGAAGAGCATCTCACCCCATCCTCACAACCCTGCATTTATTGTGCGTACTCTACCTGGTCACTACGGGATAATTTACCACGGTCAAGCTGCACATCTTTGAGCTGTAGGAGGAGACCAGAATACACGCAGGAAACCCACGCAGACACGGGGAGAATGTGCAAACTCCACTTAGACAGACAGTCAACCGAGGCTGGAATCAAACCTGGATCCCTGATGTTGTGAGGCAGCAGTGCTAACCACTCAGTCACCATGCCACTCAATAATGACACACGAAAACCAATGCACTGTCTGTGGCTTGTAGAGATGCGAAAAATGCTGTCTGGATGCATGTTCTTTCCTGCCATTCACAATCTGCGTTGGGATTCCTGTGGTCATTGATTGTCCCTGTACTACTCCCTAAGCTAGGATCAAATGATTCACCAAAGAGCAAAGATTAATGCTGGGATTTCCGGTGGTCGTATGCAACTGTACTGTTTTGAGCATGGTATTTACACATGGGTCATTGAGGGAGCCAGAATTACAATGTCTGACATGTCAATCTCCTTGCACCAGCTCATAGTATGAAGATTGCTTGGTGTTTCAGAATCAAATGGGGAGTGTCAGGAGCACACAGTAGTCACAAAATGTGATGAATAACAAGAGTAATGCAATAATATACATGGCTCAGGAATGTCGAACAGCAGGAAGATATCAGGGTTTATAAGGGAGACTGTGGAGCTGTGAGATGTCAGAAGGCAATGGTGAGAAGGAGTTTGTGTCTATTATTATGAGGAAAGAATGTCTTATGTAGTGGGACATCTTGAGTTGCTTGAGGAGTTCGTCCAAAATGAGACAAGTATTAGTTGTTTTGTTTTATAAATCTCACCTTTTTAATTGGAGTCATAGAAATGTCCAGCACAGAAACAGACTCTTTGGTCCAACTCGTCCTTGTCGACCAGATATCCCAACCCAATCTAGTCCCACCTGCCAGCACCCGGCCCATATCCCTCCAAACCCTTCCTATTCATATACCCATCCAAATAGCTTTTAAATGTTGCAATTGTACCAACCTCCATCACTTCCTCTGGCAGCTCATTCCATACACGTACCGCACTTTGCATGAATAAGTTGCCCCATAGGTCTCTTTTATATCTTTCCCCCCTTACCCTAAACCTATGCCCTCGAGTTCTAGACTCCCCCAACCCAGGGAAAAGACTTTGCCTATTTATCCTATCCATGCCCCTCATGATTTTATAAACCTCAATAAAGATCAACCCTCAGCCTCTGATGCTCCAGGGAAAACAACCCCAGCCTGTTCAGCCTGTCCCTATAGCTCAAACCCTCCAACCCTGGCAACATCCTTGTTAATCTTTTCTGAAACATTTCAAGTTTCACAATGTCCTTCTGATAGGAAGAAGGCCAGAATTGCATGCAATATTCCAACAGTGGCCTAACCAATGTCCTGTACAGTTGCAACATGACCTCCCAACTCCTGTACTCATTACTCTGACCAATAAAGGAAAGTGTATCAAATGCTGCCTTTACTATCGTATCCATCTGCGACTCCACTTTCAAGGACCTATGAACCTGTACTCCAAGGTCTCTTTGTTCAGCAGCACCCCTGAGCACCTTACCATTAAGTGTATAAGTCCTGCTAAGGTTTGCTTTCCCAAAATGCAGCACCTCACATTTATCTAAATTAAACTCCATCTGCTCAACCCATTGGCCCATCTGATCAAGATTCCCTTGTAATCTGAGGTAACCTTCTTTACTGTCCACTAAGCCTCCAATTTTGGTGTCATCTGTATACTTACTAACTATACCTCTTATACTCACACGCAAATAATTTATGTAAATGACAAAAAGTAGTGGACCCAGCACTGACCCTTGTGGCACTCCACTGGTCATAGGCCTCCAGTCTGAAAAGCAACCCTCCACCACCACCCTCTATCTTCTACCTTTGAGCCAGTCCTGTATCCAAATGGCTAGTTCTCTCTGTATTCCATGAGATCTGGAATTTAGATGTTGTGGCTATTACGGAGACATGGGTAGAACAGGGACAGGATTGGCTGTTGCAGGTTCCAGGGTTTAAATGTTTTAGTAGGGTCAGAGGTGGGGGTAAACGAGGGGGAGGTGTGGCATTGCTTGTCAAAGATAGTATTACAGCGGTGGAAAGGACGATGGATGAAGACTCGCCATCTGAGGTAGTTTGGGCTGAGGTTAGGAATAGGAAAGGTGAGGTCACCCTGTTAGGCGTTTTCTACAGGCCTCCTAATAGTCCGAGAGATGTAGAAGAAAGAATTGCGAGGATGATTCAGGAGAAGAGTGAAAGTAATAGGTTGGTTGTTATGGGGTCTTTAACTTTCCAGATATTGACTGGGAAAGCTATTGCTCGAGTTCGTTAGATGGGTCGGTGTTTGTCCAATGTGTGCAGGAGGGTTTCCTGACACAATATGTAGACAGGCCAACAAGAGGTGAGGCCATACTGGATTTGGTTCTGGCCAGGTGTTAGAATTGGAGGTAGGTGAGCACTTTGGGGACAGTGACCACAATTCAGTGACTTTTACTCTAGTGATGGAGAGGGATAAGTGTGCACTTCAGGGCAAGAGTTATAGCTGGGGGCAGGGAAATTATGACACGGTGAGGCATGACTTAGGATGCGTGGCTTGGAAAAGTAGGCTTCAAGGGAAGGGCAGCAATTGATACGTGGAGCTTGTTCAAGGAGCAACTATTGAGTGTCCTTGATAAGTATGTACCTGTCAGGCAGGGAGGAAAGGGTCATGTGAGGGTCATGTGAGGGAGCCGTGGTTTAATAAGGAATTGGAATCCCTTGTTAAAGGGAAGAGGGCGGCCTATGTAAAGATGAGGCGTGAAGGTTCAATTGGGGCGATTGAGAGTTATAAGGTAGCCAGGAAGGATTTGAAGAGAGAGCTAAGAGCAGCAAGGAGGGGACATGAAAAGTCCTTAGTTGGTAGGATTAGGGAAAACCCAAAGGCTTTCTATAGGTATGTCAGGAATAAAAGAATGACTAGGGTAGGAATAGGTCCAGTCAAGGATAGTAGTGGGAAGTTGCGTGTGGAGGCTGAAGAGATTAGGGACACACTGAATGAATACTTTTCTTCAGTATTCACTCAGGAACAGGACATTGTTGCTGATGTGAATACGGAGTCAGAATTAATTAGAATGGACGGCTTTGAGTTATGTAGGGAAGAGGTGTTGGAAATTCTGGAAAGGGTGAAAATAGGTAAGTCCCCTGGGCCTGATGGCATTTATCCTAGGATTCTCTGGGAAGCAAGGGAGGAAATTGCAGAGCCATTGGCCTTGATTTTTATGTCCTCATTGTCTACAGGAATAGTGCCAGAAGACTGGAGGATAGCAAATGTGGTTACCTTGTTCAAGAAGGGGAGTAGGGATAACCCTAGTAACTATAGGCCGGGAGTCTCACTTCTGTTGTGGGCAAAGTCTTAGAGAGAATTGTAAGGGATAGGATTTATGAACATCTGGATAGGAATAATGTGATCAAGGATAGTCAGCATGGTTTTGTGAAGGGCAGGTCGTGCCTCACAAACCTTATTGAATTCTTTGAGAAGGTGACTAAGGAGGTGGATGAGGGTAAAACGGTAGATGTGGTGTATATGGATTTTAGTAAGGCGTTTGATAAGGTTCCCCATGGTAGGCTACTGCAAAAAATACGGAGATATGGCATTGGGGGGGAGTTGGAGGTTTGGATTAGGAATTGGCTGGCTGGAAGAAGACAGAGGGTAGTAGTTGATGGTAAAGGTTCATCGTGGAGTGCAGTTACTAGTGGTGTTCCACAAGGATCTGTTTTGGGACCATTGCTGTTTGTCATTTTTATAAATGACCTGGAGGAGGGGCTAGAAAGTTGGGTGAGTAAGTTTGCGGATGATATGAAAGTTGGTGGAGTTGTTGACAGTGAGGAATAATGTGTCAGGTTACAGCAGGATATAGATAAGCTGCAGAGCTGGGCAGAAAGGTGGCAAATGGAGTTCAAGTGTGAAGTGATTCACTTTGGTAAGAGTAACAAGAAGATGGGGTACTGGGCTAATGGTCGGATACTTGGTAGTGTGGATGAGCAGAGGGGTCTTGGTGTCCATGTACACAGATCTCTGAAAGTTGCCACCCAGGTAAATAGTGCTGTGAAGAAGGCATATGGCGTACTGGCTTTTATTGGTAGAGGAATTGAGTTCCGGAGTCCTGAGGTCATGTTGCAGTTGTATAAGACTCTGGTGCGGCCGCATCTGGAGTATTGTGTGCAGATTTGGTCGCCATACTATAGGAAGGATGTGGAGGCACTGGAACAGGTGCAGAGGAGGTTTACCAGAATGTTGCCTGGTATGGTAGGAAAATCGTATGAGGAAAGGCTGAGGCACTTGGGGCTGTTTTCATTGGAGAAAAGAAGGTTTAGGGGTGACTTGATAGAGGTGTACAAGATGATTAGGGGTTTAGATAGGGTTGACCATGAGAACCTATTTCCACGTATGGAGTCAGCTATTACGAGGGGGCATAGCTTTAAATTAAGGGGTGGTAGGTATAGGACAGATGTTAGGGGTAGATTCTTTACTCAGTGAGTCGTGCGTCCATGGAATGCCCTGCCAGTAGCTGTGGTGGACTCTCCCTCTTTATGGGCATTTAAATGGGCATTGGATAGGCATATGGAGGATAGTGGGCTAGTGTAGGTTAGGTGGGCTTGGATCGGTGCAACATCGAGGACCAAAGGGCCTGTACTGCGCTGTATTGTTCTATGTTCTATGTTCTATGTTCAATGTTCTATCTAACCTTGCTAATCAGTTTCCCATGGGAAACCTTGTCGAACGCCTTACTCAAGTCCATATAGATCATGTCCACTGCTCTGCCCTCATCAATCCTCTTTGTTACTTCTTCCAAAAACTCAATCAAGTTTGTGAGACTTGATTTCCTATGCACAAAGTAATGTTGACAATCCCTAATTAGTCCTTGCCTTTCCAAATACATGTACATCCTGTCCCTCAGGATTCCCTTCAACAACTTGTCCACCACCGATGTCAGGCTCACTGGTCTGTAGTTCCCTGGCTTGTCTTTATCGCCTTTCTTAAACAGTGGCACCACATCAGCCAACCTCCAGTCTTCCAGCACCTCACCTGTGACTATAAATGATATAAATATCTCAGCAAGGGGCCCAACAATCACTTCTCTAGCTTCCCACAGGGTTCTAGGGTACAACTGATCAGTTATGATGCATAAATTCTATATGTAATCAAATACTGAAAACTGTGCTGTATTAAAGCCTGATAATCAAACAAGACATTCAATATAACTTCTGCTGTGTCTTCTGAATGTGCAAAGCTCTGCTAATGAGAATAAAGATGATAATTTATTCCTCCTCCCCATTTTAATCCTTTGTGGCAGAGCTAAGTGTAAAAATTAAAGCAATATTAATATTGTAGACTTTGAATTCCTTGGACGATGAAGATGTTTTCATTGTTTGGGGAAGCGGGAGATGAAACATGGAACTGTCTTGTTTTTATAATAACTATAGCCGCAATCATTTGAAAAGCATGAAATTTAAATTAATCGCACAACTGATTATTAAAATGCAGGGAAGCTCCATTATCTACTTCTGATATTCTCTCATTATCCATTAGAATTTGCATGGGACAACCATCTTGGCAGAGATTCTGTTCTGTTGTAGTGTCTGCTAATACCAATCGCCTCCTGTCCCTCATAAATCAATCTTATGACCCAAACAGAATGATGTTCCAATTCATTCCTGTTGCAAACTCTTTCTTTTGTGCAAGGAAAACTGAACTATCTGATCATTTGAAGTAAGGATTACAAAAATACTCAAAAATGGGAATCTAGGACTAAGGGCTAAGAAGAAAAATGGAAAGACTTGCATATTGTAACTTAGAATAGAATAGAATCCCTACAGTGTGGAAACAGGCCATTAGCCCAACAAGTCTACACTGACCCTCCAAAGAGTAACTCACGCAGCCTCAATCCCCTACTTCTGTACGTTTACCCCCCACACATCGCTGAACACTATGGACAGTTTAGCATGGCCAATTCAGTTAAACTGCACATCTTTGGATTGTGGAAGGAAACCGGAGCACCTGGAGGAAACCCACGCAGACACAGGGAGAATGTGCAAACTCCACACAGACAGTCACCTGAGACTGGAATCAAACCCAGGTCCCTGGTGCTTTGAGGTAGCAGTGCTGACCACTGAATGACCGTGCTGCCCAAGATGCTCCAAAGAGGTTTACAGTTAAGGTGACCAACTCTGGTTGGATGGATTCCTGGAGGTTTCATCCCGTGATGTGCCACATATCCACCAGAGATCTTCATTACATCCATCCTCGCCTTCCATCAGACAATTCAGAATGATCAGGGACAATTCAGAGTGCAGATTCTTCTTTATAACTGGATGATTCCCAACTTCCATCTAACAGCCATATTTCCATAATATTAGTTAGAAAGCGAAAATGTTAAAATGGACTGTGGCGGTTCAAGAAAGCAGCTCACTACCTTCTTCTCCAGGACAACTGGGGATGGGCAATAAAGCGACACCCACATTCCATGAATAAATTTTTTAAAAACTGCAAAATTTTAAAAACCAAACAACATTAGAACATAGAACTATACAGCACAGGAACGGGTCCTTCAGTTCATGATGTTGTGTCGAACATGATGCCAAATTAAGCTAATCCCTCCTGCCTGCCCTTGGTCCACGTCCCTCCATTCCTTGCTTATTCATATGCCTATCTAAAAGTTCCTTAAACATCTTAATAATATCTGTCTCCACCACCACTCCTTGCAGCCCATTCAGACTCCTACCACTCTCTCTGTAAAACATTTGCCCCTCACATCTCCTTTGAACTTTCCCCCTTTCGCCTTAAATGTATGCCCCCTAGTATTAGACATTTCAACTCTGGGATTCTGACTGTCAATCCTATCGATGCAATTTATAATTTCATAGACTTCTATCAAGTTTCCCCTCAGCCTCTGCTGCTCCAGAGAAAACAATCCGAGTTTTTCTAGGCTCTCCTTATAGCTCATAGCCTTAAACCAGGCAGCATCCTGGTAAATCTCTTCTGCACCGTCTCCAAAGCATCTACATCCTTCCTGTAACGTGGTGACCAGAATTCAATGCAACATTTTAGAGTCATAGAGATGAACAGCATGGAAACAGACCCTTCGGTCCAACCCGTCCATGCCGACCAGATATCCCAACCCAATCTAGTTCCACCTGTCAGCACCCAGCCCATATCCCTCCAAACCCTTCCTATTCATATACCCATCCAAATGCCTCTTAAATGTTCCAACTGTACCAGCCTCCACCATATCCTCTGACAACTCATTCCATACCGCTACCACCCTCTGCGTGAAAAAGTTGTCCCATAGGTCTCTTTTATATCTTTCCCCTCTCACCCTAAACCTATGCCCTCTAGTTCTGGAATGCCTGACCCGAGGGAAAACGCTTTGTCTATTTATCCTATCCATGCCCCTCATAATTTCGTAAACCTCTATAAGGTCACCCCTCAGCCTCCGACGCTCCAGGTAAAACAGCCCCTGCCTATTCAGCCTCTCCCTGTAGCTCAAATCCTCCAACCCTGCAACATCCTTGTAAATCTTTTCTGAATCCTTTCAAGTTTCACAAATTCTTTCCGATAGGAAGGAGACCAGAATTGCACGCAATATTCTAACAGTGGCCTAACCAATGTCCTGTACAGCTGCAACATGACCTCCCAACTCCTGTACTCAATATTCTTGACCAATAAAGGAAAGCATACCAAACGCCTTCTTCACTATCCTATCTACCTGTGATTCCACTTTCAAGGAGCTATGAACCTGCACTCCAAGGTCTCTTTGTTCAGCAACACTCCCTAGGACCTTACCATTAAGTGTATAAGTCCTGCTAAGGTTTGCTTTCCCAAAATGCAGCACCTCGCATTTATCTGAATTAAACTCCATCTGCCACTTCTCAGCCCATTGGCCCATCTGGTCCAGATCCTGTTGTAATCTGAGGTAACCCTCTTTGCTGTCTACTACACCTCCAATTTTGGTGTCATCTGCAAACTTACCAAGTGTACCTCTTATGCTCGCATCCAAATCATTTATGTAAATGACAAAAAGTAGAGGACCCAGCATCGATCCTTGTGGCACTCCACTGGTCACAGGCCTCCAGTCTGAAAAACAACCCTCCACCACCACCCTCTGTCTTCTACCTTTGACCTAGCTCTGTATCCAGATGGCTAATTCTCCCTTTATTCCATGAGATCTAACCTTGCTAACCAGTTTCCCATGGGGAACCTTGTTGAACGCCTTACTGAAGTCCATATAGATCACATCTACTGATCTGCCCTCATTAATCCTCTTTTTTGCTTCTTCCAAAGACTTGATCAAGTTTGTGAGACATGATTTCCCATGCACAAAGCCATGTTGACTATCCCTAATCAGTCCTTGCCTTTCCAAATGCATGTATATCCTGTCCCTCAGCATTCCCTTCAACAACTTGCCCACCACTGAAGTCAGGCTCACCAGTCTATAGTTCCCTGGCTTGTCTTTATCGCCTTTCTTAAACAGTGGCACCACATTAGCCAAACTCCAGTCTTTTGGCACCTCACCTGTGACTATCAATGATACAAATTTCTCAGCAAGAGGCCCAGCAATCACTTCTCTAGCTTCCCACACAGTTCTCGGGTACACCTGATCAGGTCTTGGGGATTTATCCACCTTTAACCGTTTCAAGACATTCAGCACTTCCTCCTCTGTAATCTGGTCATTTTGCAAGATGTCACCATCTATTTCCCTACAGTCTATATCTTCCATATCCTTTTTCACACTAAATACTGATGCAAAATACTCATTTAGTATCTCCCCCATTTTCTGTGGCTCCACACAAAGGTCGCCTTGCTGATCTTTGAGGGGCTCTATTCTCTCCGTAGTTACACTTTTGTCCTTAATATATTTGTAAAAACCCTTTGGATTCTGCGTAATTCTATTTGCCAACGCTATCTCATGTCTCCTTTTTGCCCTCCTGATTTCCACCTTAAGTATGCTCCTACTTCCTTTATACTCTTCTAAGGATTCACTCGATCTATCCTGTTTATACCTTACATATGCTTCCTTCTTTTTCTTAACCAAACGCTCAATTTCTTTAGTCATCCAGCATTCACTATACCTACCAGCCTTCCCTTTCACCCTGACAGGAATATACTTTCTCTGGATTCTTGTTATCTCATTTCTGAAGGCTTCCCATTTTCCAGCCGTCCCTTTACCTGTGAGCATCTGCCTCCAATCAGCTTTCCAAAGTTTTTGCCTAATACCGTCAAAATTGGTCTTTCTCCAATTTAGAACTTCAACTTTTAGATCTGGTCTATCCTTTTCATTCATGCTTTTAAAGTGAATAGAATTATGGTCGCTGGCCCCAAAGTGCTCCCCACTGACACCTCAGTCACCTGCCCTGCCTTATTTCCCAAGAGTAGATCAAGGTTTGCACCTCCTCTTGTAGGTACATCCACAAAGTGAATCAGAAAATTGTCTTGTACGCACTTAAGAAATTCCTCTCCATCTAACCCTTTAACACTATGGCAGTCCCAGTCAATGTTTGGAAAGTCAAAATCCCCTACCATAACTACCCTATTATTCTTACAAATAGCTGAGATCTCCTTACAAGTTTGTTTCTCAATTTCCCTGACTATTGGGGGGTCTATCATACAATCCCAATAAGGTGATCATCCCTTTCTTATTTCTCACTTCCACCCAAATAACTTCCCTGGATGTATTTCCGGGAATATCCTCCCTCAGCACAACTGTAATGCTATCCCTTATCAAAAATGCCACTCCCCCTCCTCTCTTGCCTCCCTTTCTATCCTTCCTGTAGCATTTGTATCCTCCGGAACATTAAGCTGCCAGTCCTGCCCATCCCTAAGCCATGTTTCCGTAATTGCTATGATATCCCAGTCCCATGTTCCTAACCATGCCCAGAGTTCATCTGCCTTCTCTGTTAGGCCCCTTGCATTGAAATAAATGCAGTTTAATTTATTAGTCCTACCTTGTCCCTGCCTGCCTTGACTGTTTGACTCACTTCTGTTCTCAAATGTACCAGTCTCAGATTGATCTCTTTCCTCACTATCTCCCTGGGTCCGCCCCCCCCACCTTACTAGTTTAAATCCTCCCAAGTAGTTCTAGCAAATGTCCCTGCCAGTATATAAGTCCCCTTCCAATTTAGGTGCAATCCATCCTTCTTGTACATGCTACTTCTATCCCAAAAGAGATTCCAATGATCCAAAAATGTGAATCCTTCTCCCATACACCAGCTCCTCAGCCATGCATTCAACTACTGGATTAGTGGTGCTGGACTTGCGGACTTGCGGAATGTTTCAGAGAACACCTCTGGGACACCCGCACCAACCAACCCGCCCCGTGGCTGAACACTTTAGTTCCCCCTCCCACTCTGCCATGGAGATGCAGGTCCTTGGCCTCCTCCACTGCCAGACCATGGCAACACACAACGCCTGGAGGAAGAGCGATTCATCTTCCGCCTAGGAACCCTCCAACCACAAGGGATGAATACAGATTTCTCCAGCTTCCTCATTTCCCCTCCCCCCACCTTTTCTCAGTCCCAACCCTCAGACTCAGCACCGCCTTCTTGACCTGCAACCTTCTTCCTGACCTCTCCGCCCCCACACCCTCTCCGGCCTATCACCCTCACCTTGACCTCCTTCCACCTATCGCATTCCCAACGCCCCTCCCTCAAGTCCCTTTTATCTTAGCCTGCTTGGCACACCCTCCTCATTCGGGCTTTTGCCCGAAACGTCGATTTCGCTGCTCGTTGGATGCTGCCTGAACTGCTGTGCTCTTCCAGCACCACTAATCCAGTATTTGGTTTTCAGCATCTGCAGTCATTGTTTTTACCATGCATTCAACTACTCTATCCTTCTATTCCTGCCCTCACTAGCTCGTAACACTGGGAGTAATCCAGATAGTCCTACTCTTGAGGACCTCCTTTCTGCCTAACTCTGTAATCGCCCTTCAGATTCTCAACCTTTTCCCTTCCTATATTGTTCGTTCCAATGTGGACAATGACCTCTTGCTGGCCCCTCTCCTCCGTGAGAACATTCTGCACCCTCTCTGAGACATCCTTGATTCTGGCACCAGGGAAACAGCTAGGAGAAAGTGAGGACTGCAGATGCTGGGGATCAGAGCTTAAAAATGTGTTGCTGGAAAAGCGCAGCAGGTCAGGCAGCATCAAAGGAACAGGAGAATTGACATTTTGGGCATAAGCCCTTCTTCAGGAATGAGGAGGGTGTGCCAAGCAGGCTAAGATAAAAGGTAGGGAGGAGGGACTTGGGGGAGGAGCGTTGGGAATGCAATAGGTGGAAGGAGGTTAAGGTGAGGGTGATAGGCCGGAGAGGGTGTGGGGGCGGAGAGGTCAGGAAGAAGATTGCAGGTCAAGAAGGCGGTGCTGAGTCTGAGGGTTGGGACTGAGAAAAGGTGGGGGGAGGGGAAATGAGGAAGCTGGAGAAATCTGAGTTCATCCCTTGTGGTTGGAGGGTTCCTAGGCGGAAGATGAGTCGCTCTTCCTCCAGGCGTTGTGTGTTGCCATGGTCTGGCAATGGAGGAGTCCAAGGACCTGCATGTCCTTGGTGGAGTGGGAGGGGGAGTTAAAGTGTTCAGCCACGGGGCGGTTGGGTTGGTTGGTGCGGGTGTCCCAGAGGTGTTCTCTGAAACGTTCCGCAAGTAGGCGGCCTGTCTCCCCAATGTATAGGAGGCCACATCGGGTGCAGTGGATGCAGTAAATGATGTGTGTGGAGGTGCAGGTGAATTTGTGATGGATATTGAAGGATCCCTTGGGGCCTTGGAGGGAAGTGAGGGGGGAGGTGTGGGTGCGAGTTTTGCATTTTTTGAGGTTGCAGGGGAAGGTGCCGGGAGTGGAGGTTGGGTTGGTGGGGGGTGTGGATCTGACAAGGGAGTTGCGGAGGGAGTGGTCTTTCCAAAATGCTGATAGGGGAGGGGAGGGAAATATATCCTTGGTGGTGGGGTCCGTTTGGAGGTGGCGGAAATGATGAAGGATGATCCGATGTATCTGGAGGTTGGTGGGGTGGTAGGTGAGGACAAGTGGGATTCTGTCCTGGTGGCGATTGGAGGGGCGGGGCTCAAAGGTGGAGGAGCGGGAAGTGCGGTGGAGAGCATCGTCAACCACGTCTGGGGCGATATTGCGGTCTTTGAAGAAGGAGGCCATCTGGGTTGTTCGGTATTGGAATTGGTCCTCCTGGGAGCAGATACGGCGGAGGCAAAGGAATTGGGAATATGGGATGGCATTTTTACAGGGGGCAGGGTGGGAAGAGGTGTAATCTATGTAGCTGTGGGAGTCAGTCGGTTTATAGTATATGTCCGTATTGAGTTGGTCGTCCGAGATAGAGATGGAGAGGTCTAGGAAGGGGAGGGAGGAGTCTGAGACAGTCCAGGCAAATTTGAGGTCGGGGTGGAAGGTGTTAGTAAAGTGGATGAACTGTTCAACCTCCTCGTGGGAGCATGAGGTAGCGCTGATACAGTCATCGATGTAGCGGAGGAAAAGGTGGGGGGTGGTGCCAGTGTAACTGCGGAAGATGGACGGTTCCATATATCCAATGAAGAGGCAGGCATAGCTGGGGCCCATGCGGGTGCCCATGGTTACTCCTTTGGTTTGGAGGAAGTGGGAGGATTGGAAGGAGAAGTTGTTAAGAGGACCAGTTCAGTCAGTCGAAAGAGAGTGTCAGTGGAAGGGTACTAGTTGGTTCGGTGGGAAAGGAAGAAGCGGAGGGCTTTGAGGCCTTCGTGATGGGGGATGGAGGTGTATAGGGACTTGATGTCCATGGTGAAGGTAAGGCGTTGGTGGCCGGGGAAGCGAAAATCATGCAGGAGGTGTAGGGCGTGGGTGGTGCCCCGAACGTGCGTGGGGAGTTCTTGGACTAAGGGGGACAGGACCGTGTCAAGGTATGCAGAAATGAGTTCGGTGGGGCAGGATCAGGCTGAGACAATGGGTCGGCCGGGGCAGTCAGGTTTGTGGATTTTGGGCAGGAGGTAGAAGTGGGTGGTACGGGGACTATGAGGTTGGAGGCGGTGGATGGGAGATCCCCTGAGGTGACGAGGTTATGGATGGTCTGGGAGATGATGGTTTGATGGTGGGGAGATGGGGTCATGGTCAAGGGGGCAGTAGGAGGTGGTGTCCGCGAGCTGGCGTTTAGCCTTAGCGATATAAAGATTGGTGTGCCAAACTACCACTGCGCCTCCCTTGTCTGCCGGTTTGATGGTGAGGTTGGGGTTGGAGCGGAGGGAGTGGAAGACTGCACGTTCCGAGGGTGAGAGATTGGAGTGGGTGAGAGGGGTGGAGAAGTTGAGGCGGTCAATGTCACGGCGGTAGTTGGCTATGAAGAGATCGAGGGTGGGTAAGAGGCCAGCACGGGGTGTCCAGGTGGATGGGGTGTGTTGGAGGCGGGAGAAGGGGTTGTCAGAGGGTGGACGGGAATCCTGGTTGAAGAAGTAGGCGCGGAGGCGAAGGCGGAAGAATTGTTCGATGTCACGCCGCGTGTTGAACTCGTTAATCCGGGAGCATAGGGGGAAGAAGGTGAGGCCTCTGCTGAGGACTGATCTTTCAACCTCAGTGAGGGGGAGGTCTGGAGGGATGGTGAAAACACGGCAGAGCTGGGAGCTAGGACCTGGTGTGGGGCTGGAGCTGGGAGTGGGGGCGGAGTTAGGTGCAGGGGTGGGGATTGGCACAGAGTGGGGTTAGGCGCGAGGGTGGAGATCGGCGCGGGGGGCGGAGATCTGCTGCCTTTGTCTCTGCACCTACTTCTCCAACCAGGACTCCCACCCACCCTCTGATGACCCCTTCTCCCGCCTCCAACACACCCCTAACACAATTAATCTCTTGGAAGCCAACGTACCCCTCGTTGCATTAGAGCCAGTCTCAATACTAGAAACTTGGCTGTTTGTGCTACGTTCCCCTGAGAATCCATCACCCCCTACATTTTCCAAAACAGCATACCTGTTTGAAATGGGTATACCCACAAAAGACTCCTGCCCTAGGTGCCTACCTCTCTTACCCTTCCTGGAGTTAACCCATCTATGTGACTGTATCGGAGACATTCCCCCCTTCCTATAACTGCCATCCATCACATACTGTTGCTGTTGCAAATTCCTCATCACTTCTATCTGTCTCTCCAACCGATCCACTTGATCTGATAAGATTCACATCCAACAGCATTTATGGCAGATATAATCCGCAGTAACCCTTAAACTCTCTTTAAACTCCCACATCTGACAAGAAGTACATATCACTGCAAAGGCCATTTTTGCTCCTTCACAATCTACAGACCCAGAAAATAACACCGTCTTATTCCTCTATAAACACCGCACCAGGTTAAATTAAGAGCTCTGGCTTATATTTTAAGTTTAATCAAGAGACTTATCTCCAAAAACATATAATCAAGAAAGAACCCACTGTACTTACTAATACAGCCTTTCTCTTGGACAGACTTAAAACAACAATTAACTTATCTGATTCTGTGTTGCAAACTTTGTGGAAACTGGCCCTTCAGCCCAAACCAACCCTATGAAGAGTAACCCAGACACTTTTGCCTCTGACTAATGCACCATGGGCAATTCTTTTGACCTGTGGGAGGAAACCCACACAGACATGGGGAGAACGTTTCAACTCCACACAGGCTGTTGCCCTAGCGTTGAACCTGGGACCCTGGTGCTGTGAAGCAGCAGTGCTAACCACTAAGGCACCATACTACCTCTTTCTTACTCAACAGTTTGTTATGTTCCACAATGCTTACACCCATCTGGCATTTTAAACATTTAAAATATTTTAATAGTGATCACATATTTGGAAAGTTTGTTTAGCTGGCATATTCACAGCTTTGGACAAGCCAAAAAGAACTAATTGTTATTCAGTAAGGAATTACTCTTGTAACTCCTGCTCTCTAAGTCTTTATTCCACTAAAACATTTGTTTTAGCTTTATTTTATTAGATATTGCCCCCAAAGTATATTATTCATAAAATCTGTATAAGTACATCATGTAACAGTTCAATTTAATATTACATAAAGTGCAGTACAGTTCAATAGCTTTCATTTCAATGGACAGCACACCACATAGTTAGGCACCCAATTACAAAGTAGCCTTCCACATCCATCAAAGTTTTACTTGCACATCCACTAATATCATTTATTGTATCCGTTGCTCCCAATGCGGTCTCCTCTATATTGGGGAGACTGGGCGCCTCCTAGCAGAGCGCTTTAGGGAACATCTCCGAGACACCCGCACCAATCAACCACACCGCCCCGTGGCCCAACATTTCAACTCCCCTTCCCACTCTGCCGAGGACATGGAGGTCCTGGGCCTCCTTCACCGCCGCTCCCTCACCACCAGACACCTGGAGGAAGAACGCCTCATCTTCCGCCTCGGAACACTTCAACCCCAGGGCATCAATGTGGACTTCAACAGTTTCCTCATTTCCCCTTCCCCCACCTCACCCTAGTTCTAAACTTCCAGCTCAGCATCGTCCCCATGACTTGTCCGGACTTGTCCTACCTGCCTATCTCCTTTTCCACCTATCCACTCCACCCTCTCCTCCCTGACCTATCACCTTCATCCCCTCCTCCACTCACCCATTGTACTCTATGCTACTTTCTCCCCACCCCCACCCTCACCCTCCTCTAGCTTATCTCTCCACGCTTCAGGCTCACTGCCTTTATTCCTGATGAAGGGCTTTTGCCCGAAACGTCGATTTTGAAACTCCTTGGATGCTGCCTGAACTGCTGTGCTCTTCCAGCACCACTAATCCAGAATCTGGTTTCCAGCATCTGCAGTCATTGTTTTTACCTCGTTGATTTTAACACTACTGCGAATCCTCTTGCAAGGATGCCTGCCTTGAAGAGGTTTTCCTCCTCTCTCTACAAGAATCTCAGGGAGTCCCTCTCCCACTGCAACTCCCAGGTCATTTCCTCTGCTCTGAAGCTCTTCAACCATGTTGTGAAACAAACTCGCTACCACAGCCACATTTGCTTCCTCAGTGCCTGCCTCCGTAACCAACTCATCCCACACGGACTCCAGACCACCTTTAAACCAGCAGAGTACGGACCTGAACAGGACAAACAGTACAGACTACAGATTCAAAAACACCAGCAACAGTTCTCCTTCAAGATCCTCCGCTCCATGCTTGCAGCAATGCGCCAGCACCTAACCTCTCTACAGTCAACCCTGCCTCAGCTGAGGGCCACACTCTCTCAGAATTGCAAAGGACCCACTCTGTACTACATCCTCAGGAGAATTCATACTCTCAACAAACAGTATTTCAACTCCATCTCAAACATCAAAACCTGTAAGTACAACAAACTTTTATCTACCCACCTCCATAACCAGCGCTCCTGAAACATTCCAGAAGATTCCCCTGGCCTCGGAATTTACTCAGACGCCATTAGCCATGCAGCTGATGCAGCTGCCACCCCCACACTGACTGATGATGTCACTTCCGCCCCCATCATGGCCACTTCCACTCCTCACAATTCCTGATGCATCACATGTGACATCACTTCCGCCCTTCACATCATTGCTGATGCCACATGCTCAGTGACTACTGCCACCCCTACTGCCGTGGTCACCACCACTTACACCCCCACCAGCACCACTCACCTGCATTCTGCTGACATGCCCCCCACAGACCCCATTGTCACTATCCCCACCCTCCTAGAACCCTGAGGGGAACACTACCCCTGCTCATGGCTCCACCCCCATTCCCCCCACCATCATACCCACTCCAGTTACAGGTTCCACCCCCACTCCCAGCTCTACACCCACACCAGATCCCAGCTTCCAGCCCTGCCGAGTTTTCACCATCCCCCCAGACCTCCCCCTCACTGAGGACGAACGATCAGTCCTCAGCAAAGGACTCACCTTCATCCCCCTCCGTCCACGCATCAATGAATTTAATACATGCCGTGATGTCGAACAATTCTTCCATTGCCTCCGCCTCCGAGCTTACTTTCACAATCAGGACTCCCGCCCACCTTCCGAGGACCCCTTCGCCCACCTCCAACACACTGCATCCACCTGGACACCCCGCGCTGGCCTATTACCTGCCCTCGACCTCTTCATTTCCAACTGCCGCCGGGACATTAACTGCCTCAACCTGTCGTCCCCCCTCCCCCACTCCAACCTCTCACCCTCACAACGCACAGCCCTCCAATCCCTCTGCTCCAATCCCAACCTCACCATCAAGCCAGCGGATAAAGGGGGCACAGTGGTAGTCTGGCGCACTGACCTCTACACCGCTGAAGCCAAATGCCAACTCGAGGACACCTCTTCCTACTGCCCCCTCGACCATGACCCCACTCCCCATCACCAAACCATCATCTCCCAGACCATACAGAACCTCATCACCTCAGGAGATCTCCCACCCACAGCTTCCAACCTCATAGTCCGGGAAACCTGCACTGCCCGGTTCTACCTCCTTCCCAAGATCCACAAGCCTGACCACCCTGGCTGACCCATTGTCTCAGCATGCTCCTGCCCCACTGAACCCATCTCTACCTGCCTCGACACTGTCCTATCCCCCCTAGTCCAGGAACTCCCCACATATGTTCGAGTCACCACCCACGCCCTCCACCTCCTCCAAGACTTCCGTTTCCCTGGCCCCCAACGCCTCATCTTCACCATGGATATCCAATCCCTCTACACCTCCATCCGCCATGACCAGGGCCTCCAAGCCCTCCGTTTTTTCCTCTCCAGACGTCCCCAACAGTACCCTTCCACTGACACTCTCATTCGTTTGGCCGAACTGGT
Source organism: Chiloscyllium punctatum (assembly GCF_047496795.1). Lineage (NCBI taxonomy): Eukaryota > Metazoa > Chordata > Chondrichthyes > Orectolobiformes > Hemiscylliidae > Chiloscyllium > Chiloscyllium punctatum. Next base: position 88,683,230 of record NC_092751.1, read on the forward strand.
CCTCACCCTTAACAATTTCGCCTTTGAATCCTCCCACTTTCTCCAGACCAAGGGAGTAGCCATGGGCACATGTATGGCCCCCAGCTATGCCTGTCTCTTTGTTGGCTATGTAGAGCAGTTGATCTTCTGTAATTACACTGGCACCACTCCCCACCTTTTCCTCCGCTACATTGATGACTGCATTGGCGCCACCTCGTGCTCCCGCGAGGAGGTTGAGCAATTCATCAACTTCACCAACACATTCCACCCTGACCTTAAATTTACCTGGACCATCTCTGACACCTCCCTCCACTTCCTGGACCTCTCCATCTCCATTAATGATGACCGACTTGACACTGACATTTTTTACAAACCAACCGACTCCCACAGCTACCTGGATTACACCTCTTCCCACCCTACCTCTTGCAAAAATGCCATCCCGTATTCCCAATTCCTCCGCCTCCGCCGTATCTGCTCCCAGGAGGACCAGTTCCACCACAGAACACACCAGATGGCCTCCTTCTTTAAAGACCGCAATTTCCCTTCTCACGTGGTTAAAGATGCCCTCCAATGCATCTCGTCCACATCCCGCACCTCCACCCACCGACCCCACCCCTCCAACCGTAACAAGGACAGAACGCCCCTGGTGCTCACCTTCCACCCTACAAACCTTCGCATAAACCAAATCATCCACCGACATTTCCGCCACCTCCAAACAGACCCCACCACCAGGAATATATTTCCCTCCCCACCCTTTCCGCCTTCCGCAAAGACCGTTCCCTCCGTGACTACCTGGTCAGGTCCATGCCCACCTACAACCTACCCTCCCATCCTGGCACTTTCCCTTGCCACCGCAGGAACTGTAAAACCTGCGCCCACACCTCCTCCCTCACCTCTATCCAAAGCCCTAAAGGAGCCTTCCACATCCATCAAAGTTTTACTTGCACATCTACTAATATCATTTATTGTATCCATTGCTCCCGATGCGGTCTCCCCTACATTGGGGAGACTGGGCGCCTCCTAGCATAGCGCTTTAGGGAACATCTCCGAGACACCCGCACCAATCAACCACACCGCCCCGTGGCCCAACATTTCAACTCCCCCTCCCACTCTGCCGAGGACATGGAGGTCCTGGGCCTCCTTCACCGCCGCTCCCTCACCACCAGACACCTGGAGGAAGAATGCCTCATCTTCCGCCTTGGAACACTTCAATTTCAGGACATCAATGTGGACTTCAACAGTTTCCTCATTTCCCCTTCCCCCACCTCACCCTAGTTCCAAACTTCCAGCTCAGCACTGTCCCCATGACTTGTCCGGACTTGTCCTACCTGCCTATCTCCTTTTCCACCTATTCACTCCACCCTCTCCTCCCTGACCTATCACCTTCATCCCCTCCCCCATCACCCATTGTACTCTATGCTACTTTCTCCCCACCCCCACCCTCCTCTAGCTTATCTCTCCACGCTTCAGGCTCACTGCCTTTATTCCTGATGAAGGGCTTTTGCCTGAAACGTCGATTTCGAAGCTCCTTGGATGCTGCCTGAACTGCTGTGCTCTTCCAGCACCATTAATCCATAACCTCAATTACAGGTTATATCTTATAAAAACTGAAAGAACTGCAGATGTTATCAATCAGAAACAAAAATAGAAATAGCTTGAAAAGCTCAGCAGATCTGGCAGCATCTGTGGAAAGATAGCACAGTTAATGTTTCGGGTCAAGTGACCCTTCCTCAGATCTCAGTTTATATCTCATTGTTAATATTTTGTTCTGAAAGATCTTTGCTTCAAATTTGCCTTCCTCCCTACTCCTCATTGTCACTGTGTTGAGATCAAGGTTCATTATCCTTCAAACGTTGCCACTCAGATTGATAAAGTTGATCACGGGAATTGAGTTTAAGAGCCGCGAGGTTATGCTGCAGCTCTACAGAGTCCTATAGACCACACTTGGAATGTTGTGTTCAGTTCTGGTCGCCACATTATAGGAAAGATGTGGAAGCTTTAGAGAGGGTGCAGAGGAGATTTACCAGGATGCTGCCTGGACTGGAGGGCATGTGTCATGAAGAAAGGTTGGGGGAACTAGGGTTTTTTTAATCTCATTGGAGTGAAGAAGGATGTGAGGTGACTTTGATGGAGGTGTGCAAGATGATTAGAGGCATAAATACGATGGATAGCCAGAGGCTTTTTCCAAGGGTGGAAATAATTATTACAAGGGGGCATATTTTTAAAGTGATTGGAGGAAGATTTAGTGGAGATGTCAGAGGTAGGTTCTTTACACAGAGAGTGTTGGGTGCATGGAATGCACTGCTAGTGGTGGTAATAGAGTCAGATACATTAGGGACACTTAAGTGACTCTTGGATAGACACATGGAAGGTAGTACAATGAAGGATAAGTAGGTTAGTCACGCTATCAAGAGTCAAAGGCCCTGTACTGTGCTGAACTGTTCTATGTTCATTGTTGCCACAGCCTCAATTTTGTTTTTACTCCTTCATGGATTGTGAGCTTGAGTTTCTGAGGCAGCATTGATTGCACATCCCTAACTGTCCATGAGAAGGTGGTGGGTGAACTGCTTTCTTGAACTGCTGCAGTTCTTGTGATGTAGGGGCACTCACAATGCCATTTGGGAGGGAGTTCCAGGACTTTAATCCAGTGACATTGAAGGAACGACAATATATTTCCAAGTCAGGATGATGTGTGACTTGGAGGGGGATTTACCCATATATACCAATGTAAGGGTAAGGGTAAGGGTCACAGGTTTGTGGTAAGGGTCACAGGTTTGAAAGGTAATTCCACAAAAGCCTGGATAAGTTTGATTTCCTCCCTTGCTATTGTACTGCCTTCTAAAACTTAGCCTGGACATTTCTGTAGCTTTGAGCCCATTTACTGGACTTTTGATCTTATACCTATGACCATCCAGCTAAATTTCCCAAAATGTTTAGTAAAGACGTTAAAAAGTGAGAAGAATTGTTTTAGTATAACACTTTGCTACATTATTTGAGACAAGGAACAAAATCAATTCGATTGGGGAACATTGTTCATATTCTTAATCATAGTCAGACAGTTCTGTTGAAAATAAGAGTTGATGGGTTTGGTCATTAGAGAAGCATTTTGGGTTAGGATTATCAATATCCCCTATAATTATGCTAATTTTTTTGTGGTTATTCTCTTCTATATATATATAATATATAGTATAAATTATATATATTATATATATCCCAGCTATAAAAGATCCAAATCCGAAACATTTCCTGGGAATCAAATGCCTGTAAATTGATCAGTATTGGTGGTTACAGATGTTGACTAAACAGGAAAAGAGGCAGCATTCAGATTGTCCAAGTAAAAGAAGCAGAACACATGAAATTATCATCGGTAGTGGTTAGCATTAGTAACTCTGATTCCATTTACATTTCAGAATGGTGCCTCTGGTTTTTGTAGTAGCATTGAAAGTTCCAAGGTATTATATTTGAATCATACAGGTTTCTAATCGCACTCTTGTGTTCCTGGTACCATCTGCTATTATTAAAAAGAGAAAGCTATTGTCGCATTGTTGAATGGTGTAGAACACCTAGATGGCTCACAAATGGCAAAGTCTATTATATTGCCTCCGCATTAAGGACAATATATATCAATCATTGTTTGAGAAGAATACCTAGTTGCTGTTAAATTTTAAATTATTAACGTGGCGTTATTTTAAATAGAAACCCAACTCGCATATTCCTTTTGAGTTAAGGTCTAGTCCTGTTACTGTATTGTCTGATGTTTTCTCCCCCAGCATTTCCTCCATTATTCTCAAAGGTGCTGGTTGGTGAGGTAATTTACAGAGCCATAGAGTCATAGAACATAGAAACAGACTCTTCGGTCCAACCAGTCCATGCCGACCATAATTTCAACTAAACTAGTCCCACATGCCTGCACTTAGCCCATATCCCTCCGAACATTTCTTTTTCATGTACTTATCCAAATTTCTTTTAAGTGTCGTAACTGTATCCACACTTCCTCTGGAAGCTTATTCCACAGACGAACCACACTCTCTGTAAAGAAGTTGTCCCTCATGACTTTTTAAAATCTTTCTCCTCTCACCTTAAAAATATGCTCCCTAGTCTTGAAATCCCTATCTCTAGGGGGAAAAAAAACCATCTGCCATTCACTTTATCTATATCCTCCATGATTTTACAAACCTCAATAAAGTCACCCCTCAACTTTCTACACTCCAGTGAAAAGAAGTTGCAACCTATCCAGCCGCTCAGACCCTCCATTCTTGGAAACATCTTGGTAAATCTTCTCTAAACCCTCTCTAGCTTAATAATATTCTTCCTATAATAGGGCAACCAGAGCTCGACACAATCCTCCAGAAGAGGCTTCACCAACATCCTGTACAACTTGTAATAGCAGCTCTTCAAAACTTCAAATTGTCACTCTCTCTGCAGGATCCTTGCTACTGAAATGGGAGAAGGTCATACAGTCCCTCCAAACTGCTCTTACATTCAGTTAGATCGTGAGTTATTTGGATGTCAATTGCATTTCCCCCCCAACCCTCTGCTCCACCCCCCCCACCCCACCCGCTTTACTCCTTTCCTCCATATCAGCTCAGTACCTTGACGAAAAAAAAATCTACTGATCCCACACTTGAAAGCTGCACTTGTCCAGATTTACAAAATCTTTTGTAGGAGACAATTCCAGGTTTCCACTGCCCTTTGTGTGAAGAAGTGGCAGTCGTCAGCAACAGGATTGTCCACCCTTGGGAGGAGAGGGTCAGAGATGAAGTGGATTTGATCCTCTGGCCTTTGTAACTCCTTGTGTGTAACAGGTAATCTCCAGCCCATTCATTCAAGGTGACTAGATTAAGCTTGAATCTGCTGTCACCACCTTGGGTGAACTTGAGGCTACATAATAACATTGACTGTATTCAAAAGTCACTTACTATGTGGGAAGGTTTGAGATGTTTCGGTTGATAATGTCAAACGTCAGTGCAAATATCTTTTAAATCTTTCTCCTCTCATCTTAAGAATATGCCCCCAAGCCTTGAAACCCCCACCCCATGGAAATGACACCGATCATTCACCTTATCTATAGCCCCCATGATTTTATAAACCCCTATAAGATTATAACACTGAAACCTATTGTGACTCATTATATAGATTGTATTTTGTTAAAAATACAAATTTCCCTCTGATCAATGCTTTGTCTAATCACTGTGTTCACCTTCCATTTGTCTCTCAGAAGGTTGAGAACTCCTTCCTACAGAGAGTCTCTGGAGTCCCTGTGTGTGTAAGGCTGAGATAGATTCTAGATCAATAGGGAAATCAAGAATTATGGGGAAAAGGTAAGAAAGTGGGTGTGAGGAATTTCAGATCAACCGTGATCATGTTGAATGGTGAGCAGTCTCAAAAATCCAGACAGGCTATTCCTGTTCTCATTTCTTATTGCCTTATACTTGGAGTATTTCAGTACTCCTAGATTTCCTGGCTTTATTGAATCTTCTTGTGACAGAGTAATTTCTTTTTCTAAGTGGTGTTCTTTCTCTTGTTTGATATCCTCAAAAAAATGAATTGCCTTTGTTTCATTCTTTGCTCTTCGGTCATTGTGAAGGCCAGGGATAAACTCAATTTGTTCTCTGCCAGAGACACCTCCAGTGACCTCTCTTTGCACAAACCCTCGTCCTTTTTCTCAAAAATCACCATCACTTAGTCCATTGTTCCTTTTTCTTGAATGTCTCCACACACAGGACCCCACATACCAGGCTGGTTATTTGACAGAGAAGGGGGTTGAAGGTAAAGTTTTTTTTTCAACATCTTTTGATTATTTACATTTCCTGAGCTCTTTAACTATCTTCTAAAACTCTCGTTACAGTTATAAATGCAATTTTAATCTTGACGCCTAATATTTGTTCCCATAAATCCTGTTAAGGTGACTCTAGACTACCCATCTTTTAGCCATTTGCTTGCCTCTTGTCAGAGAGTCATAATGTCATTCAGCATGGAAACAAACCCTCTGGTCCAACCAATTTACGCTGACCAAATTCCCAAACTAAACAAGTCCCACCTGCTTCCGCTTGGTCCATATCCCTCCAAACATTTCTTTTAAACCTTGTAACTGTACCTGCATCTGTCACTTCCTCTGGAAGTTCATTCCAAACACAAACCACTCTCTGTGCAAAGATATTGCCACTCATGTCTTTTTAAAATCTTTCTCCTATCACCTTTAAAGAATGTCCCCTAGTCATGAAACCCCCCAAGTTAGGGAAGAGACTCTTGTCATTCACATTATCTATGCCCCCCCCATGATTTTATTAACCTCTATAACGTCACTCCTCAACTTGCTATGCTCTAGTGAAAAATGTCCCAGCCTATCCAGCCTTTCTTTATAACTTAAACTCTCCATTCCTGGCAACATCCTGGCAACATCTTCTGAAACCATTCCAGCTTCACAATATCCTTCTTATTCAGGTAATTCAGGAAGGTTTTCCCACAGCACTTGGGGCTAAGGGGGTCAAAGGGAAAAGTGGGAATAAACTATTGAGTTGGATGACCAGCCATGATAGGTAGAGCTGGCTCAAAGGGCCGAATGGCCTCCTCCAGCTCTTATTTCCCCATAATACACCTCGGCACATTCTGTTCTTAAAATTTCTCATTCTCCCTCAATATGTCTAGTTTCACACATTACCACCCTATCCTAACCATTTCAAATACATTTCAACAACTTGTTGCCATCATGATAAAATATTAAAAAGGTATTTGCACATTATTAGCACAAGTTCCCATCTCAGGAATGTAATTCCCAGTGAACAAAAATAAGATCACAAACAGCTGGACTTATATTGGTATTGTTTAATGGATTATTTTGTTTTTGTAAGTAGCCTTGTAGATTTGCATATTTTGTCCAATGAATTAAAATGGTAGCGGAATTTCTCCTGTTCCTATGCCGACTGGATTCCCTGAGTATTGCCAATAAAGAAGGATTAAAGAGTGTACACCTCAATGGAGCTCCTTTTAATTTTCCATCCAGTAAATTAATTGGATGGAAAATTGGATGGTATTCCTTCTCTGCTTGTTGTCATCTCCACTGGATTTTCCTGCCATGGCTGTGACGGGATGATGCAACATCCCTAGCTGCATCCATTGGAAAACTTGGCACAATAAGTTTGCTTGTTTACAATAAATGTCTTTTCTATTTAAGATGTGGAGGAGCCGGTGTTGGACTGGGCTGGACAAAGTTAAAAATCACACAACACTGGGTTATAGGTTTATTTGGAAGTACTAGCTTCCAAATGCTCATGTTTCCAAATAAACCTGTTGGGCTATAACCTGGTGTTGTGTGATTTTTAACTTTTTCTATTTAAATGTGAGAAAGCACGGGGCAGAAGGTCAATTTGGTCTATGAAGATGGTTCTCTCTAAGAATGAGCATTGTGCTTCATCATGGTTTCTGCTCCAAATTACTAAATCATCGAAGAAAATTTTTTTGGGCTCCTTTTTCCTGCTGTAGGCAAAGTGTCTATCTTCCAAACTAAATTCACATCCTCTGCATTGTTCATTGGTGACCAACTGCAATTGTTGGTGTGATATTTCCAAAGGCTGTACAGCTTATGTTCCAAATGCCATCTATTCATCTCTGTCTGTGCTTATCATCTGAGTGCTCGATCCCATTCTTCTCCAGACTCTCATTCAGTTCTTCATGAAAGGTGTCAGTTGACACCTTTTGAAAAGCTGTAGCTTGGAGCCAATTTTACACATCCATGCTCTGAAGGAGAGGAAAAAAAAATTCTAATTTTGAAATTGGCTCGAGGCTTGTCAATGTTTTACTCATGAAATTATTGAAACCTACATTAATCTTAGAAGGCGTTACAATGTGTTACCAAAATAATTACACTGCTGGAAGGTCAGATATTTAACAATGAATATGGCATAGCATGGTGGCTCAGTGGTTAACACTGCTTCCCCACACTGCTAGGGACCTAGGTTTGATTCCAGCCTCAGGTGCAGGTTCGGTGGACTGGACATGCTAAATTGCTTATTGCGTCCAGGAATTTGCAGGCTAGGTGGAGTAGCCATGGGAAAAATAGGGGTGGGTCTGGGTGGGCTGTTATTCAGAGGGTTGGTGAAAACTTGGTGGGCTAAATATCCTGCTTCCAAACTGTAGTGACTTGACATACGTCAGGGACCCCAAGCATTGGCAGAAGTGGGGATTGCAGGTGCTAGAGATTAGAGTCAAGATTAGAGTGATGCTGGAAAAGGTCAGGCAGGATCTGAGGAGCAGGAAAATCGACGTTTCAGGCAAAGACCCTTCATCAGGAATGACAAGCATTGGCCCCAGCAGCAATTCACAGCCCTGAACACTATTATAATGGGATGTTCAGTGACAGAAATTGAGTGGTGGGAGATTATAGTTGAGGGAAAAAATATTAAACCCTCTCAGATCATTATTATACAGATCTGGTGACAAATAACCACTAGTTTGATGTCAGCCATGGCTTGGTTGGAAGCACATTTGTTTCTGAATCAAAAGGGTATGATTCAAGGAACTTGAATCCATTGCTAAAGGGACACTTCAATGTCATACTCAGGGAGTGCTGTATTCTCAAAAATGCTGTCTGTCAGCTTCAGACCAAGGCTCTTTTGTCTTTCTCAGCTGGGGTCTTTACGGAAGAGGCAGGAACATTCTTCCTTGGACCTTGGCCAATATTCATCTTGTGAAGAAGATAATCCGAACAGCTCATCTATCACTGTTACAAAGAAAAACAAAAAGAGAAATTGCTGGAAAACCTCAGCAGGACTGGCATCATTGGGTACGGAGCAAGCAGAGTTAACATCTCAGATCCAGTGACCCTTCCTCAGAACTGACCGCCACTGCAGTTGTGGCCATTTGCTGTGGACGTGCGCTGCTTCACTTCCAACATGGTGAAACTCTCGGCTCCTCAAAAGTGCGTCATTCGTTGCAAAAACCTTCTGTGGTTTTGAAAGTCCCAAGTTCTTGATTGAGGCTCAGGTTAAGGGAACAGAATAGAATGACAGCACAGTGCCACTATCCTGGGCCAGTGGAACCCAAGAGTGTACATACTTAGCAAGGTTAAAAATCACACAACACCAGGTTACTGTCCAATAGGTTTAATTGGAAGCACACTAGCTTTCGGAGCGACGCTCCTTCATCAGGTGGGTACGGAGCATTGTTCCGAAAGTTAGTGTGCTTCCAATTAAACCTGTTGGACTATAACCTGGTGTTGTGTGATTTTTAGGAGAAAGTGAGGACTGCAGATGCTGGAGATCAGAGCTGAAAATGTGTTGCTGGAAAAGCACAGCAGGTCAGGCAGCATCAAAGGAACAGGAGAATCGACGTTTCGGGCATAAGCCCTTCTTCAGGAATGAGGAGGGTGTGCCAAGCAGGCTAAGATAAAAGGTAGGGAGGAGGGACTTGGGGGAGGGGCATTGGGAATGCGATAGGTGGAAGGAGGTTAAGGTGAGGGTGATAGGCCGGAGTGGGGGTGGGGAGAGGTCAGGAAGAAGATTGCAGGTCAAGAAGGCGGTGCTGAGTCTGAGGGTTGGGACTGAGAAAAGGTGGGGGGAGGGGAAATGATGAAGCTGGAGAAATCTGCATTGATCCCTTGCGGTTGGAGGGTTCCTAGGCGGAAGATGAGGCGCTCTTCCTCCAGGCGTCGTGTTGCCATGGTCTGGCGATGGAGGAGTCCAAGGACCTGAATGTCCTTGGCGGAGTGGGAGGGGGAGTTAAAGTGTTCAGCCACAGGGCGGTTGGGTTGGTTGGTGCGGGTGTCCCAGAGGTGTTCTCTGAAACATTCCGCAAGTAGGTGGCCTGTCTCCCCAATGTATAGGAGGCCACATCGGTTGCAGCGGTAGCAGTAAATGATGTGTATGGAGGTGCAGGTTATCTACACTAACATTTGTGATGGATATGGAAGGATCCCTTGGGACCTTGGAGGGAAGTGAGGGGGGAGGTGTGGGCGCAAGTTTTGCATTTCTTGCTGTTGCAGGGGAAGGTGCCGGGAGTGGAGGTTGGGTTGGTGGGGGGTGTGGACCTGACGAGGGAGTGACGGAGGGAATGGTCTTTCTGGAATGCTGATAGAGGAGGGGAGGGAAATATAACCTTGGTGGTAGGGTCTCTTTGGAGGTGGCGGAAATGACGAAGGATGATACGATGCATCTGGAGGTTGGTGGGGTGGTAGGTGAAGACCAGTGGGGTTCTGTCCTGGTGGCAATTGGAGGGATGGGGTTCAAAGGCGGAGGAGCAGGAAGTGGAGGAGATGCGGTGGAGAGCATCGTCAACCACGTCTGAGGGGAAATTGCGGTCTTTGAAGAAGGAGGCCATCTGGGTTGTTCAGTATTGGAATTGGTCCTCCTGGGAGCAGATGAGGTGGAGGTGAAGGAATTGGGAATATGGGATGGCATTTTTACAGGGGGCAGGGTGGGAGGAGGTGTAATCTAGGTAGCTTTGGGAGTCGGTCAGTTTATAGTAAATGTCCGTGTGGAGTCGGTCGCCCGAGATAGAAATGGAGTGGTCTAGGAAGGGGAGGGAGGAGTCTGAGACGGTCCAGGTAAATTTGAGGTCGGGGTGGAAGGTGTTAGTAAAGTGGATGAACTGTTCAACCTCCTCGTGGGAGCACGAGGTAGCGCCGATACAGTCATCGATGTAGTGGAGGAAAAGGTGGGGGATGGTGCCAGTGTAGCTGCAGAAGATGGACTGTTGTGTGATTTTTAACTTTGTACACCCCAGTCCAACACCAACATCTCCAAATCATGACTACTCAGCAAGGGAAATTGTTAATGGTAAAGTAAATTCTCATGGACTGGATTTGATTTGGAGATGCCGGTGTTGGACTGGGTGGACAAGTTAAAAATCGCACAACACCAGCTTATAGTCCAACAGGTTTAATTGGAGGCATAGCTTTCAAAGTGCTGCTTCTTCATCAGGTGGTTTTGGAGCAGAATCATACAACACAGAATTTAAAGCAACAGGACTGCATTGTCATTGGAATGTAATATTAAACACATTTAGCTTGAATCTTTCATCTTTTAGGATGATCATGTTACTTTTGGTTCCTTCATATGTCGATCCCAGAACTTTTTTAAAGTTACTTTTTCAAGATAGCCTTTAACAATAGGTGCCATCTCAGCTCAGATACTGCATTGAAGATGTGAAGTTACAGTCTGATTTGTCCCGATGTTAGGTCAAACTGATTTTATTTCTAAATTGGGATTTACAAAATTTTACATGGATTTATGCAGTTTTTGATCAAAATAAAATGTAATTCTGCAGGTACAAATTTATCCCACAAACTTTTGTGTGTGTGTGTCTGTGTGTGTATATGGATGAGGGTAATGTGATTGTGGTGGTGTATATGGATTTCAGGAAGGCATTTGATAAAATCCCTCACTGACTATTGCATAAAATACAGAGGCATAGGATTGAGGGTGATTTAGCTGTTTGGATCAGAAATTGGCTGGCTGAAAGAAGACAGAGGGAGGTGGTTGATGGGAAATATTCATCCTGGAGTTCAGCTACCAGTGGTGTACTGCAAGGATCTGTTCGGGGGCCACTGCTGTTTATCATTTTTATAAATGACCTGGATGAGCATGTAGAAGGATGGATTAGTAAATTTGCAGATGACACAAAGGTCGGTGGAGTCGTGGATAGTGCTGAGGGATGTTGCAGGTTACAGAGAGGCTGCAGAGCTGGGCTGAGAGGTGGCAAATGGAGTTTAATGCGGAACAGTGTGAGGTGATTCACGTTGGAAGGAGCAATAGGAATAAAGAGTACTGGGCTAATGGTAACAACCACCTGATGAAGGAGCAGCGCTCTGAAAACTAGTGCTCCAATTAAACCTTTTGGACTTTAACCAGGTGTTGTGTGATTTTTTAAACTTTGTACACCCCAGTCCAACACCGGCATCTCCAAATCATAGGTAAGGTTCTTGTTAGTGTAGATGAGCAGAGAGATCTTAGTATCCATGTACATAGATCCCTGAAAGTTGCCACCCAGCTTGAAAGGGTTGTTAAGAAGGCATAAGGTGTGTTAGCTTTTATTGGTAGAGTTTTGGAGCCGTGAAGTCATGTTGCAGCTGTACAAAACTCTGGTGCGGGCACACTTGGAGTATTGTGTGCAGTTCTGTCACCGCATTATAGGGAGAATGTGGAAGCTTTGGAAAGGGTTCAGAGGAGGTTTACTAGGATGTTGCCTGGTGTGGAGGGAAGGTCTTATGAGGAAAGATTGAGGGACTTGAAGCCATTTTTGTTAGAGAGAGGAAGCTTGAGAAATGCCTTAATTGAGACATAAAAGCTAATCAGAGGGTTAGACAGGGTGGACGGTGAGAGCCTTTTTCCTTGGATGGTGATGGCTAGCACGAGGGGGCATAGCTTTAAGTTGAGGGGTGATAGATATAGGACAGATGCCAGAGGTAGTTTCTTTACTCAGAGAGGAGTAGGGGCATGAATTGCACTGCCAGTAGTGGACTCGCCAACTTTAAGGGCATTTAAATGGATAAACATATGGATGAAAATGGAATAGTGTAGGTCAGATGGGCTTCAGATTGGCTCCACAGATCGACGTAACATTGAGGGCCGAATGACCTGCACTACGCTGTAATGTTCTCTGTTCTATGTGTGTGTGCGCACACATGCACTTGGGTTCATGTCGCTCTACAGGTAACCCCACTGCACTATACACTCTCTCACACACACATAAACACATGCACACGCACACACACACACACAGACACTCAGAGCAGATACGGTGGAGGCCGAAGATTTGGGAGTAAGGATGTGGGATGGGAGGAGGTGTAGGCAAGGAGGCTGTGGGAGTTGGCAAGTTTGAAATAGATGTCCATGTTGAGTTGGTCACTGGAGATGGAGACGTCCAGGAAGGGGGTGGGGGGGGGAGGTGTCCAAGATTGTACAGGCAAAGTTAAGGTCAGGGTGGAAGGTGTTTGTGAAGTTGATGAACTGTTCAACCTCCTTGTTGGAGCACGAGGTGGTACCAATACAGTCATCGATGTAGCAGAGGATGAACTGTTCCATGTATCCAACGAAGAGGCAGGCTGGGCTGGGGCCCACATGGCTGTACTTAGACAAAATATACATTTAATAGTATATTTCAAGCTCACTGTTTAATTTGCCAGACAAGCAACAATTTTTACATTCCTTTATGGGATATGGGTGTCAATTGCTGGGCTTATGTCTCATTGCCCTTGAGAAGGTGGTAGTGAGCTGCCTTCCAGAAACGCTGCATTTCCTGTGCTGTGGGTCCAGTCCCTATGCTGGGGTCCAGTCCCTGTGTTGCAGGTCCAGTCCCTGTGATGTGGGTCCAGTCCCAGTGCTGTGGGTCTAGAACCTGTGCTGTGGGTCCAGTCCCTGTGCTGTGGGTCCAGTCCCTGTGCTGTGGGTCCAGTCCCTGTCCTGTGGTCCAGTCCCTGTGCTGTGAGTCCAGTCCTTGTGCTATGGGTCCAGTCCCTGTGCTATGGGTCCAGTCCCGGAGCTGTGGGTCCAGTCCCTGTGCTGTGGGTCCAGTCACTGTGCTGTGGGTCCAGTCCCTGTCCTGTGGTCCAGTCCCTGTGCTGTGAGTCCAGTCCTTGTGCTATGGGTCCAGTCCCTGTGCTATGGGTCCAGTCCCGGAGCTGTGGGTCCAGTCCCTGTGCTGTGGGTCCAGTCCCTGTGCTGTGGGTCCAGTCCCTGTGCTATGGGTCCAGTCCCTGTGCTGTGGGTCCAGTCCTTGTGCTGGGGTCCAGTCCCTGTGCTGTAGGTCCTGTCCCTGTGCTATGGGTCCAGTCCCTGTGCTGTGGGTCCAGTCCCTGTGCTTGGGGTCCAGTCCCTGTGCTGTGGGTCCAGTCTTTGTGCTGTGGGTCCAGTCTTTGTGCAGTGGATCCAGTCCCTGTGCTGGGGTCCAGTCCTTGTGCTGGGGTCCAGTCCTTGTGCTGGGGTCCAGTCCCTGTGCTGTGGGTCCAGTCCCTGTGCTGTGGGTCCAGTCCCTGTGCTGTGGGTGCAGTTCTGTGCTGTGGGTGCAGTTCCTGTGCTGTGGGTCAAGTCCCTGTGCTTGGGGTCCAGTCCCTGTGCTGGGGTCCAGTCCTTGTGCTGGGGTCCAGTCCTTGTGCTGGGGTCCAGTCCCTGTGCTGTAGGTCCTGTCCCTGTGCTATGGGTCCAGTCCCTGTGCTGTGGGTCCAGTCCCTGTGCTATGGGTCCAGTCCCTGTGCTGTGGGTCCAGTCCTTGTGCTGGGGTCCAGTCCCTGTGCTGTAGGTCCTGTCCCTGTGCTATGGGTCCAGTCCCTGTGCTGTGGGTCCAGTCCCTGTGCTTGGGGTCCAGTCCCTGTGCTGTGGGTCCAGTCTTTGTGCTGTGGGTCCAGTCTTTGTGCAGTGGATCCAGTCCCTGTGCTGGGGTCCAGTCCTTGTGCTGGGGTCCAGTCCTTGTGCTGGGGTCCAGTCCCTGTGCTGTGGGTCCAGTCCCTGTGCTGTGGGTCCAGTCCCTGTGCTGTGGGTGCAGTTCTGTGCTGTGGGTGCAGTTCCTGTGCTGTGGGTCAAGTCCCTGTGTTTGGGGTCCAGTCCCTGTGCTGGGGTCTAGTCCTTGTGCTATGGGTCCAGTCCCTGTGCTATGGGTCCAGTCCCTGTGCTGTGGGTCCAGTCCCTGTGCTGTGGGTCCAGACACTGTGCTGTGGGTCCAGTCCCTGTCCTGTGGTCCAGTCCCTGTGCTGTGAGTCCAGTCCTTGTGCTATGGGTCCAGTCCCTGTGCTATGGGTCCAGTCCCGGAGCTGTGGGTCCAGTCCCTGTGCTGTGGGTCCAGTCCCTGTGCTGTGGGTCCAGTCCCTGTGCTATGGGTCCAGTCCCTGTGCTGTGGGTCCAGTCCTTGTGCTGGGGTCCAGTCCCTGTGCTGTAGGTCCTGTCCCTGTGCTATGGGTCCAGTCCCTGTGCTGTGGGTCCAGTCCCTGTGCTTGGGGTCCAGTCCCTGTGCTGTGGGTCCAGTCTTTGTGCTGTGGGTCCAGTCTTTGTGCAGTGGATCCAGTCCCTGTGCTGGGGTCCAGTCCTTGTGCTGGGGTCCAGTCCTTGTGCTGGGGTCCAGTCCCTGTGCTGTGGGTCCAGTCCCTGTGCTGTGGGTCCAGTCCCTGTGCTGTGGGTGCAGTTCTGTGCTGTGGGTGCAGTTCCTGTGCTGTGGGTCAAGTCCCTGTGTTTGGGGTCCAGTCCCTGTGCTGGGGTCTAGTCCTTGTGCTATGGGTCCAGTCCCTGTGCTATGGGTCCAGTCCCGGAGCTGTGGGTCCAGTCCCTGTGCTGTGGGTCCAGACACTGTGCTGTGGGTCCAGTCCCTGTCCTGTGGTCCAGTCCCTGTGCTGTGAGTCCAGTCCTTGTGCTATGGGTCCAGTCCCTGTGCTATGGGTCCAGTCCCGGAGCTGTGGGTCCAGTCCCTGTGCTGTGGGTCCAGTCCCTGTGCTGTGGGTCCAGTCCCTGTGCTATGGGTCCAGTCCCTGTGCTGTGGGTCCAGTCCTTGTGCTGGGGTCCAGTCCCTGTGCTGTAGGTCCTGTCCCTGTGCTATGGGTCCAGTCCCTGTGCTGTGGGTCCAGTCCCTGTGCTTGGGGTCCAGTCCCTGTGCTGTGGGTCCAGTCTTTGTGCTGTGGGTCCAGTCTTTGTGCAGTGGATCCAGTCCCTGTGCTGGGGTCCAGTCCTTGTGCTGGGGTCCAGTCCTTGTGCTGGGGTCCAGTCCCTGTGCTGTGGGTCCAGTCCCTGTGCTGTGGGTCCAGTCCCTGTGCTGTGGGTGCAGTTCTGTGCTGTGGGTGCAGTTCCTGTGCTGTGGGTCAAGTCCCTGTGCTTGGGGTCCAGTCCCTGTGCTGGGGTCCAGTCCTTGTGCTGGGGTCCAGTCCTTGTGCTGGGGTCCAGTCCCTGTGCTGTGGGTCCAGTCCCTGTGCTGTGGGTCCAGTCCCTGTGCTGTGGGTCCAGTCCCTGTGCTGGGGTCCAATCCTTGTGCTGGGGTCCAGTCCTTGTGCTAGGGTCCAGTCCCTGTGCTGTGGGTGCAGTTCCTGTGCTGTGGGTGCAGTTCCTGTGCTGTGGGTCAAGTCCCTGTGCTGTGGGTCCAGTCCCTGTGCTGTGGGTGCAGTTCCTGTGCTGTGGGTGCAGTTCCTGTGCTGTGGGTCAAGTCCCTGTGCTTGGGGTCCAGTCCCTGTGCTGGGGTCCAGTCCTTGTGCTGGGGTCCAGTCCCTGTGCTGTGGGTCCAGTCCCTGTGCTGTGGGTCCAGTCCCTGTGCTGTGGGTCCAGTCCCTGTGCTGGGGTCCAGTCCTTGTGCTGGGGTCCAGTCCCTGTGCTGTGGGTCCAGTCCCTGTGCTGTGGGTCCAGTCCCTGTGCTGGGGTCCAGTCCTTGTGCTGGGGTCCAGTCCTTGTGCTAGGGTCCAGTCCCTGTGCTGTGGGTCCAGTCCCTGTGCTGTGGGTCCAGTCCCTGTGCTGGGGTCCAGTCCCTGTGCTGTGGGTCCAGTCCCTGTGCTGTGGTCCAGTCCCTGTGCTGTGGGTGCAGTTCCTGTGCTGTGGGTCAAGTCCCTGTGCTGTGGGTCCAGTCCCTGTGCTGTGGGTGCAGTTCCTGTGCTGTGGGTGCAGTTCCTGTGCTGTGGGTCAAGTCCCTGTGCTGTGGGTCCAGTTCCTGTGCTGTGGGTCAAGTCCCTGTGCTGTGGGTCCAGGCCCTGTGCTGTGGGTCAAGTCCTTGTGCTGGGGTCCAGTCCCTGTGCTGTGGGTCCAGTCCTTGTGCTGGGGTCCAGTCCCTGTGCTGTAGGTCCTGTCCCTGTGCTATGGGTCCAGTCCCTGTGCTGTAGGTCAGTCTCTATGCTGTGGGTCCAGACATTGTGCAGGGGTCCAGTCCCTATGCTGTCGGTCAGTCCCTGTGCTGTAAGTCAGTCTCTGTGCTGTGCGTCCAGTCCCAGTGGTGGGGTCCTGACCTGTGCTGTCGGTCAGTCTCTGTGCTGTGGGTCCCGTACCTGTGCTGTGGTCCAGTTCCTGTGCTGTAGGCCAGTCCCTCTGCTGTAAGTCAGTCTCTGTGCTGTGGGTCCTGACACTGTGCTGTGAATCCAGTCCTTGTGTTGGGGGCCAGTCCCTGTGCTTAGGGTCCAGTTCCTATGCTGGGTTGCAGTCCCTGTGCTGGGCTTCAGTCCCTGTGCAGTGGGTCCAGTCCCTGTGCTGTGGGTCTAGTCCCTGTGCTGCGGGTCCACTCCCTGTTCTGGAGTCCAAACACAGTGCTGTGGGTTCAGTCCCTGTGCTGTGGGTCCAACCCTGTGCTGGGGTCCAGTCCCTGTGCTGGGGGCCAGTCCCTGTGCTGGGGTCCAGTCCCTCTGCGGGGGTCCAGTCCCTGTGCTGGGGTCCAGTCGCTGTGTTGTGGATCTAGTCCCTGTGCTGGGGTCCAGTTACTGTGCTGTGGACCTAGTCCCTGTGCTAGGATCCAGTCCCTGTGCTGTGGATCCAGTCCCTGTGCTGTGGATCCAGTCCCTGTGCTGTGGATCCAGTCCCTGTGCTGGGGTCCAGTCCCTGTGCTGTGGATCTAGTCCCTGTGCTGGGGTCCAGTCCCTGTGCTGTGGATCCAGTTCCTGTGCTGGGGTCTAGTCCCTGTGCTGTGGGTCCAGTCCCTGTGCTGGGGTCCAGTCCCTGTGCTGGAGTCCACTCACTGTGCTGTGGTCCAGTCCCTGTGCTGTGGGTCCAGTCCCTGTGCTGGGGTCCAGTCCCTATGCTGTGGATCCAGTTCCTGTGCTGGGGTCTAGTACCTGTGCTGGGGTCCAGTCCCTGTGCTGTGGATCCAGTTCCTGTGCTGGGGTCTAGTCCCTGTGCTGTGGGTCCAGTCCCTGTGCTGGGGTCCAGTCCCTGTGCTGGAGTCCACTCACTGTGCTGTGGTCCAGTCCCTGTGCTGTGGGTCCAGTCCCTGTGCTGGGGTCCAGTCCCTGTGCTGTGGGTCCAGTCCCTGTGCTGGGGTCTAGTCCCTGTGCTGTGGGTCCAGTCCCTGTGCTTACGGTCCAGTCTCTGTGCTGGGGTCTTGTCCCTGTGCTGTGGGTCCAGTCCCTGTGCTGTTGTCCAGTACCTGTGCTGTGGGTCAAGTCCCTGTCCTGTGGGTCCAGTCCCTCCGCTGGAGTCCAGTCACAGTGCTGTCGGTTCAGTCCCTGTGCTGTGGGTCCAGACCCTGTGCTGGGGTCCAGTCCCTGTGCTATGGGTCCAGTCCCTGTGCTGGGGGCTAGTCCCTGTGCTGGGGTCCAATCTCTGTGCTGGGATTTAGTTCCAGTACTGTGGATCAAGTCCCTGTGCTGGGGTCTAGTCCCTGTGCTGTGGATCCAGTCCCTGTACTGTGGATCAAGTCCCTGTGCTGCGGTCCAGTCCCTGTGCTGGGGTCCAGTCCCTGTGCTGGGGGCCAGACCCTGTGCTGCGGTCCAGTCCCTGTGCTGGGGTCCAGTCCCTGTGCTGGGGGCCAGTCCCTGTGCTGGGGTCCAATCTCTGTTCTGGTATCCAGTTCCAGTACTGTGGGTCCAGTCCCTGTGCTGTGGGTCCAGTCCCTGTGCTGTGGATCTAGTCCCCGTGCTGGGGTCCAGTTCCTGTGCTGTGGATCAAGTCCCTGTGCTGGAGTCCAGTCCCTCTGCGGGGGTCCAGTCCCTGTGCTGTGGATCCAGTCCCTGTGCTGGGGTCCAGTCCCTGTGCTGGGGTCCAGTCCCTGTGCTGTTGATCTAGTCCCTGTGCTGGGGTCCAGTTACTGTGCTGTGGATCTAGTCCCTGTGCTGTGGATCCAGTCCCTGTGCTGGGGTCCAGTCCCTGTGCTGGGGTCCAGTCTCTGTGCTGGGATCCAGTTCCAGTATTGTGGATCCAGTTCCAGTATTGTGGGTCCAGTCCCTGTGCTGGGGTATAATCCCTGTTCTGTGAATCCAGTTCCTGTGCTGGGATCCAGTGCCGGTGCTGTGGGTCCAGTCCATGTGCTGTGGGTCCAGTCCCTGTGCTGTGGGTCCAGTCCCTGTGCTGTGGGTCCAGTCCCTGTGCTGTGGGTCCAGTCCCTCTGCTGTGGGTCCAGTCCCTGTGCTGTGGGTCCAGTCCCTGTGCTGTGGGTCCAGTCCCTGTGCTGGGGTCCAGTCTCTTTGCTGTGGATCTAGTCCCTGTGCTGTGGGTCCAGTCCCTTTGCTGTGGGTCCAGTCCCTGTGCTGTGGGTCCAGTCCCTGTGCTGTGGGTCCAGTCCCTGTGCTGTGGGTCCAGTCCCTGTGCTGGGGTCCAGTCCCTTTGCTGTGGGTCTAGTCCCTGTGCTGTGGGTCCAGTCCCTTTGCTGTGGGTCCAGTCCCTCTGCTGGGGTCCAGTGCCTGGGCTGTGGGTCTAGTCCCTGTGCTATGGGTCCAGTCCCTTTGCTGTGGGTCCAGTCCCTGTGCTGTGGGTCCAGTCCCTTTGCTGTGGGTCCAGTCCCTGTGCTGTGGGTCCAGTCCCTGTGCTGTGGTCCAGTCCCTGTGCTGTGGGTCCAGTCCCTGTGCTGTGGGTCCAGTCCCTGTGCTGTGGATCCAGTCCCTGTGCTGGGGTCCAGTCCCTGTGCTGGGGTCCAGTTACTGTGCTGTGGATCTAGTCCCTCTGCTGTGGATCCAGTCCCTGTGCTGGGGTCCAGTCCCTGTGCTGGGGTCCAGTCTCTGTGCTGGGATCCAGTTCCAGTATTGTGGGTCCAGTCCCTGTGCTGGGGTATAATCCCTGTTCTGTGAATCCAGTTCCTGTGCTGGGATCCAGTGCCGGTGCTGTGGGTCCAGTCCATGTGCTGTGGGTCCAGTCCCTGTGCTGTGGGTCCAGTCCCTCTGCTGTGGGTCCAGTCCCTGTGCTGTGGGTCCAGTCCCTGTGCTGTGGGTCCAGTCCCTGTGCTGGGGTCCAGTCTCTTTGCTGTGGATCTAGTCCCTGTGCTGTGGGTCCAGTCCCTTTGCTGTGGGTCCAGTCCCTGTGCTGTGGGTCCAGTCCCTGTGCTTTGGGTCCAGTCCCTGTGCTGTGGGTCCAGTCCCTGTGCTGGGGTCCAGTCCCTTTGCTGTGGGTCTAGTCCCTGTGCTGTGGGTCCAGTCCCTTTGCTGTGGGTCCAGTCCCTCTGCTGGGGTCCAGTGCCTGGGCTGTGGGTCTATTCCCTGTGCTATGGGTCCAGTCCCTTTGCTGTGGGTCCAGTCCCTGTGCTGTGGGTCCAGTCCCTTTGCTGTGGGTCCAGTCCCTGTGCTGTGGGTCCAGTCCCTGTGCTGTGGGTCCAGTCCCTGTGCTGTGGTCCAGTCCCTGTGCTGTGGGTCCAGTCCCTGTGCTGTGGGTCCAGTCCCTCTGCTGTGGGTTCAGTCCCTCTGCTGTGGGTTCAGTCCCTGTGCTGTAAGTTGACCCACCATGCTGTTGTGGAGAGAATTCCAGGTTTTTGACCCAGTAACAGTGAAGAAATAGCGATATATCTCCATGTCAGATGGTGAGTGGCTTGCTGAGGTACTCTCTTATTTGGGAGACATCTTATTTGGGAGACATCTTATTGTGGTGTTGTCTTGCTCTGGGGCTGCAAAAGAGAGCATGATGATGTGAAATTGCATCTCTCCCTGAGATGATGTATACTGCATCCCTTTAACACAGCATACACTCAGATTCAATCCCTCAGTCTACACATAAGACAGTATGGAGGGTGAAATATGAAGTGTTCTATGCTGCTTTACAATTGCCTCTTGTTCCAATAACTGACACACAGAGGCATTTAGTAACATAGAGGAGAGCTGATTCTAATGCTTGAGTAATTCTGAGGAACAAACTTTCTTCATAGACAGAAATATCTGAGGAAATGCTATCGAGACACTTAAGATTGTAAATGATAAAAAGGGAATAATTAGTAATTCTATTTCAATGCATATTCTGTTTCTATTAGGTATGTCACCAACTAAGGGGTCACAATTTCAAGATTGTCAGCAACAGAGCTAGGAGGAGAAACTTCTTTACTCAGAGAGGTGTCTGGAATTGGTATGCACTGCCTGCGAAAGTGGTGGAGGAAGATTTCACAGGAGGTTTCAAAAGAGAGCTGGAAATATATTTGAAAGTGATGGATTTAGAGAGCTATGGAAATAAGTCTGGAGAATGGGACTAGCTGGTTAGCACTTTGAGCTGTCAATACTTTTAAATTTATGCTCTGTAGCTCCCTGCTGAGATTGATTATACTGTAAAGAGAACTCCTGACTGTGACATCTAATCTCAACTTGCGGTTGTTTCATTTACAGTGTCTTAGAGTCATAGAGATGTACAGCACAAAAACAGACCTTTCGGTCCAACTCATCCATGCCAACCAGATATCCTAACCTAAGCTAGTCCCATTTACCAGCACTTGGCCCATATCCCTCCAAACTCTTCCTACTCTTATACCCATCCAGATACCTTTTAAATCCTGTAATTGTACCAGTCCCCACCACTTCCTCTGGCTATTCATTCTACACCACGTTCTGTGTGGAAAAGTTGCCCCTCAAGTCCCTTTTTCAAATCTTTCCCCTCTCACCCTAAACCTATGCCCTCTAGTTCTGGACTCCCCCACCTCAGGGAAAAGCCCTTGTGTATTTATCCTATCCACATCCCTTATGATTTTCTAAACCTCTATAAGGTCACCCCTCAGCCTCCGACACTCCAGGGGAAAGCAGCCCCGGCTTATTCAGCCTCTCCCTCTAGCTCAGATCCTCCAATCCTGGCAACATCCTCGTAAATCTTTTCTGAACCCTTTCAAGTTTCACAACATCCTACCGATAGGAAGGACACTAGAATTGTACACAATATTTGTTATATGAACATGCCTAGCTCCATGCCCTGAGTTCCCATTAGGTTTGTGGCTCCTTTATCAATAGTTGAGTACCAATTCCCAAAGATTCAGATGGCAATTCATTGAGTTGATTACATGAGAGCTTAGATTAGAGTGGTGCTGGAAAAGCACAGCAGTTCAGGCAGCATCCGAGGAGCAGGAAAATCGACGTTTCGGGCAAAAGCCCTTCATCAGGAATACAGGCAGAGTGCCTGAAGGGTGGAGAGATACATGAGAGCTTGTATGTTTCAGGGCTTTGTGCATGTAGTTCTTCTTAATCTTTGGAATGCAATCACACAACATAACTCTGGAATCAATGGGAAAATTTGGGTGCTAACTCTCCGCTGGATGGAGTTATACCTATGACAAAAGTTGTGGTTGTTGGAGATTAAACATCTCAGCTGCACAACATCTCTGCAGGAATTCTGCGGCGGAGTACCCTTGGCCCATTTATCTTCAACTGCATCAACAACAGCCATCCCCTCCAGCACAAAGTCAGAGCTTGGGATGGTCACTGATGACTTCTCAGATATCCAAGCAGCTTGTGTTGATATGTAGCAGCTTTTGGTTGTGGTGAGTGGAAGTGGGTTGGTGTTAGCTCTTCCAGCTGAAGAATTTACAACGGGATTTTATCAGCAGCCAGTCAATCACTCCGCAATAATTTGATCCCAGGGAATTGCGCTTTCAGGTTTCTAACCCAACATTACATAGAACATAGAACATTACAACGAGTACAGGCCCTTCGGCCCTCGATGATGCGCCAACTTGTGAAATTAGTCTGATGCCCATCTAATCTACACCATTCCGTTATTATCTATATGTATATCCAATGCCCATTTAAATGCCCTTAATGTCGGCGAGTCTACTATTATTGCAGGCAGGCCGTTCCACACCCCTACTACTCTCTGAGTAAAGAAACTACCCCTGATATCTGTCCTAAATTTATCACCCCTCGATTTAAAGCTATGTCCCCTTGTATTAGCCTTCACCATCCGAGGAAAAAGGCTTTCACCGTCCACCTGATCTAACCTTTTGATTATCTTGTACATCTCGATTAAGTCACCTCTCAACTTTTTTCTCTCCAATGAAAACAGCCTCAGTTCCCTCAGCCTTTTCTCGTAAGACCTTCCCTCCTTCCAGGCAACATCCTGGAATTCTCCTTTGAACCCTTTCCAAAGCTTCCATATCCTTCCGACAATGTGGTGACCAGAACTGCACACAATACTCCAGGTGCGGCCTTATCAGTGCCTTGTACAGCTGAAGCATGACCTTGTGGCTCTGAAACTCAATTCCCCTACCAATAAATGCCAATATGCCTTCTTAACAACCCTATCAACCTGGGTGGCAACTTTCAGGGATTTATGCACCTGGACACCGATATCTCTCTGTTCATCTACACTGCCAAGAATTTTACCATTAGCCCAGTACTCTGCATTCCTGTTACTTCTTCTGAAGTGAACTACCTCACACTTTTCAGCATTAAACTCCATTTGCCACCTCTCAGCCCAGCTCTGCATCTTATCTATGCCCCTCTGTAATCCACAACATTCTCTCAGCACTATCCACAACTCCACTGACCTTAGTGTCATACGCAAATTTTTACTAACCCATCCTTTTACATCCACATTTATAAAAATGACAAACAGCAGTGGCCCCAAAACAGATCCTTGCAGCACACCACTGGTTACTGAGCTCCAGGATAAACATTTCCCATCAACCACCACCCTTTCAGCTTTCTTTCAGCTCGCCAATTTCTGATCCAAACCGCTCAATTACCCTCAATCCCATGCCTCCATATATTGTGCAATAGCCTACCATGGGGAACCTTATCAAACACCTTACTGAAGTCCATATACACCATATCAACTGCTTTACCTTCATCCACCTGTTTTGTCACCTTCTCAAAGAACTCAATAAGGTTAGTGAGGCACGACCTACCCTTCACAAAATCGTGTTGACTATCCCTAATCAAACTATTCCTTTCCAGATGATTATAGATCCTGTCTCTTATGACCTTTTCCAACACCTTACCCACAACTGAAGTAAAGCTCACTGGCCTATAATTACCAGGGTTGTCCCGACTCCCCTTCTTAAACAAGAGAACAACATTTGCTTTGCTTCAGTCTTCTGGCACTGCTCCTGTTGACAATGACAACATAAAGATCAAAGCCAAAGACTCTGCAATCTCTTCCCTGGCTTCCCAGAGAATCAGAAGACCCCATAACAACTACCCTGTTACTCTCGCTCCTATTAAGAATCATCTTTGCTATCCTTTCCTCTACATCCCTGAAACAATTCGGAGGCCTGTAGAAAACTCCCAACAGGGTGACCTCTCCTTTCCTGTTTCTTACCTCAGCCCAAGCTATCTCAGTGAATGAGTCCTCAAACATTATCTCAGCTGCTGTAATACTATTCTTGACTAACAAAGCCACCCCCTCCCCTTTTACCATCTTCTCTGTTCTCACTGAAACATCAAAATCCCAGAATCTGCAACAACCATTATTGTCCCTCCTCTAGCCATGTGTCTGAAATGGCCACAAGATTGTTTGACACAGCTGAGCTTTCACCTTGCAGTGGGAAAGGTGAAAGGAAAGTTGGTTCTTTTGGTGAGCATCATTCCCGTCCGTCCTCTCTCTTCCCATTTCAGAAATGGGGGAAGTGCAACGATTCCTCACATTTTAAATTTCCGAAAATTTTGTAAAATGACAAGAATCCTCATGCAACCAAGTCCAACTCAAAACTATCATTCCTCCTCCACAAACCTTGGGTTCTCATTCTACTTTCTCTCAATGCCCAGGAATCATGAAGCTGATTTTAGTGCTGTACAAGTGGGAGATGGCGCTGTTGTGGTCATTTCAGTGGCTTAGCAATCTAATGGTTGATAGGGGCTATGGCAACATGGATTCAGGGCACTTAAGAAAAGCTGGAATTGAAAGTATCCCATTGATGGTTGCCATGACATTGTTTGTTGTAAAAAAAACCATCAGATTCCCTCCTGTCTTTTAGGGAAGAAAATCTCCCACCTTCACTGGGTCAGCACTATGTGTGATTCCAGTTCCACAACTAGTATTGAAATCCCTTACCCGACAGAAAAGACACCTTCCATTCACCTTATCTATACCCCTCATAATTTTATAAACCTCTACAACCTCAACCTCCAACACTCCAGTGAAAAAAAGTCCCAGCCTCTCCAACCTCTCCTTATGCGTCAAACCTTCCATACCTGGCAACATTCTGGTAAACCTTTTCTGAATCCTCTCCAGCTTAATAATATCCTTTCTTTAACAGGGAGACCAGAACTGGACACAGTGCCCCAGAAAGGACCTCAGCAACGTTCTGTACAAACCCAACATGATGTCCCAAATCCTATACTTAAAGGAATGAGTAATGAAGGCAAGAGTGCTGAATGCCCTTTTAACCACCATGTCTACCTGTGATGCAAACTTCATATAGTTGTGTTGAAAAGGACAGTAGTGGGGACAGAATCACAGGGGACTGCATCTAACTCTAGGAATGTCCAAATATCTGCTTCAGCTATAGAAACAACAGGATGCTGGTGATCAAAACCAGGAGCTGGACTGTATCCCAATGTTTGTTCAACTTGATTCATAAAATAAATATGTCTTATGCTTGCAGTTGGGGTCATTGGAATGTCAATGTGAGTGCTACTTTTTCACCTTTTAATCCTATGTTTTTTTAAAAGGTCAAGAACCTCAGGAGCAACAGGTTGCAGGGATAATTGAAGGGCGTTATCCTGGAGGATTCCTTCAAGCAACTTTGGATGTGATCAGTGTTGATCGATGTTATTTATTCCTAATTAAGACCCCAACTTATTACACAATAATAATTAAGACTAAAGTGACATATGGTATGCACATGTAGTGAGCATCGAGAGTGACTTCCATTTTAAATAAAGAGTTCACAACAAAGTGGTTTTTGTTTCAGTCTCCCCCCTCTGCTATTCAGAAGGGCTTCCTGCAGCAGGGTATAAATTTCTGACAGAGAATCTCCTTTGACATACTCGCTGAGAGACAATAGAGAGAAGGGACAACCTCCTGTGTCTAACAGCAGGTATATTGTGTGAACATCATCACCATTTACTAGGGGCTTTGAGCATAAATATTTCACATGCGTGAAAATGGACTATTAAAGAGCTTTATCTGGAACCAAAGCCGATAGGTTTGACATCAACGCTACTTTCAGAACAAACCAGTGAAAGAGAGAAAGCCCCCGTAACTTCCAAAATGGAATTTACTGCACGGGAAGAAAAATAACAGTGCCTCAAATTAACATGAAACAGAAAGCAAACGCAGCATGACGATGGTCCACTTGGACCCAGTTTACCAAGTGCAAGGAGAAAGACGCTTCATGGTGCATTACTAGCCCACAGTGGGAAGAGTTGTGTCTGAACACTACGTGTTGGCCTTTCTTTAAAAACAGACAATTTCTTCATGAGCTCATTTACTGGGTGCTAACTCTAATGAAATGTTGCCAGGCAGACAATGGCTGTGAAAAGTTTTACTCTCTTCCCCACTGACTGTAAAAGGTTGTGTCTTTGTTTTGTGGTGTCCATTCAGCATTGGCCTCTCCTCTCCTTGGGGTGGGGGTGGGGGTGTGGAGAATTATGGTTGGCTCAGCTCTTGTGTTGGCCAATCATGCTGATCAAAGCACTGAAGTGGCAGAACAGTGATGTCCATCGTGGCATTGAGGAGATGAAGGACAATTACCAAATAATTGACATTCCACTAAATTGCTGGTAACACTTGCACCATGGCAACAACACAGTAATGTATGGCTGTTAAAGTTCCTGACCTTTGTTAATAGTACATGTAACACGGGACTAAATTTGTAGCTCACCCCCTAATGATTGCTGGTCCTGCAGCCTTCCCTATGTTAACTCAGTGGACATGTAGATTAAGTGAGATAACCGAATCTCTTACCTTGCATTTAGACACATGCTAAATGCTCTGCATTTAGACACATACATTAGTAGTTTATATCTGAACAACAGAGTTGCTATGATCTTTTATCATGTATTTAAAATTGTAAATGGTTGAAAACCATTGTTTTTATCAAAAAATTAAGTATTGATAAATGTGTCAACCATTTTTTAAAAAACAATTTACAAGAAGGATACTATTAAGCTGCAGAGGGTTCGTAGGAGATTTACCAGGATGTTGCCTGGTGTGGAAGGTTTGAGTTATAAAGAAAGGCTGGATAGACTGGGACTTTTTCACTGGAGCATAGGAGGTTGAGAGGTGACCTTATAGAGATTTTAAAAATCATGAGGGGTATAGATAGGGTTAATGGCAGGTCTCTCTACCTTAGCATGGGGGATTTCGAGACTAGGGGCACATTTTTGAGGTGAGAGGAGAGAGATGTACAAAAGCATGAGGGGCAACGTTTTTTTACACAGAGAGTAGTTTGTGTGCGGAATGGTCTTTCTGAGGAAGTGGTGGATGTGGGCACAATTACAATGTTTAAAGTACACTTAGGTAAGTACATGAATGGGAAAGGTTTGGAGGGTTATGGACCAGGTGCATGGACTAGTTGGACAGAAGGGTCTGTTTCCATGCTGGATGATTCTGTGACTATGACTCTATTAGTCTTCGATATTCAACAATGTCCAGGATGTGTTTGAGCCCAGTCTTGTAGCTGACTGCTTTGTCATGTATTGTGTAAATATGATTTTGTTGCTGTAATGAGAACATATTCAGCCAGGCCCACTCCTTGGTAAAGCCCAGGAACATTGTCATTCAAAAGGTTCCATTACATTGGCCAGATTTGCAGTAAAGCCATGCTGTCAACTAAGGACAGATCACATGACAATCCGTGCTCCAGATCTGTGCTCACTGTCTAGCTCATGATTTTCAAGTGAATCTCAGAGCGTAGAAGGAGGCCATTCAGCCTGTTCTGGCTCTCTGAAGGACCTACCCAACTAGTCATACTCTCTGTGCTCTTTGGTCCTGCTGAATTCTCCTTTTCGGGTTTACACCTTTGGAAAATTATTATTGGATCAGCCTTCCCAGACAGAGCAGCTGATATCATTAAACTGAATGGAACACAATCAACAGCAGTTTTATTGCCGCTTATGTGCCTCCGATCTCGACAACAAAGTATATGAGCAAAAATAATCTTGCAGGGAATATGCTGGCCCTTTTAAGAGTTGCCTGTCTTTTCTGTCTGGCCATTTGCAATTCAACAGCCCATCGGTCATAAAAGAATACAGTTGGTAGCGTTAATTCCTGGGTCTTTGCTACATAAACGTAGTCATTTTCATTGTAAGTGCAGAAATGAACTCCTCAAATGCACCAGCACGGAATTTAAAGAAATGGGATGTATGTTTTTTCGGCACAAATTGATAGCCCAATTGATATTTGTAATGCTCATTGTGAATAAAACAAGAGGGCTTTTGTTCATGTGTATATCACTTTAAGACATGACTATCGCTCCACAGTGCAATAAATTGGTTATTGTAAGTATTAATGGCTTCCAAGAAAATGAAACATATTACATCACTACCTCAAATTACTGGAGACTCTAAAGTGTACCTCGGTAACCTTTGATCTGCTGCCAATTTTGTTTGAGAAGAAAACATCTTGAATAATGGATAACATTGTGAACCAAGTTGAAATTCAATATCTAATATAATTTAATTGATTTTCAATATGTGCAAGAACCTATCTCAAAGGTCAGTCTCACTCCGCTCACAAGCAATCCTTTATGAGGTGTTTTTCCTCATCCTTTTCCAGGTTATAGTTTCAGTTACCAATTTCCTTGACCGTCGCTGGGCCCTGTGTTGGGAGTCTGTCCTCAAATAAATACACATTGTTCGCTCATTTGAGTTTCTGTATAATTAGGCAGAGTCAGCGCTATCTCCAGCTGCTGTTTTGGCTTCAGCCTTCTCAGAGATCTTAGAGCTCTCTGATCTCAACCAAGGTAGAGATTGAGCTAGAGGGGAGAAATATAGCAGGAGAGGCTCTTGCTTTGATTGTTCAGAGGGATATGCGCCAGTTGCTGGCAAATAGGACTAGATTAATTTCGACTCCCAAAATATGATAATGATTAGGTAGTCTGCTTCTCAGGTGTATACCAAAGGATAGATGTTAGTTCAAAAATCAGAGACAACTCAATAGTCATAGATATGTATATGAATAGGAAGGGTTTAGAGGGATATGGGCCAAGCGCTGGCAAAAAGGGACTAGATTAGGTTAGGATATCTGTTGGGCATGGATGAGTTGGACTGAAGGGTCTCCTTCTGTGCTGTACATCTCTATGATGTATCTAACTAGACATGGATAGGAGGAAGATGGGAAGAATGGATTGCAATGGTGTATTTAGATTAGAAAAGCATGGAACATTAACACTACCATGATCTGGTTGGGCCAACTAGCTTATTTCTTCACTGTATTTTCCACATAATGGATTTAAAAATCACACAACACCAGGTTATAGTCCAACAGGTTTAATTGGAAGCACACTAGCTTTCGGAGCGTCGATCCTTCATCAGGTGATAGTGCCTTAGGACTGTGTCCTCCACTACCACCCAATGAAGGAGCGACGCTCCGAAAGCTAGTGTGCTTCCAATTAAACCTGTTAGACTATAACCTGGCGTTGTGTGATTTTTAACTTTGTACACCCCAGTCCAACACCGGCATCTCCACATAGTGGAAGCACGCTGGAATACAATGGGAGTCTACTGTTGGTGTTCAAGAATAGGTGACCTTAAGTTTGCTACTGGATTACTGTGGTTGCAGATACAGGAGCCATCCTACACAATTTTCATCTCAGGTCGTGTTCCCACAACCTATATGTCAATCAACATGCAGAGCAATTGGAAATATGGTCCTGATTCCAGGTGCTGTGGGCTGAGGCCAGAGGGGAAGCGACTGCTCCTTCTGACATCTTATAACTGTCCTTGCTCTTTTGGAAGAGGGAAAACTGCCGAAGAAAGAACCTTCCATTTTCTGCTCGATGCAAACACATTATTTCTGGAGCTGCTCAGTCCAGGCACAGGTCATCTTCAAATTCATTCAATAATGGATAGCACACAGTGCAAGGAAATGACATAAAAAAGAGAAAGAATAGCTTCTTCTTCCATTAGAACTCCCAACCCCTCTATCAAAATTATACTAACAGGCTACTGAGGGGTTATTGTCACTCTGAACTGTGAGGATGGCTTCATAGAAATGGAAAAGTAAGCAGGATGATATAAATGTTATAATTTACCCCTTCTTAACTTATCAGTGTACAAAAGGCGTGGAAATGCCTCAACATTTGCCCACAATATCTTCACTGTGAGTCTGATCTGCTGATCACAGATTTATCACCAAATCCAGGATGACACTGTCCATGTAGCCCTGAAGGAATGCTGCACTGTCAGGGATGATGTGTTTGAATTTGAGGATCCATTGGTCATCTTGGGTTGATGAGAAAGATCCTGTGCTACTATTTTGAAAAAGAATAGGGGTACTTGCCCCGATGTCCTGTATATTCATCCCTTAAGGGATACGGGCCAAGTACTGGCAATAGGACTCAATTAACTTAGAGTATCTGGTCGGCATGGACGAATTGGACAGCATGGTCTGTTTCTCTCCTGTACATCTCTATGACTTTATAATGTACATCACCAAAGAAAAGGATATGGCTATTATCTCAGTTTATGGGATCTTCCTTTGCACAAATTGGCAGCTTGTGTTTCTGATATTGGAATAGTTACTGCACTTCAAAAGGACCATTTGGTTGTGAAGTGTTTCTGGATGAAGTCAGGGATCACAAGCCCCTTCATCTCTGCTCCGAAAGCTTGTGATTTCACATGAACCTGTTGCACTATAACCTGGTGTCGTGTGACTTCTGACATTATCCACCCCAGTCCACAACCGACACATCATGTTTCTGGATCGTCGTGAATAGCACTATGTACATCCTAATCTTTCGTCCTTTCTTTGTTCAAAAGAAGTGATAAGCATTTCACTCTCTGTTTAATCTAAAGCCCTTCCTCACATTGATGAACTCTTGGCCTTCACTCCACACCCCCTGTCCCAGAAACTTCAGTCAGATGATGTTAGGATTGTTGTACTTAATTATTCCACTTCCTTTAGAATCAACGCATTTTAATTATATGTTTGGAAATCCATCTGCTGAGTAATTAATCACTGAGATAATATGCAGGGAGCATTTGAAGGGACTTTAATTTGCCATGAATGGGAGCCCAGCACTTTGTGGAGTTCAAGCCGATTTTTTTTGGAGGTGGCTAAACTGTCATGCCTTTATCTGGGCTGTAATTAGGACTATACACAAACTACTACTTTGTAGACCATTCTATGAACTTTGCTTGCACCTGATTGGCAACGTTAGCTGCGCTCAGTTTGTTTACATATACAATTCCCCCCCTGTCCCTGTTAAACCCTCGTCCTTGTTACAAAGTATACAGGTGGTTCCTGATTTACTACCATCGACTTACAAATGCTCATACTTATGACCGAGATCTCATACAGGGTCGTATTAATAATAATTGTAAAGATTCAATGTGTAAAGCTTCCTCATGACTGCAAATGACTATGTTATGTTGTCCTGAATTGTGCTTTGACTTGCATACAAATCAACTTGTGAATGTACTCACTGATTGCAACTCAGGGGCTGCCTGTACTGCACAGTAAAGGTTCATTCAGTCCCATGTTCAATATAAGACGTCTCCCATTAACACTTTTTGAAAAAGAATGGGGTACTTGCCCCGAATAATGCATATAGTACATGAACAGTAGAGGAGAAAATGAGGACTGCAGGTGCTGGAGATCAGAGTTGAAAATTGCGGCGCTGGAAAAGCACAGCAGGTCAGGCAGTATCCGAGGAGCAGGAAAATTGACGTTTTGGGCGTAAGTTCTTCATCAGGAACAGTACGACACAGGAACAAGCCCCCACGATGCTGTGCCAAATTAAACAAACCGCTTCTGCTTGCCCTTGGTTCATATCCCTCCATTCCTTGCTTATTCATGTGCCTATCTAAAAGCCCCTTAAATGTCCCTATCTTATCTACCTCCATCACTACTCCTGGCAGCAAATTCCAGGCACCTCCCACTCTCTGTGTAAAAGACTTACACCTCACATCTCCTTTGAACTTTCTTCCTTTCACCTTAAATACTTGGCCCCTAGTATTAGACACTTCAACTCTGGAAAAAGATTCTGTCAACCCTATCTATTATCTCATAATTTTATCGACTTATATCTAGTCTCCCCTTAGCCTCAGCTGCTCCAGAGAAAACAACCTGAGTTTTTCTTGCATCTCCTTGTAGCTCATACCCTCTAATCCAGGCAGCATCCTGGCAAACCTCTTCTGCACCCTCTCCAAGTCCTTTCTGTAATGTGGCGACCAGAATCGAACACAATAAATTGAATGCAATTCTTTACTTGCTCCCTAATATTCTTCTCCAGCTTCCATTAAGTGTCTCTTTGTGCCTCAGTAAATCATAATATTCAAGGCAGGCAGCACTTTAAATCATTGTAACATGTGACTAGCTAGTTGACAATGTTGTCTTCCCCAAAAGACATTGCTGTCTCTTTGAAAAGCCTTAATTGTCTGGGTGGGGTAAATAGACACATGCTGTAATTAAGGAACTAATCTATGTTGTGCCTTTCATGATCATAAGACAACTCTAAGTGCTTGAAAACCAATGAGGAACTTTTGAAATGTTGTTCCTGTCTTAAAGTGGGCAACGCTGTACTCAATTTACTCACAACAAGTTTCCCCCTTCCACACTGATGTAATAGATAATGGTGATGTAGCCAATATTTATTCCTCAATCAGTTACTAAAATAGATAATCTCTTCTAATAACTGATTGAGGAATAAATATTGGCTACATCACCAAGGCAATGTATTCCCCTCTTCCTTAAATAGTGTCTTTGATGGAGTAGTTAAGGGCGGATGATTTATTTTGAAAGATGGTACCTTTGAAAGTTCTCCCTTCCCTCACTAACACAATTAGACTGTCAGCCTAGATTGCCTGCTCCTTGCCACTGTAGATTATAGAATTGCAGACTGGGTGAGCACCTTGCAGAGCACCAGCATGCTGCCTGTAAAAATGACCCCATTGCCTGCCACTCCAACACACCACCATGTTCCCTGGCCAACATCTCTGTCACAGGCTTGTTACAGTGTTCCACCGAGGCTCAGTGCAGAAAGCGTGCAGAGAGGGTGGCACGGTGGCACAGTGGTTAGCACTGCTGCCTCACAGCGCCAGAGACTCGGGTTCAATTCCCGCCTCAGGCGACTGACTGTGTGGAACTTGCACGTTCTCCCCGTGTCTGCGTGGGTTTCCTCCGGGTGCTCCGGTTTCCTCCCAAAGTCCAAAGATGTGCAGGTCAGGTGAATTGGCCATGCTAAATTGCCCGTAGTGTTAGGTAAGGGGTAAATGTAGGGGTATGGGTGGGTTACGCTTCGGCGGGTCGGTGTGGACTTGTTGGGCCAAAGGGCCTGTTTCCACACTGTAAGTAATCTAATCTAAAAAACAACACCTCATGTTCCCCTTGGGCTCTGCAGCCTTCAGGACTCAATACTGAGATAGATCATTTTACAATCTGAAGGTTAAAAATCACACAATACCAGATTATAGTCCAACAGGTTTATTTGAAAGTACTAGCTTTTGGAACACTGTTCCTTCATTTGGCAGCTGTGGCTGATGAAGGAGCAGCACTGTAAAAGCTAGTGCTTCCAAATAAACCTGTTGGACCTGGTGTTGTGTGATTTTTTTTTAACCTTGTCCACCCCAGTCCAACACCAGCACCTTCATGTGAACATTAAAGTCTGAACATCTTCTTCCCTGTCCTTTACCCACTTTCACTTTTCAGTCAGCACAGCTAATCCATTTTCACCGATTGATTGTTCTCATTATCAGCTTTTCTCCTTCCCCGACTTGCTATCAATCATCTGTTGTCTGCCTAACTTTATATATCTCTCTCTGGGCTCCATTTCCACCTATCCACTCATTCCTCCCCCCATCCCTAACCACCCTGTCATTAGCATATCTCTGACCTTTTCCTCTCTACTACCAGTTCTGAAGGCAGGCCAGTGAACCTGAAATGTTAACTCTGTATTATCCGATGCTGCCAGACTTTACTGTGTTTCGCCAGCAATTTCTGTTTTTGTTTCAGATTTCCAGCATTCGCAGTTCTTTGCTTCATTATGGAATACCGCCTAGATTGGAAGCCCAGGGTTCCCTGGTGACTGTGGCCATCTAGTCTCACTGAGTTGAACCTTTGTTTTGATGACTGCATTAAAGTTTGACATCTTCACCTCAGTATTGATATTCTCATTCCTGTGCACGTGTCAGTCTGAAAATGAATCCAGCTCGCTGGCGTGAATATCTGAACTAGGCACGATGAGACACCAGACAGGCAGTCAGTGTCACCCCCTGGAGGAGTAGCTGGGTTAAGAACAACATCCCACATTCGACAGTCAACAGCTCGTAGTGGAGCAAATCCAAGATGGCAGCAAAGTAGCAAAGGCGCAGGGCTCATCAGCTCCCATCTGCTATCATTTTTTTGTTTTCACTCTGCTCTTTCTTTTTGCAATTTCTTTCATTCACTTTTTTTTCCCTTAAAGCCCTTTCTGGTGGGTTAATCAATGCCATTGGACGTGGCAGGGAGAATAGGCTGTGTGAAGAATGGCAGTGGTAGCCATCGGTGATGGCAATGAGGACGTTGCCCCAGGCACCTGGAGCTGCCACCGGCAGCAGGAAAGCTGCTCCAGCGATCGGAGGCAGCGGCAACAGCAACAGACTCTTCAAGATGGTGGCGCCGGTGAGGTGACATCTTGGAGGGGGGCGGGGGCAGTTGGAGTGAAACCTTTGGTGAGATGGTAGTAGACTGGCATGCCAGCGGAGCCAGGGACTGCAGGTTGCAGTTGGCTCTGAGTGGAGATTCTTAGAGTTGGCAAGGCGTTGGCAGCAGTATGGAATGCCTGGAGAAGGGGCTCCTGGCATTGGCAGCAGTGTGGTGTGCCCAGAGCGGGGACTACTGACATTGGAATCAGTTGGGTATGCCTGGAATGGGGACACGTGGCATTGGCAGCAGTGTGGTACATCAAGACCAAGGACTCTGGCATTGGCAAAGCATTGGCGGCAGTGTGGTATGCTCAGAGCGAGGATTCCTAGCATCATTGATAGAGCAGCTGAACTGGGGCCTCCTGATAGTAGGGCAAGTGCGGGTTCAGCACGGGACCCAGCATTGGCGGCCCTTCGGTGAGCTGGGCGTAGCAGTGAAGATATGGTACCTGAGGAGTGGCGCCTCCTACATTGGTGGGTCTGGTGCAGGTGAATTGGCAGAGGAGTGTGTGGTGAGCCAGCTGAGGGCTCAGGACACATGTCAGGACACATGTCACATCATTCCACTCAATTCCGCAGGTGAGTGGAGCACCCATTGACAGGCAGCTAAGTCACACTGAGAGGAGTGGGCAAGAGGAAGCACTAATACAGGCAGGCAGCATCACCTAGAGGAGCAGGCAATGCGAGAGACTGTCAGAGGCGCTCAGAGGAGCGGGTAAATAAAGAGGACCCGCGACAGGCAGTCAGAGACTGAGGAGCCAATCGGTGAATAATTTCACTTTCTCCTTCCTCACCTTCACTTTCAGGTGAGTAGGACTAGGCAGGACAGCCTAGCTGCATGAATGGCCCATTTTGCCCAGCATGAAGAGCTGAAGATGCTTCATGTGGTCTAGACAATCACATGTACTGCAGGTAACCTCAGAGATAATGGATGGTGTTCATCATCTTTCAAAGTAGTTCATGCAGAATGGAAAGTTGCAAACACAAACCCACTCTTTAAGAAAGAAGGAAAAGAGAACAAGGAACTACAGAACCTGTTGGCCAAACATCAGTTATGGAGTCATAGAGTGTATTATGGACTGGGCCAGACCACTCAAACCATTCTAAAGCAGGCAGCACAGACCATAACTTTGCACTTTGTTTCAGTAACTATACAATGAAGATTACCCGGAGGAAGTTAGCAAGGTTGACTACCAGGTTTTAAAACAGGCAAACATTTATTCACAAAATTACTCAATGAAACACAAAGAACAGAACAAAAAAACCCTACAGAACTCAACCTATCCAAACTAGACTTAACTGTGCTGTTCCAAATATATACAACAGTCCCAATAAGCAAACCTCCTTAACAAAAAACAGTAAAAATGGAACAAATATTTTCAAGTTGAAGTTAGAAGGGCAGAAGGATAGAGAGTTTAGCAGCCAGTTTCCACACAGCTGAAGTCTTAGTTCTGGATTGAACTGCTCAGATAGAGAGCTGACCACTCCCCTTTCATTATACAGATCACTTCTAAACTATGACCATGTTGGCCTGAAGTCTCATCTGTTTATATATAAACAAAAGGCCTCTCAACATCCTTTTTTATCTCTGTACCAAACTAGTCACCTTGGAGCCAAGAGGGTTTTATGACCTCTCTGAAAATAATCAAGGATACAATATTCTTGAGAAAAGGAAAAGCTCTTAGAAAAAAAAGGACCAGCTTTGTGACAAGATGTATAGCACAGAAACAGACTCTTTGGTCCAACTCGTCCATGCTGACCAGATATCCTAAATTAATTTAATCAATTTGCCAGCATTTGACCTATATCCCTCTAAACCTTTCCTATTCATATACCCACCCAGATGCCTTTTAAATGTAATAATCGTACCAGCTTCCCCACTCACTCCATATACGCAACACCCCCTGTGTAAAAACGTTATCTCTTAAAACGTTATCCCTTTTAAATCTTTCCCCTCTTACCTTAAATTTATGCTCTGTAGTTTTGAACTCCCCTACCCTAGGGAAAAGATGTTGGTTTTTGTTGGGAAAATACTCATATCCATTACAGAGGGTTTGATTATGAGATATTTAGAAGGTAATTGTCTGAATGGGCTGAGTCAACATGGATTTCTGAAGGGGCAATAATATTTGACAAACCAGATAGAGTTTTTTGAGGATATTGCGAGCAGAGTTAATAAAAGTGAACCAGTTGATGCGTTGTGCTTGGATCTTCGAAAGGCTTTTGATAACATCCCACACTCAATGTTAGTGAAGAAAATTAAGACACCTGGATTTGGGAGCAATATCCTAGAATTGAGGAATGATTAAAAAGCAGAAAGCAGCGAGTAAGAATGAAAGGATCATTTTCAGGTTGACAGATTGTGACCAATGGCTAACTATGTTTGGGTCCTAGTTCACAATTTATATCAATGATTTGGACCTGAGGGCATTGCAACTTATACAAAATGGGATAGGAATATTAATCATGAAGAAGATGCAAAGAACATCCAAGAGGATTTTAGACAGGTTGAGCAAGTGAGTAAGCTGGCATACAATATGAATAATTGTGATGTTATCCACTTTGGTAGGATAGGTGCAAAGAATTTCTTTAAGTGGTGAGAGAATTGGAAAATGTTGATGTACAAAGTTCTCCTTGTTCATAAGTTATTGAAAACTAACATGTAGGTTCAGCAAGCAGTTTGCAAAGTAAATGGTATATGAGTATTTATCACAAGAGGATTGAGTACGGGAGCAAAGAAGTCTTGCTTCAATTATACAGAACACTGGTGAAAGGACCCCTTGGAGTATTAGGTGCAGTTCTGACCTGCTTGCCTCAGGAGGTAGATATTTGTGAGAGAGGGGGTACAGCAGCGGTTCACCAGATGGATTCCTGGGATGATAGGACAGTCCTAAGAGGAGGGAGTGAGTAGATTACACCAATATACAAACCTACCAATATGCTTAAACAGCGACTGATGAACTTAAAGGATCTATTAGATACTACCAGCAAAACTAATGTCATTTACAAGATACCATACAATGACTCTATATCAATAAAAAACGCTACATTAGACAAATGAGCAGGACACATGAACAACAACTGGCTCACTATCACTAGTTTCTGTACATACAGACAAAGAAGGACACCACTTTGATTGGGAAACCACTTATATCCGAGGACAGGCGAAACAAAGATACGCATGAGAATTCTTAGAGGCATGGCATTCTAACCAGAACTTCATCAATAGACACTTCGATTGAGATGCTATCAACTTCCCTTGAGAAAAAGAACTGGAAATGACATCACCCACCTTAAGCAACCAAGACCTATAAATAGAGAGGCAGGACATACTACCAGCGCTTCACCAGAGACTCTCACTGACGATGTTACCTAGACATGGTGACGAAACGTCTGAAAACAAACCTTCAAGCTCAGTGAGCTACCGTACAGACTTACAACACCAATATTCTCTGGAGTCTAGAAGAAGAGGTGATGTCATACAAAATTTATCGGAAGTCTTAAAGGGACAGATAGAATAACTACAGGACATAGAATAAAAGACAACACATTTAAGAACTGAGATGAGGGTGGTGAATCAATCAGAGGGTGGTTAAGCCATGGAATTCTCTTCCCCAGAGCCCTGTAGAAGCTCAGTCATTAAATGCATTTAAGGCAGAGACTGATAGGTTTCTGGTTATGACTGGAATCGAGGGAAATGGGGAGAGCAGATGATGGGCATAGAGTTAAAAGATCAACAATGATCTAGAATGAAGGAGCAGGCACAAGTGGCTGAATGACCTACTCTGGCCAATACGTTCCTAAATCCCTGATCTTGTAACTCAAAAAAAATTGTTACCAACTGAACATTAGCTGATGTCTGGAGATTGATAATATAAAGTTCTAATGCGAAGGTGTAAGTAAGGCAGTTCACATCATCGTTAGGAAGTCATGTAAGATCACGCCACTGGAAGGAGATGGTTCTTTCTAGTAAACAGAGGTCAACACTTGACCTCTATATAATTAGTGTTCACCCTGTTTCAATATAAAGGTAATTTCTGATGGGGCATCAGATCACTCCTGCAATACTTGCCAACCTCTCTTCCAGATGCAGTGTACAATGTCCCACGGCGTGCTGGATCGAAACCAAAGAATTGTTGAGGTACAATTGTGCAGAGGCTATGTTTTAACTTGGGAGTCAGTGTGATCGTCTCTGAAAAGCAAAGGTTAGCAGACCGAGACCAAAGCCTCCTGCTCATACCCTGAGAACTCTTTCTTCGTCCTTGAGCTACAGACTCCAGCAATTAATACCCTAACCTGGTGCCGAGACAAATTTAAAAAAGATGTGGGTGTTTCACTGCTTTTAATCTTAAATTTGAACACTGTTAATGGTAGCAGAGAGGCTGGAAATCCTATTTGCACTCAGCTAACATTCGAATTTAACTAGTGATGGAAGGTCACATGCAATTTCATCTATGCACAGAGTCCCTTTGTGGTGTGTCTGTGGACTGCATGTTGCACAATGCAGGAGTCGGGTTGAGACTGCGTCTGCAACATAATGATGCTCTTATACTACGAAGATCTATCTGGTTAAATCCAATGAAGACACCTTGGCTTTTCCAAAGAAAATATTGATTCAGGATCATATCGGCAAGTGGAATGGACAGGCGAGAACTGACAGAAACAAATCCCTGGTGCCCTTTGGCAATGAAGAAATATAAGGTTGCCAACCTCACAAACTCCAAAAGCCATTTTTGTTCCCAAGGCAGCTGATCAACAATGTTTCTTCCCAGGGACAACCCACAATGGAACTAGCTACCAAGGCCCCATCCTTTGAAAACTTCTTGACTTATGTTTAATGTAATTCCATTTAAAAAAAATCATGATCAGCTCAAGCATCACAGCAGGTCATGTCTAGTTAGTTAGTGCTGCTCATATAAACATTCAGTGAATATGGATATTAGATGAGGAGAAAGTGAGGCCTGCAGATGCTGGAGATCAGAATCGTGAGTGTGATGTTGGAAAAGCACAGCAGGTCAGGCAGTATCCGAAGAGCAGGAGAATCGACTTTTCGGACATAAGCCCCTCATCAGGAATTGATGAAGCGCTTATGGATATTTGACTGCCATGTTGATAAAACCAAAACACCTCCTGTATCTTCACAGCTATTTGTTTCTTAATCTCCAGTTAGAGCAAGAATACACGTGATAGCAGAGCTCTTGTGGTGCTGTGGTATTGTCCCTACCTCTGGGCTAGAATATCTGATTTCAAGTCCCATCTAATCAGGAGGTTTGCCATATTATGTCCAATCAGGTTGACGACAATGCTGTCTTGGTTTCTTTTAGAGAGAGATTGGGGGACAGGTGTTGAGCAATCTATGTGAAGGTAAACAACTTGTGAAGCATTGGGTGTTTTTTGTTTGAACATTGGAACAATAGAAGCAGTGTCAGTGAGTGTGGTCAGGCTCTCACAGATCAAGAAGTTTCAGTTAGCTTTCAGCAGTTGTTGCTGTGGGCTTGAGAAAATGGAAGCTATTTTTCCCTTTTCTCGATGATAGCCAAAAGCTAGGGGGGGGGGGGTGGTTCTCTGCCCAGGCTGTTGGGTTGCATCTGAGATAAAATCTGTTTTCTGAATTTGCCTTTTTGCCAAGGGGTGGGTTTCTGGGATGCTACTATACAGTAGTCCACCCCTACCCATGGGGGATACGTCCCAAGGCCTACTGCGGAAACCCGAAAACGCGGATAGGAGAGAACCCATTCATTTAAATGGGAAATATACCTTCCTGGCAGCCCCCGGTCCCTGGTTCCGGAAGCTTCCCTAAAATAGGCGCAGGCCGTGGTAAACCTAAAATTGCAAAAAACGATTCCACGGATACAGGGGTCACCCTGTATTAGAACAGTTATTTAGTAATAGTTAGATTAGATTAGATTACTTACAGGGTGAAAACAGGCCCTTTGGCCCAACAAGTCCACACCGACCCACCGAAGCGCAACCCACCCAGACCCATTCCCCTACGGGCAATTCAGCATGGCCAATTCACCTAACCTGCACATTTTTGGACTGTGGGAGGAAACTGGATTTCCCGGAGGAAACCCACGCAGACACGGGGAGAATGTGCAAACCCCACACAGTCAGTCGCCTGAGGCAGGAATTGAACCCGGGTCTCTGGCGCTGTGAGGCTATACCTATTATTCTATTAAGTTTTTCAAATGAGTTACGTTATTCTAAGTTCTTATTTCTTTTGTTGTGTTTCACCTATAGTCAT
The DNA here is from genome assembly GCF_047496795.1 of Chiloscyllium punctatum. NCBI lineage: Eukaryota > Metazoa > Chordata > Chondrichthyes > Orectolobiformes > Hemiscylliidae > Chiloscyllium > Chiloscyllium punctatum. The sequence continues at coordinate 88,724,014 of NC_092751.1, forward strand.
GGAAGTGGAGGAACCGGTATTGAACTGGGGTGGACAAAGTTAGAAATCACACAACATCAGGTTATAGTTCAATAGGTTTACTTGGTAGCACTAGCTTTTGGAGCGCTGCTCTTTCCCCAGGTGGTTGTGACAACTAACTGATGAAGGAGCAGCACTCTGAAAGCTAGTGCTTCCAAATAAACCTGGTGGACTATAACTTGGTTTCGATCAGAGTGGTGCTGGAAAAGCACAGCAGGTCAGGCAGCATCCGAGGAGCAGGAAAATCGATGTTTCGTGCAAAAGCCCTTCATCAGGAATAGAGGTGTTGTGTGATTTTTAACTATAGTCATAGAGTCATAGAGACATACAGCACAGAGACAAGTATTTAAATAAATTGTGTTTTGCTTAATGTTGATTAGTTTCACCCAGCCACATTGCATTTGGAACTGACACTTCACGTTAATCTTTAAAATAAGAAAAAGTTAGGGTCTAGGCTACCTTTTTAAAACATTTTGAGTGGGTTTGGTCTGGTCAATAACAAGTTGTACAGGACAGCAGATGAAATGTATTATTATTGATGTTGAATGTAATCTCTCTCTCACATACTGACAAAGTAACTAAAGTTTGATATTTTAATGACATGACAACAACACAGTTAATATTCACAAGATATTTAGAAATGAAAATGTCAGCTGTTGTTCATCCATTCAAGAAACGCTTCCATAGCATCATCCAATTGCTTCCTCAAAGATTGATGGAATTTTACTTCTGCCTCTCCATGTGAAAGTCTGTTGGTTACTCTCTGCATAGAACTGCCCGAAATCTGTCTTTAAATCTGCCTATTCTATAATATTCTGAATTAATCATTTGTAAATTATTTATTGCCAGGGTCGCCATACAGGACAAGCCCCTCTCTGTTAAATGCCCATACAGGACTAGCCCCTCTCTGATAAACCCCCCATACAGGGCTAGCTCCTCTCTGATAAACCCCCAAACAAGGCAAGCTCCTCTCTAATAAACCCCCCATACAGAGCTAGCTCCTCTCTGATAAACCCCCACACAAGGCAAGCTCCTCTCTAATAAACCCCCCATACAGGACTAGCCCCTCTCTGATAAATCCCCATACAGGACTATCCCCTCTCTGATAAACCCCCATAGAGGGCTACCCCTCTCTGATAAACCCCCATAGAGGGCTACCCCTCTCTGATAAACCCGCCATACAGGGCTAGCTCCTCTCTGATAAACACCTATTACAGGACAAGCCCCTCTCTGTTAAATGCCCTTACAGGACTAGCCCCTCTCTGATAAATCCCCTTACAGGACTTGCCCCTCTCTGATAAACGCCCATACAGGACTAGCCCCTCTCTGATAAACCCCCATATAGGACTAGCCCCTCTCTGATAAATCCCCATACAGGACTAGCCCCTCTCTGATAAACCCCCATATAGGACTAGCCCCTCTCTGATAAACCCCCCATACAGGACTAGCCCCTCTCTGATAAACCCCCATATAGGACTAGCCCCTCTCTGATAAATCCCCATACAGGACAAGCCCCTCTCTGATAAACCCCCATACAGGACTAGCCCCTCTCTGATAAACCCCCATATAGGACTAGCCCCTCTCTGATAAACGCCCCATACAGGACTAGCCCCTCTCTGATAAACCCCCATATAGGACTAGTCCCTCTCTGATAAATCCCCATACAGGACTAGCCCCTCTCTGATAAACCCCCATATAGGACTAGCCCCTCTCTGATAAATCCCCATACAGGACTAGCCCCTCTCTGATAAACCCCCATACAGGACTAGCCCCTCTCTGATAAACCCCCATATAGGACTAGCCCCTCTCTGATAAACGCCCCATACAGGACTAGCCCCTCTCTGATAAACCCCCATATAGGACTAGCCCCTCTCTGATAAATCCCCATACAGGACTAGCCCCTCTCTGATAAACCCCCATACAGGACTAGCTCCTCTCTGATAAATCCCCATATAGGACCAGCCCCTCTCTGTTAAATCCCCATACAGGACTAGCCCCTCTCTGATAAACCCCCATATAGGACTAGCCCCTCTCTGTTAAATCCCCATACAGGACTAGCCCCTCTCTGATAAACCCCCATACAGGACTAGCCCCTCTCTGATAAACCCCCCATACAGGACTAGCCCCTCTCTGATAAACCCCCCATACAGGACTAGCCCCTCTCTGATAAACCCCCATACAGGACTAGCCCCTCTCTGATAAACCCCCCATACAGGACTAGCCCCTCTCTGATAAACCCCCCATACAGGGCTAGCCCCTCTCTGATAAATCCCCATACAGGACTAGCCCCTCTCTGATAAACGCCCATATAGGACTAGCTCCTCTCTGATAAACCCGCCATACAGGACTAGCCCCTCTCTGATAAACCCCCCATACAGGGCTAGCTCCTCTCTGATAAACCCGCCATACAGGACTAGCCCCTCTCTGATAAATCCCCATACAGGACTGGTCCCTCTCTGATAAACCCCCATAGAGGACTAGCCCCTCTCTGATAAATCCCCATACAGGACTAGCCCCTCTCTGATAAACCCCCATATAGGACTAGCCCCTCTCTGATAAACCCCCCATACAGGACTGGTCCCTCTTTGATAAACCCCCATACAGGACTAGCCCCTCTCTGATAAATCCCCATACAGGACAAGCCCCTCTCTGATAAACCCCCATATAGGACTAGCCCCTCTCTGATAAACCCCCCATACAGGACTAGCCCCTCTCTGATAAACCCCCCATACAGGACTAGCTCCTCTCTGATAAACCCCCATATAGGACTAGCCCCTCTCTGATAAATCCCCATACAGGACTCGCCCCTCTCTGATAGAACCCCAAACAGGACTAGCCCCTCTCTGATAAACCCCCCATACAGGACTAGCCCCTCTATGAAAAACCCCCATACAGGACTTGCCCCTCTCTGATAGAACCCCATACAGGACTAGCTCCTTCTGATAAATCCCCATACAGGCCGAGCTCCCCTCTGTTACCCCCCGCCCCCCGCCCCATACTGGGCTAGCTCCCCTCTGTTACTCCCATACCCCCCATACCGGGCTAGCTCCCCTCTGCTACCCCCCCCATACTGGGCTAGACCCCTTCTGTTAGCCCCACACCCCCCATACTGGGCCATCCCCCCTCTGTTATCCCTCCCATACTGGGCTAGATCCGCTCTGTTACCCCTCCCATACTGGGCTAGCACCCCTCTGTTACCCCCCACACCCCTGCATACTGGGCTAGCACCCCTCTGTTACCCCCCACACCCCTGCATACTGGGCTAGTTCCCCTCTGTTACCCCTCCCATACTGGACTAGTTCCCCTTGGTTACTCCTCCCATACTGGGCTAGCTCCCCTCTGTTACCCCTCCCATACTGGGCTAGCTCCCCGCTGTTACCCCCCACCCCCCATACTGGGCTGGCTTCCCTCTGTTACCCCTCCCATACTGGACTAGCTCCCCTCTGTAACCCCCTCACACCCCTGCATACTGGGCTAGTTCCCCTCTCTTACCCCTCCCATATTGGACTAGATCCCCTCAGTTATCCCTCCCATACTGGGCTAGCTCCCCTCAGTTACTCCTCCCATACTGGGCTAGCTCCCATCTGTTACCCCTCTCAAACTGGGCTAGCTTCCTTCTGTTACCCCTCCCATACTGGACTAACTTCCTTCTGTTACCCCTCCCATACTGGGCTAGCTCCCCTCAGTTACCCCACTGCACACCCATACTGGGACAGCTCCCCTCTGCTACCCCTCCCATACTGGGCTAGCTCCCCGCTGTTACCCCCCACCCCCTCCCGACCCCCCACACTGGGCTAGCTCCCCTCTGTTACCCTCTACACCCCTGCATACTGGGCTAGTTCCCCTCTCTACCCCTCCCATACTGGGCTAGCTTCCCTCTGTTACCCATCCCATACTGGGCTAGCTCCCCTCAGTTACCCCACTGCACACCCATACTGGGCCAGCTTCCCTCTGCTACCCCTCCCATACTGGGCTAGCTCCCCGCTGTTATCCCCCCCCACCCCCCATACTGGGCTAGCTTCCCTCTGTTACCCCTCCCGTACTGGGGTAGATCCCCTCTGTTACCCCTCCCATACTGGGCTAGCTCCCCTCTGTTACCCTCCACACCCCTGCATACTGGGCTAGTTCCCCTCTCTTACCCCTCCCATACTGGGCTAGCTTCCCTCTGTTACGCCTCCCATACTGGGCTAGCTTCCCTCTGTTACCTCCCACACCCCGACCCCCCACACTGGGCTAGCTTCCATCTGTTTCCCCCCCTCGCTCCCCCATACTGGGCTAGCTCCCCTCTGTTACCCCACCGCCCCCCATACTGGACTAGCTTCCCTCTGTTATCCCCCTGCACCCATACTGGGCTAGCTCCACTCTGTTACCCCTCCCATACTGGGCTAGCTTCCTTCTGTTACCCCTCCCATACTGGGCTAGCTTCCTTCTGTTACCCCTCCCATACTGGGCTAGCTCCCCTCAGTTAACCGACTGCACACCCATACTGGGCTAACTCCCCGCTGTTACCCCTCCCCCCACCCCCCATTCTGGGCTAGCTCCCCTCTGTTACCCTCCACACCCCTGCATACTGGGCTAGTTCCCCTCTCTCACCCCTCCCATACTGGACTAGATCCCCTCAGTTACCCATCCCATACTGGGCTAGCTCCCTTCAGTTACCCCTCCCATACTGGGCTAGCTCCCATCTGTTACCCCTCCCATACTGGGCTTGCTCCCCTCAGTTTCCCCACTGCACACCCATACTGGGCCAGCTTCCCTCTGCTACCCCTCCCATACTGGGTTAGCTCCCCGCTGTTACCCCCCCCCCCCCACACCCCATACTGGGCTAGCTTCCCTCTGTTACCACCCCCCCCACCCCGACCCCCCACACTGGGCTAGCTTCCATCTGTTTCCCCCCCTCGCACCCCCCATACTGGGCTAGCTCCCCTCTTCCCCCCCATACTGGGCTAGCTCCCCTCTGTTATCCCCCTGCACCTATACTGGGCTAGCTCCACTCTGTTACCTCCCCCCCCCTCCCACTCCCATACTGGGCTAGCTCCCCTCTGTTACCCCTCCCATACTGGGCTAGCTTCCTCTGTTACCGCCCCCCCACCCCCCCCCCCCCAACCCCCCCCCCCCCCCCCACAATGCTGGGCTAGCTCCCCTCTGTTACGCCCCCCCCACCCCGCATACTGGGCTAGCTCCCCTCTGTTAACCCCCCGCTCCCCATACTGGACTAGATCCCCTCTGTTACACCCCCACCCCCCATACTGGGCTAGCTCCCCTCAGTTACCCCTCCCATACTGGGCTAGCTCCCTTCAGTTACCTCTCCCATACTGGGCTAGCTCCCCTCTGTTAACCCCCCGCTCCCCATACTGGGCTAGATCCCCTCTGTTACCCCTCCGCCCCTCCCATACTGGGCTAGCTCCCCTCAGTTACCCCTCCCATACTGGGCTAGCTCCCCTCAGTTACCCCTCCCATACTGGGCTAGTTCCCCTCTGTTACCTCTCCCATACTGGGCTTGCTCTCCTCTGTTACCTCTCCCATACTGGGCTAGCTCCCCTCTATTACCCCCCTCCAACCACCCCCCCCTTGTCTCCCCATACTGGGCTAGCTTCCCTCTGTTACCCCACCCACCGCCCTCCCCAATAGGGCTAGCTCCCCTCTTTTACCCCTCCCATACTGGGCTAGCTCCCCTCTGTTACCCCCTTGCCCCCCATACTGGGCTAGCTCCGCTCTGATACACCCCTGACCCCCCATACTGGGCCATCTCCCCTCTGTTACCCCCCCTACTCCCCATACTGGGCTAACTCTTCTCTGTTACCTCCTGCCCCTCCACACTGGCTAGTTCCCCTCTGTTACCCCTCCTATACTGGGATAGCTCTCCTCTGTTATCCCGCCCCTCCATACTGGGCTAACTCTCCTCTGTTACCCCTCCTATACTGGGATAGCTCTCCTCTGTTATCCCCGCCCCTCCATACTGGGCTAACTCTCCTCTGTTACCCCTCCTATACTGGGATAGCTCTCCCCTGTTATCCCCGCCCCTCCATACTGGATAGCTCTCCTCTGTTATCCCCCGCCCCTCCATACTGGGCTAACTCTCCTCTGTTACCCCTCCTATACTGGGATAGCTCTCCCCTGTTATCCCCGCCCCTCCATACTGGGATAGCTCTCCTCTGTTATCCCCGCCCCTCCATACTGGGCTAACTCTCCTCTGTTACCCCTCCTATACTGGGCTAGCTCTCCTCTGTTATCCCGCCCCTCCATACTGGGCTAACTCTCCTCTGTTACCCCTCCTATACTGGGATAGCTCTCCCCTGTTATCCCCGCCCCTCCATACTGGGATAGCTCTCCTCTGTTATCCCCGCCCCTCCATACTGGCTAACTCTCCTCTGTTACCCCTCCTATACTGGGATAGCTCTCCCCTGTTATCCCCGCCCCTCCATACTGGGATAGCTCTCCTCTGTTATCCCCGCCCCTCCATACTGGGCTAGCTCCCCTCTGTTACCCCCTCGCCCCTCCATACTGGACTAGCTCTCCTCTGTTACCCCTCCCATACTCGTCTAGCTCCCCTCCCATACTGGAGGAGAAAGTGAGGACTGCAGATGCTGGAGATCAGAGCTGAAAATGTGTTGCTGGAAAAAGCGCAGCAGGTCAGGCAGCATCCAAGGAGCAGGAGAATCGACATTTCGGGCATGACCCCTTCTTTCAGGAATGAGGAAAGTGTGTCCAGCAGGTTAAGATAAAAGGTAGGGAGGAGGGACTTGGGGGAGGGGCGTTGGAAATGCGATAGGTGAAAGGAGGTCAAGGTGAGGGTGATAGGCCGGAGTGGGGGGTGGGGGTGGAGAGGTCAGGAAGAAGATTGCAGGTTAGGAAGGCGGAGCTGAGTTCGAGGGATTTGACTGAGACAAGGTGGGGGGAGGGGAAATGAGGAAACTGGAGAAATCTGAGTTCATCCCTTGCGGTTGGAGGGTTCCTAGGCGGAGGAGCGGGAAGTGGAGGAGATGCGGTGGAGGGCATCGTTGATCACGTCTGGGGGGAAAATGCGGTCTTTGAAGAAGGAAGTGATCGACGATGCCCTCCTCCGCATCTCCTCCACTTCCCGCTCCTCTGCCCTTGAGCCCGCCCCCTCCAATCGCCACCAGGACAGAGCCCCACTGGTCCTCACCTACCACCCCACCAACCTCCGTATACATCGTATCATCCGTCGTCATTTCTGCACCTCCCAAACGGATCCTACCACCAGGGATAATTTCCCTCCCTCCCCTATCAGCGTTCCGAAAAGACCACTCCTCCGTGACTCCTTCGTCAGGTCCACATCCCCCACCACCCACCAACCCAACCTCCACTCCCGGCAACCTTCCCCTGCAACCGCAAGAAATGCAAAACTTGCGCCCACACCTCCCCCCTCACTTCCCTCCAAGGCCCCAAGGGATCCTTCCATATCCGCCACAAATTCACCTGCACCTCCACACACATCATTTATTGCATCTGCTGCACCCGATGTGGCCTCCTCTATATTGGGGAGACAGGCCGCCTGCTTGCGGAACGTTTCAGAAAACACCTCTGGGACACCCGGACCAACCAACCCAACCACCCCGTAGCTCAACACTTCAACTCCCCCTCCCACTCCACCAAGGACATGCAGGTCCTTGGACTCCTCCATCGCCAGACCATAGCAACATGACAGTTGGAGGAAGAGCGCCTCATCTTCTGCCTAGGAACCCTCCAACCACAAGGGATGAACTCAGATTTCTTCAGTTTCCTCATTTCCCCTCCTCCCACCTCGTCTCAGTCAAATCCCTCGAACTCAGCTCCGCCTTCCTAACCTGCAATCTTCTTCCTGACCTCTCCGCCCCCACCCCTACTCCAGCCTGTCACCCTCACCTTGGCTTCCTTCCACCTATCGCATTTCCAATGCCCCTCCCCCAAGTCCCTCCTCCCTACTTTTTATCTTAACCTGCTGGACACACTTTCCTCATTCCTGAAGAAGGGATCATGCCCGAAACGTCGATTCTCCTGCTCCTTGGATGCTGCCTGACCTGCTGCGCTTTTCCAGCAACACATTTCCAGCCTCTCCCATACTGGGCTAGCTCCCCTCTGTTTCCCCTCGCCCCCTCCATTCTGGGCTAGCTCTCCTTTGTTATCCCCCCCTCCCAACGTACTGGGCTAGCGCCCCTCTGTTACTTGAAATCTATTTCAATATGGCACTGAGCCTGATGATGATCTGTGTTTTGATGTGAACCAGCTCGAAATGGTTAAGAGCTGGACTGAGCATTGCCAGGAAGTGAATGTGTTAATAACACTCTATTCTCTTGGGTTCAGTCATTTGCATAATTATTCACAGCCCTGCCATTAGGTTTGCCTGGTGCACTGGAAATAGGGAATCTACTGGCATTGGTTGTTTAACCCCTTCAGAGTATCACTTGATGTGAAATCTAGAGGGTGCATTTCCTCTTTCGTCCACTTTTCAAATGTGCACCAAGCTACAGAAGCCTTGGAGGAATGGTGCAGATAGAATTTCATCGGTATTCTTTCTCCTCCCTTTCTGCAGTTAAACTAAGAGTGAGGACAGAGGACGACAGATTTGCTAGGTTATAAACACTAACACTTGCTGTTCTGATTGCTGGTTTAATGGACTGATGCTTAAAGAAAGAATCTGAGTGTTCATGCCCTCAGGCCCCAAAAATTTTTCATCCGCTTCTGATTATTCTGTAGCCTCTGAATATTCTGGTTTTAAAATCTGAATCTTTGTTCCCAAACCCCCTGTACGCTCAATATTTTTCAAATGTTCTCTGGCTCTACCTGAGATTTCTCTGCTCCCCAACTCTGACCGACTGCATATTCCTGATCTCCTTCAGCTTACCTGGTGTTTGGATCTCCTTCACCAAGGCGGTTGCTCATTGGTCTTAATCCTCTCTATATAACTGTACAAAAACTAAGATGAACTGGACTCTGTGTCTGACTCTACCTTGGCTCCTGTTTTCTCAACCTCAAATAAGCAGCATTCCAGACAGGACAAAGAAAGTTCTGCAAAGGAACTTTGTAGTTAGTTCACGGCAGCTTGGACATTAAATACTAGTGAAGAACTTGTTCCAAAGCATCCAAGATGGCCGCAGCCTGTCCGTTGAACTTCATCACATTTTGATTACAAAGGCCTTAGTGATGAGGGGCAGCACAGAAGGAAAACAATAGTCATTTCTTGTCACTTGACATGTTTTATGAATAAATTACGCCAAAAAGTGTTTGAGTCACCATACCAGAGGGCCTACATTAATAACAGAGGGCATAGATAAGAAAAAGATAAAAATACGTTAGGACAAAATCCATCTTATTTCAATTCTTGAGTCCTGGGTTTGGGACTGCACCGCTGCAAGACTACCACATCGGGCCCCGTCAAATCAGGCCATCTAGCCTACTAGGAATCAGGCCTTCTGGAAGGTCCTGTTCCATGTACCTCAAAGATTGATGGGTTGAGAATTGACTCGTTTGGTGACATGAATACCCATGGCAGAAACGTGTGATCTTGAGCAGATGTCATCCTCGAATTGATACAATTTACCTTGAGCACCTCCACTTGATGTTCCTTATGATGTTTAACTGTAGTAAAGGTGCTATATCATTGCAGGGTCTTGTTAGTATTGAGAGGGAACATAAGATGCTTCTTGTATAGAATAGAGCTTTCATCATGCGAAATCACAGCTCACTTTCTCCATGAGCTACAGACAATAATGTGTCACTCAGGTATCGCTGAATTTACTTCAATAAGCAGGGAATGATTATCTTTCATCATCTGTGTAAATGTTAGATATTTAATGTATTGATTTAAGTTTATTCTTAGTATATATTCTGTGGATATTTATCAACTTAATTAAAAGTTGCACCTTGTCAGAAATTTAACAGAAGTGAATGAAACTCTGATCAGTAACACGATTCTAGCAAAAAAAAACAAAGAACTGTGAATATTGGAAAACAGGAACCATAAAATCCCTACTGTGTGGAAACAGATGATTCAGCCTATCAAGTCCACATCCACGCTCCAAAGAGCACCACAGCCCAACACAACCTCCTACCCTATTACCCTGCATTTCCCATGGCTAACCCATGCACATCCCTCAACACTATTTCAATTCTTGGGTCCTGGGTTCAGGACTGCACCGCTGCAGGACCGCCACACCGGGCCCTGCCAAACCAGGCCATCCACATCGGGACCTGCCGAATCAGGCCATCTACACCGGGCCCTGCCGAACCAGGCCATCCACACCGGGCCCTGCTGAACCAGGCCATCTACACCGGGCCCTGCTGAACCAGGCCATCCACACCGGGCCCTGCTGAACCAGGCCATCCACACCGGGCCCTGCCGAACCAGGCCATCTACACCAGGCCCTGCTGAACCAGGCCATCCACACCGGGCCCTGCCGAACCAGGCCATCTACACCAGGCCCTGCTGAATCAGGCCATCTACACCGGGCCCTGCTGAACCAGGCCATCCACACCGGGCCCTGCCGAACCAGGCCATCTACACCAGGCCCTGCTGAACCAGGCCATCCACACCGGGCCCTGCCGAACCAGGCCATCTACACCGGGCCCTGCTGAACCAGGCCATCCACACCGGGCCCTGCCGAACCAGGCCATCTACACCAGGCCCTGCTGAATCAGGCCATCTACACCGGGCCCTGCTGAATCAGGCCATCCACACCAGGCCCTGCTGAATCAGGCCATCCACACCAGGCCCTGCCGAATCAGGCCATCCACACCAGGCCCTGCCGAACCAGGCCATCCACACCGGGCTCTACTGTATCAGGCCATCAACATTGGGGGCTGCCGAAACAGATCATCTACACTAGGACCTGCCGAATTAGGCAATCCACACCGGAACCTGCCGAGTCAGGCAATCCACACCCAGACCTGCCGAAACAGATCATCTACACTAGGACCTGCCGAATCAGGCAATCCACACCCGGACCTGCTGAAACAGAGCATCCACACCGGGCCCTCTACCAAATCAGGCAATCCACACTGGGAACTGCCGAATCAGGCCTTCCACACTAGAACCTGCCGAATCAGGCCAGCTACACCAGGAACTCCCGAATCAGGCAATCCACACCAGGAACTGCTGAATCAGGCCACCTACACCAGGACCTCTACCGAATCAGGGCATCCACAACGGGAACTGCCAAATCAGGCAATCCACACTGGGCCGCTGCCCTCTCAGGCTGCGAGACTCAGTAGAAGCTGCCCAGCATACCTGGGCACGAGGAACCACCATTGCCGCTGGAGCAGCCACCTGAAATATCCGTCCTCCACCTCCGCGAATGTACAGCTGATAGTGGGTCCCTGTGCTCAGCCTCCTGCCATCCACCTCCTCAGTGACGCTGTCAGAGTACTGCTCCAGGCTCACCTGCCGCCCCCGTCACTGCCAGGTCTCAGAAATGGAAGAAATTTGCACACTCTGGATCCCACCACCTTCTGGAAGATCTTGTTCCATGTACCTCAAAGATTGATGGGTTGAGGATTGACGCATTTGGTGACATGAACACCCACGGAAGAAACTTGTGATCTTGAGCAGGTGTCATCCTCAAATTGATACAATTTACTTTGATACTCCTTAAAATGTTTAACTGTAGTAAAGGTGCTATATTATTGCAGGGTCTTGTTAGTATTGAGAGGGAACGTAAGCTTCTTCTCGTATAGAATAGAGTTTTCATCGTGCGAAATCACAGCTCACTTCCTCTGTCTGCGTTTCTCCATGAGCTACAGACAATAATGTGTCGCTGAATTTACTTCAATAAGCAGGGAATGATTATCTTTCATCATCTGTGTAAATGTTAGCCATTTAATGCATTTATTTAAGTTTATTCTTAGTATATATTCTGTGGATATTTACCAACTTAATTAAAAATTGCACCTTGTCAAAAATTTAACAGAAGTGAATAAAACTCTGGTCAGTAACACGATTCTAGCAAAAAAAAAACCCAAAGAACTATGAATACTGGAAAACAGGAACCATAAAATCCCTACCATGTGGAAACAGGTGATTCAGCCCATCAAGTCCACACCCATGCTCCAAAGAGTATCATCCCCAACACAACCTCCTACCCTATCACCCTGCATTTCCCATGGCTAACCCACCTACCCTGCACATCCCTCAACACTATGGCCAATCCACCTAACCTGCACATCTTTGGATTGTGGAAGGAAACTGGAGGAAATCCACACAAACACGGGGAGAATGTGCAAACTCCACACAGAGAGTCATCCAAGGCTGGAATCAAACCCAGGTCTCTGGCACTGTGAGACAGCAGTGCTAACCACTGAGCCACTGTGCTGCCTGAAATAAAAACAGAAATTGTTTGAAAGGCTCAGGAGGTCTGGCAGCACCTGAGCAGAGAAAGAAGAGTTAATGTTTCAGGTCTGGTGACCCTTCTTCAGATTCTATCATTTTGCTTTGCATTTACCTTCAGAGATTAATCACATGAATGCAGAAATTGGATGTCCAGATCGTAACAGTTTTCAGTTCAGCACAAAGCAGGGAGTGGACATAAAAGTATTGGCTTGAAAAGTCATTTACTGACTCTGCAGTCTGTCCATCTTCTCAACAAGTTTACGGGGAGTGAGATTATCTTCAGAACATGCACTCTGGGCAAATCATCCACACCATGACACAAGCATTGAACAGTACCTCCTTAGATACTAGTTACCTCAAGGTGCTGACACTAACAGTAGCCCTGAGATTGGTAACATGACCGTGGTTTCCTCCGGGTGCTCCGGTTTCCTCCCACACTCCAAAGATGTGCAGGCCAGGTGAATTGGCCATGGTAAATTGCCCGTAGTGTTAGGTAAGGGGTAGATGTAGGGGTATGAGTGGGTTGCGCTTCAGCGGAGCGGTGTGGACTTGTTGGGCCGAAGGGCCTGTTTCCACACTGTAAGTAATCTAAAATAAAAAAGATGTTGCCACTCTGAAGGCTGCAAATCAGAGCCACTCCTCCTCAATATTGTTACAATACTATGACTTTAACAGCGGCATTTTGTCCTTTTCTTTCATGAAGAAATGTTGAGATGGAGGTGATGATCAGTCTACTTACAGCCAATAAAGTAAATAGCTTGTAAGCGTATTTTTTTTTAAGTTGGAACAATAGAAACAGCCTGAATGGGTGGGATCAAACTCCCACAGAACCACGATTTTTAGTTTTTGTTTTTCAGTAGCAGTTGCAGGGGTCTTGAAACTGCAGTAAATTTCTCCTGGCGACTCTCTCTCTCTCAGAGTTTTCTCTGATGGTTTTCCTCTGGGACTGGAGAATTGCCTGTGAGACAATCTGTTTTACTGAATTTGCCTTTGCCAAGGGTGTGTTTATGGGATGTTATTATTTTGGAACAGTTACTGTTTAGTCACTGAATAATCTATTATTCTATATTAAGTTAATATAGATTCTATAACCTATATTAAGTTTTCCAATAGAGTAAAGTTATTCCAATTTCTTCTTCCTTTTGTTGTATTCTTACTGTCGTGTATGTATGATGTGCATCTTGCTTCAATACTGATATTGAATTGCATGCAGAATGCAATGCCTGGCACTTGCTTTTAAAATAAGAAAAGATTAGAGTCCAGGCCATCTCCTTCTTATAGCTTGAAGGGGTTTGGTCTTGTCCGTAACAACATCTCCAAAGTGTAGTAGCTTTATTCTAGCCAGTGTAATTCCTGCCAGTGGAAATCCAGTGCTCAGCACTTCAGGTAGTTTGGCTGTGGTGCCAACCTTCATCTGGCTGAGTCTGAAAGTCCAAGGCCTGCTCCAGAAAGATGAGCACACACTTCGTGCTAAACTGATGATAATTTGAGGTCTCTTGTGTCATGTTAATGATAATGGTTTAATAAGCAATTGCTTGAAGGGTTTGATTAGCTCCTTGGATTAGTTTATTTAAAACAGTAAAGCACATTAAAAGTTATAAAGCAGGCCTTACAGCAACCTGTGCGTGCATCTTGCAAACGTAAAGTAGGCCAGCTGCCTGGCAGAATTGCAGCGTCATGTACGGGTAGTACACGGAATTCTCTTAAAAACAAGGTACACTGCCAACATCTTTATTGCTTCATTTGTGGGATGTGGGCATTGCTGGCTGAGCCAGAATTTATGGTCTGTCCCTACTTGCCCTTGAGAAGGTGGTAGTGAGCTGCCTTCTTGAATTACTTCACTCCACCTGCTGAGGGTTGACCCACAATGCCATTAGGGTTGGAATTCCAGGGATTTAAGCCAGCAACAGTGAAGGAACGGTGATATATTTCCAAGTCAGGATGGTGAATGGCATGGAGGGAACCTTGAGGGTAGTGGTATTTGCTGCCCTTTTCCTTCCCAATGAAAGTGGTCATGGGTTTGGAAGATGTTGTCTGAGGTTCTTTGGTGAATTTCTGCAGAGCATCTTGTAGATAGTACACACTGTTGCAACTGAGCATTAGTGGTGGAGGGAATGAATCCTTGTGGATGTGGTGCCAATCAAGTGCACTGCTTTGTCCTGGCTGATGTCAAGTTTCTGGGGTTTCACTCAACCAGGCAAGTCGGGAGTTTTCCTGACTTGTGCCTTATAGATGGTGGACAGACTTTGGGGAGTTAAGAGGTGAGTTACTCACCACAGAGTTCTTAGCCTCTGACCTGGTCTTGTCGCTACTGTGTTTATGTGGTGAGCCCAGCCCGATCTGCTGTGTTTTTCCAGCAATACATGTTTTGACTTTGACTCTCCAGTCATCTGCAGTCCTCACTTTCTCCAAGTTGAGTTTCTGGTCAAGGATAACGCCCAGGATGTTGATAGTGGGGGATTCAGTGATGGTAACACTGTTGAATATCAAGGGTCAGTGGTTAGATTGTCTCTAGCCTGGCATTTGTGTGGCACAACTATTACTTGCCACTTGTCAGCCCAAGCTTGGATAAAAACATTCTAAAAGAAAGTTTAATGATTTACAATAACAAAGTAGCCTATAAATCTCTATAATATATAGGTCATTTGCTGATTCATCCAGATTTCATGATGGTGACTTTATTTGGAGATATAATTAATTCCCATGGTCATCAATGATGTTGTTTTTTGTTCTTCATTACATTGTCATTTGTTTTTCATAGATTTCAGTAGCTGCCTTGGAACCTGTTTACAACAATGCACCAAGTGTTGCTCAGGTCTATTCCACTGACTGATCATATCCTTTAAGCTTGAGGTATCGGTGACCTATCTTCACATCAAAGTCACATTTGACAGAGTGTGGCATCTAGGAGCTCTGGCACAGTTGTAGTCAATGAGAATCAGGGTCAGTTGGGGTAATCTCTCCACTGTTTGGAGTCATACTGGCAGATCGGAAGATGGTTGTGATTATTGGAAGTCAGTCATCTCAGCTCCAGGACATCCCTGCAGGAGTTACTCAGGGCAGAGTCCTAGCCTCAATTATCTTCATCAATGACCTTCCCTTCATTGTAGGACATAAGTGAGAATGTTCACTGATGATTGCACAATGTTTAGCACCAATCACAATTCCTCAGACACTGAAGCAGTCCATGTCCAACAGAGCAAGATCTGGATAATATCCAGGCTTGGGCTGAGAAGTAGCAAGTAACATTCATGCTGCACAAATCAGAAGCAATGACCCACCTCAACAACAAAGAATCTAGCCACTGCCATTGACATTCAATGTTACTATCATTGAATACCCACAATCCACATTCTGGTAGTTAGCATTGACCAGAAACTGAATTGGACTAGTAATCCAAGACCAGGTCAGGGGCTAGGAATCCTGCAGTGATTAATTA
The DNA here is from genome assembly GCF_047496795.1 of Chiloscyllium punctatum. Taxonomy (NCBI): domain Eukaryota; kingdom Metazoa; phylum Chordata; class Chondrichthyes; order Orectolobiformes; family Hemiscylliidae; genus Chiloscyllium; species Chiloscyllium punctatum. The sequence continues at coordinate 88,739,796 of NC_092751.1, forward strand.
ATCTCTTGATTCTTCAAAGCCTATGCAGCAAGATGCAATTCATGGTTCTGATGGAATATTCTGCACTTTTCTGGATGTGTGCAGCTCTACCAGGAGCTTGACACCGTCCAGGATAAAACAGCTCACTTGGTTGACATCACATCCCCAAACATCTATTTCCTTCAACACCAATGCTCAGTAGCAGCGGTTGGTACAATTTACAAAATATACTGTAGAAATTCACCAAAGCTCCTTAGACAGCACCTTCCAAATCAGGGCCATTAACATCTAGAAGGACAGGGATACATGGAAACACCACCAGCTACACATTTCTCTCCAAGTCACTCACCATCCTGACTATATTGGAAATAGACCCCTGTTCCTTCAGAGTCATTAGGTAAAAACTCTGGAACTGACACTGTGGATCGACCTATAGCACATGGACTTCAGCGATTCATGAAGGCAACTTATCACCATCTGTCAAGAGTAATTAAGATGGGCAATAAATGCTAATCTAGTCAGTGATCTGTTATCCCATGACTGAATTTTCAAAAAGCTGTTTTGAATTGTTCAAATCTTCCTGGTGCTTACTGCTTTGCTCCTTAAGAGATTCCAGATCATTTTAAAGCTTCTTGTTTTACACACAGGATACTTATAATTCCACCAATTTTTTTTAACTTTTGGTCCAGTCTCCTTCATAGCCTGATGTAATAACTGTCCAGCCTTTTCAACATTTTTGTCCTTTGCTTTTGAAGTCTGGAACTCTTCCATTGCTGATATTTGTTTGTGAAAAGACTTCCTCACAAATGATTGGCAGCTCCTTGTGTGGACTGTGCATCTCCACATCTCTTTGCAGGTCTCTCAACTTCTCCAGCATCAGCATTTCAAGCTGACGCTTCTGTAGCATCTCTCACTGAGCCTGATCCATTGCACGTGTGTGTTGTTTCAGATCTTCCTGTAAACCAGCAATCGATTTAATAGAATGGTGATACAAAGATTACAAATCATCCTTCTCCCTTTCCTTCTCTTCCAAGCTCTTCATTCTTCTTTGTTAGTTGAGCTGAGTAATCCCCTAAAGACATAATTACCTCAGAGATGACATTCCCAAGTTTGGAATTATCTTGAGCTATTTGTTCAGTCTTTCTTCTTGAACTTTCCCCTTCTTTTCTCCACAGCAGAGAACTGAGAATTTAGTTCCACTGATTGAGAAGTGAAGTATTCCATTATTCTTTCATACTAAGTTATTCAATATGCCTTCAATAGTCTGTTGCAGTTTCTATTGAGTCTAAATCTGTGGACAGTGGCCAATGCATAGTGTCCTGGCATACTGATCTCCCTGTAAATGTTGGCCTGGCCTGCTAGAAACACAATGATTCTGAATGGCAAGGCTGCTGGCCTGTATTGACATCCTTAGTGAGCTGAGAAAGCCCAAGAGACCTAAGTTGCAGTTTACCACACATGCATTGCAGCTGCATTTGTTGTTGCTGTGTGCTGTGAAGATCAGCTCACTCTGTGAATAACAATGTTCCATAATAACAGGATCCCCAACTTGCTTTAGAACCATCTTGCAGCCAGTTTTAATTGTGTTGTTTAAAGTCTGGTGATAATGTGCCACATCTCTTTGTCAATGCTGTTGACAAAGCTGTCTGTGCAGCAAGTTCATTCAAACCTCACTGATTGAAGTATTAGCAAAACAGAATGATCAGATATTTCTCCCATGTATAAACTGGAAAGACAAAAGCCATTGTCTTTGGTTCCTGCTACAAACTCTGCTCCTGAGCCATTGACTCCCTACCTCATCTTGGGCAACTCTTGTTTGTAATGTTTGTATCATATCTGACATCAAGGTGTAAGTTTAACCACATATCTGCAGCATTGCTAAGACCCTGAATTCCAGCTCTCTAAAATATCCATCTCTGGCCTTGCCTCAGCTCATCTGTTCTTAAAATTCCTTGTCGACATTTTTGTTATCTTGAGATGGGTTCAATGCAATTCTGGTCATTTTCTTCCATTTTCCATTTTGCTTAAACTTGAGATCATCCAAACCTCAGTCTCAAATGTCCTCATTTACTCCGAATCTTATTCATACATCGACCTGATGCTTTCAGGCCTACACTAGCTGTCAATTGAGCAATGCCTCAAGTTTAAAATTTACATCCTTGTCTTCAAACCTCTTCATGCCCTCCCTAGCTTGACATCTTCTCCAATTCCACAGTCCTCTGAGATCTCCTCCCTTACCTAACTCTCACTTTTTCAGCATTCCCAATGATAATTGCTCCATCATTGGCCATGCTTTGAGCAGACGAGGGCAATAAGTCCCACCCTTCACTTAGAGTTGTAGAGTTGTACAACATGGAAGCAGATCCTTTGGTCCAACCCGTCCATGCCCACCAGATATCTTAAATTAATCCAGTCTCATTTGCCAACATTTGGCCCATGTACTCTAAACCCTTCCGATTCATTGTAATTATACCAGGCTCCACCACTTCCCCGGCAGCTCATTCCACACACACACATCACCCCTTATTCTTTTCATTTTCTTCCTTTACGACACTCCTTAACAATCTTATTCTTTGATCAAGCCGGCATTCTTCTGTCCTGATAACTCCTCATGTGGCCCAGTATCATTTTAAAATGACCTCATGACATGCTTTTTTATTGTTGTGTTAAAGATGTTGTTCAAATATAAACTGTTACGGGCGGCACGGCTGTTCAGTGGTTAGCACCACTGCCTCACAGAGCCAGGGACCTGGGTTCAGTTCCAGCCTAGGACGGCTGTCTGCTTGGAGTTTGCACATCCTCCCTGTGCTGTGTGGGTTTCCTCCAGGTGCTCTGATTTCCTCCCACAGTCCAAAGGTATGTGGGTTAGGTGGATTTGCCAGGCCAAATTGCCCATAGTGTTTGGTGCATTAGTCAGAGGGAAATGGGTCTGGGTGAGTTACTCTTCAGAGGGTTGGTGTGGACTTGCTGGGCCAAAGGGCCTGTTTCCACACTGTAGGGATTCTAATCTGTTGTTGCATAGCGAAAGAGCCAACCCCTAACTCCAATAATTACTGATTTAAAAAGGTACTGTGTGTATGGAGATATTTTTGCACTTGATTTCTGTTCCCCTCAAACCTCACAGTGGTTTAAATAACGGTCAAAATCATATTACCCAATACTTTACCATTAATGCCTAAAGGGGCTTAGTTTACCAACATCAGTTATGACAGGGATGTACCAATGTGACTGTAACTTTAATTATGCCTCCTCAGCCTAGGCCAAATATGAAGTGACAGCACTCCTGCGTACCGCAGTATCCTAAGGCTCATAATCCACTTGCTTTGTTATGGATAATTAGCCCTTTTCCCGAATCATGGCCTGAGGTTACAGAACTTCCATCATCCATACCTCAGTGACTGTGGCCTCCTTCACCCTGGGAAATGAGCAGTGTAATGATGATTGATAGCTGGAAGCACATTCAACACCAGCCTCTTCTCCTACAATATGAACATGCGAAAGGTACGAGTGAGCACAGAGAAGATTCACAAAGGCAACCTCTAATAAAACAGAGAAAAGGATGCAGAGGAGCAACCAGAGGCTAAATGAGGCCAAGAGGTGATGTTATAGAGGTTTATAAAATCATGTGGGGCATGGATAGGGTGAATAGCTTAAGTCTTTTCCCTGGGGTGGGGGAGTCCAGAACTAGAGGGCATAGGTTTAAAGTGGGAGGGGAATGACATAAAAGAGTCCTAAGGAGTAACTTTTTCACGCAGAGGGTAGTGCGTGTATGGAACGAGCTGCCAGAGGGAGTTGTGGAGGCTGGTACAATTACAACATTTAAAAGGCACCTAGATGGGTATGTGAATGGGCAGGGTTTAGAGGCTTATGGCCAAATGCTGGTAAATGGGACGAGATTAATTTTGGATATCTAGTTGGCATGGACTTGTTGGACTGAAGGGTCTGTTTCTATGCTGCACATCTCTACGACTCTATGATACCAATATTACACTTACTTACAACTTTAAAGTGAGGGGAGATAGGTATAAGACAGATGTCAGAGGTAGTTTCTTTACTCAGAGAGTAGTAAGGGTATGGAATGCTTTGCCTGCATTGGTAGTAGATTCGCCAAGTTTAAGTGCATTTAAGTCATCATTGGACAGGCATATGGATGTACATGGAATAGTGTAGGTGGGATGGGCTTCAGATTAGTATGACAGGTTGGCGCAACATCGAGGGCCGAAGGGCCTGTACAGCACTGTAATGTTCTATGTTCTATGTTCTATTTAACATATTTGTCATATCAATGGGCTAGGAATCAAGCAGCCAAGGCTCAAGAATTCAAATCCCTCCTGGTGAAATTTGAAATAAACTAATAAGTCTGTTAACAGTCTTAATGAAACTAGTCTCAATAATCGTGACAATGACAACAATCATCAGGTTCCCTTCAGAGAAAGAAATCTGCCATCCTTACTTGGTCTGGTCTACATGTCACTGTAAGCACTGTGGCTGACTCATCATTGCTCCTTGAAATGGCTAAAGAAACCATTCAATTCAAGAGCATTTAGGGACAGGTAACAAATATATTCCGAGATCCCGTGAAAGAACACACAATAAAAATAATGCGTTTTCAAGAGGAGGTTGCCTCAAAACCCGGGAGCTGTTGTAATTTGGTGCCAGTTTTGGCTTAATGAGTTGTCACGCTTTCTGCTGCGTTCTAAGTTTGTGTGTTCAAGGCTAACAAGACTAAATGTATAATCCAGGCTGCATGTACTATTGAAGGAGTTTTGTATTTGAACAGCAGTATAGATTTTAAACTGTGGCCTTGTCTATCCTATTGTATTTCAAATCACCCCAATGGCTGTCCAAAATGATTTTGGTCATCCTGTTGTGAAAAGAAATATGTGAGATTTTGTTTTCTTTCCTCACAAACTTTAATATCTCTGATTGCACAGAGAATTTCTTCAGAATTTCCTGTGGGTCCATCAGAGAGGTGGAATGAAAACATCAGAAAACAAGAACAAGCCTTTGATACAGCAGACTGACATTCTGTATTATCTACAGATGGACCACAGCTTGATGTCTACATCATTTGTTTATAATGATACCTTCTCTTCATCCTATCTCTACATCCAAATGTACAGCACGGTGGCTCAGTGGTTAGCACTGCTGCCTCACAGCGCCAGGGACCTGGGTTTGATTCCAGCCTCGTCTGACTGTCTGTGTGGAGTTTGCACATTCTCCCCGTGCAGATTGGGTGAATTGGACATGCTAAATTACCCATAATGTTCAGGGTATGTAGGTGCATTAGTCAGGGGTAAATGTAGAGCAATAGGGTAGAGAATGGGTCTGGGAGGGTTACTGTTCAGAGGGTTGGTGCGAGCTTGTTGGGCCAGATGGCCTGTTTCCACACTAGCGATTCTATGAAAATAAAAGGGTCTGCAGCCAGGAAAATGCAGTGTTATGTGCGTACAATTCAATATTCTGTACTACTCTGTAGTAATTTCTGTACAGCATATAAATAAACAACAAGTGCACTAAAACATTTCTGCAATATAACTTTGCAGTTTACTGACAGATATTGACTGTGATCTGTGCATCTGTATGAGTATTGTGAGGAAAGAGTTTGTTTGCATATTGACGCCTGCATTCTCCTCCTGCTAAAGTCAATATTGCTTTGTGTATCAATATGGCCATTTTGGGTGAAGTGCTGAAGTGGACCTATACCTTGTTTCGCCATGCCTTCAGGAGAAGTAGGCATCAGAGGAAAATTGGCATGAGAGGACCACAAAACACCTGTGCTCACTGACCAACAGCGGTCCCAGTCCTTCTGCACTTCACATTTAAAATTCTCATCTTCATGTTCAAACTATTCCATGGTCTACCCACAATCTCTGTAACTCTCTCCGGTCCTCCAAGATTTCGGTACTTCTCCCATTCTGGATCATGCACCTCCCAGATTTCCAACACTCTATCATCACTAATTACCTCTTCAGTTGTCAAGAATCAAAGCAGTGAAACTACCATCTGAATACCCCACCTCCATCATCACTTTTCAGATACTTTGTCAAACCTACCTCTTTGATCAATCTTTGGATCACCAGATCTAATATCTTCTTACTAAGTAGCTCAGTGTCAAGTTTGCTTAATAATACTCCTGAGAACCATGCTAGACACTTTACAACATTAGTGGTGCTATAATAAGAACTATTGTGGAACTGTGATAGAGTTCTTTCTTCATAGCTAGACGTTCCAGGTTCCAATCCTATGGTAGAACTTGTTGTCCATTAAAGGCACTTTCAATATTGTGACCAAAGGTTAGATAAATTATCAACCTGTAAATTCTTCCAGTTTGCCTGATGGTAGGTGGTAAAAACAGGCAGCTTTTGTGGGTAGTCATCTTGCCAAAGAAAATAGCAAACTACTTACCCATCCAATGGGCATCCATGGACCAAAGCCCGAAAATGAATACAGGTGAACAGCCGAAAGTTAATTAATATGAGTTATTGCTGTTTCTTAAAGAAAGTAACTGCATGCCTACTTAAAATACAGAATATCATTTTACTGTCTTTTTTTGTATTTAATTTGGAAACTGCTGACATTTAAGGCACACCAGGAAAAGTGGTCACTATGCCTGCAACAGTAGTAGACTCGTCAACTTTAAGGGCATTTAAATGGTCATTGGATAGACCTATGGACGAAAATGGAATAGTGTAGGTTAGATGGGCTTCAGATTAGTTTCACAGATCAGCGCAACATCGAGGGCCGAAGAGCCTGTACTGCACTGTAATGTTTTATGTTCAATGTTTTGTGAGAATTTCTCTGGGGTTCTTATGTAAAAGAGGGAAATGAAGTCATGAAAGGAAAACAAATGCAAACATATTTACATTTGAGGCATCTTTTTTTATTCACTTGTGGGATGTGGGTGTTGCTGGCTGGGCTGATATTTACTCTCTAATTGCCCTTGAGAAGGTGGTGGTGAGCTGCCTTCTTGAACTGCTGCCGTCCAGGTTCTGTAGGTAGACGACTGGGGAGGAGTCCCAGGATTTGACCCAGTCACACTGAAGGAACTTCAAGGAACCTGTTTGACTGAGTATGCCAATAATTTTGTGTCAAAATAGAATCGAACTTGTTTTGATGAAGGGTTACTGGTCTCGAAACGTTTCCTGCCTTTCTTGCTGAGCTTCTCCCACACTTTCTATTTTAGTTTCTGTGTTTAACTTGTCATATCTTGTTAGATGGGACACTGCTAGCTGTCCTTGAGAAGATGGTAAGGTACATCCTAAATGGGGGAAGTGGAACTATATGGTTTGATCCCACCATATAGTTTCTTTTAGGCTATTTCAAAGAACCATTAAGAATGAACCATGTTGGTGTGGGACTGGAGTCACATATGGGCCAATCAGATAAAGATGGCCCTCCCTGGCTGACATTAATGAAACAAGTTGGGTTTTTAATATCAATCCAACAACTTCACAATCCGTTTGCAAATTACAGGTTTTCATATCTAGATACGTCAAATATTAACCTATACTGCTTAGTACCTTTTGTCACTAGGTTAGCACCTTAACTACTTCAGTCTTATACCAACCCAACGCTGTACTTAAATAGAAATCAAATTGATTCCAAACAATTAAAGCACAGGAGAATCATTAATTATGTCAAATCCAGGAAGCAGCCATTATCCATGAGGCAGCCATCGTTGCTTTGGTTTTGTGGCAAAATCCACAATCACTGCCCATTGGAGATTGAGGAGTGAATGCCAACCTCTTCATTCATAGCTGTGACCCCACTGAGAAGCCCTTCACTAAATAGAGGACCACCTCAGGCTGACAATAAGACATCAGTTTGCCGTTTCAGACAAACATACAAGCGTTCAGCTCCCTGAGCCCGCTCCACCTCTTAATATGATCGAAAGGCAATTGTCTGAGCTCTTTCTGCTGAACTTAAATGGGACTCTGTTCAGTTATTAGACTCTCCTCATGCCTCAAATATATGCAAATATAATCTTGCACAAGAAATGCCTTGGGTTTGTTTATTGGATGGAATCAAACTCCAATGTTTGTTTGTTATTGCACAGAACTGAACTGCATTAATGACTATGTGTATAAAGGTATTTTTATGAATAAAGTATATTTTGAAATTTTAAAAAACGAGGCTGATCTGATTGTAACCTTGAATTCACATTCCCACCTCCTCCTGATTTCACCCCTTTGCTTAGCCTTGCCTTCAAAACATTCAAGAACTTTCCTCCCACCACTTTATTAGAGAGAGAGTTCCAAAACCTCTCGACCTTCTGAGGGAAAATAGTTTCACTTCATTTCTGTTTGAAATGGGTGACTCCTGATGTTTAAGCAGTGACCTGTAGTTCTAGACCCTTCCACAAGAGCAAACACCTTCTCCACATCTACCTTGTCAGGAGCGCCTCTACCTTCCATGAGCAGATTCCTGCTTGATGCAGTGGTTACATCTTAAATAACATTGCCCAGAGTTTGTGACTGTTCCAAACTTAGGTTTGTGGCTGTATTTCATTGGCATTGCAAACATGAGTGCAGGCGAATGTCCATTTAGAACTTGATATGACAGACTGACTTGATTACAGAGGATGTGAGTGAGTGCAATGCAACTTGAACTTGTTTTCACATTTATTGCAATTAGGCATCCTCGGTCAATCATACCTAAAGCACTCTGAACATAGGACCATCGAAAAGTTATGGTGCAAAAGAGACCATGCAGCGTGTTGCGCTCTGTGCTGGGATGAATAAACTCGCCGCCCATTCTAATCCCATTTTCCAGTGTCTGGTCTGTAGAGTTTCAACTTCCTCAGGTACCACAGAAGGCGATTGAAACTGGATCATTAAAGTATATTTGAGACTGAGATAGACAGAGTTTATTTACAAGGGAAGAAGGATTATTGGGAAAAGGGAGCAAAACAGAGTTGAGATTTATCAAATCAGCCATGATCTCATCGGATGTTGGAGCAGACTCAATGGCCCATGTCTGCTCCTAAATCATAGAATCCCTACAGTGTGGAAGGAGGCCATTCAGCCCATTGGGTGCACACGACCCTCCAGAAAGCATCCCACCTAGACCCCCCCCTCCTTTATCCTAACCCTGTGACCCTGCAATTCCTATGGCTAATCCACATAACCTGCACATCCCTGAACACTATTAATTTAACATGGCAATTTAACATGGCCAATCCACCTTAACCTGCACATCTTTGGATCATGGGAGAAAACCATAGCACCCAGAGGAAATCCACACAAACACAGGGGAGAAAGTGCAAACTCTACACAGACAGCCGCTTGAGGGTGGAATCGAACCTGCGTCCCTGGTGCTATGAGGCAGCAGTGCTAACCACTGAACTACTGTGCTGCCTGCAAAATGAACACATGGAGCCATTGAGACAAGTGGCAAAGGTGCATTTAATTGGCAGCTTATCACTTTTTAATCAGCCTATTCAGATATGTTATGACATAGCTTTGGGAGAGGTGAGACCTGAACTTGAATACTCTGTCTAGGAGCGCGGGTAGGCGATTAAAAAACAAATATGGTTCATTGATGCCAGCCAAAGAATCCTGCCATTCTTATCTGACCTGGACTATATGTGACTCTAGTCCCACACCAAAATGGTTCATTCTTAATGGCCCTTTGAAATAATCTAAAAAAAAACTTATGTGAGATCAAACCACTACAATTCCCTGACTTAGGATGTCCCTTACTATCTTCTCAAGGACAGTGACCAGTGTCCCATCTGACCACTGTAATACAAGTTAAACCCTGAAACAAAAACAAAAACAAAAATTGCTGGAGAGGTTCAGCAGATCTGGCAGCGTCTGTAGAGACAGAAACAGTAAACAAAGGTCATTCTGCTATAAGGTGACAGTTGTGACCCTCTGTGATCTCGTGCTGTAGGAAATCGTGTTGTTGAAGATCACTAATAGAAAATCTCTGTACCCATTCAGTAGCAAGTTGTTATTATCCAAGCAACGTCCACAATTCTTCAATCGCATTATAGCCAACTGATGCTGACAAAACGCGGTTTATAGCAGAATGACCTGCATTTCCTAATGTCTCCTCTGAAGCCTCAACCGATCACCATAAATCTGTGCTGTCTGGGTTCTCACGTAAAGTGTATTGGCCTTGAAGGGAGGACATTTCACCAGAATAAGATCGAGACTCCAAGAGTTAAATTATGACAAGGGATTATACAAACTACAGCTGTATTTACTAGAAAATAGAGAGCTAAACATTCGTGTAATCCCAGTTTCCTGCACTTAAAAGAACCCGACGATAGAGGGTGAATGAAGGAAAAATCTTTCTTGTTGTTGTTAAGTCTGGTTCATGAGGGCGCAGTCTGAATATTAGAACAAGACCATTTAAGAGGGAAATTAGGGAAGGTTTCTGTACACAATGGCCTTTATTTTACAGAGAGGAGGAAACCTACTGGAATAGAATCTCTACAATGTAGAAACAGGCCATTCAGCCCAATGAGTACACACTGACCCTCTGAACAGCATCCCACCAGACCCGTCCCCCTACCCTAAAACCTTGCATTTTGCATGGCTAATCCACCTAATTTACATATCCCTGGACACAATAGGTAATTTCGCATGGCCAACCTACTGAACCTGCACATTTTTGAACTGTGGGACGAAACCAGTGCACCCAGCAGAAGCAGGGGGAACGTGCAAACTTCACACACACCGTTGCCTGATGATGGAATCGAACCTGGATGCTGTAAGGCAGCAGTGCTAACCACTGAAACACCAGGCCATACTGAAAACCCTCTGCACATGAGCAGATAAACTCCAATCCTAACAGTGGTAGAAATTTGGAAGTTTCTTCCACAAACAGCAACGAGGTCAATTATTAATTTCTAAATCGGAGTTTGATACAGTTGTTTTTTGACAAATATAGGTGCTAAAGGTTGGGGCGAGGGTGTCAGATCACAGATCAGCCTCAAGTCTCATTGAACAGTTGTACCTACTCAAGGAGCTGAAAGGCCTCCTCCTGGGCCTCTGTTGCTATATTATTAACAGCAATGTTACACAATATTGCCCAGATCTCTACTTTACCCCTGTGGACAATTAATCAAAAGTTGTACCACCCACGCCTACATTCATCTTTAACACCAATTTCTGTGGGTCTTTTTAAGAACAGCTGCCTTAATTGGAATTTTTGTGGCCACCAGCCAAGTGTGTTACAGGCCAAGTTCCCAGGGCATGTTTTACATGTGTCAGTTGCCTCTTGGAAATGGTGAGAGAAATGATGCTCTGAGCCATCGGTGCTGCTGTGCCTGCAACATGAGCTTCCTCAACCCCAGCGGCCTTCATTGTAAAAATCCCTGCTCGGTCCAAGGGCATGAGCAGGACGTGGTGCAAGTTCAGATACTTGGCCAGGACTTCAACACACTCTGCACGCCGAGGTGGCAGGGAGATTTGGAGTCTGTTGTCGCTGTGCTTAATGAGAAGCATGTGCAGTTTGATATCATGTGACGGGGAAATAAAAGCGTAATTTACATACGTGTGAGGTGTCAGCATTGGCTCAGTGTTAGCGCTCTCACCTCCAGGTTAGAAGGTTATGAGTTTAAAGCCCTTCTTCTGAGCCGTCAGCAAACAATCTAGACTGACTCCTCCGTGCAACTGTTTATTATTTTCCACGATGTTGTTTTTCCTGGCTGTTAATAATGATTCAGGATTGCTCCAACCTAGATTGCAATGATTGTTGAACTATTTACTCAGTCCACTGTATGCAATGAGGTTTAAGCAATGCTATTGAAAACAGACATATTCCCTCCCCCACTCCTTCCAGCAACAGAATCCAAGAGGAAACAATGTCCTTATCTACACTGTTCGCTGGAACTGGATTCTGGGAAACTGGTATATTTCCAGACATACGGACCCTTCCCCCTAACCCACACACCAATCCTTGTTGTGGCTCAGTGATGATATAATGCCAGGTTGTTATGAATCCAATTTGAATAATTGGATCTCATATTTAAACCGAGAGTCCCACATAATATTAAGGGAAGCTCTTCTTCATCTGCTGTCCTTTGATATTGAGGACAACCTGTTTTCACGCTGGTTCGATGGGTTTCTGAGATGGCTGATAAGTCCACTCAGGTGATCTGCAGACTCCGCTGAGTGTGGGGCAGGTGGTGCGTGAAAGGTGGGCTAGATAGGAATAGGCAAAGTCTTTTTTGTGGAGTGGGACAGTCCAGAACTTGAGGTCATAGGTTTAGGATGAGAGGGGAAAGATATGAAAGCAACTTAAGGGGCACTTTTTCACGCAGACGGTGGTACGTGTATGGAATGAGCTCCCAGAGGAAGTGGTGGAGGCTGGTATAATTGCAACATTTAAAAGGCATCTGGATGGGTATACGAATAGGAAGGGTTTGGAGAAATATGGTTTGGGTGCTGGCGGGTGGGTTGGGTTGGGATATCTAGTCAGCACGGACGAGTTGAACCAAAGGGTCTGTTTCAGTGTTGTATTTCTCTATGACTCTTTGACTGCAGTCTACTACCAGATATAGAGGGACTATCTAATGTGGAGAGTTTGAGTAGATTGGGACTGTACTCATTGGAATATAGAAGAATGAGGGGTGACTTTATTGAAACATATACAGAATTCTGAAAGGATTTGACAGGATGAGGGAGGAAAGATTGTTTTACCCTTGTGGAAGAGTCGAAGACCAGAGGGCATCATCTCAGAACACAGGGTTACACATTTAAGCCAGAGATGAGGAGGAACTTCTTCTCTTGGAGGGTTGTGAATCTGTAACATTCTTTACTGCTGAGGGCTGTGGGCATGGGACATTAAGCATATCCAAGGTTGAGATGGACAGGCTCTTAACCAGTCAGGGAACCAAGGGTTATGAGGAAAAGGCAGGAAAGTGGACTTGAAGATTGTCACATCAGCTGTGATCTCCTTGAATGGTGGAGCAGACTCGATGGGCTGAATGACCTACTTCTGATCTTACTTAGAATCATAGAGTCATAGAGATGTAAATCACGGAAACAGACCCTTCAGTCCAACTTATTCATGCCGACCAGGTATCCCAATCCAATCTAGTCCCATTTGCTAGCATTTGGCCAATATCCCTCCAAGCCCTTCCTATTCATATACCCATCCAGATGTCTTTTAAATGTTACAATTGTACCAGCCTCCACCACTTCCTCTGGCAGCTCATTCCATACACTCACCCTCTGCGTGAAAAAAGTTGCTCGGTCCCTTTTATATCTTTCCCCTCTCACCCTAAACCTGTGCCCTCTAGTTCTGGACTCTCCCACCCCAGGGAAAAGACCTTGTCTATTTACCCTATCCATGCCCCTCATGATTTTATAAACTTCTACAAGGTCACCCCTCAGCCTCCAGTGCTCCAGGGAAAATAGCACCAGCCTGTTCAGCCTCTCCCTATAGCTCAAATTCTCCAACCCTGGCAACATCTTTGTAAATCTTTTCTGAGCCCTTTCAAGTTACACAACATGCTTCCGATAGGAAGAAAACCAGAATTGCGCGTAATATTCCAAAACGTGGCCTAACTAACATCCTGTATGGCCGTAACATGATCTCCCAACTCCTGTACTCAAGACTCTGACCAATAAAGGAAAGCATACCAAACACCTTCTCCACTATCCTATCCATCTGCGACTCTACTTCCACGGAACTATGAACCTGCACTACAAGGTCTCTCAGTTCAGCAACAGTCCCCAGGACCTTACCATTAATTGTCTGAGCCCTAAACTGATTTGCTTTTTCAAAATGCAGCACCTTGCATTTCTCTAAATCAACTCATCTGCCACTCCTCAGCTCATTGGTTCATCTGATCAAGATCCCATTGTAATCTGAGGTAAGCTTCTTCACTGTTCACCTACTCCTCCAATTTTGGTGTCATCTGCAAACTTACTAACTATACCTCTTCTGTTCACATCCAACTCATCTTATAACCCACGACCTCAGCTTTGGGTTTGAGAGTGTGGTCCTCAAATATTCCTTTTTTCAGTTGGCTGAAGGCTGAGCTGGCACATTATAAACAACGTTGGATTCTTTCGTAAGGTCTGGCTGCATTGAGAGGAGGTTCCCAAGTTATGGAAAATGCCGCTACTCTTCCAGGTTTTCACAGATAGTCTTCATCAACAGAGTGAGATGTTGGTAGGAGCCAGTTGGATGAGGGTCTTAATTTAGTGAAAGGCCAGTTTTCTCATTTGCTTTGGAGAAGGGGTCAAAGGTGTCTTGGAGTCCACGGCTTTTGGAACCCAATGCGTGGAGATCAGATGAGGAAAGTTCTGGATTGTTCCAATGGAGAGCCTTTGAAAACAGCCTGTCCACAGCCTCCTCGGATGCTGCCTGACCTGCTGTGTTTTTCCAGCACCACTCTAATCTAGCCTCCTGTCCACAGCCATCTGCCTGCCCATGCTAATTGTGCTATGTGGCATCAACTGGTCTTTGAACAAGCTCAGTGAGTCTTAACTGTGATCGTAGCTCCCACCCTTGCTCGATACCATGGTGATGGATTTAGGGTGGGTGGGAAGATGGTAGGCTGGACACTTGATCTATTTTATTGCCTCCCGCTACATTCCTTTGAAAACATTCAGCATAGGCACACAATATTCAGCCCATTCTGCTTCCTGCAGCATAACAATGGCTAAAAGTCAAAAGTATTTTCAGCAGACTTTGTTTTAACTGGCAGCTTATAAACTGGCACTCTTGATAAACAGCCAAAAATCATGTATCTCAAATACCGCAAAGTTCACTATTATTCTGTTCAATTATTGTAGCTTTTAAATTTATTTACCTCAATGCAAATATATTTATTGTTCAATTGAATTGCCATGTGAAATATCAACAGTCAATTCGATTTCAAGTCAGTTTCTCCTCATATACTGCAATCTACCATGTCTGAGTACTTGGCTCAGGGTGCAAGTGTGATGGCTCTCTGCTGGTAAGTTTTATATAAGGCAAAGTTGCTTTATTTAAGTGATTTACACTGTATATAAAGCATAACAGTCCTGATGAAGGGCTTAAGCCTGAAACGTGGATTTTCCTGCTCCTCAGATGCTGCCTGACCTGCTGTGCTTTTCCAGCACCACACTCTCTGATCTCCAGCATTTGCAATCCACACTTTCTCCTCCTCCATAACAGTGATGTGTGTACCTCCTGCATTACATTTCAATTATTTAGTGTATGTTTTCACATTGATGATGTGGACCTTTTGATTATCTGGAGTATTTGATCACCTGAAATAATCCTGGTCCCATAAGCGCTGGTTAATAAAATGCTTGCTGGAATTGGTTGTATGGCATTTTGGGAAATCTTGAAAATGCAAGAAGTGCTACTGACTGCAAGCCCTAATTTCCCTTTATGTCGGTTAATAAAGTGGTATTCTTCAACTGCAGTTCACCACACATGTATAAGTTTCAGTGTGTGCATTTGTATGTTGCTACTGGGTGCTGTGACGTACGACTTAAAAGTACTTTGCAGTAGTTTGATGTGATGGAAAGTGCAAACCAAGTTCTCTCTTTCTTTGGGTTTGAATTGCTTATGTTGAATGAAATGTGATGGAAGGAGCCATTAATGCAAGATTGTGTTAAATCTAAAGTATGTCATGCACTATCCTTAGCCTCAGTGTCTAAATGTGTAACACAACTTGATTGAAAAGGTCAAAAGAGCTCCTCAAAACTCTGTGTTGAGATGGAAATGCAAGTTGGGTAGTGATAGTTACATTCCTTTCACTAGCAAGACTACATAGGAGGTTTGGAAATCCTAGTAAATAGCATTTCACCACATGGTGTTGACAGGAGGTGAGAAAATCATACAAACATAAAGAGTATCCTTACATTTCTGCTGCTTTGTAATGACAGCATTGCAGATTTCTTTCCCTTATATTCTGTGTTACTGTATTACAAGATGTGCTGTCATCTCTGCAATAGGTTTTACAGTAGAGTGAAACTGTATTTGGTTATATCAGTCAACAATTGTCAGTTTTTCAAAATCCACGCTAAACAGATACCTGCTGCAGTTTATAGGTGCTCCTGCCAGGAGGCTGGAAATCACACTTTGTCACACTTGTCTGCCTTACCCTGTCCTCTGTCACTCATTTACAGCTGCTCTGTGACTTCTAGCATACAACTACAGGCTGGTTGAGTCCACTCTCTGCTGACCTCCGTGCGACTTGTACAAGAGATCTCTGTAACTTTTCAGCTCTGATCAATTCTGATATCTTCTTTCCAGGTCGCCACATTTTTAAAATCCTTTTTGGTCCTGTAGTTTCAAAAATCTTATTCATCCTACGGTCAGTGCCTGGAACTTTGCGCACATGTCTCAGCATTAATATTGCCAAGATTTCTACTTTTCTTCCATGGATCTCTGGTTTCTGAGATATACAGGAAGGTGGATAAAATGCAGCATTTTATGAACATTTCCCTTGTTACAAGACTGAATTTTCCTATTAACACATCCTTCACTTTCACAAAATCACTTCTTGCTATCTTTCTTCCTCTTCTGAAGTCATAGAATTATCATAAAATCCCTACAGTGCGGAAGCAGGCCATCAAGTCCACACGAACCCTTCAAAGAGCATCCCACTCCCCTACCCTATCTCTGTAACCCTGCATTTCCCATAGCTAACCCACCTAGCCTACACATCCTGGATACCAGGGGCAATTTGGCATGGCCGGTTCATCTAACCTGCACATCTTTGGACTGTGGAAGTAACCCGTGCCGACATGGGGAGAACATGCAAACTCCACAAGGACAGTTGCCCAAGGGTGGGATCATTTGACCGACAGAGACAAACCTATCAACTTGTTCCAAAGTGTCATCGTCCTAGTCAACATCATTCCAGTTTTTACTAATACGTTCCTTCTAGACACCATTATTTTGGTGTTCATAGTCAATGCATAGTTTAAAATTCTGAACTTTACTTGATTGATAATAGTTTATTGATACCTGGTGAATAAATACTTCAGTAATATTTCACCAGTCTCTTTGTTATTAATTATTAGGCCATGTGTATAGATATCAATAAATAAGATGAAATTGTTGGATAAAGTTCTGGTTAGACGCCCCATTTAAAGATATGTGATCACCTCTGAGCATGGATGGGATATTGCAACGTAGGAATGTGTTCAACACAGACTCACCAGAATATATTAGGACGATGGAACTTTGAGTGTAGAAGATTACTTTGAGTGTAGAAAATTAAAACTGCTCTAATTCAGGTGTTTAAGGTGATTATTGAACTTGATATAGGAGATAGAGAAAAATTGCTTTCTATGATGAGCTGGTCTGAAGTAGAGAGCAATCTGTACAGTTAAAATTAGACCATTCTGAGTTAAAATTAGACCATTCTGAGTTAAAATCAGACCATTCTGAGTTAAAATCAAAAAGCATTTGTTCACACTAAGGGCAATGGAAATTAGAAATCTCTTCCCCAGAATGCCAGACCAATTGAAAATCTAAAAATCAAGATTGAGATTTTTATCTTGGGAGAATATTTAGGGATATGGAGCCAATGTGATTTTGCATGAAATCCCCAAAGAGGTGTACTTTTTTCCATTAGGAAGACTATGTCTGGTAAGAGTAAGCCATTCAGAACTGAGGAAGGATTTTCTCTCACCCGGAGAGTTGTGAACCTGTGGAATTCTCTTCCATACGAAGCTGTTGGGGCTAGTTCATTAGATATGTTCAAGAGGGAGTTGGACATGGCCTTTGTGGCTAAAGGAATCAAGAACAAAGATGGGTACACGGAATTAAGTTTCAGCCAAACCATGAGGAGGTGGTGGTGTAGCAGTACTGCCACTAGAGCAGTAATCCAGAGACCCAGGCTAATGTTCTGAAGACACAAGTTCAAATCCCAACATTGTTGGAAAGTCAAGATCCTGGAGCACACTGTCTATGATGTCAATGGGTGTGCCTACACCTCCCAGAGTGAGTGAGGTAGGCGGCTTGGTTGAGGACAATTAAGGATTGATGATAAGTGCCAGCCTAGACAGTGATGACTATGTCCTATGAATTAATAAAGAAAGATCAGACTTCAGCGGCTGATAATCTTTCGGTTCAGTTCTATTGCCTGTGTGGAAGTGATTTCCCCAATTATTATTAGAATCATAGAATCCCTATAGTGCGGACGTAGGCCATTCAGCACATCGAGTCCACACCAAACGTCCGAAGAGTATCCCACTCTCACTGACCCCTCTACCCTAAATTTCCCATAGCGAATCCACCTGCATATTCCTGGCCACTTTAACATGGCCAATCCAGCTGACCTGCATATCTTTGGACTGTGGCAGGAAATCCCCCATAGACGTAGGCAGAATATGCAAATTCCACACAGATATTTGCCTGAGGCTGGAATCGAACCCAGTTCCCTGGTGCTGGGAGGTAACGGTGCTAACCAGGCAGCCACTCTTTTATTATCGTTATTATTAACCAAAGTGGTTGCTTTCACACCAGCATCAACTCAATGCAATCTCTCACCAATATCGAAATGTAACTCGGGGATGGTTAGCCATTGTCGTTCCCCCTCATGGCCAAGTGATTACAGAGATTGGGAAATGGTGATATCTTTAAAAAGGCCAACTCAGGAATTCTGGCTATGCAACCAGCACCTCCCAAACCCATGAACTCCACCAACAAAGGTAGTCAATAAATGTGAACACCTTTGACTCCACATTTCCATCCAACCCATGCCCTACGTTCTTTTGACTTGGACAAATATTGCCATTCACTCATTACACTGAGTAAAATCACTCATGTCCCTGTCTAACAGAAGAGTTGGAATACCTTCACCACATAGAGTCATAGAGACATACAATGTACAGCATGGAAACAGACCCTTTGGCCCAACACGTCCATGCCAACCAGCTATACTAAATTAATCAAATCCCGTTTGCCAGCATTTGGCTCATATCCCTCCAAATCCTTTATATTCATGTACTCAACCTTCCAAATGTTGTAATTGTTTGAGCCTCCACCACTTCCTCTGGCAGCTCGTTCCATACTCGCACCATGGCCTGTAGAGATAGAGAAAACATGGACCAAGAATGGCAATGAGTAGTAGCAACTTTGCGAGATACATTTAGGATTCAACAGTTAATAAGAGGAAGTGAATGCACTATTTTTCAGAGGCAACAACATGATTGCTGCATGCATTAGAGATTACCAGGGTGGCTATAGCAGTTGATAGAAACACGACCCTAAGTTCATTACCTGCACAAGTGATAGAGAAGAGACAATTGGATGAGAAGTTGCACTCTCGACAGCCAATTCTTAGCAGCCTAGCGGAGCAACGATTTTGATAGCCTATCTAGGCTCATTTAAAAACTCAACCAGATTTGTTAGAGCGCTTCTATTCATGTGATTTTCAAAACTTAATGTAAGCTGCAGATCACCAAGATTGAACTGGGAATGTTTCGGATGGGATCCTTGCCATTGTAAACAACTGGTTTTTTTTTGTGTTTACGAACTGATGCGTGAACTTTATTTTTCCTGAATAACAAATAGCATGTGGTGAAGTGATTTGGCAATCAACCTGATTTCATTAAAGATAAAAGGGTCACAGTGTCGAAAATATACATGAAGAATTGTCCAATGTAAAGAATATGTGTGTTTAAAAAGGAGCCCAAGGAATCTAGATGTGGAAGTAGGCAAAACTTTAATTGTGCGTGTCCCAGTCACAGTTATAAATAACTGTAACTCCTGATTTAATGCATAGTTGAACTTTATTTAACTACGTACCCGACATCAAATTGCTACAAATTTGCAAGGATCTAAACTCCAACTCTAAAATCTCGCATGCATTTTCATTAATTTGCTGCTTCACAGCATTTGTTTGGATTCAAATTCAAGAGAGGAAGTCAGGGTAACTGCCCTTGACATCAAGGCTGCATTTGATCGTGTGTCATCAAGGACTGTGGTGACAGTGGAATTATTTTCACTGTATTTCACTGTTTTTCTCACTGTAAAATACACGTGACAATAAAATCATTCCTCAGGATAGTTCCCTAGGTCCAACCATCTTCAACTGCTTCATCAATCACCTTCCTTCCATTAGAAGTTCACACCTTTGGTTGTTCAATGACCATTCCAAAATGCTCAGAAGCAAAACATGTCCAAATGCCTGGGAAATAAATGGCAAATAACATCACACATACAAGACTACATTAGACTCCCTACAGTGTGGAAACAGGCCCTTCAGCCCAACAAATCCCCTCTGAAGAGTAGCCCACCCAAATCCATTTGCCTCTGACTAATGCACCTAACACTACAGGCAACTTAAAATGGCCAATTCACCTGACCTGCACATCTTTGGACTGTGGGAGGAAACCGGAGCAAACCCATGTAGACACGGGGAGAATGTGCAAACTCCACACAGCCAGTCGCCAGAGGCTGGAATCAAACTTGGGTCCCTGGTGCTGTGAGGCAGCAGGGTTAACCACTGAGCCACTGCCACTCCCGCTCCCACTCCCACACACCTATTCCATGAAAGTTGCGATTGATAGATTAGTGGTTTACTCAGTACAAGAGAAAATGAGTATGACTGGATATGTAAATATTGTCCTATCTCAGAATCTTGCAGGGCTAGATTTTAGGGAAATAACAGGAGGTTGTGTGTGAGAGTGTCGGTTGAATGACACATGCAGCAACAATGTGTGATAAGCTGCTTTTCTCATGGGTTCAGCCAATTCATAGAATCGGGTGACTTGCTATATCCAAAGTCGATCTGTGCCAGCCTTTTAATCTGCGTCTGTTATAAGATTGAGCACTAGAAAGCAAAGGGTGATGTGGAGAATAATTACAATCATGTATGTTGCCTGTGTATCTGTATATTCAGGACAAGGCTCTTAACAATCAACAGCTAAGAGAGAGAACATGAGACAAATACATTAACATTAGTGGTATCAATCTGTTGAAACAATTTGTGGTTTTGCTTTAGTCATAGAGTCATCGAGTCATACAGCATAGAAACAGACCCTTCAGCCCACCATGTCTATGCTAGCCAACAAACACCAAGTTATACAAGTGCCATTTACCTGCACTTGGTCCGTAGCCCACTGTGCCCCTGGCATTTTAAGTACTTGTCCAGATGCTTTTGAAATTTTGTGAGAGTCCCTGGCTCCATCACCCTCTTGGGTAGTTTTCTATACAGTGTTACCAGAAAGCAAAAATGATGCCCAGCTTTTTAATGAAGTCATTGATTATTGCCACACAGAGAATGAAAAACTTGTGTTTGTACTATCATGACATCAGGATGTCAATGTTCCCCTGAGCTGCATGACCACGTCGCCGTGAAATAATCCAGGGTGTGTCATGCAATGCAACAAACAAGCTATGTGCAACCAGGATTTGTTTTACGATGCAGCAAGTGCGGAGTCCTAAAGAGACTCCATTGTACAAGAATTAGGATGTGCACAGCTGTGATCTCTTTACAATGCAGCGTGTGTGCGCAAGCAGCAATTTTAAAGGGGCGACAAACAAGCCATGCACAAGCAGTGTTCTCTTTGCAATGAGCAGTGTGTGGACATAAAGCAATTTTAAAGGGACGATGCGCTGAAACAATTACTTTAAAACAAAACCTAGAAACACCTTTGGTCTGGTTTGCAGCCAATCATGTATCACTGAAATCGTCAGTGTTATAATGTACAAAATGTGGCAGCCAATTTTCACACAGAAACCTCACAAAAGCCACAATGAAATAACATCAGATAATTTGTTCTGCAATGTCGGTTGAGGGATTAAGATTGATTGGATAGAACTCCTGCGACCTTCTTTGAATAGTGAAAGGCAATCTTTTGCAGACCTATGAGAGTGTAGACAAAGTGTCACTTTGACATTTTATGCTAAAAGAAGCCTATCAGACAGAGCCTTGCTCCATCAATGCCATGCTGAAATACAGCCTGAATCTGGTGCTCAAATCGCTGGATAAACACTTATTCAGTTAATCAAGTGAAAACCAATTTCCCTCTCCTTAAAACCCTCTAGGATGCAGATACAGATCTGTGGCCTATTTGCTGAACATTTTAATATTCTTGCTTTCCAATTCCCTTTGAAAAGTATTTCTGGGCTCTCAGTCAATATTTTGGCATTGGGGATTCTACATTCTAGTTATTTCTTTTTACAAAGCATTTCTTTACAAATCTTATGCACCAAAATGTTTTGTAACAGAAAGATAATGGCTATATGGGAATGGTTTAGAAACAATGTACTTTCCATTCAGAACACTCTTTAGAATCATATCAACAAAATAAAAAGTAAAATTCACTTTGGGGATAGTTTGGGAACACTGAAGAACTGTTAATAAAAGGACTGAGTGATGTGAGTTTGAGAAGTCACTCTGTGTGAATTACATACATTAACTGCTGGGGTCAAACTGAAAATAAAGACATCAAGATTAACAATTGAAAAACAACATGATATTAATTTGCATTCAGATGGTTAGCTGAACCCTGGAAGGGCCATTATGGTAATCTCTTCTCCGCGCTCACTGACAAAAGAGAAGCCTCAATTTCTCAGTAAAATGCAGTGACAATGCAATCATCAAAACTGTAGGCTCTTTTTCCATTGAATTACTTGTTGAAATGAGAAAGTGCTGTGCATGACAATGAATGAATGCAATCTGTCAACGTGAATTTTATAGCACTAGAATTTCTATCACAGAATTAGTAGCAAATTGTAAATCAATTAATTATAGCCAAGAGCTAGTTTGACAAGGAAGAGTAATCAACCTTTTATTAAGGTAGCCTTAATAATTTCCTTGAGAGTTACAGATGACAATGCAGGTTTTATTAACTGCTTGGATACATACTTTCCTTTCTCACACCAGACTTAGCATCAGTGCATGTTGTGGTGCAGATAAGGATGGTGTGAAAACAGGGTCACGGACAGGTCAATTTGATCTCCTGATAATCTATGCCAGACATTGACAGATCAGAAGTTAGATATGTGCACATATTATATACATGTGTAGGTTTCAGATCTCAGGATATGATGCATTTGTGGATTCCATGACTCTCTGTGTTCTTTGACTGTTAAGCTGCTGTTTAACTTGATATAGTTCAATTCCTTCTGCCATTTTCAGAAATTGAGATCTAGACATGAGGAAGAATGAGGATTCTTGATTGTGAAATATGTATAGTTTTTCTGCTCTTTAACTTCTTAATATTGGAGAGATGCTTATAGCCTACCTTTCATCCTGAGCACTGTATCTCCTGGATCATCTGGTGGTGTCAGCAGTAGACGGTGTTTTCTTAACCATGGCTCACCATCTGCCAAAATATAAAAGATAGATCGCTTATAAACCTTGGGAATATTTTAAGGTTTTTTTGTTGAAGACTGTTTTACCTCATTAGTAACTTTGGGTTGATTGTTATTTAATTTCTTGTTTTTCTGAAACTATGCCCTACTTCTGCACATTTTCTGAAAATGACCCATTGTGTGACATATAAAGCATTCACTTCAAATAGCTGGGCACTGTCTGTGCCTTTGAGGTTCCTTTGCTCTGCAGCACTGACAAAGAATTTTAATGTCTGGTGCCCGCTCTAATTTCTGCACTAGTTTCTCACCTGCATCACTTGTACTTTTAAATGTTTAAAATTTAATGTGCTCTGCTGATCTCCTGCATTAAGGGTAATCTTCTCCACTAGGATTTATTTGTGTTTCCCTGGGGCTTCTAGTTCACTTGCCACTTGAATGGATTTCTCGAGAGCCAGATCTTCTTTAGAATATAATAAATCTGAGAAAGACTCATCAGCAATCCCTTCAACAGCTCCATCCCTTAAGAATATTGACTTAAAATCAACATAGTTGTTTTATTTTCAACCAAGCTGTATAGATCATTAGGGAAATAATCTGTGCATTCGCCTGGAAGCTGGAACCTCCTATTAAATTTTGCTCTTTAAAGAATCCTGTTAGTTCAGAGATTGAAAGCTGTCAAAGGCTTTCAAATCATCTTCAAAGGTACCTGTTGTTTCTTTTACTCCCTTAGGAGCTTTAATATTGTAAGCTATACCCCTGGTTTTATATATGTAAAGGCATTTATTTGTTCATATTCAAACTTTGAAGCTAATCTGTTTCATAGAATTGTTTTCTCCAAGATGTCCAATTCTGCATACTTATGATCGATCTTTGAAACTACATTTTCCTGACACTAAAGGGATTTCCTATGTTTTGTGGTTTAAGTGGAAGCTTTCCACCTTCTACTGGCTGAAGAGGAAGATTCTAGCCCTTGTTTTTACATCTTTAGAACATAGAACAGTACAGCACAGAACAGGCCCTTCATCCCATGATGTTGTGCCGACCATTGACCCTCATGTAAGGTAAACCTAATGTATGAACTCTCAAATTTCTGTGACCATATGCATGTCCAGCAGTCTCTTAAATATGCCCAATGACCTCGCTTCCACAACTGCTGCTGGCAACGCATTCCATGCTCTCACAACTCTCTGTGTAAAGTACCCGCCTCTGACATTCCCTCTATACTTTCTGCCAAACTGCTTAAAACTATGACCCCTCGTGTTAACAATTTCTGCTCTGGGAAAAAGTATCTGGCTATCAACTCCATCTATGCCTCTCATTATCCTGTACACCTCAATTAGGTCCCCTCTCTTCCTTCTTTTTTTCCAATGAAAAAAGTCCGAGCTCAGTCAACGTCTCTTCATAAGATAAGCCCTCCATTCCAGGCAGCATCCTGGTAAACCTCCTCTGAACCCTCTCTAAAGCATCCATATCTTTCCTATAATAGGGCAACCAGAACTGGACACAGTATTCCAAGTGCGGTCTAACCAAAGTTTTATAGAGCTGCAACAAGATCTCATGGCTCTTAAACTCAATCCCCCTGTTAATGAAAGTGAAACACCATATGCTTTCTTAACAACCCTGTCCACCTGGGTGGCAATTTTAAGGGATCTATGTACCTGCACACCAAGATCCCGCTGTTCATTCACACTGCCAAGAATCCTATCTTTAATCCTGTACTCAACTTTCAAGTTTGACCTTCCAAAATGCATCACTTCGCATTTATCCAGGTTGAACTCCATCTGCCACCTCTCAGCTCATCTCTGCATCCTACAACAGTCCTCTATACTGTCAACGACACCTCCAAACTTTGTGTCGTCTGCAAACCTGCTAACCCATCCTTCAATCTCTTCATCCAAGTCATTAATAAAAATTACAAAGAGTAGAGGCCCAAGAACAGAGCCCTGTGGAACACCATTGACTTCCAGGCAGAATATTTTCCTTCACTACCACTCGCTGTCTTTGTCGACCAGCCATTTCTGTATCCAGACAGCTAAATTTCCCTGTATCCCATTCCTCCTGACCTTCTGAACGAGTCTACCATGGGGAACCTTATTAAATGCCTTGCTGAAGTCCATATACACCACATCCACCACTCGACCCTCATCAACTTGTCTAGTAACATCCTCAAAGAACTCAATAAGATTTGTGAGGCATGACCTGCCCCTCACAAAGCCATGCTGACTGCTTTTAATCAAGCCATGCTCTTCCAGATGGTCATAAATTCTACCCCTCAGAATCCTTTCTAACACCTTGCAGATGACAGACGTGAGACTGACTGGTCTGTAATTGCCAGGGATTTCCCTATTTCCTTTCCTAAAGAGAGGAATTACATTTGCCTCTCTCCAGTCCTCAGGTACGACTCCGGTGGAGAGTGAGGATGCAAAGATCTTCGCAAGCGACGAAGCAATCACATTTCTCGCTTCCCAAAGCAGCCGAGGACAAATCTGGTCTGGCCCTGGTGACTTGTCTATCTTAATGTTTGTCAAAAGTTTCAACACATCAGCTTCCTCAATCTCTATCCGTTCCAGCATGCTTACCTGCTCCTCAATGGTTTCATTCACTACAAGATCCTTTTCTTTAGTAAAGGCAGAAACAAAAAATCCATTTAGGGCTTCCCCTACCTCCCCAGACTCTATACACAAGTTCCCTATGCTATCCCCCTACTCTTTCTTTGATCATTTTCTTATTCCTCGCGTACGTGAGGAATATGAATATGAATCCTTTTGTTTGCAGTTTTATTAAATGACTCTGGCTTAAGTCATGGTTTTGTTGGATGAAAATGATTCCCACCTCTTTTGTTATTATGAAGGATCTCCCACCTTTTCTGTGACCTGAATAAAGTCCTCCAAATGTGCTGTCCCATTAGACCTTAGCCTAGACCTTTCTGCCCCATTAGTTTTGGCTTTTAATATGCCCAATGTTATTGCTTGAATTATTGGTTTTGCAATGTCCCTGAGTCTGCAACCTCAGATTAATTTGTATTTGATGGCACTTTGCTCCTGTTTCTGAAGTTGTCCTTGCGGTGGCATTGGCATTCAGTGAAAGCTGTCAAGAAATGTTTAAAATTCTCACTGTTTCAGTCTCTGCCACTTTCATAGTTTCCCTTGGCCACCAGGGAGTTTAAGGATTAGTCATGGAACCTTTGATGTCTATTTGCTAAACTCTGACAGAGAAATCTTCCCACAGATCACCGTCTTACGATAAAGCCTTTATCAGCTCCTCTAAGGAGTTGCTAACTTTTGTGTTTCAGTGTGTCCCTGCAGTGTTCTTCCAACATGATCATTGACGTAGGGGCTTCTTCTATAGAGTTTCAGCTTTTCCCTGCTGCTGATGACGCTGCATGAGGTGGCGATTTAAAAGCTAAGCCTGAAGATTTCACAGCACCGCTCACCATGTAATATGGAGTCAAATCATTTCAGCATTGCTATATTGTCCAGGCATATCGGTTCACAGTGCTGTATGAGCTGCTAGTCATGATGAATGTGGCTGCCACCATTCTCTCTGATGACTTCATGAGTGGCATGGTGGCTCAGTGGTTAACACTGCTACCCTACAGTGCCAGGGGACGAGTCCAGTCCACCTGGGGTCGAGTCCAGTCTTGGGGAACTGTCTGTGTAGAGTCTGCGCATTCTCCCCGTGTCTGCGTGGGTTTGCCCTGGTTTCTTCCCACAGTCCAAAGTTGTGCAGGTTAGGTGGATTGGGCATGCTAAATGCTAAATTGCCCTTGGAGTCCAGGGGTGTGCAGGCTTGGTGGATCAACCATGGGAAATGCAGGTTACGGGCCTGAGGTGGGTCAGTGTCGACTTGATGGGATCCTATGATGTCTTGATTTAATGTGATAGAGGAAAACCACTTCCCCATCTAACTAGGAGAGCCTCTTGTAGTTAACAAAAGTTTGTTCATTGCGTGTTTGTAACTGGTTACAGGTTACTTTGATATGATAGACATTACTACAGAGACCATGAAGAGGATCTGGATATTAGATGTTGGTCTTCCAAGATCCTAAACTGTCCTGACATTAACATGGTGTGGTACTTATGGCACTTGTGCTTAAACAACAGAGGATTATACTTTGTGAAATATTTTTAAGTGCCAGGGAAGATGGGTAGATGGCCAGTATATACTGGCTTGAAAACATGATCAGTCTAAAATGAGTTAGGAAATATGATCTTTATACGATGGGTTGGAAAGATGGTGAGTGAACAATAGCTTGGAAAGGTGGCTAATGTATAATGGAGTTGAAAAGATGGTCAGTATACAATAGGATTGAAAAGATGGTCAGGTTACAATGGAATTGAAAATATGGTCAGTATACAAGAGATTAGAAAGATGGTCAGTGTACAATCAGATTGAAAAGGTAGTCATTACTCTGTTAAGACATGGCGATAAACCCTTCTGTAATTAAAACAAACGCACAGAAAAGGTTACCTCGCCTCATAATCTGTTAAAGTATGAGTAACAGAGAACTACCCAAATTCCACTATTTAACAAAAAAATATGAAATGCATTCTTTAACTAGAATCCCTGCAGTGTGGAAACAGGCCCTTCAACCCAACAAGTCCATACCAACCCTCCAAAGAGTAACCCACTCAGATCCCATCCCCTATATTTACCCCTGGCTAATGCATCTAACATACACATTCCTGAACATTATGGGTAATTTAGCAGAGCCAATTCAACTAACCTACACATCTTTGGATTGTGGAAGGAAACCGAAGCACCTGGAGGAAACCCACGCAGACACAGGGAGAATGTGCAAACTCCACACAGACATTGAACCCAGGTCCTTGACACTGTGAGGCAGCAATGCTAATCACTGAGCCACTGTGTCATCCCCTCACTAAACTCGAAAGTGAACATTAAACAACTATTTATAACTCTAAGCCTTCTTTCTCTTAAAGGTTGTTATCTACCTCCCACAAGCCCCTACTAAATTTACAACAAATTGATTTTCAAAACCAGACAGTGGCTGTTGTCTCCTGTGTCAATCTTCCTCTGTTTGTAGATCTCCCTGGGTCGCCTTCGGACTTCTGCTGCACAGATTTTTCATATGAGAAAGGTACATTTGATAGACAGTATTTTGGGCAGTCTCTCTGACAATGGCACGTAGTGCTCTTTCTAGCTAACTGTCCAAAATGCCTGCTTTTTATACCCCAAACATTGGATCATCTCATTGGTTCAATGTTGTCAAAACATTAAAATTCAAATTCAATTGGGTTTTAGTATCTTGGGGTATAATTTAAACTAATTGGTTAAATTTGAACTGCTGTGCAAACAATTGAGATATTTAGGTTACAGCCAAAGATTACAAGGTTACATGTTTCAACTCTCCAGTACAATCTGTGCCCACTAGTCAGCTTTCACTCTCTGTTAAAAGTACAGACCAAACCTTCAACTTCATAACAATAAAATGGGTTGCAAAGATAGCAGTGGATTGGAACGATTTCCATGATGATCAAAATGTCTCTATTTGCCAAATCCTGTGCAGGTTCTGCCTGTAATTAAATGTTCCCCAATTTCCAATCATTGCCTCCCCTCTCACTTGGTTCTGAGGCACAGGCAACTTTTTTGTACCAGATAAATATTTTGCATATTTTGCAACTGTTCAGAACAAGAGGGACAACCCAGAACTAGACACCATTTGATATTCTCACACTCACACCTTGTAATTATGTCTGGTCACAACATAGCAATCAAAAGCTTCTCTTTGTCTGTAAAGGGGAAAGTCACTGAAAAAGATAAACACTTTATTTAGATAGCACCATTCATGACTTCAAGATGTCCCCAAACAGCTTAGAGCCAATGAAATGTTTCTGAACTGTAGTCACTGTTGTACTGTAGGGAACCTAACAGTGTACACAGCAGAGTCCCATAAACAGCAATGTGATAACAATTGAGCAACCCTTTTTTTGTGCTTTTGGTTTAGGGGTAACTGATGACACGGACATCTTTGGGAATTCCACAGCATTTCCTGAAATAGTGCCATGGAAGCTTTTACCTGAGAGAACCTTCAGGATCTTAGTTCAATTTCTCACCCAGAAGACAGCTCCTCCAACAGTGCTATGCTCCCTCAGTATTCTATTGAAGAATCAATGCAAATTTATTCTCAAGTGTATATATTGAATAGCTTTATTGTCATATGTACTCAAATAAGTAAAAGTCGCCATTTACGCTCCACCTTAGGTACAAGATACCTAGGTAGAGATTTTTAAGTACAAATTCTGAGGGGAAAAAATTTAGAAAAATAAATAAATAAATAGTCCAGCATTATAGATCACAGGAATAAATTAGAAAATGGAGAAATATAAAGTTCAGAATAACAGTCTTTCCAACCTAGTTCATGCTGGTACCTAGCCTTCAGGGTGCCTCAGGCCTTGACTCCAGATTGTTCAAGGTTTTACCTCAAGACTCTTGAGGCTGGGAGACCGCTGTGGAATCATTTCGAGGCTGGAGGTCACGCTGAGGTCACGCTGGCCAAGAGACTGCCAGGCTCTGTTGAGAGACTACCACACTGGGCTGCTGGGAGACAGCCATGCCAGGCCGTGAGGTCGCGACAACGGGCCAGGATCTTACTACAATGGGCCAAGGGACCACCAGGCCAGGCTGAGAGGCCAGCATGACAGGCCCAGAGATCACATCACCAGTCTGCGCTGAGGCTGCGAGTCTGGGTCAGCGCTGAGGCTGGGGTTCAGGATATCACTGAGAAGAAAGAAGGATTAAAAAAAAAATGAAAGAGGGAGAAAAAGAAAAGAAATGGACAGAGTGGGCAAGCTGCAGCTGAAGAGTCCAACCCCACCACCATTTTGGAGATTGGAATGTATAATCTGGAGCTTGAACTCATAACTTTCTAACATTGACATGTGTTTTTCATTCCTTCCATGGAATGTAAGCATTACTGGGAAGACCAACATTTGTTGCAGATCTATAACTTTGCTGGAGAATGTTTTGGTGGTAGGTCCAAGGAAGGGTAATGCTGTTCCAAAGTGACTTTCAGGAGTTTGACCAGTGATGACAAAGCAATGAGGATATATCTCCAAGTCTGGTTAGCGTGTGGCTCAGACAAAAGCTTATGGGTGGTGGTGTTCCCAAGAAATTGCTGTCCTTGTCCTTTTAGGGGGTAGAGGTCACAGGTTTGGAAGATGCTGTCAAAGGAGTCTTGTTGAGTTATAGACTCATAGAGTTATACAGCATGGAAACAAATCCTTCAGTTGGACTTGTCCGTGCTGACGAGGCTTGTCAAACTAAACCAGTCCCAATTGCCTGCTCTTGGCCCATATCCCTCCAAACCTTTCCTATCCATGTACCTATCCAAATGCCTTTTAAATATTGTAATTGTACTGAACTCGGTCTCAGTAGATGGTGAAAGTTCCGACATTGAGCATTTTAAAGGCAGAGATAGATAAATTCTTGTTAAGCAGGGAAGTCCAAGGTTATCAAGATTGGATGGGAAGGCGAAATTCAAAACATAAACACATCATCTCAGCGAATTGGGAGCAAAATTAGACTATTGGTCTCCTCAAGCTTGCTTGAGGAGCCGAACAGCCTAATTTTGCTCCTAAATCATGTATTAGTATGGTGTTGAGCTTCAAGAGTGTTATTGGTGCTGCATTCATCCAAGCAAGTGTCCAAAATGACGGGCAGACTTTGGAAGTGTAAAGAGACCTGCCATCCCTTATTGGAGCCAGCTGACTCGGCTGGTGGAGGAGATTGGCCGTTCTTTCCCTCTACGTTGCATTTACCATCAACAGAAACCCTTCAGCCTTTTGAAAGCCTTCCAGCTGAATCGTGCTCCAACAACTTGCAACTTCAACTTCACACCAGTCGCAAGATCCCGGCAGATGTGCAGTTGGGGAAAGAAAGGAAATGGAAAGAAAAATAAGTCTCAGAAAGGAATAAGGATGGAGGGCCAAATGGGAAAAATAATGAAAAAAAAAGATCAAATAAGTTCCAAATAAATCTGAAATGCTCAGAAAGGTCAAGTTGTATGACCTTGACATGCTTGGTTTAATTAACCCCTGATCGCGATAGCCAAGGGACCAAATCACTGCCTCATTAATATCTATACGCTCTCACTTTTGGGAAATCAAGAGTTTGGCTTGAAGCGACTCCTGCTAGAGTGGTAAAAATTCACAAGTTTTGTTCAACTGGCATTCTGTAAACGTCGTCCCCTCAATCAAATGCATTTGGCTGGTATGAATGCCTTTAGTTTGCAATGAAACAAATTTACACTGAGTGTCAGGTAAAACTAAACACCCATTCTGCTTTCTTTTCACTTGTTTTCCCAAATAACTGGAGTAGGGGAGGTGGTTTTGACAAACGTGCCAAGAAAACTTTGTAGTTTATTGGAAAAAATGCCGAATGAGGGAATCAAATACACCCTGGGACACAATGGAAACCGGAGAATGAGGGCGGTGGATGATGGCTGGGGGCTGGAGAATGGGATGCAATTATGAAAGTTGAATTAAATGGTAGTAACTTAGGTGCGAAAAAATGTTTTCGGTTTTTATTGTTTATTTCTGGAGCTTGTGACATGCTTTTGAAGCATTTGATAAGAGTTTGTGAATATCGATAGTAAAGCATAATGGATATGTTAATGAGGTGACAACAATGTATTATTGTATATCATTATGCATTAATGTTCAAGAGAGTGAGAAAAAAGAGTGGAACAGTCTGCATGAGTGAGCGATGAGTACATAATACAGAGACAAGTATTATGTACAATGGAAAAAATGTCTGTAGAATCTTTGTTTTATTCATTCATGCGACAGGGCCATACAGCAAAATTAGGGCGCATGGTATTGGGGGCAAAGTACTGACTTGGATTGATAGCTGGTTGGCTGACAGGAAACAAAGAATAGTGATAAACGGCTCCCTTTTGGAATGGCAGGCGGTAACCAGTGGGGTACCGCAGAGATCAGTACTGGGAACGCAGCTTTTTACAATATATATTAATGATATAGAAGATGGTATTAATAGTAACATTAGCAAATTTGCTGATGATACAAAGCTGAGTGGCAGGGTGAAATGTGAGGAGGATGTTAGGAGATTACAGGGTGAGCTGGACAGGTTAGGTGAGTGGACAGATGCATGGCAGATGCAGTTTAATGTGGATAAGTGTGTGGTTATCCACTCTGGTGGCAAGAACATGAAGGCAGATTACTACCTAAATGGAGTCAAGTTAGGTAAAGGGGCAGTACAAAGAGATCTGGGTGTTCTTGTACACAAGTCAATGAAGGCAAACATGCAGGTACAATAGGTAGTGAAGAAAGCTAATAGCATGCTGGCCTTCATAACAAGAGGGATTGAGTATAGAAGCAAAGAGGTTCTTCTGCAGCTGTACAGGGCCCTGGTGAGACTGCACCTGGAATATTGTGTGCAGTTCTGGTCTCCAAATTTGAGGAAAGACATTCTGGCTATTGAGGGAGTACAGCGTAGGTTCACGAGGTCAATTCCTGGAATGGCAGGATTATCTTATATTGAAAGATTGGAGCGATTGGGCTTGTATACCCTTGAGTTTAGAAGACTGAGAGGGGATCTGATTGAGACGTATAAGATTATTAAAGGATTGGACACTCTGGAGGCAGGAAACATGTTTCCGCTGATGCGTGAATCCCGAACCAGAGGACATAGCTTAAAAATAAGGGGTAGGCCATTTAGGACAGAGATGAGGAGAAAGTTCTCCACCCAGATAGTGGTGGGTGTGTGGAATGCTCTGCCCCAGAAGGCAGTAGAGGCCCAGTCTCTGGATTTGTTTAAGGAAGAGTTGGATAGAGCTCTCAAGGATAGTAGAATCAAGGCTTATGGAGATAAGGCAGGAACAGGATACTGATTGAGGATGATCAGCCATGAATGGTGGTGCAGGCTCGAAGGGCAGAATGGCCTACTCCTGCACCTATTGTCTATCGTCTACAGTCATACAGAATGGAAACAGATGCTTTGCACCAACAGTCCATGTCCATCACTCTCAAGGGCAGCATTTATTGCCCTTTCCCAGATGCCTTTAAACTAAGGAACTTACTAGGCCATTTCAGAGGAATGTTATGAATCAAACACATTGGTGTGGATTTGGAATCACATGTCTACCATGGAAGATTTCAAACCCATGTCCTCAGAACATTAGGCTGGCACTCTGAGTGAATAGACATGTTGCAATGTCACCACATCACCATTTTCCTGGCTAGTCAGGGAAGCAGTCATCCACAGAGAAGGGAGAAACCACTGAAATAAGCATGAACCACCAGCAGAGATAAGGGTAGTCCTCGCTGTGATGTGCAGACTTGAACATCAAACCTCAAGCCTGTTAGCATTAGAGACCAAACAGGACCGTCCTGTTAACATAAGGCAATTGGAAGAGGAAGGTGGCCAATGATGGTGTTTTTTGGGGTTGGGAGGGGGAGCTATTTTATACACTATGCTACAACATGGAGACATTCAGCCAAAACAAAATCAGTCTTTCCACCTCTGTTTTCCTGACACAGTAAAATTGGAAACTTCAAAGACCCTCAAATTTGACCCCAAATCCTAACCAGTCTTTTTGAACAGCAAATCCCAGACTTTGTGGATAATTGATTCTCAACACCTATTTGGAACTTAAAGAAAAGATTGGTAATTTATTAACAATGCAATCACTTCAGTAGAACAAAGTTAAACAAGAAAGTAATCTAACTAAGCCTATGGTACAAACCCCTCAAAACAACCTTTGTTTTCAACCCCATTCATGCAAAAGACAAACAAACACAGTTAAGAGGTAAATAAAACTGTCCAGATTACTTCAGTGGTTTTCACGATGTGTTCCAGAGGAAGAGATGATGGTTTCTTGGTTGATTTTTTTGAATATGTTGATCAGGGTTACCTTTACAGTTCACTCAGATAAAGGCAGTAATACTTATATAACTTGGTTCTCTATTTTCTGAGCTTTCAAGAGCTGATAAGGGAGGTTAGGCTGAGAGATTGCAAACCTTCATGCTGTTCACCAACAGCCAGATTCCTTTTCGCAGAAAACACAGTCTAAATCCTAATTCAGACTCTGCCCACTCCCTGACAGATTGACCATCTACTTCAAGAGGTCCCAGTTACCATCTGCCTGAGGAGAAGATCTTTTCCAGACTTGCTGGAACCAATTTCCAGGCACTGACCTCATTAATAGCCAATATCTTCTATCTATTTAAACAAAATGCTCAATAGTTTTCAGAACCTTTTGATCAGGAACCAACTTGCAATTAATTTCCAGGCCTGGCCTCAGCAATAATAAAAGCTTGTTTGGTCTGTTTTTCTTTAAATGCCACATGTTCCCCACAGTCCAAAAGTCACCTTCAGCTCATAGCTCCTAGTTCGCAGCTCCAAACCAAAATTGAAAGAATTAAATAAACTCATGAAGGGTCAACAAGAGCTCTAACATCTACAAGACAGCCCAGTGAACAGGTAGCATTGCAAGGCTCAACCTGTAGGGGAATCCTAAATGAGAAGGCATAACTATATCATTGTCACTAATAAATCCAGTAAGGATCTTCGGTGAAACGCCTTTCAGCAGAATGCAAAATGGTTGCCACATTTCCTATATCATGACAATAAATAAATTGAATCCAATGGCTGTCAATCATCTTGACACACTGAAAAGTGATAAATTAATGCAAGTTCTTTCTTCTTTCTATTAATGCTCTCCCACTGGGACTTGAAACTTCGAGGCTTTAGATTTTGACAGAGTTGAAAATATTAATATAGTTTGAATTTTTAAAAGACATATCATCAACAAATAAAATGCCACAACTTCTAATCTTATTTAGGCCAAAATTAGGTAATGTGACAAAAGAGCAGATTCACTCTGACCCTGTGAGACGAGGGAACATGATAACACTTGGAGTTATTAAAGCCTTTCATTTTTAAGCAGAAGCTAAATACACACAAATTGATTATTTGAGTAACTTAATAGGTCAGATGAGGCTTTTGTAGAGCAATAACATAATCAGCAGGAATTAAATGTTTCTGTACTGTAGAATATAACTTCCATTCATATAGCATCTGCAAAATAACAAGAAGCCTCAAAATATTTCACGATAGCATAAGCAGACAAATAAACTTGACATTGAGCCAAAGAAGGGAAACCTGAAGACATGTGGCTAAACATTTATTTGGAGGTAGATTTTGAGCAGTTTCTTGAGAGAAATGTGAAAAATTAAACAGTGTTTACGAAGGTAGATGACAGTTTATGGAAACACTAGACTCTAGACCTGTAGGTTACCTTCCTAAGGATTCACACAATATGAACAAATATAACAGATCTCCCATCACTTTGGCAGAACTTTCTAGTAATGTAAGTTTAATGTACTGTATTACTAACTTATAGTGAGTGAGTAAAGAAAATTCTCTTCCCAAGTTGTGATCTGGAATTGTTGCAGGAAATGTTTCCTTGATGGAAGACTTAGAGATGTAAATTATACACTTGACTTTGGTCAATGTATAATTTTCTACGTGTGAGGTGGCAACAGAACCAAAAGATTGTATTCCTCAAGAGTCATTCCTTACAAGTAGGTAATCAGGAAAATATTACATTGGTGTTTATGAGAACTTGCTTTATGCAAAATGCCTGCCACATTTCCTACATCATGACAGTAAATAAAATGAAATCCACTGGGGGTGAATCATCTTGAGGCACTGAAAAGCTAGATATCAATGTAAGTTTTTCCCTTCTCTTTTTGATTCATGTCCTTCCCCTGGGACTGGAGGCATCTAGGCTTTAAATTTTGACAGCCTTAAGATCGATGATAGTTTTAATTTTATAAAGACACATACTGATAAAATACTATAACTTCTAATCTTGGTCAGGTTAACATTACGTAATATGACAAATAGAGTCCTGGTGGTTTGCAGCATGGAAACAGGCCCTTCAGCCTATTTTGCCCATGCCACCCAGTTTTTCACAATTTAAACTAGTCCCATTTGCATGCAATTGCTGCATGTACATGCCTAAATGTTCCGTGACTAATAAAATTGTACTTGCTTCCATCACTACCTCTAGCAGCCCATTCCAGACACTATGAACTAAGCCAGACCACTCAAAACATTCTTCAGCATGCAGCCCAGACCATAACTTTGCAATTTGTTTCAGTAAAAAATACCCAGAGTACCTTAGCTAGGTTGACAACCAGATTTTAAAACAGACAAAACTTTATTCACAAAATTATGCAATGAAACACAAAGAACAGAATAACGAACCCCAGAACTCAGTCTATCCAAACTAGATTTAATTATACTCTTTTGAGTATATACAACAGTCCCAATAAGCAAACCCCCTTAAAAAAAAGTGAAAATGGAACAAACTTTCACAGGTTGAAGTTAGAAGGGCAGAAGGAGAGAGAGTTTAGCAGTCAGTTTCCACACAGCTTAAGTCCTAACTAATTCTGGACCGAATTGTGCAGCTAGAGAGCTAACCACTCCCCTTTCATTATACAGGTCACTTCTAAAACATGACCATTTTGGCCTAAAGTCTCATCTGTTTACATCTAAACAAAAGGCCTCTCAAATTCCTTTCTCACTTCTGTGACAAAACTAGTCATCTCAGAGCTGGGTTTATGACCCCTCTGAAAAAGGTCAAGGACACGGTATTCTTGAGAAAAGGAACAGCTTTTCGAAAAAAGGGACCAGCTTTGTGGCACCACCCTCTGTGTGAAAACAATGCCCCTTTGGACCCTTTTATACCTCTCCCTTGGGCAGACTTAGTACCATTTTATGGAGTAAATCATTTGATCACAAATCTATAACCTGCTTTTTACTTTGCATGATATTTGATTTGCTTAACTTGCCATTTTCCCAACTCTGCCGATTTTCCGTGCCATGTCTGTACTACTTCAGAAAGAACAGCATCACCCCTTTCCTGAACTAATCCTAAATCACTAAATGTTTGAGAGCGAGGGGCTGGGAAACGCAGCATTAAATTCTTCCAAAGTAAGTACTGTAAGTACTACTTGACACTGCCCTTGTGGTGACAGATGCTTCTTATATGCCACTCCCTTGTGAAATAGGTGACCACAAACACCCACTGCAGAAGTTGCCAAGTTTTTTTAAAAGTAGACAAATCTGGAATTAAAGCTTGTGAGTTTTATTATTGTACTTTCTTTTAAAACTAGTACCAACATGTAATTGGAAATAACAGCCTATTCTATTTAAAAAGCAAAGCATTTGTTACACAAACCTCAACATATTAAACTAAAGGTCCCTGAACTCGAAGCATTAACTATTTTGTCACTCTATCAATGCTGCCAGACCAGCTGCGTTTCTCCAGCAATTTCTGTTTTTGCTTGCGTCTTAAAATATTTGATTATTTTATCTTCAGATTTTGGCTGCAATGATACACAGAGAATTTGTTTCCATTTGTCTTGAACTTGCGTATTGTTCATTGTCCCAGTAAAGAGTGGCATTGAAGGAAATGTTTGCAAAAACACTTCACACGACTCTTGGCTCAAGCTCTGTGCTTGAAACATTCACTAAGGTCTTGACGGATTCATGGACATTACAGTGTGCATGATACCATCTCTGTGTCAGGGGTGATGTCACCCGCTGATGTGGTGGCACTAACTGTTCCGTGACTGCGGAGGGGGAGAGACTGTCACACATCTCCTGCTGGAATGTGCCTTTGCAAAGGAAGTTGCAATGGTTTTTGTCCCAAACAACTCTGTGACGCTCTATGGTCTGTTCCCCGGGACACACGCCGAGACAAATATCGACTGTACCTGGAGGATCATCAACTCGGTGACAGGCGCTGTTTGGTCTGCCCAAAACTTGTTGGTCTTCTAGAGCAAGGAGTTGACCCTGACTGTGTGTTGCAGACTGGCACACTCCAAGATCCAGGCTGACGTGCTGAGGGACGCAGTAAAGCCTGGGGCTGCAGCCACCAAGGCACAGTGGGGAAAGACCACTGACTGAGGTCTTCCTGCTGAAGGTAATTTGAGGTCTGCTCTGTTATCTGACCCTCCTAGTGCCTCAAATGGATGTAAATATAGTCTTGTATGTCGAAGAGATGCCTTTAGTTTGTTTGAATAGAGTTAAACTCCAATGTTTGTTTGTCTCACCCCACACACTACTATACTGAAGCAAACTGTGTTTGTGACTATGTATATATATAGATATTGTTTTAGGAATAAAGTATATTTCAAAATAAAAAAAACAATTTGTGACCAAGTGCTTGATCACTAGAGTATAAAAGAGTGAGGGGGTCACTAGATTGAAGTGCATAAGATTCTGAATAGTCTTGACAAGATGGATTTGGAAAAGATATTTCCTCTCATGAGCAAGCTCTGAACAAGGGAGAGTTGTTTTGACATTAGGAGGAATCACCACTTTTAAGGGGAACTTCTTTTCTCTCAGCGGATTATAGAGTCATAGAGTCATAGAGATGTACAGCATGGAAACAGACCCTTCGGTCCAACCCATCCATGCCGACCAGATATCCTAACCCAATCTAGTCCCACCTGCCAGCACCCGGCCCATATCCCTCCAAACCCTTCCTATTCATATACCCATCCAAATGCCTCTTAAATGTTGCAATTGTACCAGCCTCCACCACATCCTCTGGCAGCTCATTCCATACACGTACCACCCTCTGCGTGTAAAAGTTGCCCCTTAGGTCTCTTTCATATCTTTCCCCTCTCACCCTAAACCTATGCCCTCTAGTTCTGGACTCCCCAACCCCAGGGAAAAGACTTTGCCTATTTATCCTATCCATGCCCCTCATAATTTTGTAAACCTCTATAAGGTCACCCCTTAGCCTCCAGGGAAAACAGCCCTAGCCTGTTCAGCCTCTCCCTGTAGCTCAGATCCTCCAACCCTGGCAACATCCTTGCAAATCTTTTCTGAACCCTTTCCCAACTTTGGGACTCTTGCCCCAGGAAGTGATGCAGATGGGATCATTGACAATGTTTTAAGGCAAAGATAGGGTGTTTCTTTTCTGCAAAGGGATTCAAACGTAATTAGGGATAGACAAGAATATGGAATTCAGAACACAAATTGATTAGCCATGCTCTTACTAGGCTTGAAGGGCCGAATTGCCTAATCCTGTTCCTACTTCATAATTCCTAACTCAGAGAGAAGAGGTTGCCTAAGCTGTGTCTTAATGGAAGAGAGAGATGGTGATACTGGGGGAGGGAAATTACACAAAGCACTCTGCTATTAATTGCTATTGAGACCAACAATCTCAATGCTTCAAGCTTGCACACCAAATGTTCACTTGCTGCAGTGACTGTTTGTGTCAGGCTGTGGTCAGTCTTCATTGATTTATTGGTCATTTCTTTGTTTTGTGTGCATTAATTATGTGGTCATGCAGTGAGTCCCAGAAGTGTTATATTTAAAATTATATTCAAAATGGACTTGCTGTGCAGGTAATGATAAAAAAAAGTGGAACCACTTTATAGGACTGGTTTTATTCGCTTCATTTTGTTTCTGTAATGAATCATTCTACTTTTCACATCAGTTTGCCAAAAGTATCAAGTACAGTTTGTGTTATTTCGACTGTTTTTAGACTGTATAGTATTGTTTGCCTCTCCAATGTCCAAGATCTCAACTAAAATTGACCTGAGAATCATCATAGAATCACAGAATAGTTCCAGTTATCGAAGGAGACCCTTTGGCCCAATCATGTACATGTTAGCCCTCTGCAAGACCAAATCAGTAAATCCCATTGAGGCAATGCATTCCTGATCCTGAGCACTTGCTGCATAAAAAGGTTTTGCTTCATTGACGCCTTCATTCTCTGCAATCTGGTTCTCATCCTTCCATCATTGGAGCGGTTTCTCCCAAGCTAGCTCAGTCCACTTGTCCAAGGTGATTTTGAAACCTTCTTTCCCATCTCCTCTCAACTTCCTCTTCCCTAAGAAAAAGGGCTCCAATTTCTCTGATCTCTCTTCACAACTGAAGCTCTTTATACCTGGGATCACTCTTGTGGATCTAGTTTGGATCCTGTTTGGGTCCTGTATATTCATCAACTTTGCATTGTGACCCCATTGTAACTGAACCAGAGTTATACAAAGAAAGAAGGAAAGGGATTGGTGTGTGAAGATCTGCTGCTCCAAGGCACCAACTTCTGTGCGTTTTTTGGAAAAGGTATATTTTTACTGAGATAGCCAAAAAGTGGGTGACCCCATGTAATGCTGGACCACTTATTCCATAGGAAAGGCACATGTGTAGTGATGCAGATCAAGCAGTATCATATTGTTCACTGTGGGTACTCAGTCTGGTACTCATCCCTATTAACTACAGTAGATCTGAACAGCTCACAGGTTGCTCAACCTTATTTCAGTCCCTGCCTGACTCCAGCATATCCCAAACTATGAATTTTTATCTTTGACCAGGGTCAAGAAGGGCTCTAGGAGAAAGTGAAGTCTGAGGATGTTAGAGAGTCAGGGTCGGAATGCGTGGCACTGAAAAAACACAACAGGTCAGGCAGCATCTGAGGAGCAGGAGACTCGACGTTTCGGGCATAAGCCCTCCATTAAGAAGGGGTCTCCCGAGAAATGTTCATTGTGGCTGTCTATATCCCATGCTTTATTTTCTGAGGTTCCACTATGTATTGCACTGAGCATTCCTTGAACCCACGTGTTGGATGTTCCTGCATTTACCTCAGGAACACAGAGTGCAGTCAATATCAGAAGGCTGAGCAAGTTAACGTCCTCTAACTGGTATGAGAATCAAGCACTGAAAACAAAAAACGCTGGAAAACACAGCGGGTCAGCATCCATGGAGAGAGAGAGCAAGCTAGAGTCTAGATGACTCTTCATCAGAGCTGACATGACATGTGGAGGGGCCAGCATGTGTGCTGAATTTGAGGGATGGTGTGGAGTGCTGGGGGAGAAAAGGTGTCGATAGCACAGATTAAGTGATCAGAATGTGGGAATGGCAGAACAATAGTGTGCCTAACTAGAAAAATAGGTCGTCCCACTGGAGTGGGGGAAGCAGAGAGAGGACAAAGTGATAGAGAATGCAGCGAGCAAATTTAAAAGAAAGGGAAGGAATTGGAGTCGGTTCACAATCTGAAGGTGTTGAACTCAATATGAAGTCCAGAAGGTTGTAAAGTGCTACGTATGACGCAGAGGTGGTGTTCTTCCAGTTTGCATTGTGATTGGCTGGAGCATTACAGCATGCTGAAGACAGGCAAATGAGTGTGCGAGCAGGATGGTGTGTTAAAATGACTGAATACTATGGCTTTCAGGAGTATTTTCGATTCAAATAAACAGCTTGTGAGGTCTTGGGTTTTTTTAATACAAACTGGAACAATAGAAGCAGCCTGAATGAGTGGCGTTGATCTCCCACTAAAACAAGGTTTTTAGTTTTTCAGTCATTGGGATCTTGAAGCTGAGTTTGGAAATTGCAGTATATCTCTCCGTGTTATACTATCTCCCAGAGTTTTCTCCTGATATTTTTTTCCTCCTGAAATGGAAAACAGCCTATTTTATTGAATTTGCCTTTGCCAAGGATACATTTATAGAATGTTACTATATTGGAACAGTTGCTGTTTAGTAGCTAAATCATCTATTTTTATTCTGTTACGTTTTTCAATAGAGTTAATTATACCAATTTTTTCTTTCATTTGTTGTATTTTAAATATACTTCATGAATAAAATGTGTCTTGCTTCAAATTTGGTAGTTGAACCAATCAATTGCATCCAGAATGCCTGGGACTTGACTTTTAAAATAAGGAAAAGTTAGCATCTAGGCTATCTTCTAGCCATAACATTAGGCAAATCATGACAGCAATCCAACAGAAAAATATTACTAGAGGAAGTGGCTAAACATTTTATAAAAGAGGTAGATTTTAAAGAGAATCTGAAGGGGGAAGGTGAGATGACGAAACCAATCTAGAGTTTAGAACCTGCAGGCAAAGTGATGGGATTAAAGAAGTAAAGATTCATAAAAAGCCAAAGTTGGAAGAATGCAGTATGAATAGAGAATTATTACCTAGAGGAGATGTGATGAACCCAAGCATAGAGAGATTTGAACATGGGATTCAATCTTATGAACAACACCAGGTGATCTTTATTCTCCATTTGAAGAGAATCTTTGTAAGAATTATCAAATAAAAATTCAACACTGAGGTAAAATTGTCAGGACTGTAAAACTTATTTCCAAGATTGCAGGTTGATTGAAATGGAGTTTGATTTTCTATAACTATCAACAGTCCCTACTGACTCACTGTTATAACATGATAATGAAGCATTGTCTAACATATTCTATTGTGATGCAAATTGTAAGAATAGTTAACAGTGAATGTCAATAGCTCCCAGTTAGTGTCCTGGGTTACATTAGCCATTTAGAGGAATGGAATTTACATATTAGCTCATCAAAACCGAAAGAACTTCAGATGCTAAAAATCAGAAACAAAATCAGAAATTGCTGGAAAATCTCAGCAGTTCTGAGGAGGGATC
Organism: Chiloscyllium punctatum; assembly: GCF_047496795.1. NCBI lineage: Eukaryota > Metazoa > Chordata > Chondrichthyes > Orectolobiformes > Hemiscylliidae > Chiloscyllium > Chiloscyllium punctatum. The sequence goes on from NC_092751.1 coordinate 88,782,464, forward strand.
ATTTGACCCGAAATGTTAAATTTGATTTCTCTCAGCAAGTGGCACAGTGGCTCAGTGGTTAGCACTGCTGCTTCACAGCACCAGGGACCCAGGTTCAATTCCAGCCTTGGGTGACTGTCTGTGTGGAGTTTTCATGTTCTCCCTGTGTCTGTGTGGGTTTCCTCACACAGGTCAAAGATGTGCAGGTTAGATAAATTGGCCATGCTAAATTGCCTGTAGTGTTAGGCGCATTTGTCAGAGGGAAATGGGTCTGGGTGGGTTACTCTTCGGAGGGTTGGTGTGGACTTGTTGGGCCGAAGGGCCTGTTTCCACACTGAAGGAATCAAATCTAAAACAAATGCTGCTGAGCTTTTCCAGCAGTTTCAGCTTTTATTAGCTCTTCAATGTGGTTTACCTTCTTCACGAGAAAGCTCTGTCAGCAAACTATACAATTTAGGGTAGCCAATCCATTTCTTGACCCCCAACCCCTGCCCCAGTCTATGATATTCCCTTAATTAAAACGATTGAGTAGAAAACAATACACTGGTAAACACAACAGCGGCATTTCTGTCTCTTTCTCTCGAAAGAAGCTTATAGATTTAAGTTACTTTGTCAGTGTGGTACTTAAAATCAAACTGGTTTTGAAAATTAAACCAACACTAGAGTAAGGTTGGACAGACATTCCAGTTTGCCCCTGTTTTTAGGTGCCTTTGCACCCTCAGTTCCAACCAATTGTGACCATTACTAATATTTATTCAATGTTTCTTTTCGTGTAATTTTCCAATCCTTGGCAGCTGTCAAAAGAATTCAAGGCTTTTGGTGTCACATTTCAAGATCTTGTGACCATTTTTCCACAGACAGGCTTTTGGAGTTAAGAGTTACGTTCTGTTTTGAAAGTAAGTGAATTGCACATATTCAATGTCCCTCTTACCTGAGACAAAGATGTGATTGATGTCTTAATGTGCCAATTATTTTAAATCTTTATTGCAATGACCAGAAGGTCACAAATTATGTTTTTTTTTGTCTTGCTCAGACTACCAGGATATGTCAATCAATTGAGATGGTACTTATGGGCACTCAGCAGACTGTAGTTGCTGATAATACATTCTTTGATTCATTCTCACCGCGGGCTTACTGATCAATTCTGAAATGGTGAAAATTCAGAGGTCAGTTCTCCCGCTTCCTGGCTAAACAGGAAAGAAAGGTCTGTCAGTTCAATTCACCCTGGGAAATTAGCCTGGTCCAGCTCAGGAGAACTCACCCATCCTAACTCATAGGCCACACATAACCATCAAGCCTGACCAGGTAACATTAAATTATTGTCAGAAATTATTGGCTTGATTTACCTTTATCTTGCCCATTCATGAGATTATATAAAGTAGCTATGCTTTCACTATAACCATCATTATAAATCCAGTGATCTATTGAGATATGGTCTTTTGTTCAGTCTAGCTCAAAGGCCAAAAGGTGCACGAGTTATGTCCCCTAATCCAATTCAGAACACAAGGAGGTACTGGTGTTACACTTTACACTATATGTTCAATGATCTTAAGAGCATTAAGGGACTCAGGGACTGGGGGAACATGTGAGTATGTGTGGGGGGGGGGGGGGGGTGGGGGGGGGGGGGGGGGTTTGTTAGGAGGATGGGGGTTGAAACTGGAGGCAATACAGAAATTCCACCATAATCTTATTGAATGGCTTGCGGGGACAAATGATTGATTTTTTTTTACTCACTCATGAAAGTGGGTATCCTGGGCGGGGCCAGCATTTAATGCCTATCTCCAGTTACTCTTGAAGCATTGATGGTGGACTGTCTTCTTGAAACACTGCACTCCATTTGGTACCGTAATACCATTAGGGTGCCGTGGCAGGAGTTTGGTACCGCAATACCATTAGAGTGCTGTTGCAGGATTTTGGTACCGCAATACCATTAGAGTGCTGTTGCAGGATTTTGATACTGCAATAGTATTAGGGTGTCATTGTAGGATTTTGGTGCTGCAATACCATTAGAGTGCTGTTGCAGGATTTTGATACTGCATTACCATTAGAGTGCCATTGAAGGATTTTGATACTGCAACACCATTAGGGTGTCATTGAAGGATTTTGGTACTGCAATACCATTGGGGTGTCATTGAAGGACTTTGGTACTGCAATACCATTAGGATGTCATTGAAGGATTTTAGTACTGCAATACCATTAGGGTGTCATTGAAGGATTTTGGTACTGCAATACCATTAGGGTGCCGTGGCAGGAGTTTGGTACCGCAATACCATTAGAGTGCCGCTGCAGGATTTTGGTACCGCAATACCATTAGAGTGCTGTTGCAGGATTTTGATACTGCAATAGTATTAGGGTGTCATTGTAGGATTTTGGTGCTGCAATACCATTAGAGTGCTGTTGCAGGATTTTGATACTGCATTACCATTAGAGTGCCATTGAAGGATTTTGGTACTGCAATACCATTGGGGTGTCATTGAAGGACTTTGGTACTGCAATACTATTAGGGTGTCATTGAAGGACTTTGGTACTGCAATACCATTAGGGTGTCATTGAAGGATTTTGGTACTGCAATACCATTAGGGTGTCATTGAAGGATTTTAGTACTGCAATACCATTAGGGTGTCATTGAAGGATTTTGGTGCTGCAATACCATTAGAGTGCCGTTGCAGGATTTTGGTGCTGCAATACCATTAGAATGCCATTGAAGGATTTTATTGCTGTAATACTATTAGGGTGTCATGGCAGGATTTTGCGATTGCAATACCATTAGAATGCCATTGCAGGATTGTGGTACTGCAATAACATGAGCGTGTCATTGCAGGATTTTGGTACTGCAATAACATGAGCGTGCCATTGCAGGATTTTGGTACTGCAATAACATGAGCGTGCCATTGCAGGATTTTGTGATTGCAATACCATTAGTGTGCCATTGCAGGATTTTGGTACTGCAATAACATGAGCGTGCCATTGCAGGATTTTGTTACTGCAATACCGTTAGAGTACCATTAAAGGGACCGAAGGGGCAACTTTTTCACACAGACAGGAGTGCATTTTGGTAAAACAAACAAGGGCAGGACTTATACAATTAATGATAGAGCCCTGGGTAGTGTTGGAGAACAGAGAGACCTAGGAGTCTTTGAAATTTGAGTCACAGGTAGACAGGGTGGTTAAGAAGGCTGTTAGCATGCTTGCCTTCATGGTTCCGATCTTTGAGTGCAAGCATTGAGATGTCTTGTTGAGGTTGTAAAGGATGTTGATGAGGCCTCTCCTGGAATATTGTTTGCACTTCTGGTCACTTTGTTATAGGAATGATAATATTGAACTGGAAAGGGTTCAGAAAAAAATTTACAGGATGTTGCTGGGAATGGAGGATTTGAGTTAAAAAGAGAGGCTGGATAAGCAGGGACTTTATTTGATTCGAATGTAGGAGGTTGAGGGGTGACCTTATAGAGTTTTATAAAATCATGAGGGGCATAGATGAGGTGACTAGCAAAGATCTTTTCCCCAGGGTGGTAGAGTTCAAAACTAGGGAGCATATTTTCAATGTAAGAGGATAAAAAGTTAAAAAAGGATGTGAGGGGGAACTTTGTTACACAGAGAGTGGTTCATATGTGGAATGCCAAAGGAAGTGGTGGATGCAGGTCCAGTTACAACATTTAAAAGACATTTGGATAAGTACATGAATAGGAAAGGTTTGGAGGGATATGGGCCACATGCAGGCAGGTGGGACTAGTTTAGTTTGGAAACATGGTCAACGTGGACTAATTAGATCAAAGGGTCTGTTTCCAAGCTGTATGACTCTATGACTCACTCTGTCCACCACTGATGCACAGTTGCAGCACTGTGGTACCATTTACAAGATACAGTGCGTAGGTTTATCACGTTTCCTCAGATAGTACCTTCCAAAACCACAACTGCTTCCATCTGGAAGGACAAAGGCATTAGGGAACACCACCAACCGCAAGATCCAATCCAAGTCAATCACCATCCTGACTTGGAGATATGTTGTCATTCCTTCAATGTCACTGGATCAAAATCCTGAAACTCCCTCCCAAATGACATTGCGGATGTACTCAGACTAAATGCTCTGGAGCGGTTGAAAAGACAGCTCACCATCACCTTCTCAATGGTAACAAGGGATTGGCAGTGAATGCTGGTCCAGTCATTCCCAGCACATCCCAGGAATAAATAAAAAGAAGATATGGTATTAGTTATTAATACTTTTATTATTACTATTAATTACAATAGTAACAATGTGTATCTATTTGAAGCAATGAAAGATGCAGGACCGTGTTGACAGATTCGGCAGAGGGATTACTTTTGGATTGCTGAGTTCTTCCAGCCTCCTATTTGTCTACTAAGCAAGTAGCTAGCACAGATACAATGAGTCGAATTGCTTCCTCTATGACTTAAACCCTCTATGGTTCTTTGAAATCTTGGCAACAATAAAGATATTTGACTGGAACCTCTTCAGAGACCCATGCTACCTTCACATTATCTCATTATCCTGCTGATCATATAATAAGCATTTATCCTCCAAATAAGAATGGCTACCACACAACTGAATAATGAGTGGTCTGAGTTTCTGTGCCAAGCATTAAGGTGTACTGTATCAAACAACTCATCTTTCTGTCTGTCCACAGTGGGTAGTGTGCCAATTGTGCTCAACCAATCTGTGTTCAAAAAGCTCTAACCGTTGTGTCCAACATTTGATATGATTGTCCTCTTGGACAACATTTGCTACAGCATCTTAACAGTGTTAATAATAACACTGGAAATCGATTTAAGGTTATCAGTCAGGTTTGTGGTGTGATTCATTTGTATGTACCAGAAGCTATATATATTTAGATATAGGGCCTTGATCTTTATAGGCAAAAGAAATATGTCCTCACATTGCAATGTTTTCAATGTTCAAGGAGTGATGAAGACATCCAATTTCTGCTGCATTCCCATTGCAATGCCCAGTCTATTCAGACTCAACATGCTTGTTATGAATTTAATCGGTGAACCATCGTTGACAGTAAATTGTTCCTGCTTCAGTTCCATACTGATCTTAATCCAACCAATCCAAATTTTCATGCTTTATACATTGTTGTATCTTAGCGATTTTTAAGAAAGTTTGGACCTCAGGTTGATGATATTTATGTAAGTTAGCTCACTGAGCTGGAAGGTTTGTTTTCAGACATTTCATCACCATACTAGATAACATCATCAGTGAGTCTCTGGTGAAGCGCTGGTGGTACGTCCCCCCTCTCTATTTATAGGTCTTGGTTTCTTAAGGCGGGTGATGTCATTTCTGATTCTTTTTCTCAAGGGAAGGTAGATAGGGTCCAATTTGATGTGTTTATTGATAGAGCTCTGGTTAGAATGCCATGCCTTTAAGAATTCTCATGTGTGTCTTTGTTTGGCCTGTTCTAGGATGTGTGTGTTGTCCCAATCAAAGTAGTGTCCTTCTTTGTCTGTTTGTATAGAAATTAGTAATAGTGGGTTGTGTCTTTTGGTGGCCAGTTGGTGTTCATGTATCCTGGTGGCAAGTTTCCTGCTAGTTTTTCCTCCTATCTATCCAACCCAAATTTGGGTGGGTGCGCTATGTAGATGACATCACAAAATGGAACAGATTAGAGGAAGCATACAACACCATCAACAATAACCTGACAGGCATAAAATTCACAAAAGAGGATGAGAACGACAACAGGCTCCCATTCCTTGATATGACAGTTGAATGTACATTTAACAGAGATCTTCAAACCAGTGTCTACAAACAAACAACAAATATAGACCGAATACTTAACTTCAGAAGCAATCATCCCAACACTTACAAGCGGAGCTGCATCAAGACATTATTTCAATGAGCTACATCACACTGCAGCACCCAAGAACCACAAAAGGTAGCTGAAAAATACCTACACAACGTTCTCAAGAAAAACAGGTACCCAATAAACATAATCTGCCAATTCCTCAAACAAGCAGACACAATGCAACCAAAAACTATAGCCACATTACCTTACATCAAAGGCATCAGAACTAACGTTGCAGACTATTCAGGCCCCTTGGCATCATGGTAGCCCACAAACCTACCAACACACTTAAACAGCGACTAATTTAACCTAAAGGATCCATTAGATACGACCAGCAAACTAACGTTATTTACAAGATATCATGCAAGAACATGTTAAATTGCCCGTAGTGTTAGGTAAGGGGTAGATGTAGGGGTATGGGTGGGTTGCGCTTCGGCGGGGCGGTGTGGACTTGTTGGGCCGAAGGGCCTATTTCTACACTGTAATTAATCTAATCTAATCTAATCTAATAAAAAAAAACAGTAAAAAAGTACTACATAGGACAAACAAGCAGGAAACCTGCCACCAGGATACATGAGCACCAACTGGCCACCAAATGACATGACCCACTATCAACATTTTCTATATAAACAGACAAAAAAAGAACATCACTTTGACTGAGACAACACACACTTCCTAGGACAGGCCAAACAAAGATGCACATGAGAATTTTTAGAGGCATGGCATTCTAACCAGAACTCCAGCAATAAAAACATCAATTTAGATCCTATCTACCTTCCCTTGAGAAAAAGAATCGGAAATGACATCACCCGTCTTAAGAAACCAAGACCTATAAATAGAGAGGGGGGACATACCACCAGCACTTCACCAGAGACTCACTGAAGATGTTATATAGTATGGTGATGAAACATCTGAAAACAAACCTTCAATCTTAGTGAGCGAACGTACAGACTTATTATTATGTTTTTTCTCAAGTTGATTTTCTTGCATGTTAATCCTGATGAGTGAAGGATGAAAAGTTCTGACTTTTTTTTGCAACATTCTATATTAGCAAGCAATTACAAATAAAACCTATTCAAAATAGGACAGTAGAAATTAAGGAAAGGTGTTAAAAATAAATTATACAATCAGCAGAATAGCCCATTCTAACCTTTATTAGCAGCACTGGTTTCCAAGATATCTGAGTAAATTTACAGTACTGGTTCAAGAGAGTTCAGTGTAGAATCACAGGGTGACAACATGATTGTAGTTTGAAATTAAATGGTACTGGGAATGAGGTGAGTCAGGCAGAACCTCACATGCCAAAGGCTAGTCACCTTGTGTGGTAGGGAGGAGCAAAGGGAAGAAATGGTCTTTAAATTCCACATTCTTCCCGTCGAAGATTATCCATAGCACTTTGAAGACTATCACTTGGTTTTTGAAAGGTTGCCCCTGTTGGCCTTTGGACTGAACATAATAATGATCCAAATCTGGAGAGAGAGAGAGAGAGAAGTGATGGGGAATTATCGAACACTGAGTCAAGTTGTTAGGATCGATCTGTCAATAAAAGTTGGATCTGTTGATCAAATGTTTGTACTTCAGAAACATGTTTATAATCCAGTGGTTGACAAATAAAGAAAGAAACCACCTTTGGGATTCATTCCCAAAGGTACCACTGTGGGAATAACATGGGATCAGATAGAATGCTAATTTTACATCCATCTCTCTCCCCTCACCATCTCCAATATGGCCCATTCATTCCAATGGGCCATTAGTAAACTAACACTGCATCATAGCACACAATTTTCCTGATGAATGAGCAGGTTAAAATTGCACTCAATGATGGGGTGTAAAACCAGTTCTTCATCTGATGCTGACAAGTGTAAAGGCTGTGTTTTGTGCTTTTTAAAACCGTGGACTGATATGAGAAAGAACTGTTTTAAACCAGTGTATTGGCAGATTGCAGTGTGTTTGAAAAGCAAGTATCTTCATACTTATGGTTAACATTGTTTAAACAGCTATCTGAACAAGCAGCAATTGAAATGTTTGCAGACAAACTGGAGCTGAAGGGAATTCTGGGTACAAGGGCAGCTGGGCGGCAACAAAAAATTGAACACTAATCAAAAATCCAAAAGCACAGTGGATGCTGGAATTCAGAAATAAAAACAGAAAATGCTGGAAAAACTCAACAGTTCTGGTAACATCTGTGCAGAGTATTCAGAGTTAATATTTCATTACCAAAAGGATGTGGATGCTTTGGAGAGGGTGCAGAGAAGGTTTACAAGGTTGTTGCCTGGTATGGAATGGTGCTAGCTATGAAGAGAGGTCGATTAGGTTAGGGTTGTTTTCATTAGAAAAAAGGAGATTGAGGGGTGACCTGATTGAGTTCTTCAACATCATGAAGGGTATGGACAGGGTGGATAGAGATAAGCTTTTTCCCAGGGTGAGGGATTCAGTAACGAGAGGTCATGCATTCAAGGTGAGAGGTGAAAAGTTTAAGGGGGATACATGTGGAAAGTACTTTACACAGGGGGTGGTAGGTGCATGGAATGCACTGCCAGCTGAGATAGTAGAGGCAGGCATGGCAGATTCATTCAAGATGTGTCTGGACAGATGTATGAGTAAGTGGGGAGCAAAGGGATACAGATGCTTAGGAATTGGGCGATAGCTTTAGCCAGTGGATTTGGATTGGCTCAGGCTTGGAGGGCCAAAGGGCCTGTTCCTGGGCTGTAAATTTTCTTTGCTCAGGTCCCATTGACCCTCCTTCAGAACCACTGGTAGATAGGAAAAGCTATTTGTGTAGAAGATAGGGTGGGGGAAAGGAAGGAGTAAATGATAGTTGAAGATAAGAGTCCAAAAAGAGAGAAGGACAGTTGGAGAGACAAAGGAATGTGTAAAGATCAGTCTGGGAGAATGAATAGCTGTGAATGGAGGCAATTATTAACTGACAATGGGTTTTATGTGGTAACAGCCCATGTGATGCCAAAGCCTAGTGTGGTGGGGGTTGTGATAAGGACATGACATCAAACAGCATCCAAGCAGAAAATGAGGTGCTGTACTTTCAGCTTGAGTTGAGCTTCACTGCAGCACTGCAGCAAGCCTAACGTAAAGATATTGGCCAGGGACCATGGTGTTATGTTAAAGTGGCAAAGAGAACAGGTCTATGGACCTGTTACCAGTTATTGAGGGCAAAAGACTTTTGTCTACCAATAATCATGTGATTGATTCTCCGAGTAGCTGAAAAACTTGGGCTGGGTACGAGGCCGAGAGCAAAGTGTTTTGATTCCCGTCAGCACAGGAAATGTGCCTCTGTTCCGTGCAGTCAAAACTCATCTTCAATTTGAGGAAAACCAATTTGTCTCTCCTTCAGCAGTTGTTGTAAGCTGTGACTTTTATTGATAAGTTTATAATTAAACCAGCCACCCTGTACCTTTTTCAATCCAGTGGAAGTGTCTGAAGGAAGACTACAAAACGTTTGACTAGTATGAGAATCATATGGCTCACCTAGGAACTTGTGAATAGGAGCCACTGAACTACCTTCCTGCTTTCTTTCACCCATAAGCTATGGGTGCTTGTCTGTTTGTCTATCTCTATGTGTCTGCATATGTAATGGAGAATTTATAAAAGGATGAGAGTTTTAAGTCAAACTGTCACATGCGGATGTTTAAAACTATTTATCTACAGTTACAGTCTAATTACTTGTAATAGTAATTCCTGTTAAGTATAGAAATCTGGTCTGTGCTTCACATCAACCAGAGTTTTTTAAAAAATGAGGAGTTTTATGTATTGAATTTTAAATCTTTTAGTTTTCTGCTGTCTAGGGAATAATGGGACTTGACTTCCGGCGTAGCCCCCAAATAACTTTTGACGCAAATGAAATTGAAATTCTCCCTTATGCCCTTCTTGTTATTGCAAATGAATCCAAAGGCCTCTGTTAACATCGGCACATCTTTATCTGCTCTTATAGAATGAATCTATAGCTGGCAATCAGAGGCCCTGGGGAGATTGAATTATAATGAGGGGACATATCAGGTTCGATAAAAATAGACCTAGTGGTATCTGCGGTAGGGCAACCTCAGTGCTGTATATGAGTTCTAACACAAGAATTCTTTCTATTTCCAATTAAACCGAACATGTTGTCAATTCGTTCCACATGTTACTGCGGTTGACATGGAAAAATGATGTGTCATGATTGATACTTTGAATGAATTCCTTATTGTGGTAGAAAAGTTTAATAACATGAGTGTTAGTTTCGATCATAAAACAAGCCCTTTATCATGACTGTGTGCCAATCGTCATTGTAAAAGCCTTATATCAGTAGTTCACTCGCAACATATGAAAAAAAAAGATTGCATTTATATTGTACCTTTCCATGACCTTGTTCTGCTTTACAATCAATTAAGTACTTTTGAAGTTACCATTGTCCCGCACTCTCATTGGAGAAAGGCAGTTGTTGGTGAGTGTGACCTAAGGGTCACTCCGCCTCAGACGACGGGTTGGATTGGGTAGGCAGGAGCTTCATGGTGATGACCTTTACTGGTATCACCCACGATATTGGTATCACTCTGCAACACAAGCTAACCATTCAGCCAACTGAGCTAAGTAAAAGCCGAAAGAACTATGGATGTTGTAGATCAGAAATAATACTAGAAATTGCTGGAAAAGGTCAGCCGGTCTGGCAACGTCTGGGGAGAGAAGTCAGAGTTAACGTTTTGGGACGGGTGACCTTTCCTTAGAGTTCTTAGCTAATTGGGTCCCAGAAAGATGAAGGCAGCTATAGAAAACACAGTGTCCAATTTGCACACAGCAAACTCTCACAAAAAAAGCAATGTGACAATGATTAAATAATCTATGTAAGTGTTACTGATCAAGGGATAAATGTGGCCCAGGCCACTGGAGAAAGCTGTTCTTTAAGCTATAGTCAGGTAGGATGATGGACCTGAAACGTTAACTCTGCTTTCTCTCCACAGATGCTGCCTAACCTTCTGAGTTTCTCTGGCAATTTCAGATTTCTAGCATCCGCAGTTCTTGGCTTTATATTTAGGAAGGTGGGGTTCTTGGTTTGATGTCTAATTCCAAAGATGCACCTCTGACAGTGTAGCACTCCCTTGATAATGCACTGGAATGTTATAGCTTTGAAATCCCTGGTGTGGAACTTAAAACCCACATTCTTCAAGGGAGAGAGCCAAAGTTAACAAGAAGTCATAACTTTGAATAATGTCAAGCATAATACAAACTTTTTTTACCTCTCATCTGATGTCTGCTCGGCATGAGTCAGTAAACAATGCAACACAAAATAAGTGTTAGACATTTAAAAATAAAATTTTAAGAAAAAGATGAGAATTTTTTTAGAAGGCTCAAATGAAATTAGTGTGTCAGTTCCTTTAATATTATCTGTCTACAATCTACAATCTTAGTCTTGTCTTTGTTTTCAAACTCAATCTTGGCGTCACAGAGGGAGAGGGCACTTTGTTTCCATGGCGTATTGATGTGAAATGTTCTTTGCTCATCTATTGCACAGTGGGGCACAAAAGCTTGTTGATTTAAGTTGCCTTCAATGCAGACAGAGTTATGAGTGGCCAGGAATGATACAATGTTCTAGCGTGATTGTTCACACTGTAATATAGAGTGGTATGGTGGGCGAAATGGATAATAGCCCCAACCTCATAAATCCTTAACGATTGGCCACCGCAAGGGTAAAATGGACTGAGACGTCAGGAGGAAAGTCATCCTCTGTCACCCTTTAACACCACCTAGTGGCTGTCTGAAGATCAGCATTGGTGTTGGGAGGGAATTGGAGGCAGGAGGCTGGTTGGTAGGTGCGGGTACACAGTAGGATCATTTGTACTAGATTGTGTCTTAGCTGCAGGGGAAAGGGAGAAGAAAGGAGAGAATTGGAAGCATTGGGGGAGATGAGTGATATTTTAATCCACATTAAGGATTACAGATATCAATTCCTCAAAAATGCCACCGTTAAAGTCAGAGTGGTGGATCAGTTCATACTATGGTTATTTGAGAGTTTTTCACTGTATTAAATTTGTTATGGTAAATAGCCCATCTATAGGACACCCAGAGACTTTTCCCCAAAAGACGGGGTGTAGATGCCAAAGATCGAAAGAATCACTCCAACCTTCCGGCTGCTTATCCTTGGTTTGATAAATCACTGAAAGGATTAGAATCCAGCAAAGGGAGAAAAGAATGGAAATGAATAGGATATTGTGGGGAAGACTTAGGGAATTTGACGGGGTAGGTGTGGAAAGGTGGTAGAGTCTAGAACTAGATGGCATCATCTCAGAATAAGAGGTTACCCTTTTCTTTTCCCAGAGGGTGATGGGCCGTCAGGTAGAATGTCAGTATTGCTAAATTTACGGGTAAATTAATACCGACATTCTGAGAGGGCGATGGTCCTACAACATGACTTTACACACTCGCAGAGTGGAGTCTTGCATGGCTGATCTATAACACTGCAATGTCCTCCAAAAACATTGCTCTCAACAGGCACATACAATGCAATCTCTGACCTTTTCTACTTCTGACTAAGGATTATTGACCTGGAACATTAACTCTATTGGTCCACAGATCCTGCCAGACTTACTGATTGTATTCAACATTCTCTGTGTCCATTTCAGGCCTCCCAGCATCCTTGTTATCCTGTTATTGTCCAAATATATTGGACAAGCTCTGCGGCAACCAAATCTCTCACTGACTTTGATAAATGAGACCTTATACTGAGACCTCATCTGTCGTCTCTATTAGACATCAGTATTCCAATTTGCATTAGACTCTCTTCACACATCACCCATCTGCTTGCTGACCTGCTTTAGAACCTGGTGCTGGTGTGTTTTTCCAGCACCACATTTTTCAACTCTGGTACTCCAGCATCTGCAGTCCTCACTTTCTCCTGCTTTAGAACCTGGTCTGGCATACCTTTGTTCTAATATTCCTGTTTTTGTGTCTGAATGCCTCCATGAACTCCCCTCACACCCCTCCCTCTCTCTGGCCTCCTACAGCCCTCCAAAGTATTTACACTCCTTTAGTTCTGACCTCTTAACTATCCAGAATTTGAATTGCTCTATCATGGCCTGCTGCGGCTTCACCTGCCAGAGCCCTGAGCTTTGGACTTCCCTCCTCAAACCTCTCTATCTCACTATCTCATAGAAGCATAGGAACAGGAATAAGCCATTCAGCCCCTCAAGCCTGTTCCACTGTTCATTGAGATCATGGCTGACCTGTGACCCATGTCCATACATCTGCCTTTGGCTCAAATCCCTTAATACCTTTGCTTAAGAAAAATGCATTTCTCTTAGATATAAAATTAACAACTGGTCTAGCATTTACAGCTGTTTGTAGAAGTGAATTCCAAAATCCACCTGCCTTTGTGTATAGAAATGCTTCCTATAATCTCTCCTGAATGGTTTGGCCCTAGTTCGAAGATTATGCCACCCCACCCTCAGTCTATCTGTCTCTCTCTCTCTATCCTCCTTTTAAATTCTCCTCAAATCTCCTGTGTTGACCAAACGTTTGGATATCAGTCCAAATACCACCTTGACTGGATGACAAACTTGATCTAGTGAATTAAGTGCCTTAGGACTGTAAAGAAGTTGTTGATTTGTTGTTTTCATGCAATCATTACCCTCTGCAATGGCTAAAAATCACACAACACCAAGCTTTATTCCAACAGGTTTATTTGGAAGCACTAGCTTTCAGAGTGCTGTTCCTTCCTCAGGTGGTTGTGGAGCAGGACTATAAGACACAGAATTTATAGCAAATGATTACAGCGTCATACAAGTAAAATGATATATTTAACACACCTCTATTGTTCTCAATGATGACATTCACTGATTTGCCAGCGTTTCTCATGTAGATGTGAAGTCAATGATTGCAGGATAAAACAACAGAGAAATCAGACAGAGTAACTATAAGCTAATCCTGATCATTGGTACTGTTGGTAATTCCAATGAGCTGTTTGGGTCTGAGGTGAGGAGAAACCACTTCGCACATAGGGGTTATGACTGTTTGGAATTCTCTACCACAAATGGTCATGGATGCTTTACTTTTGAATATGTATAACCCTCAGATGGACTTTTGGTCTCTCAGGAAAGCAAGGAATATGTGGAATGAGTTGGAAAACGGGTTTGAAGCCAAAGATTAGCCAGAACTGTATTGAACGATGGAGCAGGCTCGATGGACTGGATGTCAACTCCCCCTCCTCTTCATTGGATTTTTAGGCTCTGATGTATGTAGCATAGATTAGATTAGATTACTTACAGTGTGCATAAGGCATTTCATTTGTATGCTGTTAATATCGGTTATTTTAGAGTTTGGATTCTGAACTAGTGGCATGTAGAATTTGGTCTAAGTACATGAAGGGGTAACTTGCCAGCATTTCTGTAACCTGATTTTTTTATACTAGAGTGAGTCCCTGGGGTGATAATGGGAATTTGTCTGTAATATGAGAGTTTTATAGTGGGAAAAATTAATGTTGAAAGGAATATGCGAACTTGCAGTTTAGAAAATTGGGGATGGAGTATATTTTTGGCTTGGGGTAGTGTCCCATAGCTTACAAAATCTTTTGGTCAGTTTGAAGAAGTATTCAGTTAAGCTATAAGTCGGAAACAGTGTCTCCTGCAGAAAGGGGGTACAAAATAGGTTGCCTCAGTGTAAGGATTTTAGTTCGAAATTACAGATGAGGGCTAAATGGTTAGAAGGCTGAAGGGATTACTTGAGGTTGAGAGATACTAAGCTCTGATTGTATGCAATTAAAGAGTTTGTCAAGCTCTCAATATAGGTACACAATCCTTTGTCTGAAATTCTGAAATCCGAAAACTTCTGAAATCCGAAAACTTCTGAAATCCGAAATTCTTTTCGTGGAGTGTGGAGTGTCATTTTGGCATGCAAAGAGGTAACCCAACTCCACACCCACTTGAACCACATCACTCAGATGTGATGTGGCAACATGGCCCAACACGGGCAGGCATCATTGTGTCTTTTAGCTTGTACTATTCACACACGTGTCTGCCGTTAGGCAATATTTTTATTATTTCACTGTGAAAATGTAATTTATTCTGAAATCCAAAAAATACCAAATTCCAAAAAACAACTGGCCCTAAGGATTTTGGATAAAGCAATGTGTATCTGTACTGGGATTTGAAGGAAAGTTAATCTCTGCCCATGGATGCGACACAGCGGGAATTCTCTCTGATGTTTGAGAACGGTAAAGTGAAGATGTTGGGATAGATGGGATTTTATTTTTAACTGCATGTTTCAAAATCTTTCTAACTGTGTTATGTGTGAATACCTTTACTTTATTTATCTTTGATTTTTTTTGGATATAAATGTATATTTTATTGTTAAGACAAAATCTGCAGCATTGCATATATGTGTTTCGACTTATGAAATAAAAAAAACTATCAATCCAGGACTCAATCAGGGATTTGGCTTTCCCAGAGCTGGGATCATAATATGGGGAATATTCTTTTCAGATTACAGAACATAGGAGGTATAGTTAGTAAGTTTACAGAATACATGAAAATTGGAGGTGTAGTGGACAGCGAAGAAGGTTATCTCTGAGTGCAAAGGGATCTTGATCAGATGGGCCAATGGGCTGAGGAATGGCAGACGGAGTTTAATTTAGATAAATGTGAGGTGCTGCATTTTGGAAAGGCAAATCAGGGCAGGACTTATACAATTAATGATAAGGTCCTGGGGAATGTTGCTGAACAAAGACACCTTGGAGTTCAGGTTCATAGTTCCTTGAAAGTAAAGTCACAGTTAGATAGGACAGTGAGGAAAATGTTTATTATGCTTTCCTGGATTGGTCAGAGAATTGAGTATAGAGGTTGGGAGGTCATGGTACTGCTGTACAGGGTGTTGGTTAGGCCTCTGTTGGAATATTGCATGCAATTTTGGTCTCCCTCCAATCAGAAGGATGTTGTAAAAATTCAAAGGGCTCAGAAAAGATTTACAAGGGTGTTGCTAGGGTTGGAGGATTGGAGCTATAGGGACAGGATGAATAGGCTGGGGCTGTTTGCTTTGGACCATTAGAGGCTGAGGGGTGACCTTATAGCAGTTTATAAAATCATGAGGGGCATGGATAGAATAAATAGACAAGGTCTTTTCCCTGCGGTGGGGGGAAATCCAGAACTAGAGGGCATAGGTTTAGGGTCAGAGGGAAAAGATTTAAATGGGACCTGAGGGACAACATTTTCACACAAAGGATGGTGCATGTAATGGAATAAGGAAGTGGTGGAGGCTGGTACAATTACAACATTTGAAAGGCATCTGATGGGTATATGAATAGGAAGGGTTTAAAAGAATATGGGCCAAGTGCAGGCAAATGGGACTAGATTAGTTTTGGATATCTGGGCAGCATGGACGAGTTGTACCAAAGGGCCTGTTTCCATGCTGTACACCTCTATCACTCCATGACTCTGAATTGATACAGTGTGGAAACAGGCCATTTGGCCCCTCAAGTCCACACCAACTCTCTGAAGAGGATCCCACCTAGACCCCCTACTCCTACCCTATCCCTGCATTTCCTCCGACCAATCCACCTAACCTGCACAGCGGAAGAAAACCAGAGCACCCAGCAGAAACATGGAGGACGTGCAAACTCCACACAGACAGTCACCTGAACCCAGGTCCCTTGTGCTATAAGGCAGCAGTGCTACCCATTAAGCCATGGTGCCAACCACAGCACAGTAGCTGCTTAATTTATACTATTTTATTAACATTGCAAGATGTACTTTTAAAAGTCTTGTGATTTCACCGTAGTGATAAAATTGAAGGCATGTGTCGATTGGAATTTTTAACATACTCATGTTTATTTTAGCACTTGTTTCTTCTTTGTGCCAAAACAATGATGGCTTCAGGCTCTGATGTGCTCAAGCCTTATGGATGTATGTGAGCATTCATACTTTCCGGAACTTCAGCAGCCCAGAAATGTACTATATAAGCATTTCAACTGGTCATAATATTTCTGCCTCAACTGATAAATTCTAGGCCGGACCTATTTAAAAGCTTTCGGCGCAGCTGAATACATCGGGTAAAATTCCAGGTGATAATTTTACAAAGTATTCAAGACAGGAAGTCAAACCTTATCCAAAGCAAGGAATTCAACCGCGCTAGGTTTTGAAGAATTCGGACAAGAATCTTCCCCAAGACCCTGAACAATCTGGGCGCTGCTGAGAAAGGTGGAAAAATCGTGTAAAATGCCCAGCAAAGAGTTTCTTAACATGGAAAGAAAATATCTCGAAAATTCTAATGAACGATAGGATGAGATTCTTGTCAGTGAGTAGCGAGAGCACAGTTTGTATGCACCTACATCTCATCATTAGTTAATAGCACCTCATTTCTGTGCATTTTCCCTTTTGTCCATCTGCCGGTTGGAAAGGAGTTGGTGCCAATTCCTGATTTGAAAGTCAGAGCAGTAACCTGGCGATTCCAGCTCACTGCTTGCTCCTCTAAACCTCGACCAATCACCACCATCATGGGGCACAGTCCATGACCTGTGACCCAATGCACTCCATGTCCATTAGACATGACATCGGATATGTGTCAGCCCAACTGCACTCTCAGGACATTTCTTCAATCCACTTATAATACGGTTTTGTGTTGTTTGTGTGTGTGTGTTTATCTGCGTCTGTGTGTTTGTGTGTGTGTGTGTGTGTGTGTGTGTGTGTGTTTATCTGCGTCTGTGTGTTTGTGTGCGTGTGCCTTTGTGTTGTGGGTGTGTCAGGGGAGAGTGTGTGTGTGTGTCTTTGTGTGTGTGTGTGTGTTTATCTGCATCGGTGTGTTTGTGTGTGTGTGCCTTTGTGTTGTGGGTGTTTCAGGGGGAGAGTGTGTGTTTGTGCGTGTGTGGGGATAGTATGTGTGTGTTTGACTGTGTGGGTGTTTGTGTGTGGGCCCTCTTTGTTTGTCTTCTAAGGAAAGGCTCGGCTTGTGTGCAGTGGGGTAGATTTATATTTATATTTATGTATTGTCACATGTATATAAAAAGATAGTGAAAAGTGTTTTCTCAGGAACGGAAAACAGTGTCCACATGCTCCAGCAAGATCTTGACACACTGAATATAGTACAAGATTTTAGAGCAATAGAGGTCATCCTTGACCCTTCTTCTTGTTTGTCCTCTGCTTGCTGCTTGACACTGGCCGGGCGTCTATGTACAGGGGCCCGGGGTCTTGGTTACCGGTCTGCCTCAGCTGGTCGCTGCCACTACCACATGTGCCGCGTCCAGGTTGGAGCCAAGGGCCTGGTCTATTGCCTCCAGCTGCCCCTCCAATGCTCCTTCAGATGCTGCCACCGGTCATTGGTCGCTGGAGTCCTAGCCTAAGCTGAAGCCTTAGAGCAAGAGCCAGAGCTGGATCCGGCCATGGATCTTGACTTGGGCACGGCCCGGCCCCAACCCACTCCCCTGCGGAAGGAAAAAGCTGGGGAAAGACTGTGAAGCCACCACAGCACTGAGTGGTGAAGCTGTGTGAGATGGTGTGGATGCTACTGGCTTCACTGTATGGTGCCTGTTATGGACAAAGCTAGACCCCCCTCAAAACATTTTTAAAAAAACACCACACCCTAACTTTGCCAGTTGTTTTAAGCAGGTGTAAAGTGGATCTTAAAGGGTAATGCAGCTGGTCAAACCACTTAGTTTTAATCAAAACAGAATATTTACAAGATTACTGAATGAAACACAAACAGAAGAGAACAGAATATAGAATAACCTAACCTCTCGGAAAACCCAACAGACTATGCCAACTTAATGATGCTGTTCCAAATTCGTGCAACAATCCCAATAAATACCCCTTGGCACAAAAGGTAAAATCAAACACAGGGTCATACAGGAGAGATATCAGAGACAGATTATCACGGACTTGCTTCTTTGGGTCCAGCAGCTTTTACAATGACTGACTGCTTTCAGTGAACAGCCAGACTGTTACAAACCAAACCAAACCAGAGACAAGGAGAAAGTGTGATTCCTGATTAAGGGCTTATGCCCAAAATGTTGATTCTCCTACTTCTCAGATGCTGCCTGACCTGCTGTGCACTTCCAGCAACACACTATCAAACCAGAGAAAAGCTGAGCTGGGAAAACTGGCCACTCCTCTTTCATTGTCTAAGTGTTGTTGTTAAACTTGAAAGCCTTGTGACTGAGGCAGTATCTGTTAGTTATAATCAAGTTAGCCCTAAAACCCTTCAAACCTTTTGGAATCACTACTTTTATGAAGAAAAAGCCAAGGAAAGCATAACTTTGTTCACGGTACAGCGTCATTACATGCCCATGAATGGCCAAGTCCCAGAATGAGGAGCCCATGGCTGCCATCTTGGAATATAGAACAGTTAGATGTGAGTGCATTGAAACATATAAAATCCAGTTGGGTTCTTGGAAGGGTGGATGCAGAAAAGATATTTCCTCTCACATGATAATAAGAAGTTACACATTTAAGTGAGAAATTATGAAAAAATATTTTAAAGATGGTGGTGAGTCTTTGGAACGTGCCTCCTTAAAAAGAGGAAGGTCAACTTTGCAGATTTGTAAGCCTGAGGGAAATAGGTTTGAGACAAGCAAGGGCTGTGAAAGTTATTGGAAGAATTTGAATAGTCATGATCATATCCAGCAGGTTTGAGGAACTGACTGACCTAATCCTGCTCCCCATTGTTGGTATGGTTGTGCAACATGCTAATGAGACACAATAATACCATCATAGGAAATGATGCAATGTCACATGATCTTACCCTCCTTTGCAGTGACAGATGTCTTCTTAGCTCAGTAATCTCCCAGCCAGACCAAGAATAGTATAATTATAACAGTGGCTCCATTAAAAGCTTTGGAAACCAGGATAAGAATTTTAAAACATCATGCCATTTTCGCATTCTGTCAATCTGGCATTTTTGCATTTTATGTACTCTATTTCTTGCATTCTTGCATTCCGTCCTTTGGTCATGGTTGCATTCTTGCATTCTGTCATTTGATCAGAATGGCAGAATGGAACATCATGCAAGAATGCAAAAATAACTTGATCTAAGATAGCAAGTATGCAACATCGCAAAACATGCAAGAAATTAAGAAGGCAAAAATAAAAAAAAATGCAAGGGTGCAAAATGACGTCATGCAAGAATGCTCAAATGATAGAATGCACAAATTAAAGTACATAAAATGCAAAAATGCAAACGTGCCAGAAAGACAGAATGCGAAAATGACATTACACAAAAGTAATAAAACACAAGAAGGCAACAAGAAAGCTAGGATAACTGAAGGCAAGAATGCAAAAATAACAAGCATGGCAATTAATAGAGCAAGAAAGTCCTAAGGACAGAATGGAAGACTGACAGTGTGCAAGAATGCAACAATGCAAAACATGCAAGAATGCAAAAAATAACAAGAATGACAGATTGGAAGGATGCAAAGTTACAGATATGCAGGATGGCAGAATGGAAGTGCACAAAAATGACAGGCTGCAAGATTGCAAGTATGCAACATTGCAAAACATGCAAGAATATAAGAATGCAAAAATAACAAAATGCAAGAGTGCAAAATGACTTAATTCAAGAAAGGCAGAATGGAACAGAATGCAATCATGCAACAATTAGAATGACTGAATGCAAAAATTCAAAATTACAAATTTGTAAGAATGACAGAATGGAAGAGAATACAAGAGTGTAAAAATGACAGATTTCAAGAATGCAACTATGCAATACATACAAGAATGCAAAATTACAAGTATGCAAGAATGACAGAATGGAACAGAATGCAGGAATGCGAAATGACATGATGCAAGATTGCAAGTATGCAACTTTGCAGAACTTGCAAGAAAGCAAGAAAGCAAAATTACAAATATGCAACAATGTGCAATATTTTGTGCTTAATTGAGAGGACCCATTCTCTTCTTTTCGCATCATAATTTACTTCATTGCACTTTCTTTTTTCTCTTTCTCCAGCATTAACAACCCCTTTGCCTTTGACACTATCTCCATACTTTGCTTTTCCTCCACCTCTGTCCAAAGTATCAAAAAAAACGTTTTTCAACATTTTTAAGTTCTGAAGAAGATTAATAGAGTCATAAAGCAGGGAAACACACCCTTCAGTTCAACTCATTCACACTGACTAGAATACAATCTGACCTAGTCCAATTTCCCAGCATTTGGCCCATATCCCTCTAAACCCTTCATATTCATATAGCCTTCAGGTGTCTTTTAAATTTGTAACTGTGCCTGCATCCACCACTTCCTCTGGCAGCTCCTTCCATGCACATTCCACCCTCTGCATGAAAAAGTTACTCCTCATGTCCTTTTTGAATCTTTTCCCTCTCACCTTAAACCTATGTCCTCTAGCTTTGGAATCTCTCACCCTGGGGAAAAAGACCTTGGCTAGAGTCATCTTGGACTTGAAATGTTAATCCTGTTCCTCTTTCCACAGATGCTTCAAGACCTGCTGAGTTTCTCCAGATTTCCATAGTATTTCACTTTTATTTGAGTGATTAATCTCAGTGATCCCGAGATGGAGAGGGTAGTGATCTATGAAGGTTTGTGCTCCAGTCTGTGTTTGATTGCTCTGTTGGAATGTGCACAAGGTTACTCACATGAAGTAAAAGGAGACCTAGCCATTTGTAGAAGTCAGAGACTGATGGTGGAGGGGGGCCTTTCATACTGGAGGTCTGTGACCAGTGGTGTGCCACAAGGATCGGTGCTGGGTCCACTACTTTTTGTCTTTTATATAAATGGTTTGGATGTGAGCATAGGAGGTATCGTTAATAAGTTTGCAGATGATACCAAAATTGATGGTGTAGTGGACGGTGAAGAAAGATACCTCAGATTACAACAGATCCTTGATCAGATGGACCATTGGGCTGAGCTCTGGCAGATGGAGTTTAATTGAGATGAATGCGAGGTGTTACATTTTGGAAAGACAAATCAGGGCAGAACCTATACACCGAATGGTGAGGTCCTGGGGAGCGTTGTTGTACAAAGAGACCTTGAAACAAATAGTTCTTTGAAAATGGAGTCACAGGTCGATAGGATAATGAGAAAGACGTTTGGTATGCTTGCCTTTATTGGTCGTTCCATTGAGCACAGGAGTTGGGAGGTCATGTTGCAGCTGTGCAGGACATTGGTTAGGCCCCTTTCGGAATACTTGTGCAATTCTGGTCTCCCTACTATAGGAAGGATGTTGTGAAACTTGAAAGGGTTCAGGAAAGATTGACAAGGGTGTTGCCAGGGTTAGAGGATTTGTACAACAGGGAGAGACTGAATAGGCTGGGACTGTTTTCCCTGAAGCATCAGATGCCGAGGGGTGACCTTATAGAGGTTTATAAAATTATGAGGGGCATAGATAGGATAAATAGGCAAGGTCCTTTCCCTGTGGTGGGGAAGTCCAGAACTAGAGGGCATAGGTTTAAGGTGAGAGGGGAAAGATTTAAAAAGGACCTAAGGGGCAACTTTTTCATGCAGTACGTGTATGGAATGAGCTGCCAGAGGAAATGGTGGAGGCTGGTACAATTACAACATTTAAAAGGCATTTGGATGGGTATGTGAGTCGGAAGGGTTTAGAGGGATATGGGCCAAATGCCGGCAAATCGAACTAGATTAATTTAGGATATCTGGATGGCATGGATGAGTTGGACTGAAGAGTCTGTTTCTGCGCTGTACAGCTCTATGACTCGAAATGGATATCTGATGAGAACATTGAGGTTATTCACCACCTGGTTAAAAAGTGATATCATTCATTATATGAAAAAGAGAAGCTGCTCTGACAAGGTACAAGGGAACAGTGGTGTCTGGTGGAACAATTGTTTTCTGGCATGAGGCTAAAACAAGTAAGAATTATTTATTTTCTTTGAGCTTTGACAAAGGGTCAGTTAGACTCGAAATGTTGGCTCTTTTCTCTCCTTACAGATGCTGCCAGACCTGCTGAGAGTTTCCAGCATTTTCTCTTTTGGTTTCAGATTCTAGCATCGGCAGTAATTTGCTTTTATTTATTTCCTTCCTTGTTTTATGCTGGTGTTCTGGCACTGACCATCTTTCGCAAGTGTTATGAAATGAAGACAGACACTTGAGCCAAATCAGCCTTTCTAACTCTGTCGACGTAACGCAGTAAAATTAAAACCTTCAAAGACCCTCAAAATTGACACTGATAGTTTCTACCCAACTTTTGAATTAACGAATCCCAGACTGTGCAAAAAATTAATTCTTGACACCAGTTTGTCACTTAAACAAAAGAATTTGCTTATTCATTAATAATACAGTAAATTTAGCAGGGCCAAACTAGACAACAAATTGATCCAATTGACATCGTTGTTTAAATCCAATAACCTTATTTTTACAACCCCATTCACACAAAGACAGACAAACAAACACAGTTAAGAGATTATTAAGAGAAAGTAACAAAACTGGTCAGATTATTTCAATGGTTTTCATGATGCATTGTTCCACAGGCATAAATGATTGTTTGTTAGTTGATTTTCTGAACATGGCTTCCATCAGGATCACATTTTCTGCTCACTCATAGGGAATCAGTCATTTTTTTAGCTTAGTTTCTATTTGCTGAGCATCTATTAGCCGATAATAGGAGATTAAACAGGGACCTTTCATACCATCATGCTGTTACCTCAACAGTTAAACTCTTTCTCCCAGAAAGCATAGTCCAAATCCCAGTTCAAAACTCTGACTTCTCCCTGTCCCAGCTGCTACTCAACATCTAACATCTGCTTGAGTCTCTCCCAGACTTGCTGGAACCAGTTCCCAGGTACTGACCTTATTGATGGCCATCATCTGTTTCAACATTACTGCTCTGCCCAGTGTCAAAGCATCTGTAGAGTTGATTGATCGCGACCCAACCTTCAGTAAACTTACAGGCCTGGCCTCGAAACAAGCCACAATTTGTTTGCTCTGCTTTCTTTTTAAGCTGCTGCCCACAGTCCAAAGGTCATTTTAAGCTCCCAGTTCTCAATTCACAGCTCCAAACCAGAAAAGAATACATTAAAAGTGATGAAACATCAGTGAAGGTTGCAACAAGTATCTTGTCCAAGCAAAAGGTACCCTTAGGTTGCCCACAGACACCAGTGGAAGGAAGCTATTTGATCATAACAGGCATCACAGCCAAATGTACTCTAGTCTGATGATATGGCTGGAGCAACGGGTATTCAGCAAATGCTTAGGAGAAAGGAATCTTTCTAAATTATGTGTGTGATGGGTTGGGGGAGGTGGGGTTGCATATTGCATTGTTAGGGCCATAAAACGCTTCACTTGAGTTCAGGTAATTCAGCACAGACCTGAGCTGCTCCTGATCCATGATATTCAGTTCCGCACAGGGCAGCTCATTATAGTAACCAGGCCAACAGAGAGCTGTAAACACTGCCTTTTTAAACGGGGATTGAAATCCAAGCTCGTCCACCGCCCCGCCCCCCCCCACCCCCCCCCAAAAAAAAGTCACATTTGGGCATTGTGAGAAATGATTAAGACCATGTGTGACAAATTGGCACATGACTCATGTCAGGCAATTACTTCCATGCCTTTGCAAGTTATGATAATCTGCTGACAATAGTGTATAATTCACAAGTTATTTTAGTGTGCTACACCTCCCTTCATCAGACACAAAAATGCATTTGCCTCTCAAACGCCAGGCAGCTAATTTTATGTTTCAGGAATCATTTTGATTGAAAATAAATCTGTGAGAGAGCAATTCCTAAAGGACATGCCTTTGGATGGCACAGTGGCTCTGTGGGTTAGCACTGCTGGGACCTGGGTTCGATTCCAGCTGAAGGTGACTGTCTGTGTCGCGTTTGCGCATTATCCTCTTCTCCATGTGGGTTTTCTGCTTCGGTTTCCTCCCACAGTGCAAAGTTATGCAGGCTAGGTGGATTGGTCATACTAAATTGTCCCATAGTGCCTGGGGATATATAGTTTAGGTGGATTAGCCATGGGAAATGCAGGATTACAAGGATAGGGTAAGGGGTTGGGCTGATCTTTGGAGGGTGGGTGTGGTCTCGATGGGCTGAATGTCCTGCTTCCACTCTGTACGGATTCTATGATTCTAAATGTTAGCACATTTGAGTCTTGGTAATGTGAGTCTTGGTAATGGACGGAGCTCATCACAACAACAGCTACCTACTGTGCCTCTAATATAATAAACATCTCATGGTGCTCCACAGGAAAATTCATAAGGCAGAATAAACCCCCAAGTCAGATTAAGAGATAAAACCAAAAGCTGAATCATTTTATTGAATGGATTAAAGAAGGATGATTAGGTAGAAAGATGCGGAAAGGTGTAGGAAGGAGGTTGTAAGCAACTGAGGATGCAGCCAGCAATGTTGGAATTATCAAAAGTGATTAAAATTACATTTTTTATGACTAATTCATGCAATGTGAGCGTTGCTTGTTTGGGTCAGCATTTATTGACCATCCTTAATTGTCCTTGAGATGTTGTTGAGCCACCTTTTTGCACCTCTGAGGTCTAAGGAAGGCTGGAAGGGGTTACTTGGGTGCACCCACAATGCTGTTACAGAGGGAGTTGCAGAATTTTGAGCCAGTGACTCTTATGGAACAGCAATATACTTCCAGAATGGTGAGTGGCTTGGAGGGGAACTTGCCTCTGTTCCCATTCATGAAACTCTGTATGAGCAGAGGATATGGTGCTATCCTTATTGTGTTACTCATTTAGTAATTCAGAGGTCTGAACTCAATTGGGATTCAGGTTACAAAATCTGGTGACTTAAAGCTGATGGTATTGATAGAAGTGCCTCTGTTATTGTTGGAATGATGTTAAAAATCTGAATGGCTTCCAAAGATGGGAAAGAAACCTTTGAGACTCATGAAATCTGGCCTGTACAACAAGTGTGTTACTCCAGAAATATACTCTACTTATAAAAATGTGTTCCAAAACATTGCATGTTGAGAATTAAGGAGTAAGTGCAGTAAAGTTGCATTTTTCTCCTTACCGCATATGCTGCTCTGAGTTCATAGATTCCCTGCAGTGTGGAAATAGGCCGTTCAGCCCATCGAATCCACACAGACCCTCCAAAGGGCATCCCATCCAGAACCCACCCAATTCCTATAACCCTGCATTTCCCACAGCTAATCCACCTAAGCTACACATCCCCAGACACTATGGGCAATTTGGCATGGACTATCCAGCTAACTTGTACATCTTGTGACAGGAAACCAGAGCACCTGAATAAAACTCACGCAGACACGGGGAGAATATGTAAACTCCACAAAAACAGTCGCCCGAGTGTTGAATTGTACCTTGGTCCCTAGTGCTGTGAGGCAGTAGTGCTAACCACTGAGCCACCCTATCATTGCAACAATACAATTTCAACACTTGGTATTCACAAGGCACAGCCTACGTCAAACATATAGCCCAGGGGCAAAGTATTTCAGATTGAATATTGCAGTAAATACAATAGCATTTTCCATATAGCCCGCTCCACTTGGAGATGCCTCAAGACAATTTCAATAATCTTTAATGTGTGCAATATATTTTGCACATCAGGCTCACAACCCAACGTGCTCCAAACAGTTTTCAGTCTCAGTGTATATGGGTGAAAGCTGTTCGACAGTAACCCTTCCACAGTGTGCCTCTGTATGAGCCATCCTAAGTTTTAATCCATCCTTACCGTTGAAGGAGCAACTGGACTTCACCTCGAGTGCGTCCAACAAAGGTGGCCCACAATTTTCTGATGGCAACCAGGAATCTGCGATGCACTTTTGATTGATGCCCGCATCCTAAGGATTGGTGAACAGTGGAAATACCCGTGCATGTCAGACCCAGTATGTTGTTGAATTTTGGTGTCCAAGGGCATGGCTTAGACAATAGGTCAGGATTCATGGTCCTAATTATCTTGTGATGGCTGACACTGGAATGTACGTGAGCATGAATGTCAGCTGGGAACAACAACAACAATTTCCATTAATTATAGCACCTTTAACGCAGAACAATGTCCCACAGCATTTCACAGAGCTGACAAGAAAGAGTCACAGAGTTATAATCATAGAGATGTACCACACGGAAACAAACCCTCTGGTCCAACGCTTCCATGTGGACCAGATATCCTAAATTAATCTAGCCCCATTTGCCAGCGTTTTGGGACTAGATTAATTTAGGATATCTGGTTGGCATGAATGAGTTGAACCAAAGGGTTTGTTTCCATGCTGTACATCTCTACGATTATGACTCTATGACTCTTCGAGACTGGATAGGCTATCGCTGTTTTCCTTCAAGAACAGAGGCTGAGTGGAGGTTGCTGGCTCTGAGTGAGGTATATAAAACTCTGAGGGGCATAGGTAGGGTATATAGGGACTAAAGGCCAATAAACAAGGAGGCCCAGTTTTAAGGTAAGGAGCAGGAAGCGTGAAGGAAATTTGAGAATATGTTTTCATCCAGAGGGTTGGAATTCACTGCCTGAAAGAGTGGGAGAAGCGGGAAAGACGTTTGAGAATTACTTAGCCAAATAGTTGAAATGCCACAGCATACAAGGCTACATATGGACCAAATGCTGGGAAATGGGATTAGAAAAGGCAAATGTGTGATGACTGGTGTGGACCTGATGGGCCGAAGGGCCTCTTTCCATGCTGGAAAATCTATGAGTCTGGATGGACAGCAAGCCAAAGAATTAGAAATAAGGATGAATGGTTTATCTTTGGCCAATGAGTTGAGTTTTGTGGACCCTCCTTCAGCAGGAGGAGATGGGATTGGATTACAAAAGGAAAGGAACAATTAATCAGGTTTCTGTGTTGATTTTAAAAAAAAATTCATTTACAGGATGAGGACATTGCTGGCTAGGCCAGCATTTATTGACTATCTCTAATTACCCAGAGCGCAGTTAAGAATCAACCACATTGCTGCAGATCTGGAGTCACATATAGGCCAGACCAGGTAAGGATGGCAGTTTCCTTCCTTGAAGGGCATTGGTGAACAAGATGGGTTTAGAACATAAGAGCTAGGAGCAGGAGTAGGTCTTCAGGCCTGGTCCACCATTCCATAAGATCATGGTTGATCTTTTCATGGCCTCAGCTCCACTTACCCACACTCTCATAGTAAGCCTTAATTCCTTTATTGTTCAAATATTCCCAACAATCAACTCTTAATTCCAGGTTGTTTTTTTAAAAATTGATCCAATGTGGTTTGATTCAAACCTGAGCCCCAACTCTGGATTAGCAGTCCTGTGATAATACCACTAGGCCATCGCCTGTCCTTGAATGGTTGTAGTAACGCGGTCAGCAAAGAAAGGGAATTTTAGAGGTGACGCTAGTCCAGTTCTGATGAAGGGTTACTGGACCTGAAACACTGACTCTGTTTTCTCTCCGCAAATCCAGCCAGACCTGCTGAGTTTTTCCAGCACTTTCTGATTTGGATCCTCCTGAAAGTCTGACAGCTACAGTAGAGAAGTGTAAAGTGAAGTCATTGCTGAAGGTGCCATGCGTACAATCAGATTGGAGATGAAACCGTTGAAGGGTTGTGCCAATGATGTGGATCAGGGTTTGGTAGAGGAAGATGTAGTTGACTGTGGTAAAGACTTGAGGAAGATGACGCAAGGATAACACTCCCCATGGTCACAGGGAATACTGTCAATTGGTTTGAGCCAGGGACTGTGATGGGGAGCCAAAAGTCTGATTGAAGAGATTTGAACAGGGGAGATAGTATGAATTGTTAACCAGCAGCATGAAGTGTTTTGGAGAGTGGGGGTGCATAGTTTCCAAGGTCAGAGGGTTTTTTTTGTGGTTTAGCGAGTGGGGATCATTTTGAAGACAAGGGAACAATTTATAATGTCAGTTAGCATGGAGGTCAGGAAAGGAGGCTGCCTGACCTGCAGTTTAGTTGGAATAAATGAAGGGAACTGGTCATGAATCGCGTGGATGAAATAAACTTGGAGAATGGATGGGAAAGGAGTGGAGAAAGAGAGAGGAATGGAGAAAGAGAGAGAGAGAGAAGGGATTCAATGTTTGGGTAAGGGGTAAATCTGGAGGGAGAGTTGTCCTGTTGAGCAAGGGGAAGGGAAGGAGGCAGCAAAGGAAGCCAGGAGCAGAGCCAAACCCAACTGCAATTTCCAGCATGGATTAATGGTCTGAATTAGTTCATATTTAAGGTTTGAAGTCTGTGTACATGTGTTTAACATGAAGGAACACCATCAAGATTCAAATTCTCAAGAAGCATGCTCAGAATTGCTTAATGTTGGTAAGAGTCAAGATGAGAGTGGTGCTGAGAAAACACAACAGGTCAGGCAGCATCCGAGGAAATCCTGATGAAGGGCTTTTGCCCGAAACATCGATTTTCCTGCTTCTTGGATGCTGCCTGACCTGCTGTGTTTCTCCAGCACCACTCTAACCTTGACTCTAATCTCCAGCATCTGCAGTACCCACTTCCACCCAATGTTGGTCAGACTTTGGCTAACACAGACTTAGAAAATGACTTCTAGCCTTGTCCACGGTGACTTTGAAGGACATTGTCAGCATACAGCTAATATCGAGAGCTGCTCTCTGACAGTCATTTTATGGTTTGCTGTTTTTAGTTTTTAAATCAGTCATCACTCCACAGACAGGATATTAAGGATCGAGCATGCAAAATTAAACCTCATCATGTCTTGTTGCAGATTAGATTACTTACAGTGTAGAAACAGGCCCTTCGGCCCAATAAATCCACACCGACCCTCAACCCACTACCCTAAGTTTCCCCCTTCACTTATCACTATGGGCAATTTAACACAGCCAATTTACCTAAGCTTACACATTTTTTGGCCTGTGGGAGGAAACCCACGCAGACACAGGGAAAATGTGCAAATGCCACACAGACAGTTGCTTGAGGTGGGAATTGAACCCAGGTCTCTGGCGCTGTGAGGTAGCAGTGCTAACCACTGTGCCACCGTGCCAGCCACAGTTTTGTAGGTAATGTGATGGAATGCACCAAACTGAACAAGTGTTTTAAAATCTAACTGCAGCAGTACCTGGGCAACTGGACACAACATCAGCTGCTGCATAGTATGAACGTTTAGGTGCATATGGAATGAAATGTGGACTGGACACAGTATCATTCAGCTGTATATACACTAAAGTTCGAATGATACAGAGAAGATTGATAGGTTCTTGTTGTCTAGAGGAATTAAGGGCTACGGGGAGAATGCTGGTAAGTGGAGCTGAAATGCGCAGCAGCCATGATTGAATGGCGGAGTGGACTCGATGGGCCGAATGGCCTTACTTCCACTCCTATGTCTTATGGTCTTATTAGCATAGCCACTGTGCCAGGCTGGCATGCAATCTTGTGGTGCAGTGGTAGTGTGCCCACCACTAGATTGGGGATGCCCAGTTTCAAGTCCCAGTCTTGCTCTGGAGATGTGTCGTAACATCTCTGAACAAATTGATGTAGGGAAAAAGTAGTTCTGATTAGTTTAGTCAGGGCACCGTATGTTAATAAAATTGAAAGTGTCAAAAATTGGAGCAATTGTTTTTGCCAGGGAGGGATGTTAAGTTTTACTGAGACAGTATGGTGAAGATGGAGTTAAGGTACAGATCAGTCATGACAGGCAACAAGCAACATTAAGACAAAACCTGATGTTGCCTGTACTATTGACGTCTGTGGGACCCTTGCTGCTCACAAGTTATGGAGCGACAGAACAGGCAACAGGGTCAGAGGACTCAATGTCCTGCCTCCTGACTTGTGATGTATTCTATTTGTTGTTTTCATTTATTAACTTTTTAAGCAAACATTTTGGTTTAAGGAACATTTATGCCCAAAGATTAACATCCCAGTGAAAGTCAGCAGGCCTGAACCCTAAATTTACAAATGCTCAAATTGTACTTACAAATGCAATCTCACACAGGATGAAATTTTAAAGACCTGATGTATGAATATTTCCTGTATTTATGAGCAGCTGCTTTACATGGTGTTTTGACGAGTGTCCAAATTGATGTGCGAATGGGCTTCGGAATAAAATTCGCAACCCAGGGTCTGCCTAGAAGTGCAGCAACACAATCCCACTATCTGAGGGATTCAGTATTACTACAGTGCAAATGCATCCTTGCAATGACTCTGGAATCTGCCTTCCACCTGTTCCATTTGTCTTCATGGAATTGGAGGTGCCAGTGTGGTGACACAGTGCAGCATAAACATCTCTGCTAGTTGGTGGTTTGTTATCACTCTAAAAGCTTGGGCGTCTGAACACAGTAACGTGTGGAATCATGGAACATTGTTGAGGCCTTTAGGTAGAATTTAAGAGGTATGCTTGAGGGGTTTTGGAACAAAAGCAAATTGCTGTGCACATATATTGTGAATGTATAAACTTGGCTGGTGCTGAAGTCGTAAAATATGCATGTTTTATAACCAATTAGGTATTCTTGAAAAGAAATGTAGAAAACAGGAGGTCTTAAATTTCCTAGGAAATAGACCATTCAGCCCATATTGATCCTCCAAAGAGCATCCCACCCAATCCACTTAACTGGCACATCTTTGGACTGTGGGAGGAAATCCACACAGACACAGGGAGAATGTGCAAACTCCACACAGACAGTCACCCAAGGCTGGAATCAAACCCAGATCCCATGAGGCAGCAGTGCTAACCACTGAGCCACCCTGTTCTACCTGTTGACCAGACCAGGCAAAGTAGGTGGATTTCCTTCCCTAAAGGACATTAGTAAAGCAGATTGACAATTGACATATACTTCATGGTCATCATTAGAGTCTTAACCTGGATTTTTAAAAAATTGAACTCAAATTCCACCATCTGCTGTAGTGGGTTTTGAACTCAAGTCCCCAGAGCATGACCTGGGTCTCTGGATTACCAACCCACTGATAATACCACTAGGTCATCACACCCCCTTCTTATACACTGAGGAGCATCCCTGCCTCTGAGCCAGAAACTTCAGGATAAAGTCCCACTCCAGGTCTTGATGAACAATGAAGATGCATTCATAACATGGTCAGACACGCCAACTTGTAAGTGTGGCAATACATGCCTAATAGAGAGGGAGAGATTCCTGGCCAGGCACACGATGGAGAGGAGTTGGAGTCTCTACCATCATTATCCATAGCTCCGACTGCAGCATCTGTGTAAAAGTTGCCACACCAAATCTGACTCTTTGGCGTTTGGTTAGCTCAGATGGCTGGATGGTTGATGCAGATTAGATTGATGATGGGATTTGATCCCTGTTCCTATTGGAGTAGATTTGGGACTGACCCTTTCCTTACCCAGGGGGGACATTGTGGCATCATGCGTTGGACCCTGCATCAGGCAGAGAACTAAAGAAGAAGAATGTAGGGATGTAAAAGTCAATTTGTTTGCACAAGTTCCCATGTACATCAGTGATAGAGACAACACCAGGTAATATGTTTTCTTGTAATGTTGTTTGTTGTAGGGAAAATATTAGCCAGCACTTGGGGCGGCAGCACAGTGGCTCAGTGGTTAGTACTCTGCCTCACAACACCAGGGACCCGGGTTCAATTCCACTCTCAGGTGACTTTCTGTGTGGAGTTTGCACATTCTCCCCATGTCTGTGTGGGTTTCCTCGTGCAGGTTATGTGGATTGGCCATGTTAAATTGCCCATAGTGTCTAGGGATGTGTGGATTAGCCATGGAGAGGGTCGGGAGTGGATCAGAGATGAGATGCTTGTTAGAGGTATAGTTTGGATTTGCTGGGCTGGATGGTCTGCTTCCACCTTGAAGAGATTCTATACTTCAGTGAAGAGCTCCATCAAATGGAGTCATTAGCTCTTCCATGCCCAGACAGGGCCATTACTTAATACCTTCTCCACACCATAGCACCTTTAATGGAACCATATTCTTGTGAAGGAGCTGCCTGGTTTAGATACTCAAAGTTTCTAGAATGATATTTGAAACTATCACCTTTAGACTCAAATATAAATGTGCTGAACCACAGCTGATGCTAAATCAGGTCAACATTTCATGGCATTACTCCATTCGTCAGGGCTGTCACTTTTACTCAGGATTTACCCTTCTGAATTGTTTGCCACCTCGATTACGATGGTGCACAGAGAAATTCCAGACAAATATGTCAAAGCACTTATTAAATTGCCAGCTGTAATTTCCAGCCTATTTGTTCCATCCAGCTCAATGCAAGGCTTGCCCATTTTTCTAAATGTCAGGTAAGGTTCACCTTCTAACCAACGCACTGCATAATCTGAGCAGACACGCTTAGGTTTCCGAGAATTAATGATTTGCTCCATCTGGAAGCCGTCTGCGTTCCAAATCCAAAGTCATGTTTGCCATGTTTTGATCCAGATTAAACTAATTTTCATCAGGCCAGTGGATGGCGTTAATCAATCTGGGGTGAATGTCAGATTACAATATCTGCAGAGCAGAACCTGGAATGCATACATGACACTGCCAATTTTCCAGGCCCAATCAAATATTGCAATCAAGAACGAATCTGGTAGTCTAAACACTTGACAGAAAGTTTTAACTGAACTCAGCTGACAGGAAATGGATGGAATTAGGAGCAACACTAGCTTTACATCCTGTCTGATTTTGTTCTCAATGAAATCAACAAAGAACTTCATTGGATGACATGCTCCACCAATTGTATGGATTTGTCACCAGGCACTTTGGGTTAAAATGGGCCCAGTTGTTTCAATGTCCAATGTGGAACGATTGTGTGAAATCACTTCATCGGTATCTTGGCCAAGCCACTGGTCACCTACCTGCCCTTTAATTACGGATCCAAAAGAAACAAATAGCCTCAAATGGGATCCATGTGTTGTGCTTTTACTTTTTCAGCATTTATCCTCAACATTGGGAAACCTTGGTTTTTGGCATGGTGCAGATGGAAAACAAGGCCTTTTGAATAAACGTCCTTATGGAGATGATTTCTATGGACCATACCAAACCCTCTCAAAATACATGATGAAGAAAACCTTTTGTAATTTTAAAGGCATGTGCCAAGTGTTGCAAATTCTGGATGCAATTCTTTTGGTCAAACTACTAGGCTTGAAGCAAGACACATTTCATTCGTACACTATAGTTAAATACAACAAAAGAAAGAAGAAATTGGAATGACTTAACTCTGTTGGAAAAGTTAGCAGATTATTTAACTTCCAAATAGTAACCGTTCTAATACAGCAACATCCCATACACACACTCTGGGCAAAAGGCAAATTCAGTAAAATGGATTGTCTGACATGCAGGTCTAGCAGCAGGAGGAATAAACATCAAGAGAAAACTCAGAGAGACCGAAGCAGGGAGAAATGTACTACAACTTCCAAACCCAGCTTTAAGACCTCAGAATGAAAACTAAAACTAAACATCCAGGTTCTGTGGGAGCTTGACCCCACTCATTCAGGCTTTAAAATTCCAACTTTAAAAAAAACCCAAGACCTCACAAGCTGTTTACTTTATTGGATCCAAATAGACAGCTCTCACCTCTGTCTTAAAACCTATCTTCAAAAAAAGAACCAGGACAAAATACACCTCTTAAAGCCATAGTATTATCACAAGAGCTTCCTACTGGATCTTTAGCGGCCATGTAAAAGCTCTACTCCCAATTTTAAGTCGCAACATCCTTGGAAGAATTACTTGGAGTGCAAGAGGAATGACATCCATAGTCTTTTCCTCATCCATAGCAGTGTGGACCAACATTTTGTTCAGAAGAATCTCTGTGGAGATTTTGTATCAATATCTTGACTTCACAAAAGTGGGAGATCGTCCAATGGGACCATGAAACATTAGATCCAAATAGTTCTTTATTCAAGTAGTTTCCACAAAGTAGGTTGAATAGGCTAGGGCTGGTTTTCCTGGATAGTCGGAGGCTGAGGGGTGACCCTATAGAGGTTTATAAAATCATGAGGGGCATAGATAGGATAAATAGACAAAGTCTCTTCCCTGGGGTCGGGGAGTCCAGAACTACAGGGCATAGGTTTAGGGTGAGAGGGGAAAGATATAAAAGAGATGTAAGGGGCAACTTTTTCACGCAGAGGGTGGTACATGTATGGAATGAGCTGCCAGAGGAAGTGGTAGAGACTAGTACAATTGCAACATTTAAAAGGCATCTTGATGGGTATGTGAATAGGAAGGGTTTGGAGGAATATGGGCCGGGTGCTGGCAGGTGGGACTAGATTGGGTTGGGATATCTGGTCGGCGTGAATGATTTGGACCGAAGGGTCTGTTTCTGTGCTGTACAACTCTATGAGTCTAGTGAGGAGTGTTAGGCTGGTTTCTCATTTCCCCACTCCTCATTTAATTAGAATAAAGGTTTTGAACCTAAAAAGGATGTATTTGCCACTTCAGTGTGTGCTTGACCATGTCTGAATATATGTAATAAATTGGACTGATCTTCTTGAATTATACAAATAAGGAATTATTTCATTGTTTTAAAACCCATACAGGTAAAAGCAGTAAAAATGCAAAACTGTATCATGCCTTCTGTAACTTCGGTGCAAATACAAACTCAAACCAAGCATGCAAAAATACAAATTACAGAGTAGAGGAGATTAATATATCACATCTGTGTTGTCATCAGAGCCATTGTATGCTATAGCCTTGGTGATTAATTTTATGTCAAAGCAAGCTAACATCTTAATGGTTCATTCTTCCACGTTTGTATGTTGTGAATCTTCACTATTGAGAGGGTGAGAGGGTGTTTACATCTCCTCCAGGATTTACAATCTCCGGTGGGGTCTTCATAAACTCTTCACCTCAATTTCAATGGACTGGAATGTGAGTGCCATAATGGTGCAGATTAAAGCAGCCCTTTCTAGTTTCAGTCAATGCCCTTGTTCTGTTTAAATAACTATCTCTCATAAAAGAAAAGCCCAATATCTAACATAAAACAAAGAACTGTGTATACTGGCAGTCTGAAATAATAACATAAATTCTGGAGAAATTAGCAGGTTTGGCAGCATTGGCTTTCTCTCCACACATGCTGCCAGACCTGCTGAGTTTCTCCAGCAATTTCCATTTTTGAATTAAAAACTAATACCTGACATGATGTGTTTGTAACATGGCAAAAAGTAGAGTTTTCAAAAGGGGTATAGGGCTCCACTGTGTATATACAGGTCACAAAGAAATAAGTAGAAAAGATATTCAGAAAGCTTTTTTTTTAGATTAGATTAGATTACTTACAGTGTGGAAACAGGCCCTTCGGCCCAACAAGTCCACACCGCCCCGCCGAAGCGTAACCCACCCATACCCCTACATCTACATTTACCCCTTACCTAACACTATGGGCAATTTAGCATGGCCAATTCACCTGGCCTGCACATCTTTGGACTGCAGGAGGAAACCGGAGCACCCAGAGGAAACCCACGCAGACACGGGGAGAACGTGCAAACTCCACACAGGCAGTCGCCTGAGGCGGGAATTGAACCCGGGTCTCAGGCGCTGTGAGGCAGCAGTGCTAACCACTGTGCCACCGTGCCGCCCACTTTTATAACAAGATTGCTAGAATGATGGAGATAGAGTTTGGTTGCAGCTACTCAATGTTCTGATTAGACCAAATATAGCATATTGTGTCTAGTTCTAGGCACCATACCTTAGAGTGGATATATTAGTTCGGAACAACTACAGCTCAGATTCACAAAGATATTACCAGGATCCCAAAGGTTAAGAGGAGAGATCACACAACCTTGCACTTCCAGAAACATTATAGGTTAAGGGGTGATTTTATTTTTTTTTTAAAGGTTTTTTTGAGGCAATTGATGGGATGGATAGAGAGAATCTTTATCTGCTGATGGAGCAAACTATGTTAAAGGCTGTACCTTGAAGTCAGAGCCAGGCATTCAGGGAAGAATTTCAGACTCCCTCCTTCCCATAAAGGATGGTAAAAGAGCTGATTCTCTTCTCGAAAAATCACTAGCTGATAATCTGACATTGATAAACGTTTTGCAAGTCAAATGTATTAAAACAATATGGTGCCAAGGCGGATGGAGAGAGAGGTGTGATCCCATGCCTGTCCTGTGTTGCTAAAGCTGGAGCTTCTCTGGTCTTTGCTGTTGTTAAGCCAAATTTAAATGTTGTTATGAGGATGTTTACCTCAGCATTGTGGTCCATATTTATTCCTCAACCAACTTCGCTAAACCTGATTGACTAGTCAATGACATTGCAGTTTGCAAGATCTTGCCATGCATCAAGGACTCCCAATTGATGGTGTTTCTTTCATTACAGCACACACTTCAGCAGCACTTAAGTTACACTGAGACATCTGGAGGTCATGAAAGGTGCAATACAAATGCCAGTTATTTTACCTTGTGTGATTAACGCCAGCCTATCAACATGGAAATCTAAGTTGGGTAAGTCTCTGCTCTTTGCAACTCTGTACATCGTCAATGGAGAACAGAGCTGTCCTGTTACCTATGTAACCCAGATGGAATGAACTTTGATGTCTTTCCAAAGTATGTGGAGTGAATACGCAAGACCAGATTAGGCACAGGACCAGTATAAATGCTGCTTGTATAATGTTCTTAGACACACTGGCGTCCACTCCAATTATTTGAATCAGATAAATATTGCCATTTATATTTGGATCACCTGAACCGAATTTGAAATTCCAGCTACACCAGCCAGGTCGCAATACATCTTTCATATTCATTGTTGCAAGAGGCACATGAATGCAAGCAAATTCTTCCACGCTGTCTTTGATTTCATTTCTATTTCCATCCCGCAAAATAAATTAAGAGAAATGTATTGCCTGGAGTGATAATCAACCAGCAGAGAGAAGACTTGTTATAGGGTCAACCTTCTTGCTTTCTGGAGGATTAATTGAAGCAATTGGCTTCAGAAACTTCAGATGCTCAGAAGACAAAAAGTCAGCCATGGTACTTCTTTCGGTTTTGTAAGTCCAGCTGGCTAAATGTCTATATGATAAAAGCAAAATACTGCGGATGCTGGAAATCTGGAATAAAACAGAAAATGCTGGAAAAACTCAGAAGGTCACAACCCTTCTTTGTGTATTTACATGATGTGGATACTAGCACACTCAGATGTAACTATGTTCGGTACTCTGTTCAGACCTTTATTTTTGGCTGGACTTAAAAATAAAGAACTCAGAAAGCTGCTGGTGCCTACTGAAATCCTACTCTTCCTTAAGTCACAGCTTTGCTCATGGAAAAATAAAGACACTGTTTGCCAACTTCACGTAAAATTTAAAAGCATTTTTACAAGCTTCGTAAATCTGTCAGTACTCAGGGAGGTACAAATG
Organism: Chiloscyllium punctatum; assembly: GCF_047496795.1. NCBI lineage: Eukaryota > Metazoa > Chordata > Chondrichthyes > Orectolobiformes > Hemiscylliidae > Chiloscyllium > Chiloscyllium punctatum. The sequence continues at coordinate 88,820,344 of NC_092751.1, forward strand.
CTGAATTAACTAGAAATTAGCTTAACATTCAGACATGTGGTTTCTTCCAATGAGTTGCAGGTGACGGTGCTGTCTATATAAGTTATTGATTCCGTCCCAAATCCCTGCCTGATGTAGCTGGTAAGAAGTAGGACAATAGGAACTTTGTAGCTGCCCCCGGTGACCATGAGCTAAGAAAGGGCCAGGAAAAGGGTCAAGGTTCATGTTTCTGTTCTCCATACAGTGATCCTTGAAATGCAAAGGTGTGCACAAGTGGGCTTTTTCTGTGATGTTCTAAATGGCGGGTTAACCTGTCGACACTCATCTCAAACATAGGCCATAGCAACTTGAGAAAGGACAGAAACAGGGACAGAGTTCCTACCATTGAAAGAACAGCAGGATTGAAAAGATATACTTGGTCAAGGGTTGATGATCTGGAATCATCTTGGGTGGGTACTTCTTAAGAGCTGAATAGCTATGCCCCTAATTTCACAAGGTCCACTGGTCAATAACAGTTTATGGTCTTGCTGTGGATTTATATGTTATCCCTAAGACCATAAGAAATAGAAACAGGAGGAGGCAATTCAGCCCCTTGAACCTGCTGCCCCATTCAATCGGATCATGACATTGCTTACACCCACTTTCCCGCCCTTACCCTGTAACCCTGTAACCCTTGATTCCCTTATTGATCAAAAATCTATCTACATCAGCCTTAAACAAACACGAGTCGATAGATGTGAAGCTGGAAGAGCACTGTAAGTCAGACAGCGTCCGAGGGGCAGGAAAGTCAACATTTCGGACTGAAACCCTTTGTCAGGACTGACAAAGGATTGCAGCCTGAAACATTAACTTTCCTGTCCCTTGGATGCTGTCTGACGTACTGTGCTCTATGAGCTTCACATCTATTGGCTCTGACTTCCAGCATCTATCGTCCTTACTGTCTCCTTAAATGTAAGGAATCTGCCCTCACAGCTCTCTATGGCAAGGAGTTCCAAAGACTCTCAATCCTCTGTGAGAAGTAATTGTATTCCTGTGTGGTGTAAAGTCTTTGTTTAGATGCACTTTTTTTTGGAGGGTTTGCACTAGCTTGGATGGCTGGTTTGCAATGCAGTGTAATAGCAACAACATGGCTTCAATTATGACACCAGCTGAGGTTACCATGCTTCCTGCCTTCTGAGCCTTGCTCCTCATCAGAGGCCTGATGACCCTCACCTGAAACTCACCATCAGTCCTCTCTCTCTCTCTCTCATGAGACAGTGGGACTGGGCCAACTTTAAATTTTCTGTGATAATTCATTTATCTCTGGTACATGACTTAGGAATGCGTGCCAATACCAAATGAATTCCTTAATCGCATTTGTTGGAAGTACAGCCTTCAATGCCAATTTATGCCCACGCGTCTGATGTAATGCTTTCACACCTCCATTGGCCAATGAATAATACACTAGGAACTTTGATCCGAGTTCCAACGTGTGATGCCGGAGCAAGCTGTTCTTGTGCTAACAGTGAGCAAAGAAAATGTTGCTTGATTTGCATCACATCTTACTCGAAACTGGTAGCCAGATGTACAGACCAACCAGCAAAGTCTCCAAATAAAATCAAAATAAAAAACAACCATTGTTTAATATTAACTAGCTGTACATTATACAACAAGCGCCATCTAAAGTTGCATTTATTACTTTTCAGAAAGTCCAGAATTTTAGAAAGAATGCATCAACTCACAGAACTATACATGAGTTTAAGAAACTGGGAGTATTACATTTCTAGCTCTGCCTTTTAATACTCCCAAATGATGCCACTATAAAGCTTTACTGGCCCATTGGTGACAGTAAGTCCTCCCTGTGAAACAACTACAAATCATCATCTCATAAAATATTTTGTGCAACCTCTGTGCACAATGAGGTGACTCCATAACCTGAGATGAAATGAGTTTCCCTATATATCAGCTTTCTATTACCATTTATTGCCAATAGTCACGTAGCTGGATGTTTTAGACTTCATTCGTTGATGTGTACTGACTTGAGGAGGCCAAGACAAGCTCACAAGGCTAAAGCCATTGGCGCACTCTTCTATAAATCTTTCTTAGTAAGAACCATTTTCATTTCACATTTTAGATGTTGAACAAATTTGGCCGTAACCTTTTTCCCCCCACCTCTGGTAATCTTTATGATCGCACCAAACCTTTGGCAGTTATTTTAACAACATAAAACTATGTCTTTAGGAAAGGAATCCTCATTCCCCTTCAATCTTGACTCTAGCATAAACCACAAAAAGTAATCTACCATCAGGTTTAAAGGCAATACATCCCAGCGTAAATATTGACATTCTGTCACACATAAAGTAGTCTTTGAGGAATGAACAGTGAAGACCATTGCAGTGTGTAAGCCACGTGAATAGACACCAATGCTGCTCTGATGCTGTGTAGTCGCTCACTATTAATAATGCTGATTCCAATTATAAGCCAAAATGTTTTAATCTAACATCCAAATGCTCCCCAAAAAGACATCCATCCAAACGCCATCTTCCAAGGCATTACATTTTTGTAAAGCAAAATTAAGAGTACAAAACAGGCCTTTATTGTTTCATTGGTCTCAATGGTTTCTGTACATAGCAGTGGAACATAATTAAAGTTTAACATTAAAATGTCACGTTGCAATTAAAACAACATAAAGAGCCGCTATGCTACGTGACGTATTTTTCCACATATGCAAGCCAGGGAAATCATGGGTAAAAATTAGTTCACCTTTTAACCAGTACTGTATATTCTGCCGCTTCTGGAGCAAGACCCAGTTCTTGAGAGATATTGATTATGCGGAATTGAAGGGAAAGGAACGAAGTGCATCTATTTATTGTGACAGCTTCTGCAAAAGGGAAGAAAAATATTTTATTAGCTTCATAATGACGGGTTTGCTCTGTTGGTTCAGTGCATGATAATATAAAATGAACAGCGGTTCATTGTTCCGGGACAGAATGAAAGCCTGTATGGAGTCACTACAGGACGCTACACATCACAGGCACACAGAAACTATCCACTGTTAGGCTTAAACTTTCTGCTTCTGTTGCTGTTTTATTGGTCATGTGATGGGGGTCGGAAAGTCAGCTTCTATACACACACACACACGCACAAGATTTCAGCCTCAAGACTCAGAACTGAGCTTCATTCCAAAGAATTTAAAACAATGTCGTATTTGTAACAGTAGCTGTAATTTAAGAAACATGGTTACATCAGTGCTTTCTTATGAGGCGCCTATAGTCACATTTAATTATCAGGGTAACTCTTGGCAGTAAACTACAGGAGTGCTGTTCAGTTGAAACTTATGTTTCGTGAGGATTGCTACAGTTTCAATTCAGAGCCCCACTCACGCACGGAAGGTAGAAGATCATACTTATTTCGGTGCACCAATTACCAACGTGTAAATGGACCTTTTTATTCTCCCCTCTGGTCTTTCACTGATCCAGGCTCTCCAGCAGCAATTTACCATCATACTGTTAGAGATGTCAAATGTGACTTGTTGATTATCCCAGAACGGCTCCACAGTGAAATATGAGTTAAGTCCAAGAGATTTGATTTATTGGTTTTTCTTCACCTTAGATAATAACTCAGTGGGAAAATAATTAGTAAAAAGAATCGGTAAGATTTAGAATTGAAGATTGTGTTAACAGGGGGGAGTTCCATTTTGAAATATACAGGACCAGGATGTGTCATATACAAGTTTATGGGTTTGGTAAAAGACCATAAGACCATAAGACATAGGAGTGGAAGTAAGGCCATTCGGCCCATCGAGTCCACTCCGCCATTCAATCATGGCTGATGCGCATTTCAGCTCCACTTGCCAGCGTTCTCCCCGTAGCCCTTAATTCCTCTAGACAACAAGAATCTATCAATCTCGGCCTTGAAGACTTTTAGCGTCCCGGCTTCCACTGCACTCCGTGGCAATGAATTCCACAGGCCCACCACTCTCTGGCTGAAGAAATGTCTCCGCATTTCCGTTCTGAAATGACCCCCTCTAATTCTAAGGCTGTGTCCACGGGTCCTAGTCTCCTCGCCTAACAGAAACAATTTTCTAGCATCCACCTTTTCAAAGCCATGTATTATTTTGTACGTCTCTATTAGATCTCCCCTTAATCTTCTAAACTCCAACGAATACAATCCCAGTATCCTCAGCCGTTCCTCATATGCTAGACCTGTCATTCCAGGGATCATCCGTGTGAATCTCCGCTGGACACTTTCCAGTGCCAGTATGTCCTTCCTGAGGTGTGGGGACCAAAACTGGACACAGTACTCCAAATGGGGCCTAACCAGAGCTTTATAAAGTCTTAGTAGTACATCTCTGCTTTTATATTCCAACCCTCTTGAGATAAGAGACAACATTGCATTCGCTTTCTTAATCACAGACTCAACCTGCATGTTTACCTTTAGAAAATCCTCGACTAGCACTCCCAGATCCCTTTGTGCTTTGGCTTTATTGAGTTTCTCACCATTTAGAAAGTAGTCCATGCTTTTATTCTTTTTGCCAAAGTGCAAGACCTCGCACTTGCTCACGTTAAATTCCATCAGCCATTTCCTGGACCACTCTCCCAACCTGTCTAGATCCTTCTGTAGCCTCCCCACTTCCTCAGTACTACCTGCCTGTCCACCTAACTTCGTATCATCGGCAAACTTCGCTAGAATGCCCCCGGTTCCCTCATCCAAATCATTAATATATAATGCGAACAGCTGTGGCCCCAGCACCGAACCCTGCGGGACACCGCTCGTCACCGGCTGCCATTCTGAAAAAGAACCTTTTATCCCAACTCTCTGCCTTCTGTTAGATAGCCAATCCTCAATCCATCCCAGCAGCTCACCTCGAACACCATGGGCCCTCACCTTGCTCAGCAGCCTCCCGTGTGGCACCTTATCAAAGGCCTTTTGAAAGTCCAGATAGACCACATCCACTGGGTTTCCCTGGTCTAACCTACTTGTTACCTCTTCAAAAAATTCCAACAGGTTTGTCAGGCATGACCTCCCTTTACTAAATCCATGTTGACTTGTTCTAATCAGACTCTGCTCTTCCAAGAATTTAGAAACCTCATCCTTAATGATGGATTCTAGAATTTTACCAACAACCGAGGTTAAGCTGATTGGCCTATAATTTTCCATCTTTTGCCTTGATCCTTTCTTGAACAAGGGGGTTACTACAGCCATCTTCCAATCATCCGGGACCTTTCCTGACTCCAGTGACTCTTGAAAGATCTCAACCAATGCCTCTGCTATTTCCTCAGCAACCTCTCTCAGAACTCTAGGGTGTATCCCATCGGGGCCAGGAGATTTATCAATTTTAAGACTTTTTAACTTTTCTAGCACTATCTCTTTCGTAATGGCAACCATACTCAACTCAGCCCCGTGACACCCTTTAATTTTTGGGATATTACTCATGTCTTCCACTGTGAAAACTGACGCAAAGTACTTGTTAAGTTCTCCTGCTATTTCCTTATCTCCCATCACTAGGCTCCCTGCATCAGTTTGAAGTGGCCCAATGTCTACTTTTGCCTGTCGTTTGTTTCTTATGTACTGAAAGAAACTTTTACTATTATTTCTAATATTACTGGCTAGCCTACCTTCATATTAGGAGTAGGCCATTCTACCCCCTTGACCCTACTCCAGCATTCGTTATGATCATGGCTGATTATTGAGCTCAGTACCTTAATTCTGCCTGTAGTGATTGGAACGGGGTCAACCACCTGGCTCTCATGCAATATGAGTTCCCTGATTGGACCAGGTTAACAGTCCCACTCTGGGAGCCCTGGCTGGCAGGAGTGTCAGCGGTTCTGCTCACTCTGAGAGCTGGCTCTGAGGAAGCTGGACCAGTGTCAAGTACTATGCATTTGTAGAGGTGACTTGGTGATGGGATGCCATATTTCACTGCCCTCTACCATATCACTTGATCCCTTTAGTTTCTGCCATTGCCTGTGGTGCAATGGATAAAACATGATACTATAGCTCAGAAGATTGTGTGTTCAACACCTACCTAGCTCAAATGCAATTCACAATTTTGGGTGACACAGTGGCTCAGTGGTTAGCACTCCTGCCTCACAGTGCCAGGGACCTCAGTTCGATTCCACCCTTGGGTGACTGTGTGGAGTTTGCACAGTCTCTCCATGGGTTTCCTTCGGGTGCTCCGGTTTCCTCCCACAGTTCAAATATGCGCAGGTTAGGTGGATTGGCCATGGGAAATGCAGGGATACGGGTGGGTTTGTGTGGGATGCTCTTTAAAAGCTTGGTGGGGACTCGATGGGCCAAATGGCCTGCTTCCACACTGTAGGGATTCAATGATTCTGCAAAATGTCAAAATTAGTCACAAACCCAATCCTTTTGAGCAACAGGCTATTGGATAATGGAGAAGAACAGCTTTTCGGTATGTTTGCCATTTATTGGCCCTGTAGATTCCTGCTCTGCTCTGATTTCCTATGCTCTCACACAGTGGTAGTTGGGAGGGATGGAAGGAAGTACTTTGTTGTAATGCTCCAGCCATTGTGAGTGTAGGGCAGACTTAGTAGTTGTGTAGCTCTTTTCCTGCCCACTAATTCTGTTCTATTCGCAATGCCATTGCTCTCAGGTTCACTGTGTTTACGGGGAGTACTGTCACTATAGCAAAATCACTCTCTCTGTCTTTTGTAGAAAGTTTGCAGAGAACTTTGGCGCAAAAATAAACTTGATATTTATCAGTTATTATAATGTTTTTGAGTTCTGTGGAAATTCTTATAACACAGCTGCAATTAAGCTAAGCAAATTGGCTTCATCCTTCCCAGAAGACATTGCATGGAGAAAAAGCATAAGCAGGCCCCCTGCTGGTGAGGGACTTAATACAGCAACAATTTCTTCCAATGCCAGGCACAACAGCCTATTGATAATTGAGAGATCATTTTGTTTATGTGATTCAAACTTTTTAAAGTGACTGTATTGTCAGTGATTGGTTTGATATAAATATAGCACAGCCTGGAAGCTGTGAGCCAAAATGGTTTCCTCACCCTGTATGCATGAGAGTCTCAACACTCCTTCATCCAGAATCAAAAGGTTTGCCAAGTACTTTGCTTCGTTGGTTTCCAACCTTGTGTTGGCTCTTTATGATGATCCTGTGGTGTAGTGATACCTTTGCTACCTCTGGTCCATAAACTCTGATTTAGGTCCCATTCAGGACTGTCAGCCATGGAAGGTGGACTTGTAACATGATAACCAGATTGATTATCAGTTTGTAAGCCCTTCTCATGTGCCTGATGTAAAGTGGGAAGGTTTTGTGTAGAAAGCAGTGGCTGTAATTGTATGCCAGGTAAACTCTTGTCCAATCAAATGGAAGTCCATGCTGGTCAATACCCTTTAAGGGCATGGTCCCTGCAGAGAGAGAGCTGGATATTTTACACCGATATTTTCTTCACCAATGAATTTTACGTTTTCAGCAAAGGAGTGGATCCTTTGCAAAAATCCAATATTTGCTTATCGTATTAGTCGTAGAATTCCTACAGTGTGGAAAGAGGCCATTTGGCCCATTGAGTTCAACCGGACCCTCTGAAGAACATCCCACCCAGACCCAGGCCCACATCCTATCCCGTAACTCCTTGTTTTCCTATGGCCAGCCCGCATAGCCTACATTTCCCTCAACACTATGGAATATTTAGCATGGCCAATCCACCTAACCTGCACATCTTTGGACTGTGGGAGGAAACCAGAGCACCCAGAGGAAGCCCACACAGACAAAGGGAGAAATGCAAATTCCATACAGACAGTTACCCAAGGAATCAAACCCAGGTCCCTGGTACTATGAGACAGCAGTGCTACCCAATGAGCCATCATGCCAACATTATAAATGTTTCTCTATTGAAATGAATCTATAGAGATATTTATGGTATAGTTCTATACTTGCAGCGTGTTCACCACAGGTGTTCAATTCCCCTTGTAATTCCGCTGACAAATGATTTAATACATTACCCCTTCAATCCTTAACCAATACAAATTCCAAGCCTTTGAAGTCTTCGCTAGGCTACCTATGAGCAAAACTGGATTCCTAACCAGTGTTGACAGGAGAGATGGGGAAGAGAGAACAATGAAGCCAGTGTCTGAAAGATGAAAGAGTTGGGGTAGAGGTTGGACAGGTATTTGGAGATGGTATCATAATCTTATCTGAATGTCCCATTGCGAATGTCTGGACCATTGCTTAGCCTGAGTTATTGAAAGAGTTATTCGAAGAGAGGAGATATAAATGGGTGATTCTGGGTATTACCATTTACATGTGCTCGGATGATTGGCCACCATGCTGATGACAAGATGCAACATGGCCACACCCACGGTATGACAAGGTAAAAACTGTCTTCTTTATACCTGAATACCAGTTCGTCCTGCAGCACCCAATGTTGGCTGCCCAGTTGTGTCACTTGTGCTCCAGATGTTTTCCTGTCGGAATGGGTTGCTTCAAGCGTTTTTCCAGAATATCCACAGTGGAACAGCAATCACATTAAGCCGAGACTCCGCAGCAAAGTTCCACTTCCTTGAAGATCAATTTTAGAGAAGGTGGTATTTGAATTGTCCAGGCAACAATACCTTCTGGGTGCGCAAAGGAACTTCTACCACATGCAGCTCAAACCTATAACTTGTGTAGTTGTATCTGCGGTGATTGTTTCACAGAATCACAAAAATGGTTATAGAGCAGAAAGAGGCCATTCGGCCCAATGTGCCTCCATTGGTCCTATTATCTAACGTCAATCTTCTGCCTTTTCCCCATGTCCCTGCACATCACTTCTATCCAAATAAGTCCTTTTGAATGCCTCCATGGGCAGTACGGTGACTTATTAGTTAGCACTGCTATCGCACAGTGCTAGGGACATGGGTTCAATTCAAGCCTTGGGTGACTGTATGGAGATTACACGTTCTCCATGTGTCTGCATGAGTTTCCTCTGGGTGCTCCAGTTTCCTCCCAAAGATGTGCAGGTTTGGTGGATTGGTCATGCAAAGTTGCCCCCAGGGTTCAGGAATGCGTAGGGTTAGGTTGCTTAGCCGTGGAAAATGCAGGGTTACAGGGATTAGGTAGGGGAATGTGTCCGGGTGGGATGTTCTTCAGAGGGTCTGTGTTTACTGAATGGGCCGAATGGCCTGCTTCCACACTATGGAGATTCCATGACTTAAGCAATTGAATCTGCCTCAGCCAACTTTCCAGCCAGTGCACTCCAGACCCTAAGTACTTGCTAGGAGAAAGTGAGGACAGCAGGCGCTGGAGATCGGAGTGGAAAAGTGTGGCGCTGGAAAAGCACAGCTGGTAAGGCAGCATCCAAGGAGCAGGAGAGTTTCGGGCATCAGCTCTTCATAAGGAATGTAAAGGAGGAAGGGAGCTGAGAGATAAATAGGAGGGTGGGGGTGGGGGTTGGGGGGAAGGTAGCTGGGAAGGTGATTGGTGGATGCAGGTGGGGGATGATGGTGATAGATTGGAGAGGAGGGTGGAGTGGATAGGTGGGAAGGGAGATAGACAGGTCGGACAGTTCAAGAGGACGGTGCGAGTTGGAGGTTGGATCTAGGATGAGGTGGGGGAAGGGGATATGAGGATGCTGATGCTGCCTGACCTGCTGTGCTTTTCCAGCTCCACACTCTTCGACCCTAATTACTTGCTGCGTGAAAAAGGTTTTTCTCACATCACCCTTGCTTCTTTTGCACATCACTTTGAATCTATGTCCTCTGGTTCTTGTTCCCTTTAAAAGTGGGAACAGCTTCACCCTATCAACTCTATCCAGCCCACGCATGGCTTTGAAAACCTCTATCAAATTAACCTTCTTCTCTCTAAGGAGAACTGTACCCAACTTCTTCAATCTATCCTCATCACGGAAGTTTCTCATTCCTGAAACCATTCTTGTAAATCATATTCCTGTGAGACCTCTGCCTTTCCTCACTCTCGCTTATGGTCCAGAGGAATCATTCCAAATGTTTTTGTTTTTCTGACAGCTCATTTGGAAGGTAAAACGTCTCCACAAGCCCCTCCGTGTTAGAAACACAAACAACGCTGGTCAGGATCTCAAAGGAATCACTTCCGAAGAAGACTCATTCTGGACTTGAAGCATTGACTCTGTTCCTCTCTCCATAGATGCTGCCAGACATACGTATGACTGAGGTTTGGATCAGAGTGCTGCTGGAAAAGCACAGCAGGTCAGGAGCAGGAAAATTGATGTTTCGGGCAAAAGCCCTTAATCAGGAATAGAGGCAAGAAGCCTCCAGGGTGGACAGATAAATGGGGGGGGGGAGTGCTGGGGAGAAGGTAGCAAAGAGTACAGTAGATGATTGGAGGTGGGGGTGGAGGTGATAGGTCAGAGAGGTGGGTGGGGGAAGGTAGCAAAGAGTACAGTAGGTGAATGGGGGTGGGTATGGAGGTGATAGGTCAGAGAGGAGGGTGGGGGAAGGTAGCAAAGAGTACAATAGGTGAATGGGGTGGGGATGGAGGTGATAGGTCAGAGGGGAGGGTGGGGGAAGGTAGCAAAGAGTACAATAGGTGAGTAGGGGTAGGGATGGAGGTGATAGGTCAGAGAGGAGGGTGGGGGAAGGTAGCAAAGAGTACAGTAGGTGAATGGGGTGGGGATGGAGGTGATAGGTCAGAGAGGAGGGTGGAGCACTGTCCTCATGACCTGTCCTACCTGCCAATCTCCCTTCCCACCTATCCATTCTACCCTCCCCTCTGACCTATCACCTCCATCCCCACCCCCAATCACCTACTGTACTCTTTGCTACCTTCCCCCACCCTCCCCTCTGACCTATCACCTCCATCCCCACCCCCAATCACCTACTGTACTCTTTGCTACCTTCCCCCACCCTCCCCTCTGACCTATCACCTCCATCCCCACCCCCAATCACCTACTGTACTCTTTGCTACCTTCTCCCTAGCCCTCCCCATTTATCTCTCCACTCTGGAGGCTTCCTGCCTCTATTCCTGATGAAGGGATTTTGCCCAAAACGGTGATTTTCCTGCTCATAGGATGCTGCCTGACCTGCGTGCTTTTCCAGCACCACTCTGATCTAAACTCTGGTTGCCATCATCTGCAGCCCTCACTTTCTCCATACATATGACTGACAGATGAGGAAAGGCTGGATCGATTTATATTCGCTGGAATTTAGAAGAATGAGAGGGCATCTCATAGATAGATATAAAATCCTGATGGGACTGGACAGGCTAGATGCGGGAAGAATGTTCTCAATGTTGGGGAAGTCCAGACCTAGGGGTGACTGACGAAGAATAAGGGGTAAGTCATTCAAGGCTGAGATGAGGAAGAATGTCTTCCCTCAGGGAGTTGTAAACCAGTGGAATTCTCTCCCACAGGAAGCTGTTGGGGCCAGTTCATTAGATACATTCAAGAGGGAACTGAACATGGCCCTTGTGGTTAAAGGGATCAAGGGGTATGGAGAGAAAGCAGCAAAGGGATAGTGAAATTGTGTGATCAGCCATGATCTTATGGAATGGTGGTGTAGACTCGAAAGGCCGAATGGCCTACTCCTGCTCCTATTTCTATGTGACAGTCAATGAAAGCTTAACAGTGACTGTAGTAGGGTCAGCTTTCAATTCCAGATTTTATTAATTGAAACCCTAATTCCATTCACTGCCGTTGTTGGATTTGAACTGGTGTCACCAGAGCATTTGCCTGGGGTACTGGATTACTAAACCAGTATTACCACTATCTCCAATTCCACCAAAAATGTTGAACAAATCGTCAAGCCAAACTATGTCTCGATGCTTGTATTTCCATTTCACCAACCAAGCTTATTAACTCTTAAGAATTAAAGCGTTTAACACCTTGAAAATTATGATATCGCCGTCTTGGGTTATACCTAAAACTGGTAGGCAGCTCCCTGACCTCAGACAGCAGTCAATTCTAACGGTGAGTGGTAATGGGGCAAAGAAACAGCTCGGCTGGGTTCTTGGTGTGGATGTTAATCCCAGTTTTACTTGGCACAAGGAACAACAAGAAGACCATTGTTCGATAGATTAGCAAACCTCCCACTGGTGAGCGGTTCATTTCCCAGGTCTGTACACGAGTATCCGTAAGAAAAAGCTGCATGTATCCGACAAACAATGCGAGACTCCACTGATGCTGCTGAGATGTTTATTTTTTTTAAAAACAGAACTCCCTGTTGTAAAATGCCAAAAATAAAAAAAAAGACATTAAAAAAACAATAAACCTTTCTGTTTTTCAGGGGATTTTTTTTTAATTTTTATTTTTACACAGGGGACCATTTTGCTGGTCTGATCAGTTTTCTTGACAGGAGGCTTTTGCTGGTTTGGTTTCTTTTCCTCTTTTACAAGAGAGGTGGGTGTTTTACAGGAAAACTTAAAAAAAAAACGTTGAACAAGAGACCTCTTTATTTTTCCACGGCTATTTATTTTTTTCTCCGGGAGAAAAAGGACAGAAACTAAAAAGGAAGTGTAAGATAAAGTCAAGTCCAGTAGCTCATAAGAACAAACTTACTCACAGGCAGAGAGGTCTAATTTTCACAGTAAAGGCACATTGTCTGATATCCAACCAGGCAGATAGGAAGCCTGACTCTCTCCTGCACTTTTGGTTCCAATTCCTGTGAATTGTAATGTAGGGATATGAATATTCTGATTAATCCAGGGTTCAGATCTAAACATGGGAAGCTGTCCAAGATAATGTGCCTGACATGGGGGGGGGGGGGGGGTGGGGGAGGGGAAATTGTCCTTGGACCACCTGCAGATATCAGACACGTTTACGAGAGGTTGCAAGGGAATTTGGATGCAAACCCAATACATCACCAGGGAGAAGACTTGCTCTGGTTCTCTCTGCAGAGGTCATTGAAGATTTCCTGGAGTAGAATTTCAGAAGGTATTTTCCCGATCCCCCACTGTAACTTTTGGCAGAAATACCCAGAGATTGGCGTCGAGAATAGCTGCTGGTGTTTCTTTTACAAACGGAAATTGGCTGATCGCCCTCAACAAGATATCAAGAGGATAGTCACGGAGACCCCTGCATCACAAGGTAATGCTCCTGGCCAAATTGGACCAAGATCCCAGAATGACCAGTTACTGTCTCACGAGGAACTACAATCAGAGACCACATTCATGCTTGCCCTTAAGATTCCTCCAACATATTTGTTAGTGGAAAATTCCTCTTTAGGAATAAATGCATGCACAGAACCACCGTTCTCTGTATAGTATATGAATGGATTTTGCAGTTCAGAAGCAGTTGTAACTTAGAAACACTGATGTCATACAGTCATACAGCATGGCAACAGACCCTTCAGACCCTTCCTGATGAAGGGTTCCTCCCCAAAATGCTGATTTCCCTGTTCCTCGGGTGCCCACCTGACCTGCTGTGCTTTTCCAACACCTTGACTCTAATCTCCAACATTCTGGATTAGTGGTGCTGGAAGAGCACAGCAGTTCAGGCAGCATCCAAGTAGCTTCGAAATTGACGTTTCGGGCAAAAGCCCTTGATGAAGGGCTTTTGCCCGAAACGTCGATTTCGAAGTTACTTGGATGCTGCCTGAACTGCTGTGCTCTTCCAGCACCACTAATCCAGAATCTGGTTTCCAGCATCTGCAGTTATTGTTTTTACCGCTCTAATCTCCAACATCTGCAGTCCTCGCTTTCGCCTAACAGACCCTTCAGTCCAACCAGTCCATGATGACCATAATCCCAATATAAACAACTCTGACCTGCCTACTCCCAGCCCATATCCCTCCAAACCTTTCCTATTCATGTAAAAGTGTTTTACCAACATTTCTTCAGGGAGTTCGTGCCACACACGAACCATCCTCTGCGTAAAAGATTCGCCCCTCATGTCTTGTCCATTAAAGTGAGGACATTTATAAATTAATTTCAACTGGAACACACTATTTGATCTCCTCCTGAGGTCCCAACCATCACAGAGATCAGTCTTCAACTAATTTGATTCACTCTTGGTCACACCAAGAAACAGCATGAAGCATTTGGATACATTAAAAATGATGGGCCCCGACATCATCTGGGCCATAGCACTGAAGACTTGGGCTCCAGAGTACACCGTGCCTCTGGCTGAACTGTTCCGTACAACACTGGCATTTACCCAGTAATGTGGAAAATTGCTTTGGTATGTCTTGTCTGAAAAAAGGCAGAACAAATCCAGTTGAACAGTTAGGGCCCGATCAACTAGTTCCCAATCACCAACAGGTGATGGGAGTGATAGTTGATCATGCTGCATTCACTCAGCAATAACTTGATCATGGATACTGAAGGGTACTAGCTTCAAACCTCATTACAGCCTCAGTCCAAATATGGATCATGGAGTTAAATTCCATAAGAAGGATGAAAGTAATTATCCTTGACATCAAGGATAATTGAGGATGTGGAGGCACTGGAACGGGTGCAGAGGAGGTTTACCAGGATGTTGCCTGGTATGGTAGGAAGATCGTATGAGGAAAGGCTGAGGCATTTGGGGCTGTTTTCATTGGAGAAAAGAAGGCATAGGGGTGACTTGATTGAGGTGTACAAGATGATTAGGGGTTTAGATATGGTTGACCGTGAGAACTTTTTTCCACGTATAGAGTCAGCTCTTACGAGGGGGCATAGCTTTAAATTAAGGGGTGGTAGGTATAGGACAGATGTTAGGGGTAGGTTCTTTACTCAGTGAGTCAGGTTCTTTACTCAGTGAGTCGTGAGTTCATGGAATGCCCTGCCAGTAGCAGTGGTGGACTCTCCCTCTTTATGGGCATTTAAGCGGGCATATGGAGGATAGTGGGCTAGTGTAGGTTAGGTGGGCTTGGATTGGCGCAACATCGGGGGCCAAAGGGCCTGTACTGCGCTCTATTCTTCTATGTTCTATGTTCTATGTTCTAAGGTAGCACTTAACTAAGTGTGGCATCAAGGAGATCTGGCAAAAATAGAGTCAGGGGGAATCAAGGGCTCATCAGTTGGTGTCATACCTAATGCAAAGGAAGACAGTTGTGATTTTGGAGAGTAATCATCATATCCTAGCATATCACTGCAGAAGATCCTCAGTGTAAATATTTTATAATCAACCTGTCCAGAGATGTTATCACACACCTCTAGAGCAAGGTGGGATTATACCAGGCCTCCTGACTCAGATGTAAGGACATTACCACTGTGCCACAACAGCCCATAGTTCCTCAGGGTAGTGTCCTCAGCCAAACCGTCTTCAGCTTCTTTATCAAGAACTTTCCCTCAATGGTGAGAGTTGAAGTGGGAATATTTACTGGGGGATTGCACATTATTCAGCACTGCTTCTGACTCCTTAGATACTTAAGCATCTCACATGTATATGCAACAAAAGTCTGGACAACAGAGAATACAGAAAGTAACATTCATTCTACCCAAGTGCTAGGCAATCATACCTCCAACAAGACAGAGTCTAAACATTTCCTTTGACATTCAACTGCATTAGTCTCCCTGTATTCCCACCAGCAGACTATATAAACGTGTAGAAACATAGAAAATAGAAAAATAGGAGCAGAAGAAGGCCATTCAGCCCTTTGAGCATGTTCCTTCTTGAAAATATTCAATATCTTGGCCTCAAACTCTTTCTCTGGCAGAGAATTCCTCAGGGTCCCTTAGCTCCATTGTAAATGGCCTACCCTGTATCCTCAGACTGTGACCCCTGGGTTCTGGGCCCTGCAGTCACTGGGAACATCCTTTCTGTACCTAACCTGTCTAGTCCTGTTAGCGTTCCTATGAGATCCTCCTCATTCCTCTAAACTCCAGTGCATGTAATCCTAGCCAATTAAAAATCTCTTCATATGCCAGTCCTGTCATCCCAGGAATCTGTCTGATAAACTTCTCTTGCTCTCTCCAGAACATCCTTCCTCAGATGAGAAGGTGAAAACTACACACAATAATCCAAGTGTGGTCTCACCGAGGCCCTGTACAATTGCAGCAAGACATTTTGGCTCCTGTATCCTCTTGCTTTAAACCATTTACCATTTGCTATTTTCCCCACCTGCCTTCCCTGAATGCTTACCCAATCTATCGCTGTTCGGATATGATCTGCCACCCTGATTAGATTAGATTAGATTAGATTACTTACAGTGTGGAAACAGGCCCTTTGGCCCAACAAGTCCACACCACCCCGCCGAAGCGCAACCCACCCATACCCCTACATCTACCCCTTACCTAACACTACGGGCAATTTAGCATGGCCAATTCACCTGACCTGCACATCTTTGGACTGTGGGAGGAAACCGGAGCACCCGGAGGAAACCCACGCAGACACGGGGAGAACGTGCAAACTCCACACAGTCAGTCACCTGAGGCGGGAATTGAACCCAGGTCTCTGGTGCTGTGAGGCAGCAGTGCTAACCACTGTGCCACCGTGCCGCAGTGGCTCAGTGGTTAACGCTGCAACCTCACAGCACCAGGGACCCAGGTTCAATTCCAGCCTTGGCGACTGTGTGGGTTCTCCCTGTGTCTGTGTGCGCTTCCTCCCACAATTTGAAGATGCACAGATTAGGTGGATTGGCCAAGCTAAATTCCTGATGAAGGGCTTTTGCCCAAAAAGTTGATTTTCCTGCTCCTCAGATACTGCCTGACCTGCTGTGCTTTTCCAGCACCATTCTAATCTTGACCATGCTAAATTTCCCATATTGTTCAGGGATGTATAGGTTAGGTGCATTAGTCAGAGGTAAATGTAGAGTAAAGGGGAATGGGTTTGGGTGGGATACTCTTTGGAGGGTCAGTGTGGATTCATTGGGCCAAAGGGCCAGTTTTCACACTGTAGTGATTCTATGATTTTCTGACTGAAGTGGATAACCTCACATTTATCCATGTTATACTTCACCTGCCAAGCATCTTCCCACTCGCTCAACATATCCAAATCACATTGAAGCTTTTCTGCATTCACCACACAGCCTGCCCACTGATATTACATTTAGTTTCCTCATCTATATCATTAATATATATCATAAATGGCTGAGATCTGTGCCCTGATCCTTCCTGTACTGCTCATACCATTTGGAAAAAGACTCAATTATTCCTATTTTCTTTGAACTGTCTGCCAACCAGTTCACTCTTCGTGTCAATATCTCACCCTCAATCCCATGTGCTTTAATGTTATATGCTAACCTCTTGTATAGGACCTTATGGAAAACCTTCTGAAAGTCCAACTAAATCACATCTACTGGCTTCCCTTTATTAACCTAACCAGCTACCTCCATGAAAAATACGAGTAGATCTGCCAAGCACGATTTCCCTTTTAGAAACCTATGCGGACTTTGTCTGATAGTGCCGCTGTTTTGTGAGTGGTCTGTTGTTAAAACTTTTATAATGGACTCTGGCATTTTCCCCACTACTGACATCGGGCTAAGTGTGTTCTAAGTTCGAATCCACTGTTTTCTCTCTGCCTCTTTTTCAATGGAAATGATTCTGATTAATCTGATTTTTGTTCATGTTTGCTTTACATTTATGTTTGCAACTTTTAAATAGTGAGGTATAATATAAACAGAACAAATAATTAGAAATAGTGAATATTAACAGAATTAAAATAAGACTTCATTATAATTGCATTCCTTTGCACAATTATCTTAAACCTAATTTTTGTTTTAACCTGAAGGTTCCACTTGGTCTTAACTCCCCTTACGTATGACCAAGTGGAAGAAGTGGACAGCGAAGAGGGTTACTTCAGATTACAACAGGATCTAGACCAGATGGGCCAATGAGCTGAGAATTGGCAGATAGAGTTTAATTCAGATAAATGCGAGGTGCTGCATTTTGGAAAAGCAAATCTTAACAGGACTTATACGCTTAATGGTAAGGTCCTAGGGAGTGTTTGCTGAACAAAGAGACCTTGGAGTGCAGGTTCATAGCTCCTTGAAAGTGGAGTTGCAGGTAGAGAGGATAGTGAAGAAGGCGTTGGGTATGCTTTCCTTTATTGGTCAGAGTATTGAGTACAGGAGTTGGGAGATCATGTTGCAGCTGTACAGGACATTGGCCACTGTTGGAATATTGCGTGCAATTCTGGTCTCCTCCCTATTGGAAAGATGCTGTGAAACTTGAAAGGGTTCAGAAAAGATTTACAAGGATGTTGCCAGGGTTGGAGAATTTGAGCTATAGGGAGAGGCTGAACAGTATTTTCCCTGGAATGTCGGAGGCTGAGGGGTGACCTTATAGAGGTTTACGAAATTATGAGGGGCATGGATAGGTTAAATATCCAAAGTCTTTTCCCTGGTGTTGGGGAGTCCAGACTAGAGGGCATAGATTTAGGGTGAGAGGGGAAAGATATAAAAGAGACCTAAGGGGCAACATTTTCACGCAGAGGGTGGTACGTGTATGGAATGAGCTGCCAGAGGATGTGGTGGAGGCTGGTACAATTGTAACATTTAAGAGGCATTTGGATGGGTATATGAATAGGAAGGGTTTGGAGGGATATGGGCTGGGTGCTGACAGATGGGACTAGATTGGGTTGGGATATGTAGTCGGCATGGACGGGTTGGACCGAAGGGTCTGTTTCCATGCTGTACATCTCTACGCCTCTATGACTCCAATTGCCATTGACTAGAAACTGAATTGGACTAGCCACATAAGTGCTGTGGCTAGAAGAGCAAGAATCCTGCAGTGAGTCACTCACCCTGACTCTCTAAAGCCTGTCCATCATCTACAAGGCATAATAGAGGAATGTGATAGAGTTTCACGCCCTTGCCTGGATGGTGCAGCTCCAACAACACTTAAGGAGCTTAACACCATCCAGGTCAAAACAGCCTGCTTGATTGACACAGCATCCACCAATGTTAACCCTCTTCACCACTGACACTCAGTAACAGCAGTGAATCCCATCAACAAGATGCACTGCAGAAATTCACCATGCCTCCTTCGACAGCACCTTCCAAAACCACTTCTATCTAGAAGGACAGAGGTAGCAAATACATGGGATCACCACCACTTCATGATAAGCAATTCTTGCTTTGCCTTTAGTTTCCTTTCCTCCTCTTCCCATTCAGTTTCTGGTCATTGGTAATTCATTGGTACACATAATGACAATTGTCTCTTTAATACTGAGAATACAACAAAAGGCGAGTTCAGACCAAGTTTTCCTCCAAGCCACACATCATAGAAAACATATCGTCATTCCTTCAATATCACGGTATCAAAATCCTGGAACATTCTCCTTAACATATTGTGGATCTACCTACACCTAATAATCTGCACTTGTTCAAGACTGAGCTCACCATTGCTTTCTCAAGGGGACATGCAGTAAGGGTTGGCCCAGCCAGCAATGCCTGCACATTATGGATGAATAAAACAAAAAACGGAAATCTTCCAAATGGGTCTATAAATTCTGCTTTAGTCATAAACCCATTTAAAAAAGATACAGTCTTGCAAATTTAACCCCCACCTCCCTGCAAACTATAGCATATAATTGTGCCAAACACATTTCTGGATGCTCTTGGATATTATTTTACCTTTGCTGAAGAGTGCCAAAACTGGAAAGAAATGAAATGGTTGAGATATTTCAAAGTTGTTTTGGTTTTGCAAAAGTCTGATGGCATAAGAAGAAAACATGGCTGCTGACCCTGGAAAATATTTCACTGTGAATTAGTTGCCACATAATTCACTCTTGCTTTCACAATTCATGGCTTCTGTGGTGCATCATAATGGAATAATTTATATTTTCCCCTTGGTTGCCCACCAACCAATCTCTGATAAGGTTACCATTTCTTCAAGTCACATGTCAAAAAGCAAACATGAACAAAAATCAGAGTATTCAGAAACCTTTCTATTAACGATGTTTTTCATGAGTTAGGCTGTATCACATTAATGTCTAGTGTTTTTAAGGTTGAGCTTTAGTTTTATGGTCGAATTCATGTCCTTGCCACCTAAGGTGCTAAGTGGTTTCACAAAAATAGGAACCACAAGATAAAACGTGGACATTTTATTCCTAAGAAAATAGTCATATGTCAAATCTGTCAGTCTTCAATAGAGAAATCTGGAATAGAAGCCAAAGTCAGAGACACAGGGCACAAACAAGATTGTTAAGAATCACAACTTTCACAGTGAGGGTTCAAAGGTGCGAAAAAAAAATCCATTTGCAATTTAGGAGACATAAGCAAGGACATTTCAGAGCAGTGACGTCAAATGTAATATCAATAAAGTGGATAAAGATAGGAATGGTTATGGCAGGAGGAGATTAAAGTCAGACAAAGAACTGCTTATCAAGCAGTAAGAGTTGTAATCCTCAAACTTAACTTTGGAATGGCTAGAGGGCATTGGAAATTATTTCCAGTGTTTGTCAAGAACTTGCGTTTGTAGCACGATCTATCACAACCTCAGAACATCCAAAACAGCTCAGTTCAATTAAGGCTATTTGAAGTGTTGTCTCTCTGGCAATGTAGAAATATCAGTAGCTAATTTGTACACAGCATGAGGCTCATAATACATCTAATGTCTGATCGATATTGTTGAAGAATAAATATTGGCCAGCATTAGGTGAGGGGATTGTCTTCAAAACAATGCTTGATATTTTTTACATACATTTTAGTGGCATAGAGGGCCTCATGTAATCTATGGCCTCAGTTGAAAGATGGCACATCCACCTGGAGAGAACTCCCTCAGTACAGGGCTGGTAAGCAGTTATGTTTCTTATTTGCTGGAGGAGGACTTGAACTTGGCTTGTGGGTTCAGTTAACTTCTAATACTGTTTGGTTCGTTCTTCAGGTAACTCACAGCCTGTTCTGAATTGGGAAGATTTCCATCTACGAGTTACTTAGATTTAAATCCAGCAGATTTCTTCATAAATCCATTGTTCACACTATTGTATTCTTTTCATTTTGGTACTTTTTTAAAACAACGCAAAAGATTTATGAGGATTACTGCATATTCAGAAAGCAAAGCATTTGATACTGTGTGTGAATCCCGTTTGTGTAGCTGTGGGTTCCAGCAATGGGCAGACGAACAGGAACCGAGGGATTGTTGATGAATGAAGTTGATTAGTGAGGACGCGTAGTGGCTATCAATGTCAAAGGCTTGCCAACAGTTATGTGATTGGTTGTCAGGTAACTGAACAGCTTGGGCTGACAGCAAGGCAGAAAGAGGTTTGGTCAGACCAAAAGAGGTCTGCAGGCCTGCAGCAGCCAAAGACTCTCTTTCTCACTCAGTCTCTACAATAAGCCATTTTAAACCGAAAGAAAACCAACTTGTCTTATCTTCATTGGGTCCTGCAATTTGTAAACTTGAATCAAATAAATCCAAGCTCCTTGAACCAGCCACCCTCTAGCTCTTGCAAACAAGTGGACGGACTCAAAAAAACGAAGGTTGATGAGAAAACTTCAGATCAACAAGAACCAACCCAACAGATCTTGTGAACATAGAGTGCAGAACAGTTTTCCCTCTGGCCATGTTTGGCACCATGGCTCAGCGGTTAGCACCGCTGCCTCACGAGGACCTGGGTTTGACTCCAGCCTCAGGCGACTGTCTGTGTAGAGTTTGCACATTCTCCCTGTGAATGCATGGGTTTCCTCCCACAGACCAAAGATGTGTGCGTTAGGTGGATTGGCCATGCTAAATTGCCCATATTGTCCAGGGATGTGCAGGCTAGGTGGCTTTGCCATGAGAAATGCAGGGTTACAGGGAAAGGGTAGGGGGATTGGGCCTGGGTGGGATGCTCTTCAGAGAGTTGGTGTATACTCAATGGGCCGAATGGCCTTCTTCCACACTGTAGGGATTCTATGATACCCCCATTTGTGTGTGTGAGTTAATGAAGTGATTCATGTTCTAATTGGTAGAGTTTACCTAATTTAGTTAAATTGTTTACCAGCAGCTAGAATCAAACTACTTGTAAGAAATAATGATTTTTTTAAAGTACAGAAGTTCATGCTTTCTATCTGTCTGGATCTGAAAATTAGGTAGATTGGGAATTTTACAAATTCCTTTTGAAAACTTTAACTTTTGTGATGAGTCTAAGAACAGTGGGATTTGATTTGCAGCCTGAAGCCATAGTAAGTTGTGACCATGTAGTGCTTTCTATACTTCTCATAAGCACATCCTTTTGTGCAGCCCATTCCTCTCTTTACTAAGATGCTTGCCTGCAATTGCAGAAGTCACCATTACATCAAGACACACATCATGATCTCATTACCATAACCTCAAACCCATTTCTTTATGGAACTGACAATGACTCAGGGTGAAGGCAAATGTGCTATTGTTTGATCTTTCATTTTACTGAATCCATAGCTGTTCTCAGTATTGCTACTAGGCCAATCAGTCATAGAATGAGAAATTCTATGCCCTTGGCTGTGCTAGTTATTTTTGGACTTATGTTTTAATGGGGTAAGTTGGAATCTGCAGTCTTTGCGACTGTGAATTGCTGAGGGCAGGTAGATTTTCAACATTACAACTGAACAGGACAACAGTAGCCTCGCATTCTGAAAAAGGGTCACTGGGTTCGAAATGTTAACTGTTTTTTTTTCTCCACCGACACTGCCAGACCCGAGTTTCTCCAGCAATTTCTGTCCTTGTGAGTTCATTAGGTAAAGTAAAGACCTCATAGTCCCAAAGGACCACTGTCTCATCAGAGGGAGACCGGTGGTGGTTTCAGCAAGTGGAGAGGTTGAGAAGGAGAGTCCTTCACGATAACATTGTAGGAACTGAACCCATACACTTGGTGTCACTCTGTATTGCTAACTGACCCCTTTGTCTGACAGCCTCACATTATTACCTGGTTGAGATTTAATGCAAAAAGGGAAGTATACCGCAAAAAAAAAGTCCTGTTCTCAATAGTTGGGTTTGGGTTTCTACATGACTGCATTGAAATGAGTCAAAAAGGGTGGTGCTGGAAAAGCATAGTCAGTCAGGCAGCATCCGAGGAGCTGAAGAGCTTATACTCGAAACCTCAACTCTGCTGCTCCTTGGATGCTGCCTGACTGGCTTTTGCTCTTCCAGCAGCACATTTTTTTGTCTCTGATCTCCAACATCTGTAGTGCTCACTTTCTCTGAATTAAAACTGGAACGAACAAGTAGAGGAGCTGCTTGGTGTTTAACTCTTTTGCTGAGCTACCTGATTGACTCTGCCATCCTGGGAACTAAATAATACGGTTCATATAAATCCTTTGGTCATTCTGCATGTAGAACTTTCTTGACCTAGGAAGAATAGATCATGTGAGCAAACTTTAATGTCAGAATGTTTTCATTACTGATGGATGGATTTAAATCACGACTTGCATTCCTTTGCCAATTTTTTTAATAACAGTAATTACTTTTGTGCAATTCTCTTTCTAGAATATTTGATTTTGCATCAATCATCATAGGATTTCTACAGTGTGGAAGGCGGCCATTTGGCCCATCAATTCTGCACCAATCCTCTGAAGGGCATCCCAACAAAGACCCAGCGCATCACCGCATCCCGTAATCCTGTCTCCCTCGTATCGAAAGGATATTGTGAAACTTGAAAGAGTTCAGAAAAAATTTACACGGATGTTGCCAAGATTGGAGGGTTGAAGCTATAGGGAGAGGCTGAATAGGCTGGGTCTGTTTTCCCTAGAGCGCCGGAAGCTGAGGGATGACCTTATAGAAGTTTATAAAATCATAAGGGGCATGGATAGGATAAATAGACAGGTCTTTTCCCTGCGGTGGCGGAGTCCAAAACGAGAGGTCGTAGGTTTAGGGTGAAAGGGAAAAAATATAAAAGGGATCTAAGGATTAACTTTTTCACACAGAATGTGGCACGTGTGTGGAATGAGCTGCCAGAGGAAGTGGCGGAGGTTGGTACAATTACAGCATTTAAAAGGCATCTGGATGGGTATATAAATAGGAAGGGTTTAAAGGGATATGGGCCAAGTGCTGGCAAATGGGACCAGATTAATTTAGGATATCTGGTCAGCATGGACGAGTTGGACCGAAGAGTCTGTTTCCATGCTGTATATCTCTATGACTCTATCTACCATGGCTATTGCACCTCCCCTACTCATTCCTGAATACTATGGACAACTTAGCATGGCTAACCCACCTAGCTGGCAAATCCCTGGACACTATGGGCAACTTAGCGTGGCCAATTCAGCTAACGTGCACATCTTTGGACTGTGGGAGGACACTGGAGAACCCAGAGGAAATCCATACAGGCACAGGGAGAATGTGTAATCTCCATACAGTCACCCAAGGCTGGGTCCCTAATGCCATGAGGCAGCAGTACTAACCACTGAGCCACCATGATATGTCTAAGTAAATTTTGGAAGGTTGAGAGTGCAGTACTTTTCTTACGTGGGTAGAAAAATGAATTATTTTCATGGGATGATATGTAGATGACAGTGAACTTTCACACACCTTTTGTGCAGGGTCTCCTGGTGGATTATTAGGATTCACAACCTAGTGGGAAAACTTGAATTTCACTTGGTTGCCATATCATGTTGGTGACCCACTCTGACAAAGCAGCCTGATTTGGAACTATATAGTTCTCCCTTCACTGTTACTGTGTCAAAGTATCCTAGAATCCACTTGTTGTGTTCATGTACACAATATCAACGGCAGCAGTTCGAGAGACAGCTCACCGCCATCTTAGATTAGATTCCCTACAGTGTGGAAACAGGCCCTTCAGCTCAACCAGTCCACATTGTCCCTCTGAAGAATAACTCACCCAGACCCATTTCCCTCTGACTAATGCACCTAACACTACGGGCGATTTAGCATGGCCAATTCACCTGACTTTCACATCTTTGGATTGTGGGAAACCGGAGCAAACCTGGGGAGAATATGCAAACTCCACACAGACAGTCACCCGAGGCTGGAATCGAACCTGGGACGCTGGTGCTGTGAGGCAGCAGTGCTAACCACTGAGCCACCATGCTCCCTCAAGGGTAATTAGGAATAGCCAATAAATACCAGTTCTGGTGTTCTGTAAATAAATAAAATATACCCCTGGAGTGTCGGAGGCTGAGGGGAATCCTTATAGAGGTTTATGCAACCATGAGAGACATGGTTGGGTGAATAGTCAAAGTCTTTTCCTCAGAGTGGGAGAGTCCAGAACTAGAGAGCACAGGTTTAAGGTGAGAGGGAAAAGATTTAAAAGGGACCTAAGGGGTAACTTTTTCAAGCAGAGGGTGGTGTGTGTATGTACGTCAAAAGGAAGTAATGGAGGCTGGTACAATTACAACATTTAAAAGGCACCTGGATAAATATATGAATAGGAAGGGTTCAGAGGGATATGGGACAAATACTGGCAAATGGGACTAGATTAATTTAAGATACCTGGTCAGTATGGATGAGTTGGACCGAACGGTCTGTTTCTGTGCTGTACATCTTTATGACTCTATGATGGATTTTCTCCAGTTTCAACTGCAACATTGGTTGTATGAATAATTAATGCACATGGGAAAAGTTTAATATGGTAGAATATGGAATGACTGTGATTCATATGTTTCCATTTTCTCAGGAATTGGAACCTTCTATTTTGATAAATGATCCTACTATCACCTAGTTCTAATGAATGATTAAGATGTAGGACCTTATTAAGCTACTGACTAGGTGATAAACTTTATTCCCTTGCCCTCTCTTATTTCTGTTGTTTCTGGTCACTGTCAGTTGGTTTGGCATCTGTTTCTTTACATCTACATGAAGAGCCTTGGGATGTTTTTCTACATTCGCAGCACAAATGAGCATTGCTGTATGAATACAAATTCTGAGGTTATTTGAAGAGGACATGGCTGGGAACTTCACAAACTTTATTGATGGTGTTATTGACTTCTTGGTTATATGGATGGCACTGTGGCTCAGTGGCTAGCCCTGTTGCCTCACAGTGCCAGGGACCCAAGTTCGATTCCAGCCTCGGGCAAGTGCCTGTGTGGAGTCTGCACATTCTCCCCGTGTCTGTGTGGGTTTCCAATGGGTGGCCTGGTTTCCTGCCACAGTCCAAAGATGTGCAGGGTTAGGTGAATTGGTCATGCTAAATTGCCCGTAGTGTTTAGAGATTAGTGGCTGTAGAGGGGTAGGGGAATGGGCCACTCTTTGGAGAGTTGGTGTGGACTTGTTGGGCTAAGTGGCCTGTTTCCACATGGTAGGAATTCTATGAAAGTTTTCCACAATGCTTTACACACCAACTATTGCTCCTGGTACAGTTTGAGTGGTTGGATTATTTTCAATGTTATCTCTACTGCTCCAACAGCAATTGATATAGTGGCTAGCACTACCCAGAGAGCCTCCTGGTCATGTGTCCAATGTCAATTTTAAATATGTTTTAACAAAGATCTCAAGATTCATTCATTCAAACTCATTTCTGCTCAGCGACTAGTTTTGAGTGACAGGTTTGCAGATGTTTGTTTTATAGAGTCAGAAGTCACATGACAGGTTCATAGTCCAACAGGTTTATTTGAAAATACAAGCTTTCAGAGCATTGCTCCTTCACCAGGCAGCATAAAGTGCATAAGAAGTACAAATTATGCAAAATACTGTGTAATAAAAGAATGATAATTAATGAAACATTGTTCTAGCAGCAATTCAAAATCATGCAAAGAATTTCAGATGGGAGAGAGTCCGATCACACTGTGTTAAGGAGCCTGATGGCCTGAGGGAAGAAACTGTTGCACAGTCTGGCCGTGAGAGACCGTATGTTCTGGCATCTTCTGCCAGATGGCAGGAGGGAGAAGAGTTTGGGTGAGGGGTGTGTGGGGTCTTCCACAATGCTCCTAGCCTTCCAGATGCAGCGTGTGGTGCAAATGTCTGTAATGGAGGGAAGAGAGACCATAATGTTCCTCTCATCCGTCCTCACTATCGACTGCAGGGTCTTAGGATCCGAGACGGTGCAATTCCCGAATCAGGCATTGATGCAGCAGCTCAGGGGACTCTCAATGAACCCTCTGCAGAATATTAACAATATTGAAACAGATATTGACATCAGTGGTACACCATTCAGCCTATGAGCCTTTGTGTTGGAACTTATAGATTTAAAAATCCAATAATGTGCAGCCTCATCTACAGGGATCTGGGGACAGTTAATGGGGCAATTAACTGTCTGCCTCCTGAACCAATCCGATTTATGAATCCTTTCTGCAATGTGCTAGGATGTTTAGTTCAATGTTAATTCATGCAATGGTATGCTACAGTTGTGGAATATGCATGTTATAGATTATTTAAACAAAACGTTTGGATTTTTATGACACACATCTGGGCAAAGTGGGACTTGAACTCAGGCCTTCTGGCTCAGAGACAGAGCCACAGACATCCCTGTGTTCCAAGAGCACCAAGACATACACTATACTCTGGAACTATAGATCATAGAATCCCTACAGTGTGGAAGCAGGCCATTCAGCCCATTGAGTCCATACTGATCCTCTGAAGAGCATCCCATCCAGGCCCACGCCCCACCTTATCTTTTAACCCTACATTTCCCATGGCTAATTTACCTAGTCTGCACATCCCTGAACACTATGGGTAATTCAGCATGGCCAATCCACCTAACTTGTACATCTTTGGATCATGGGGAGAAATTACACTGGGATTCGAGTTGATAAAATAAACAGAGGGAACCCACACAGACACAGGGAGAACATGCAAACTCCACACAGGCATTGCCTGAGGGTAGAGTCAAACCTGGCGCTGTGAGGCAGCAGTGCTAACCACTTAGCCACCCATAGATAGGGATGGTAGAGTCTGCAACATTTTGCTTTCGTCACAAATCTGGCCAGGATTCTGAATTGCCTACCATCAGAAGAATTTGTAGTTTGGTAATCAAACTGCTTGGCCATGTTATAAACTCACCTTTCTTGGACGTCAGGTTCTGACGTGGAACTGGAACCAGAACTAGGAATGATATACACACTGCACAAGACCTCCATGTCAAATCACGTACAGGAAGCTAATTAGTCAAGGGAGAAAAAGAAGAGATGAGGAGAATGTATAAAAGAAGACATTATTTAAAATGTAGTTTTTAGAGAATAATTAAAATTGGAGGACATGAGTCTCCAGGTTTGTAAATATTGATTTTCAGCTTCAGGTAAGTCTTTTGGCAGTAAATTAAGAAATGGCACAGTGTTAAACGTTGAAGTACATTTGATTGGATAAGTCCTAATGTCTTCATAACCACTTAGTGAGTACGATGTATCTTAATGAGGTCAATGCTTATCTTCAGCCTTGGGTAGAATGCTCGCAAAGCGAAGAGGATCTATCAAAGGTAAGGAAGGCCTTGAGGAGTATGGTTTACAAGGTCCCCAATAATGTGACAACTCAGTATCAGCTTCCAGAACTAAAGTGGTCACTATCATATTATCTATACAGTGTGTAACTCAATCAAGTAGTCAGGACAATCACATGACAGAAACAATGTTCCTTCAACAAATATGTTCTCCACCAATGGGCAAACTGGAGCTTTTCCATCTATTGGTTGAGAAGAGCTACAGAACGATGAACTAGCTCTGCTATTGGGGTGACAGTACCTCTTGCTATAATGAATTCAGTTAGTTCTAAGTGTGAATCTCAACCCCTCATTGACTGTATTGATACTTACACTGTTCTATAAGTATCAAGGAGAGAGCTTGTCAGGCAGTAACAGTGAGCTCTACCTGGATGTGCACTTGTCCCTTCCCTTGCAGAAAAATGGTAGCAACTGTTTACTTTATCAACTCGAATCCCTGTTGACAACCTATTACTGCTGTAGTTTACTTGATTCAGTAAATAGTAAGCCGCAGCATTGTAACTCTGGTCGACTATTATAGAATCAAACAGCGCAGAAGACATTCTTCAACCCATCTAATATCTGATAATTCATCTCCGTCAATCTTTCTAGCATTTGGAATATAGCCTTGAGTGTTTGGACATTGTTACCCTATCTTATGAACTGATCCTAAATATCTAGTTTGTTAATGAAGCTATTTTTCATAATGCCACTTTTTATTCCATTCCATTCCAAGATGGCAGGGTTGGCAGCGTTTGGCTCCTGAGCGCGGGGCTCAGCTGTTCATGGCTCGTACAGTGGGTTCTGTCACATCCGCATGGCTCTGTTGTAGTATTTCCAGCTCAGTCACATTTTTTATTTTGCCCTGATGCTTCTTCCTCTGAAAGGCTGAGGCCCCACGTTTCTCCATCCTCACTCCATCTCAGCTGTTGGGTATCAGGATCCTGTTGGTCGACTCAGAGCTGGGGCCCTGTCGTTCAACTCGGAGCCGGGACCCTGTCGGTTGATGTCCAGCATCGGGGAAGGCTGCGAGATCCACACAGTGTGACCCCGGTCTCCAACTCGGAGATGGTGGATAAGAAAGCGATGGCGCTGGTGGCAGCAGGAAAGGAGCACATTGCCAGGACCACAGCGATGACGATGGATGGCAGTGACTGGAGGAGGAGAGAGAGTGAAGTCTTTGGAGGCAGAATAATGAACCTTTGAAGCTGTTTCTGCTTTAGTAATATTCAGTATTTTACCATTTATACAATTCATTCAGCAATCCAAGATGGCACTGGAACGTGGCAACATTATCCATTTTTTACTGTACCTAAGTACGAGTGTCAATATATTAAGTAAATCAAAATAAATTTATTTCTTTATTGTAGCTCTTCGTGAATGATGATAATTTGCTCATAAAACAAACCAACGAACTGCAGATTCTGGAAATATGTACTCACGATACTTTGCTTGTCCTAATGTTTATTCCCTGCAATAACTGTTAGAAGTGATGAGGCAAAATCCCTTGTTCCCTCCAATCCTGGATCTCAGCTGCTTTCAGCCACTCAAACTACAGGATCAAATCCTGGAGAGGATCACATCTCCTCTCCCCCAGTTAAATGATCCCCTTTTACAATGACCGTCTGTTTCTAATTACCAAGGTAGATTTTTGACCAATTTCTTTCCCCTCGCTGCTTCCTCTTTATTCCCCAAGCTTGTACCTTTGGTACCAGTCTCTCGTGAGCTATTTCACTGAGTGGCTTTTGAAAACTGAGATGAAAAATATCCCCTAGCTTGCCCCCATCTGGTAACTCAGTCACAACCTCAATAAATTTATGAAGCATGATCGTCTATTCATAAATCCACGTTGGCTTTCCGTGGTTGTATTTACTTTTGATAAACGATCCTGAATTATGTCCCTTAAAATCTTCTCAAATATTTTTATGACTAACCTAACCAGCCTGTATTTCTTGCCCTTTCTTTAACATTGGCACGACATTAGGCTGACACTCCTGTTTTCAATGAGCTACTGTATATTTTAACCAAGGTCTAAGCTCCCAGGGGGTTATGAAAAGATATTTGAGAGCATTTTGAAACTATTTGCCAGGGTTATTATGATTTGAGATTTGCAAGCCTTATGAGGAAAGGCAGCTTTACTGCTTGACAGAGCAACAAAGGAGGAACTGCGAGTCAGAGCCATGCAAAGATTGTTCTGTTATACCCTGATTCACGGGCTGTGGATCAGTTCGTGTTTCTAATCATCTCATTATTATAACTAACTTGTTTTCAGAGCCCCTCTGCGTTCGGACATTTTCTACAAGTTGTGCTGTAGCGATTAGGTGTTAATTTTATTTTAAACCAGCAGACCATACCAAAAATACACTCAGTGCCCAGAAATTCATACATAAATAATCTCATTAAATGCAGAACTCACCTTCGCCTGGCTCCAGTCTACCTGCCATTAAATGAATGCCAGCATTACTAAAGTCAACAGGAGTCCTGTGTGAAAAGAAAATGGCCGCCTCTTGGATGCAATTGTAGACACTTGGCCCATGTATCTACAATCAGCCTTTGATTAAGGGTTGACTCTTTCTTGCCACTTTTTTTCCTGGCTTAAAATATTCAGTCAGAGTGAGAGACTGTTGTAAGTGAGGCTAATGAAGTGGGTGCAATCATTTTCACAATACCGATGCATGCCTGCAGTTTTAGTCACACGTGCATCACACCTCAACCAAAAAACTCCCACAACAGTCAAGTAGGGACAATTTGAATACTCAGGAATAAATGGGTCGGTGATTAAAAACCAGAATCAGGAATCAAAACTGTTTTGAACCCACCCATGTACAGTTTGTATGTGGGGGCTGGGAGGGGGGATGTGGACAACAAGCAGAGAGTTCTTAGGTTTCAGGGCAGTCCTTGGAAGCTTTAAGGCTTAACAGGGCTTACAGATTGGCTGGTTTTCCTTTTCCATGGGAAATCCAGCAAAATGAGGTAACGGGGACTGGATCCATCAGCTGAGTATTATTTACAGCAGTGGTTGTAGGCCAAGGTGAGCAGAACTGTTTCCTTCAGGCTCAGTGTGGGAGGTGCCGCATTGTTGGACATTGGCAGACAAAGTTTAAAAATCACATGATATTATGTTATAGTCCCCAACAGGTTTATTTGAAAGTTCAGGCTTTCGGAGCACTGCTCCATCTACTTGACGAAAGAACAGCGCTCTGAAAGCTTGTGATTTTTAACTTTGTAATTCAGGCTCAATGACCTGACTCTGCAAACACTCCACTCATTCCCCCTTATCTCATCAACCTTCCAAGTCACCCATCTCAGTGACCATGTGTCATAATCTTCACCCCTCCCTTGCCCATTGTTCTGTTTCCGAGCCCCTACAAACTCTCCCCACTCCAACTTCACGCAAATTTCTGATAATCCTCTCCATCCATCACCTGAAGTCTTTGAACAGGTCTGTACACACCCACTCTCAATGATCCCACCCCGTCATCTGAGAAATCCTACAGAATCCGATGAAGACAACCTGCACTAATGTAGTACCCTTCATGGTCTCAGGATGTACCAACGGCTTTTACAACCAATGAAGTAGCTTTCTATAGTGCAGGCAATTACTTTTTAATGATAGACATGCGTCAGGCATTATATGCACAGGAAGCTCCCATGACAGCAATATGAGCATGCATAGGTTTCCTCCGGGTGCTCTGGTTTCTCCCACAATCCAAAGATGTGCAGGTGAGGTGAATTGGCCAATCTAAATTGTCCATAATGTCCAGAAATGTGTAGGTTAGGTGCATTAGTCAGGGGTAGGATAATAGGGTAGGGGAATGTGTCTGGGTGGATGACTCTTTGGAGGGTCGGTATGGACTTGTTGGGCCGAAGGGCCTGTCGCCACGCTGTAGGGATTCTATGATCGCGTAATTTGATTTAGTGAGTCTGATTAAGTGACACCTCACTCTTCCTCAAAAGGGTGCCATGTTGTCTTCCTCAATTAGCTGGGGATGTGGTTAAGCTCTACAAGCCCTCAGCTTAACACCTCAAATATAGCCCTGTAGACAGTGCAGCTCCCCATCAGCACTGCAGCAGACTGGTAGTCTAGATTTGATGTCACTCCCAGAGAGCGACATTAAGCATGATCCAGCCTATTAAGTTTCCTTCTTGACTCAGCTGCAGTGGGAGGGAATGGCGTGAAAAGCTTGAAGAGAGACTCCAAAGCTTTGATCCGTTTTGGTGGTCGGCTATCAAGTCCCTGAACTGTTAAGTAAATGTTTAACTTTACACCCACACGTGGCCTCCATTTGCCAGTCAGTCAACCTCACTTAAGAATTTACTTTCGACAGTGTCCACTCTCCCATTAGAGCTATGACAAATGAAGTCATGGGGAAAATGTTTGTTCTGCTTACAGAATGTAAGAAAGTAGTGGAAGATAAGGGGCCAATTAAGAGTCATTTAGAAGATAAGAGAGTTCCCAGTTCTCCTTTGATAAAGAACTCAAGCATTTACAATCATTGGTGCCTAACATTTCCCTTTTCACAATGTGGTATGAGGAATAAACCAGTTGAAGATGCTTTTGGTAAAAACTGTTACGCGAACCTTTGGCCTTTTAACTCCGTAGTGAAGTGAGAGAAAGCATTTCAACAGAACTTGGACTGAAATCACACAAAACATTGTGAGGCAAGTGTTTGGTGAACGACGTATTTTAATGTTGTTGGCTGTGATGGACTGCTTCAGGCTAAATAAAGCAACTGCTTCTTCAAGCATAATTACTTCCATTATACAATGAAATATGCGGTTCACAAGTGAAGGTTTAAAATCTATAAATAAATGAAATGTGATGAAATTTATAAACATAGGTTACATTGTAGGCCAGGACAGAGTCAATATAAACTGGTCAACATAATAGGGCTTTGTATGCTGTAGGCCCATGGGGTTAATGTTCCAAAGGCACCTCTGGGGAGCCTGAGCACTTCAATTGCATATTGGAAAATTTGTGAGCATTGCTGTTAGAACATATTCACTAATACCTGTCAAGGAAAATAGTCTCCTCCATGTTTTCTGCTCAGTTATCTCAGCAGGGGTTTTGTGGAATACTCCCTTTTGCCTGATGAATGCAGCTCCAACAACATTCAAGACGCTTGACACCACCAAGCCGATTTGATTGGCATCAAATCTCAAAACCTTCACTACAAGATATACTGTATACATTCACCAAGATTCCTGAGCCAACACCTTCTAAACCCATGACCATTACCATGTAGAAGGACAAGGGTCATATATGGGAACAACAAGAAGTTGTTCTGAGGTACCTTGTACTTAAGATGGCTCCAAAAGTCTGACCTGTAAACTCTTTACTGTATGCTTTGCGTACATGTGACAATAAAGTTAATTCAATTCAATTCAATTCAGTTCAGTTCAGTTCAACACCAGTTGCAAGTTCCTCTCTAAGCTACTCACCATCCTGACTTTGAAATATATCGCTGTTCCTTCAATGTTGCTGGGTCAAAATCCTGGAACTCCCTTACTAATAGCATTGTTGGTCTACCTGCAAGAAATAGACTATATCAGTTCAAGAAGGCAGCTTATCAGCTTCTCAAGGGAAACTAGGGATGGGTAATAATGGCTGGCCCAGCCATCATCACTTACATTGCATGAATGGGGAGGAGGGGTTTCTCCCTGGTATCCTGCGCAACTAATTGCTTCCGCCAACACCCATTGCAAAGAGATTATTTGATCATTATCACATTGCTGGCTCTGGGAGCTTGCTGTTAGTAAATTGGCTCCTACGTTCTGAAAGTGACAAAACATCAAAAGTACTACATTGGCTGTAAGATACTTTAAGATGTCCTGAGATCATGACGGCGTTATATAAATGTGAACCTTTATGATCTCAGTCGTGATTGCCAGTTGCTCTTGTTCTCAAATGCCCATGTTTGTGATTGCAGCAGCTAATAATAAAATGGGGAAGAGGGATATAATGAAATGCAACCTTATTGAATACGTTCATAGAGTAGATTGTGAGTGAAGTGAGAGGAATTCTACCTTGATATAAGCTGCTGTTGTGAAAACTCTGAGAGCAATGCTTAAAACATATGCATTTATAAGTGGGAACCCATTGTCAGAGATACCCTATTTCTTCACGTTGTGCAGTATTTCCCAAGAGACTCAACAATGAAATGGCTGCAATGGTCTGAATGTCTGCTATATACCCAATGGTTCCATATTAACAGTGACTGAAAATGCACTCAGGAGAAAGTGAGGGTTAATAGTATGATAAATGAAAGCTACTGCTGAATAACCCCTCCAGTCCTGAATAAAATATACCAAACCCTTAGAAGAAAATTAGTGTGAGAGCTTTAAAAGGTTTTTTTTAGAAGCTTTGTTTCTGTCTTTCTCATTTATTTCTCTAACTTAGTCCATTTGTAGCTTCCGATCTTTGCTCTATTTTCTATATACAACTCAAGTCGAAGTTATATTTCTCAGCTTATTTTTTAAAAATCTGATTGGCTGGAGAGTCACACAGTATCTTGACCTTCTCACAGATCTATTGACAAAGTTGTGGGCACAGGCAAAGGCACTGAATTTGGGGAAATCACTACTGAGAGGGCAGCAAATATTTTATTGGCAACTGTTGGTGAGTTGAATGTTCCTCCACCCCTGTCAGCCAAATCCATACCTTGGTTTCATCTCAGCACAGCGACGAGAGTTACAGTGGGGGATGCAGTGGTTCAGTGGTTAGCACTACTGCCTCACAGTGCCAGGGACACAGGTTCAATTCCACCTTGTGCGACCATCTGTGTGGAGTTTGCAACATTCTCCCTGTGTCTGCGTGGATTTCATTCAGGTGCTCTGGTTTCCTCACATGTGCAGGTAAGATTAATTGGTCGTACTAAACTGCCCGTAGTGTGCAGGGATGTGTAGGTTAGGTGGGTTAGCCATGGGGAATGCAGGCTTACAGCGATAGAGTGGAGGGGGTGGGTCTGGGTGGGATGCTCTTCAGAGAGTTGGTGTGGACTTGATGGGCTGAACAGCCTACTTCCACATTGTAGGGATTTATCAGTGAGTAAGGAAAACTCACGAGCGTCATTATGAACAGGGAAGAACATGTGATCTTTTTGAGTTTCTCAATGACGTGACTTTACCTAGTTTGTGGAATCTCTCTAACATTAAGCAGCTTGAGAAAAAAATTAATTTGAATTAAAGTAGAGGCATCTTGACATCCTTATGATGAACTCAGTATCCTTTGAACATTCAACCTCATCTCCTGTTGACACAATAGTCTTATTGTATGTCCATATAGTGTCCCTTCATATAGGTTAGTTTAGATGCGATACAACGCTACTTACTTTTGCTCTTTATCCGTCCAAATAGAGTTAAACAGAATTTATAGCACAACCCAAGCCATCCAGCCTAACTGACCCACATAATGCTCTTCCCAGCTTACTCCAGTTCACCCTATCAAAATTACTCTCTGGTCTTTTAAGATAAATTTCAAACACTTTACAGTCCTTGGTGGGGAACTTTAACAAAACCAGATTCAATGGTTTTGAAAAGTCGCAGAAACTGATCAAAATTAAATAAAGCAACCACAGCAGGATTTGAACCGACAATCTTCTGATAACAATATAATCTACACTGAAGTCAGAAAATCCCAACAGTTAAGAAACATTTCGATGATCTATTTTCATTTTAATTTGTTGAAGAGCCTTAGTCTACAAGACTACAGGTCAAAGGACGGAAAATGGGAACAGAGAAGGTAGACGCATGATGGGCTGAAGGGTCACCTTTCATGTTGATAAATTTAACCCTATGACCATTAGGCGACGCAATCAACTTCAAAACCATTCTCTACTCTTTCCTCCTGCAGGTATTTATGCAGCTTTCCTTCAAATGCACCTTTGCTATTCATCACAACCACTCCATGTCAGAGCAAGTTCCAATGTAATTCTTAGATTTAACTAGGAACTAAATTAATTAGGTTTAGTCAGGAGACAATCATATTGGCAATTTTAAGTTAAAGCTTCAACTTCCTGCTTGATATTTTACAATTTCAGTTTTCTGTAATTATCAAGCTGGATGAACAAAAAAAAAACTGAAGTTTTATTTTGCTAAATTGGCAGGGTATTTTGTCATTTGCAATGTGTTTTACATTGTCAATGTCAGTGAAACGTTAATAATGTTTGAGCAATGCTGTAGCAGGAAGTCTTTGGTTTTATTACCTGTTCAGACTGCTCTGGGGCTAACAGAACTCAACATATGAATGCCTCTTACTATTGCCGGTTTCCCTCCTGATTAAAATGACCTAACTTGGCAGAATGATCCTTCCAAACAATACATAATAGATGGCTCCTTTTTAGCATAGAGTGCAGATACAAAACAGATTTGACGTTAATGAGGGACAAAAACATACTGTGCTGATCTCTCCTCCAGGTTATCTTCCATTAATAGTCGGAAGACAGGATTAGTTGGAATTTAAGTCCCAATCCAACAACGTATCTCAGTCTGACACTTGTGGGACCGTGTTCCACCACTACCAACAGTTCAATCAGATCAGAAGGTTCTCAGATAAAATTCTGGCTCTTGAACAATCTCCCTGTCTATCTGCTGCCTCCAAGTCCCCTCCACATGTGCAACTTCCAAATGGGCCCGCTATCAATCTTCCTGCAGTAGGGGAACCAAAAGCCAAATTATAAAGCTTTTGAAAATCACTTAATAAAAGGAGGAGGAAAATGGCTCCTTTCACAACCATAAGATGTCCCAAAACATTTTCCAGATATTGATGTCCTTATGATGTGCAGTGACTGTCAAAATAGAGGAAGCACGGCAGCCGATTTGCAAGTAACAGTCTCCCACAGAATATGATGCTACGATGATCAAACAATCTTTATCCTTGATGTTGACTGGGGATAAATAGTTTCAGGGAATCAGGACATAAGCATGTGCCACAAAAACGGAAGTTACTGGAAAAGCTCTGCAGGTCTGGCAGCATCTCTGGAAAGAAATCAGAATTAATGTTTTTGGTCACGTGATCCTTCCTCAGAACAGGGTCACCCAAAGAATAGAACTCTGACAGTGCAGCACTCCCCTGGTCCTGCAATGTTGTGTCAAACCTGGGTTTGTTGAGCTCAAGGGGACTTGAACTCACTGTACAGAATTGGGAAGAAGAACCATGATGGCTTTTCCGTAACCATCAAGCCTAATCTAATGATTGGGTTTACGAATTTAAAAAGCTCCCAGTGGCTGGAACCAAAATCTAAGATGGGAACACTTTTTCTTTAATGATGTCAGAGAATCGACAATTTCTTAAAAGCAGAGTTGAATCTTTTATTTGTGGCTCATTGAAATTTCTAAAAAAATGCACATTCAAATTGATGATTTTATGTTTAAATTACTCGGGAAGATGAATTGTTCTGTAGCATAATCTAGATCCCACAAATTTAAATTAAAACGTCCATGGGATATGAGTATCATGGGAAATGGGCATCATGGGAAATGGGTGTCATAGGAAATGGGCATCATGGGAAATGGGTGTCAGAGGAAATGGGGATCATGGGAAATGGGCATCATGGGAAATGGGCATCATGGGAAATGGGTGTCATAGGAAATGGGCATCATGGGAAATGGGTGTCAGAGGAAATGGGTGTCAGAGGAAATGGGGATCATGGGAAATGGGCATCATGGGAAATGCCAGATTTCTTCCTCAATTCTAATGGTCCTTGAAGCCAGTTGGGGATGAACCACATTGCTGTGAGTCTGCAATCGCAAGATATTGGTTTCTTTCTAAGGGCATTAGTGAACGAGGTGGGTTGTTTGTGGCAACTGGTGAGGGCACCATTTATTAAGATTAACTGAGAAGGGTAGTGCTTGTCACTGGTCACTCCGGTATTTCCTTTCTTCCTGGTGGAATATGAATAAAGATTTACGCACTTGTTTGTTCATCAATGTGTCCTACACCTGCATAGTTGCTGAGGAAAAATAAACACGACTGCTGTTAGGGCAAAGAAAAAGCATGATCACATAAAAACAGAAGGAAAAAAATGAACAGGAGTGTCAGGGGTTCTGTTCACTCTGCGAGCTGGGTCTGAGGAAACTGGAAGTAAATAAAAGGCCAGAGGGTTGGGCGGTGTCCGGGGAGCAGGAGAGCTACCGAATTCCTGATGAAGGGCTAATGCCCGAAACATCAGCTCTCTCCAGTTCCTCAGATGTTGCCTGGCCTGCTGTGCTTATCCAGTGCCACACGAAAAGAAATATAAAAATTAACTTTCAATTCCAGCTTTATTCACCTGCTGTAGTGGGATTAGCATGTTCATTCTCAGAGCAACAGTCTGGGCCTCCAGATTAGTCGTCCCCAAGGCATTACAACTAAGTCACCATCTCCCCTAAGATTCAGAAGCACTGTCTCTATAGATCATGATCATGATTGTGGTACAGATGGCAACAACTCTTTCTGAGCAAGGCTATAAATATTCCCTGCTCTTGAAATTACTTAGCATCTTCATCCGTCTTGACAGTACATAGCAGAATGAGTTCAGATTAATTCATTGCCTTGCACGAAGTTAACTGGTCTCACCTACTGCAGCTTTGGTATGCCACTGATGGAAAACGGATTGAGTTTCTTACATAAATTTCGTATTTCTCATTTTATCAAATGTAACCAGTACTGTTAGCTTATTTCCTTATTTTTTTTAAAAGCAACTCAGCAGGTTCATTTAATCTAACAGCAATGAATGGAAACATTAATTTATTTTGGCTTTCTGCTGGGTGAGTTTGATAGGGTTTAATTCCTGAGGCAGCAAAAAGTTGGTCATTGCTCATTTCATGCCATTCAAGGGCTTAACAAGTACTTAATGGACAAAGTAACAATCAAAGATAGTAATGTAAACCCAGGGATCAGAAAACAAGGAGATCAAGCAGAGAAGTGAAGCTGTACTCTCTTATTTATAGCCCTGACTATTTTGGGACTTCAGGAGGAGAATTTATGGATATGTGATAATATTACTGAGTCATTCTATTATTTTAATACAGGTACTAAACACTCAGACTTACTGAGTTTCTCCAGAATTCTCTGTGTTTGTTACAGATTTCCAGCATTTGGGTGTTTAATTCACAGTTATTCATGACTGAGATGAAGAATTTCTTCACCCACAGAGTTGTGAACCTATGGAATTCTCTGCCACACAAAGCTGTTGGGGCCAGTTTGTGAGATAAATTCAAGGGGGTCCTGGATGTGGCCCTAAAGGGATCAAGGGGGTATGGAGAGAAAGTTGGAATGGGATACTGAGATTGCATGATCAGCCATGACCATTTTGAGTGGTGGCACAAACAATTTTTATCTTTCTGCGTCTGTGTTACTTCTCTTCCTGATGTGTCCACCCTGAAGCTCTGCTCAGAATATCTGATGGGATTAAAGTTTTAATGTTTTCGCTTCTTCCCTCTTGCTACTCCTCCGTCTCTGTCAAAAGTAAAAATAAAATTCCCGCACCTTTATGGGTGGCACGGTGGCACAGTGGTTAGCACTGCTGCCTGACAGCGCCAGAGACCCGGGTTCAATTCCTGCCTCAGGTGACTCTCTGTGTGGAGTTTGCACATTCTCCCCGTGTCTGCGTGGGTCTCCTTTGGGTGCTCCGGTTTCCTCCCACAATCCAAAAATGCGCAGGTTAGGTGAATTGGCCATGCTAAATTGCCTGTAGTGTTAGGTGAAGAGGTAAATGTAGGGGAATGGGTCTGAGTGAGCTGCGTTTCGGTGGGTCAGTGTGGACTTGTCGGGTTGAAGGGCCTGTTTCCACACTGTAAGTAATCTAAAACCTTTCTCTTCTGAAGAAGAATCATACTGGACTTGAAATGTTAACTCTGTTTCTCTCCACTGATGCTGCCAAATGTGCTGAGTTTCTCCAGCTCTGTCTGTGTTTGTTGTTGGGAGCTGAAGCATTGTAGTTTTATTTGGATTTGTTCATGGGCACGTAGAATGTTACATTTGTGGCATTTCTGTTCTCTCGTTAAAGCCTTTTCCTCTTTTGCTCCACTTTCCAGTCTCAGCAGTACTTGGTTGCTGGATGAAAAGATATTCGATCATGAATGAATGGGTGTGACTTGAAAGTTCATATAGAGTGGGGGTGGAGTGACTGGGAGTATGATGACTCTGTGGCTTTAAGAGGTGTATTTTGCCCTGGTTTCATTTAGAGACAAATTGGTGGACGGGTGCTGAGCAGCCTATGAGAAGATAAACAACTTGTGAAGCCTTGGTGCTGCTTATTTTTTAAAATAAGCTGGAACAATAGAAGCAGCCTGGCTGGGTGTGATCAAACTCCCACCCACAGAACCAGGATTTTTAGTTTTCAGCAGCAGTTGCTGTTGGGGTTTTGAAGAGGTGGAAGCTATTTTCCCCTCTCTGGATCAGCCAAGAGCTGGGGGCTTCTCTTTCTGGGCTGTTGAATTACATGTGAGACAAAATCTGTTTTCTGAATTTGCATTTTGCCAAGGGTGTGTTTTATGGAATGTGACGATATTGGAACTGTTAATTAGTAATAGTGACTGTATGTATTATTCTTAAGTTTTCAACAGAGTTAATTTATTCTAAGTTATTTCTGTTGTTGTATTTTAATTAGTGTTTGAATAAATTTGTGTTTTGCTTAACGTCGAGTAGTTTGACTAATAAAACTGCATCTGGAACATGGCACCTGGCATTTAACTTTTAAAACGAGAAAAAGTTAGGGACTAGGCTACCTTAATATATCTTGAAGGGGTCTGGTCTATAATGGGAAGATATGCAAGGGCTATTTGTTTGTGAGCAGGGTCGATTTGTCAGCGGTTGTGGGAGAGGATATAAAGTTGCCATTGCAAGTACCTCTGACATGGAGCCACTATGCAACACAAAGGAATTTCACATTAGGAGCAGCATCTTTAGTAGCCGAGGCAGCAATACTTGCAGCCACTGATGTTTCATTTACTCTCATCACCTATCCCTGCTTGCCTTGCTCCCCCTTCTTAAAATTAGCAATAAAACCTTTGTTTTATGCCTTCTTCATTCTGCAGGTTGAAATCTTTTTGTTGTGTAATGATTTTCCAAATACTTTTTTTTTGTTAAGCCCCTTATTGGTATTGAGTGAAGTGTGCTTCCAGGTCCATCTCAGCATCTGCAGTAAATGTTCAACTTCGCAATGGCTTGTTGAATTACATAACGGCTTTCTGAAGTGAGTATCCCTTGTCTCTTCGCAACTATCCCTAAACTGTCCCTGTCTGTTTACACCAGGGAGCGTGGACGGTCACAGGTCTAAAACATCATGGCACTCCCTGGTAATCCAGTGCATGTGCAGATAGAAATTCTGGTGCACGCACATGGTGGTGTTTAATGTTTCTATGGTTCAGTTGTTCTGTGCTTGATTGTGTGAATCTGATAACTGATCCACGCTCACTGTGCTTGATTGGTTCAGCCTGGTTGTGCATAACCTTGAATGAGTCCTGAGTCCCATGAATGTTCTTATGCAGGCCGAAGCTAACACCATCAGCTTGATTTTCTCTGTACTTCCTGTTTGTTAAACTGTATGAGAGAGAGAGAGAGAGAGTTTCATTCTGAGTCATTGGACTTCACCTCAGACTGAGATTGTGAACGGTGCCAGGAAAAAACCCAATCCTCCAGATCAGCCATCAATTAACGGGTCCCAACGGGCAGAAGGGAATGAGACGAACTTTTTTCCGTTTTTTTCTTCCATTTTTTATTATTTAATATCCATTCATATTTAAGAAAATTGCTGTTAAGTCTTCTCTTAATTGCATTTACCTGAATCCAAAAGAAGCGCTTGGATACATGCTGTGATTCAAGACACCCACCTGCTCACCATAGCCCTTCATTCCTTTATTGTTCAAAAATCCGTCTGTCTTTGCTTTTAAAAACATTCAATGAGGTAGCTTCAACTGTTTCACAGGGCAGGGAATTCCACAGATTCACAACCCTTTGGGTGAAGAAGTTGCTCCTCAACTCAATCCTAAAGAAGCTGCCGTTTAGATGTGATATGATAGTTAAATAGACAAAGAAAGTATGCACTCCGTGACAAATGAGAATGTTTCATTGATCCCAAAGCTCTTCTGTAGATTAGAGCATAGAGGCAGCACACTCTTACATCCCATATATCTCACTGGCTTTTCTTCGATGGTGGCCATGTTTGTTCTTCCTCCTTTTATGTAGGGGAACTCCTGGTCTTCCCTCACGAAGATGGTGGGTCATTCTCTCGCTCTCATTTGAAGTCCTCTCTCCCCACCTATCCAGATTGATACATGTTATTTTGGGTATTCATGCTGTGCCAATCACCTTGCCTAAACCCTCTCTGCCAGTGACATAGGCAGCCACTTTGGTACCTGGATGACCGTTGTCCCCCTTACCTGCCTCCATTGGAAGATGAGTTTTCATTTCGTCTAAGAACAAAATCTTTGCATTTCTAAAAACATCACACTGACAATAGGGAATGTTTGGTGCTAGATAAAATGATGCTAGTTGAGTGGACATTATAAGTTTGGTTTTTTTTTTGTCATAATCCTTCCCTTTTGTTTTTGTATGGTAGAATTGTTTTAAAAAGTTAGTTACTGTTGTTCTACCTGTTATCACATGCTACATAGTAAATCCTCAAAATGCAGTTTTTGAGACCCTACTTTCCAAAGCGTGCACAATTGATGACACTCCATACCTGTGGGAGGCCTGTAGGGGCATTAGCCCAAGTGTCTGACTGTTCTGATTGGCATTGTTGGAGGCAGAGTTGACATAGTTGCCAGCCATGTCAAAGAACCAAACAGTCACCTGTTTTACTGTGCACTTGGTCTTACTGATTAGGAAGCTCTGCAAAGATCTCCAGTACCAAGAATTCAGAAAGAATCCAGAGATTTTTGGAATAATGTCTGTGTGGCTTAGTTTGTCGTTTTGCTGAAGTTGCTGGTCACGTTAGTCTATATGAGTCAATATAAGTTGCAGGAGGAGTGAAAATATACTTTAAGTTGTTCAGTGGCTGCATGACTGGAGTCTCCTTCTGATTGTATCTGGCATTAAGGGAAAGTCTCTGGAACATTCAGCAACTATTTTCTGGAGTAACTAGTTAGCCAGGAGTTTTTAAATTAGAAAAAGAAAGGGTGATATGACACCGAAAAGATACAAGTCAAACTGATTTGGTATTAGTAACATTATAAGAAAAAGTCAAGCATGTTTATAAAATCCAGTATTGTAATTTTAGGTCAGACTGTCGGACTTTTTTTGTTATCTTCCTTTTAAGATACTAATTTCACCTGATATCTATGTGCAAAAGGACTGGAAGAAATGTGTATTGTATGTTGAATGAGTTGCTATCTTCTGATATACTCTGTCTAAAAGACAGGTGGAAGCAGATTCAGTTGTAAGTTCTAAAGAGTTTTGTGTGTGCGCATATAATACACACATGCATATTCATTCATATTTGAAAGGTAAAATCAATTTTTTAGTAAGGAAACAGCAAGTGAGAATGATTAATTTGATTGCTTTTGCCTAGAATTTCTAAAGGTGAGATGGGCTGATTGGCCTATTTCTGTGATGTAAGACTCTGATTCACATTGAATATCTGTTGATTTGCATTTTATAGTAATTTGTTTAGGTTCTTGATTGTGCCAGTTACGTCCCACAACAGGACTATTGTCAGTGTTACTCATTTCCTGAAGATTCACAGGATGGT
This sequence comes from Chiloscyllium punctatum, assembly GCF_047496795.1. Classification (NCBI taxonomy): domain Eukaryota; kingdom Metazoa; phylum Chordata; class Chondrichthyes; order Orectolobiformes; family Hemiscylliidae; genus Chiloscyllium; species Chiloscyllium punctatum. Next base: position 88,864,088 of record NC_092751.1, read on the forward strand.
TAAAAACATCTCAAGGAAGCTCTCCTGTTGCTTATCCTGTGTCATGCTATCAAAACCCACCTGGATATCAGTAATAGTGATGCTACCTTGGATGATGCAGAGGGCTAAAGTCTAAAATACAAAAGCTAATATCTCAAATAAGAAGGATACTAACACACTGACTTGTGATTTCATGTATCAGAACTTGCTCTGTCAATTCCCTCATTATCAGTTGCTTGATGGTTAGTGTGGTTGGAAATTGGGTTGCATTTCTTTCCCAGGCGGATTCCCGTTCTGCCATTCCTGAGCTGCTTTTCTTGGTGAGGATTGAAAGGAGGGTGATCTTTATCATTCATAACTTTTGTAAAGAAGGGGAGATAGCTGACAGGGCAATGCAAGGTCACAGAGTTGACATCCATTTCAGCTCTAGTGTCCCTTCCATACTGGATGGGCGTCGTGCATGGGACTGCCCTGTAGCAGAAGTGGGTTCCTCGGGCTCTGAATAGACAAGTTTCCTGTTTGAGGAACAACAGACCATCAATAATACCACCTCACAAAGGGGTTTAACAAATCTCCTCAGAGAGCTCCGTAACTGAGTGTGGTTCAGCTTCCTGCCCATTCTATCAATTGCATTCAATTCTGGTTGCCATGTTTCAGGAAGGGCGCGGAGGCTTTGGAGGGAATTCAGAAGAGGATGCTGTGTGGATTGGAGGATATGAGCTATCAAGAAAGGCTAGAAAAACTCTGGTTGTTTTCTCTGGAGTGGCAAAGGCTGAGGGGACACTTGATAGAAATCTGTAAAATTTATGAGACGATTAGATAGGGTTGACGGTCAGAATCTTTTTCCTCAAGTTGAAATGTCTAATACTAAGGCACATGCATTTAAAGTGAGAGGGGGAAAAGGGTTTTACAGAGTGTGGTAAGAATCTGCAATGTGCTGCTGGGCTGGTGGTGGGGGCAGATATGATAGGGAGGTTTAAAGGACTCTTAGATAAGCACATACATATGCGAGGGAATGGAGGGATATGGGCTAGGGGCAGGCAGAAGGGATTAGTTTAATATGTTCATGTTCAGCACAACATTGTGGGCTGAAGGGCCTGATCCTGCACTGTACAGTTCTATGATTTGTGTAAGGGTTGCATGAGCACCTAGAATAGATGTCTGTCTAGTTTATCAAAGCTGAACCTAGGAGCAAGGAGAGGGTCAGCCAAGGTGAAACTGACAGAGTGTAGAAGAGGTATTGCTCCACTTTAGTTACAACAGATTTTTTTCAAAAACTGGCACCTTCAGCTCCTTCTGAATCTGTGAAGATTATTTCTCATTCAATGTTGATGTACGTTTGGATATCCTTGAACCACCTCTAGCCTAAACATAATAATGATAAGCAAGACCAAATATGAAACTCAAATGACACTACGCTGATTCCCATCTAGTAATGAATACATTATTTTATTGAAATTTATTGTTTTCTTTCAATCAATTGCTCTGTGACTTTTAAACAGTGCACATCAGTAAAAACTGAAAGAACCGTGAATGCTGGGAATCAGAAACAAGAGCAGATGTTGCTGGAAAAGCTCAGCAGGTCTGGCAGCATCTGTGGAGAGAAATCAGAGTTAACATTTTAGAACAAGTGACTCCTTCTCAGAACTGCTTGCAGTGCTCTTTCTGGCACTTATAGAATACTAGAGGTTCTACTTCTGTAAGAAATTGAATTAATTGTAATCATCTTCATAGTTCCTGGGTGTGAAGCATCTAATCAAAGCTTGCGTTCTGTTTTCTGATTTGGACACCTTCATGAATCTTTCATTTGCTTTATATGTGGATCTTTTCCCAGTTTTTAATCAATCAATCAGGTTATTTCAAGCAGCACTCCATTACATTCAAACTTTAAGCATCTTAAATAAAAAAAACACTTTACTCAATTTTGCCGCCAGTAGGAATCTGGGACATTCAGTGAAAGGCAGGTGACAGCAGTAGCTCTTCAATTCCTGTTTTCAACCCAGGAGGGCTTGTTCATAAAAGGAACTATGTGGAGATTGAATGTTGCAGTTAATGGAGTGTGCATCATCAAGTCTTACCATCCCTTTCACAGGAATGAATGGATACAGCATTTCAGACATTGTCTCTGCACAGTAAACATTTGAAAACCATTCAGCTGATCCACTCACCATAAGAGAGCTATCATTCAACAACATCTCCCCTCAGTTTGCAGGCTTGCCGCACTAATGAGGGAGATTATTTTCTGCATTTAAATAGCACTGGTCATGGCCTTTGGGTGTCTGAAAGTGCTTGAGAGTCAATTAAGTTTAATTGATGTAATTTAGGAAATTTGCACACTGATTTGCACACTGCAAGTTTCCATCAGCAGATGCACTGTATTGGGGATGTTAGTTATGCTTAAATATTTACCCAACCACCCATATTTTTCAAGTCTCAAGGTTTGAGTTCCAAGTTGATTTGATTTATTATTGTCGCATGTACTGGGATACAGTGAAAAGAATTGTTTTGGGTGCTATCCTTTTTGGATAGGTGCAGAAGTAACAGGGTTGTTGTCATGGGTGACTTTAACTTGCTTAATATTGATTGGACCCTCCTTAGTTCAAATAGTTTGGATGGAGCAGTTTCTGTCAGGTGTGTCCAGGAAGGGTTCCTGACTCAATATGTAGATAGGCCGACTAGAGGGGAGGCCATATTGGATTTGGTGCTTGGCAACGAAACATGCCAGGTGTCTGATCTCCCGGTGGGAGATCATTTCGGTGATAGTGATCACAACTCCATGACCTTTACTCTACTCATGGAGAGGGATAGGAGCAGATTGTATGAAAAAGTATTTAATTGGGGGAGGGGAAATTACAATGCTATTAGGCAGGAACTGAGGAGCATAAATTGGGAACAGATGTTCTCAG